>NC_073232.2:54778750-55390000 GCF_029281585.2 Gorilla gorilla gorilla
GTAGGGTTGTGGGGAGGTTTCCAATTTGGTCCCTCTGTCCTAGGACTGCAGTCCCTCTGCTCCCTTCTTTCCCTCCAGCGCTAAATTCTCCTAGGACCAGACCCCTTTTCTACCAGCATAATGGAACTTCTCCCTTCCTAGTCATCTTAAGTAAATTTAAGCCAGAACAGGGACATTTTGAGTGGAACAACTTCTGAACACAAGTGAAAGGGTAATATGACCAAATCTCACATTTCAATAAAATTCTGGTAATTTATTTGGATTAATCAAAATATAGAAACACCAGCATTGTCTCTTTGCCCTGGGGTTGCAATCATTTCTAAGGAATAAAGAAATGGATACACAGGGACACAGCTCTCACCCCTGAAGGCATTTAGAATGCAAAGTGTCCTCTTACCCTCTCTTTATTCATCTTCTCTTCCCTCTCTGCAATAGTAGTCTATCGTTTCCCTTCCAAACATCATTCTCTCCTTGACATAAACAACAAAAAGAAAAAAATCTTACAGCTCTGTTCTTTTTCTCATCCATCAGGATTGCCATCCTCTCTCAGCTGCCGGTCTGTTTTTTGAGGGAACGATGTGTTCCTTGAACCTGAAAAGCAAAGACTGGACACACTGGCTCACACCTGTAATCCCAGCTACTTTGGAGGCTGAGGTGCAAGAATCGCTTGAACTCAGGAGGTGGAGATTGCGGTGAGCCGAGACAGGGCCATTGCACTCCAGCCTGGGCAACAGAGTGAGACTCTGTCTAAAAAAGAAAAAAGAAAAAAAAAAAAACAGGCAAACAAAGAAAAACCTAAATGTATTCTGCTATATTTTTTTTTCTAATTGGTCTCAGATCATTTGAGAATTTTCCTTTTTACTTGCTATTCCCTTGCCCGGACTACTACTCTTTACCTGGATTTTCACAGGGCCAATGCATACCGTTCAGGTCTCCGACCTAAAGTCAGTGCCTCCTCAAACCCTGACTGCGGTGTCCGAAACAACCATACTGCATCGCTCCCTCACCCCCACCCTGCTTTATTTTTCCCAAAAGCACCATTGTTAACTGGAATTAAAGATGTGCCTTGTTTATTTATAATATTTCTCCCCAAGAACTTTGTCGTGCTTACACTTGTATCCCCAGTGCCTGGCGCAGTGCTGCTATATAGAAGTTTCTTAATAGAACACTTAGACACAAGAAGGGGAACATCACACACTGGGGCCTGTTGTGGGGTGGGGGGAGGGGAGAGGGATAGCATTAGGAGATGTACCTAATGTAAATGACGAGTTAATGGGTGCAGCACACCAACATGACACATGTATACATATGTAACAAACCTGCACGTTGGTGCACATGTACCCTAGAACTTAAAGTATAGTAAAAAAAAAAAAAAGATTAAAAAAAAACCAAAAAAAAAGAAGTTTCTCAATAAATGTGTGTGCTCAATTAATGAAGCAAAATAGATGGTTTAAAGATTATGTAAAGCAGAGCTACACAGAAACTAGAAAGAAGATCACATAATAACCACTGTAGTGGTTTCTTCATTATAGTTTCCAACTTTTTTTTTTTTTTAATTAGAGATAGGGTCTGGCTGTGTTGCCCAAGCTGATCTCAAACTCCTGGCCTCAAGTGATCCTCCCACCTTGGCCTCCCAAAGCGCTGGGATTACAGGGATGAGCTACCACCCCTGGCCTCCAACTGTCTTTCACTTCAGAATTATGTGCAACTACATGGTAGAACTTGCTATTTTAAAGTAACTTTTGCTTTTTTTTTTTAGAATGTAATCAGAATTGCTTTGATCACCTGAAAAGTCACTTTGTAGACAGCTAAAAATATAGACAGATAAACTTGAAAAGAAATTACTCATAATCCTAACATCAGAGAAAACTAATATTAAAAGTTTTTTTGGTATGTTTAGAATTTTTGCAAACATCTCAATCTTTTCAAGACATTATTCCTTTCAAATTCTTATGCTATAGAATTCTTCTAGTCTGTTCTTCGAACTTTAAAAAAATCTGTTCTCATAAATTTGCCATATTTATCTGATTTTTTCAGACCTATCCCCATCATAGTTTTTAAAATTATATATTTATTGTCTGTAAGATTCCTGTTATTTCTGCATGGCCAACCACTTCCCCCGATGAGTTAGAATTTGATTTTTTTTTTTAATATCAGTTCCTCCCTTTATTTCCTCAAATTTTCGAACAATGAAATTGCCAACAAGGCAAGACAATGGCCTATCAGATGTCCTGAGGTTAGCAGAAAATGAATTCTAGGATGGATGGTTAGAGGTTACCATCATAAAAACACTTGTCTCATTTAGTCTTATGACTTTATTCCCCAACTATGGATAGACCATGAGAATTAAGGTAATGGAAAAATCCTGAAGAATTGCCAAGAAACCTGTATTCATTCATTCATTCATTCATTCAGTTATTAATTTTTGAAGACCTATTTTGTGTCAAACATGGAGGCACTTGAAATACTACCTTAGAATCAAAGAGCACATTACTCACAAAAGGCACACCAATTAATTCTCTTACAAATATCTATTGAACACCTACTACATGCCAGGCACCATGCTAGGCACACAAATAGGGAAGAATCATGATACCAACGATACAAACACACTTGAGTTTAAATCTACTACATGCTAGCTTATAAATTGCTGAAGCATTTTTTTCATCTATAGACTGAGGACTTAGTAATAGTCCACTTAAAGGACTATTATGAGACTTTAAAAAACTAAGTCATCCAAGAGTCTAGTGATACAGAGATGAGCAAAATAAATGCTCTATTCTCAAGGTACTAGGAGTTTAGTATATAATATATATAAAACCTAAGCATTTCAATAATACTTATTGAATAGAATTAAATTTAATACATGGCAAAATATGCTGCTATAATATTTGTCTTCTCTACTGAATGGTAAGTTTCTTTGTATATGTACAACCCCTAACATAGTATCTGATAAGTAGTGGCATACTCAACGAATGTTAAATGGTTGAACAAATAGATGCCTTATAAGTAACTCACTCTTCCTGAGTATCACCCTAAAGTTGTGAAATTCTCTGCCAAAGGCAGAGGGTTTATTTCCAGAGACTTCGTTTTAGTATTACTAATTTAAATTCTTCCTTAAGACTTTAGGAATGAAAGAGCAGATTAATTTCTGCCTATAAGGTAGGATTACATTAGATATTATCCCTAATTTTTATAAAGAAGGTTGAAGTTTAATCCACCCTGTAAAAATCACAAGTTGATCTTTGCTCTCCACTTGAAATTATTGAAGCTTCTGTTCCCAGAAATAAGTAACAGTTTGGAAATGTTCGCATACTTTTCTCTGTACAAACTAACTTCATTAAGAAAGACTAAAAGAGCTGGAGTTTCTGGTTTCTGGGGCATTGAAAATGAAAAGCTGAAAGTCTAAACAATGACTAACACATTAGTCATAGTAAGCAGCTGTTTTCTAATAGAACAAGAAATGACATGTTTAAAATGCTGCAGGAAAATTAGGATAGACATAATAAAGAAATTTTTATCTGGCAAGAGTGACTCCAAAGCAGGTGGCCTTAGAAAAGCATGCAGTGTAAAGTTTTTAAGGGTTATACAGCAATCCTTGAAGTAATTGTAATTTTAAAATTGTCTTCCTTAATACAAGTTGATTGGATGAGATGATTTCCCAGTGTCTCAAATTTTTGGCTTGAGAGACTTTGCTTATTTTCCATGTGTCCCCTAGAGGGCAGTGGTGGCTTAAAACCCAGGAGAGGGTTTATAATCAGTTGTATCCTCTCTGGCGCCAACCTTCTCTCCAGCCTCTTTGCTAATTCACCTCACAAATCTGTCTTCTGTCAGCAAATTGGCAGTAACATGTTTATTCCTAAGTACCTAACAAGCAAAACCACTACATATTAGAAAATAACGTTGCATGCATTATATTTTTACAAAGATGGAAAAGAAAAATCTCATTTTGCTAAGATTATATTTTATGTTTGCATGTATTGCCTGCCTTAACACATGCACCAAGGTTGGTAGGTCTTTTTTGTGCATTTTTCATGAATTTGGGGGTAGAGAATGTTGTGAGACAGTGGGGAAAGGTGACAAGATGTGTCAAGGCAAACAAATCAAGGTTTTTTCCCTTCATTTGGAAATTCATTTTGAAACAATCCTTAAGTATTACTGAATGACTACTCACCCAATCATTTATTCACTGAGGAGTTACCTAATAGTCTAAGAACCATTATTAGATGCTATCGTTGGTAATGTGTGGAACAAAGAAAATATTTCAGGGAACTTGTAATTTGGAAAGTGATACTAAATTACTTGATACAGGTATAAGGAAGGATGACACAGGAAGGTATCCAACTTGTGAATTTTAGTAGCAACATAACACAAAAACCATTACTCCTTTTACAAATGCTTTGGATATCTTTTGGAGGACCACAGATCTGAAATATTTTTCCTGTTCCGATGGAACACATGACCTCATGTTTTAAAGGTGATGACTAACCACAGGAAGCTTCCTAGATAGACAAAGGGAGAGCCTGAATATGCATTTTTCTAAGGCAGAGGCTTCTGTTGTAATGTTGCTGTCTAAATATTTTATTCTTCTGAGAAACATTTTTATGCAAAGGGTGCAACTTTCAAAGGAACCTTTTTGCAGGGTTGCCCTAAAAGCCTCTTCTAATACCTGAGAATTTATCTTTCAGGATCTCTTTTATTGTAGTCAGAATATTTGCTGATTAAATTCACTTTCATCATCTGAAATTGGGAGCAAGATACAAACCTCAAGTATGCAAAGAAAAAGATTGATGACATCAAAATTATAATTCAGTCAATACTTCCTGAGCCATTTGGGTTTCTGTATGGAGCGGAGGGCAATGAAAATTACCTACCCATACAGCAATGAGTGGCTTTGAGAACATTCCTGCCATAACTTTTGGTCAAACCAAATGGTGTGGTTTGTTTATGTGATCACTTGTTTATGCAGATTGCTTTGGTTGCAAATTATACATATTTGCAATACTTCTTGGAAGAATTCTGCCATCACATCTGTAGCCGTGGTCTGTATTACAATCAAGACTATTTAGATGTTAGAAAATAGATTTTCAGTCCTAACAACATGGCTGGGGATTATTTATGATATTCTAACTCTAGATTAGGAATGGCATACATTGAAACTGGTAGATATTTTAAGTGGCATTGCTTTGAAGAGTTAAAGTAGTAAAATCACAGTATTGTCAGTGTACAGGTTATGCTTGGGAAACCAGGACTGACTCAGAAAGAAGACAAAATTGTTACGATGGGACCAGAAATCAGAACATTTTAAAAAACTATTTCTACTTCCCCAAAATTGACTGGGCCAGCAGTTTTTTCCAAGATCATGGTAAATTGTTTTAAGACTTTACCGAAGGACAGAAGCTTTAAATACTTCTTAAATGGAAAACTTCTTTAGAGGAAAACAAAATTATGATAAAGACCTAGAAAATTATTTTATACAGAAAAAAATACTATATAATTTGCTTCTTCCTGAAGTATGGAAATTTCCCTAAAAAGCAACAAATATTATTTTGTATAAAGAGCATACTTTATACATAAGATCCAATTTGGACTTTATAAATACTTTCGACTTTATTTTGCATTTGCAATTTGAGACAAACCTGTAAATGGTTACTGTTAAATGATCATTCTTCCTCCCCTGTCATGTCTGCGCACTTGTATTTATTAGTCATTGGGCATATTTTGATATATTATCTATTGTAGGTAAGTATCTCTTTTTCTGTTGGGAAGAGTTATATTGGTGGTCACAGACAACCAGATTATTTTAATTTTAGTTCCAACAAAGAATTACAGACTGCTAGCTGCATATAAACTTTATAATGCATAGACATTTTCTAATTTGTGGCTCATTATGAAAATTTCCACTTACAACGATCCTATCATTGGATCTCAGGTACAAAAAAAAAGCCATTATAAATGGGCCAGGCGCAGTGGCTTAGGCCTGTAATCCCAGCATTTTAAGAGGCCGAGGCCGGCGGATCAATTCAGGTCAGGAGTTTGAGACCAACCTGGCCAACATGGTGAAACCCCATCTCTATTAAAAATACAAAAATTATCCAGGCGTGGTAGTGCATGCCTATAATCCCAGCTACTCAGGAGGCTGGAGCAGGAGAATCATTTGAACCCAGGAGCGGAGGTTGCAGTGAGCCAAGATCACCCCATTGCACTCCAGCCTGGGTGATAGAGGGAAACTCTGTCTCAAAAAAACAAAAAAAACAAAAAAAGGTTATAAATCACCACTGCATTAATAGCATTGCAATAACATATTCATAGAAAAATAACTTATCTTCCTTAGAATGTATAGCTTGTGAAAGCACTTTCATATATACAGCAATGCATTTGAACTTCATGCTAATCCTAGGTGGGTATGGTTAAGTCCCCCCATCTCTAAGAATTTGAGAGGATGGGGGAGCTTCTCAAGGTCACATAGTTTGAAAATTGTTAAGCTGGTTCTCAGACAAGCTTTCATTCTGAATCTAGATCCATGTGACATTCTTATGAGGCTGTATTTACTACATCATTGTATTCATTTTATTGTACAAGGCAGCCTACTTATATGTTGATGTAAAATATTCACAATGGTGTTATTATTGTGTGAATGGCAGTATACTTAATGCACCGGTGTTATTTGCCCCCCTTTTGGAGAGGAGAAAGCAGAGCTTCAGCGAGGTCACATAATACATCCATAATTGTACCGCTAGTAAGCAGTGGAGCCAGGGTTCTAATCCAGATGTGTCCAGCTCTAGGCATACTGTGTCTCATAGTATGTTCTTCCTGAATACAAGGTTTCCTATGTGTTCACAAGGACATTTTTGTGAGCTCTATTTTGAGTGTAATTTGCATGGCATGCCACAGTGCCTCTTGAACATCAACAGAAGACCAACTGAAGTCACCTGGGAAGCCCCAGGGTCCTTTGAGAATGACAGCCCCACACCCCTTTCCTTTGGTTGGTTGAAGGGCTAGAAGAAAAAGAGGGGCTGGGTAAAGCACAGTTGACTCTCTGAGTGCAGTACAGATAGAGTTAGTGAATCCCCATACTTAACCACCCTCCACCCCCACAAACCCCAAGTCAATGAAAAGATAAAGAAGAGCTTTAGAAGGGGAGAGTTTGACAATGACCACAATCCTGCTATCAGCTCTGTGGACATGATGGTGACAAAAAAATCTTCCTGAAGTGGTAATAACAAGCTCATGGATATTAGCAGTGGTAAGCAACAAGGTAGCTGCCAAGAGGCAGCACCCACTGACATCAAAGGGTGCAGGCCAGTAGGGGTAGCTGCCAGGGCAGCCCAAGAGGCTACAGAAAATGCAATCTAGTTGTAACCATTTCAAGTTCCTTACGACTTGGATTATGATCTCCCATAAATAAGAAAGCATCAGATGTATGGTGGGGACATGATCCAAGAGGAATATAACTTAAACCCCACGCAAGAATATGTCCAGTATTAATATTCCATCCAACTAAATAGTTCAAACTCTCAGACAGATACTATGAATATGACTTTCAGATAAAACAGTCATTTATTTGGTACAATATATTATGTTACAAATACAGATTATTAAATTTCTAGTTCTCTAAGGGGGCATTTTGTTCATGTGAGTAGTTTATTTACAACTGGCAAGATCCACATGTCTGACTAGACGTCAGACTCTGTTGTGTTACTTACGTAAACATACTATTTGATTAAATTCGCCAGCATAATCAATAGGGGGTTCTGGTTGTCACATTAATTACATTCTATGGAAATTCTATGGAAGCATCATTTAATTAGATTTTTCACTTAGTACTTAACAGAGTATAAGAAATGTCATCATAGTTTTTTGCACATGGTAATGAAATCATTGGTACATTACCAAGATTAAATCATACAAGAATGTCTACCCTTCTGTTTTCCTCTCTGCTAAAATTATAAAGCTTCTTACAGTACCACCTGTGATGATAGGCAGGATACACAGAATTTCAAAGCTTTCTACAACACCTACCAATCTCCATGTCAGAACAAATTAGTGTTTCCAGCCTACTGTTTATTATTATGGCATTTTAGAGCTTAATAGCTCAATCTTAACATTAATACATCTGCCTTTATTGTGTGTTTAATATGTGCAGTGAATATGTTAAGTGCTCCATTTACATAACTGTATTTAATCTTCAAAGAAACACTTTGAGGTTTCTTTCCCATTATACAGAGGTGGAAACTGAGGCACAGATCACTTAGATGGTAAAGAATAGAGCCAGGATTTACTCAGTTCTGATTCATTCCAAGTCCCATCTAGTTATTTTTTAGTTGCAGAAACAGGCCCAGAGAGATAAAGTGTCTTTCCAAAGTACACATAACTGGAAAGTGGCAGAGACAAAACTAGCACTCAGGTTTTCTGACTCCTGCCTGTTATTTTTATTGCCAGAGCCATCACTATAGGACTGAGAAGTTCAGCTATTTGTTTGTTTGTTTGTTTCATTTTTGTTTCAGCCAATAGCAGCCAGGCTCAGAGACATGTGAGCAACATCCATTAGCACTGCTGCCTGTGATGTGTAGAGCAATCACATTTTTAATGGACTGTGTGTCTGAGTCCTTTCTTGTCCACGTAGCTTTTAAAGTGATCTGGAGTAAATCTATTGCTCGCTTGGCAATCAGTATTTGGCATTGTTCCTCAAATGGTGGAGTTAGATATCTGGATTTTGCTTTCTCCTACATCCCTGGAAACTTTTTCCTGAGAGTGCCATACTGTAGGTCCGTTTTCCAAGAGCAAGAACTGTGACTGTTTCATAAAGAACCTTTCAGTCTAAGCAGCAAATATGTGGCCATGTCTTTCCCTTGCTTTAAACACTCAGATAAGAGTTTGTTTTGTATTTTTTTAGTCACAGATGGGTGTTACATTTTACCAGTTGCTTATTTGTATCTCTTGAACATATGGTTTTCTATTTTACTAATGTGGTGATTTATGACTGATTTTTGAATGTTGAGGCAACTTTGCATTCCTGACCACTTAGTCCTGATGTACTATTGTTTGTATATACTGGGAGGCAGGGCTCACTGGAGACCACCAAAGTAATAGTTTACCAAAATGAAGATGCCACTATATTAATTACAAAAACGAAGTCTTTTTATTTAAATATCCTACTCTGGGCCAGGTGCGGTGCCTCACACCTGTAATCCCAGCACTTTGGGAGTCCTAGGCAGGAGGATCACTTGAGCTGAGGATTTGGAGACCAGCCTGCACAACATGGCAAAATCTCATCGCTACTAAAAGTACAAAAATTTACTGGGCATGGTGGTGCACATCTGTAATCCCAGCTACTCAGGAGACTGAGGTAGGAGGATCACCTCTTCCTAGGCAGTCAAGGCAGTGAACTGTGATCATGCCTCTGTACTCCAGCATGGGCGACCGAGTGAGACCCCTTTTTGAATAAATAAACAAAACAACAACATAAACCCAAAAAGCTTCTACTCTGTCTTCTGTGTTGAAGATGTGGTTGATAGTTGATATTTTGTGAGATTCTCCTGAAAAAAAATGTTTTGGAAATCCATATCTATATAGTGTTTCAATTCCAAGTTTTGCCCTATAGATCCATTTATTCCTACTCTTCAAATAAATAAGAAAAATTTTAACTTCTCTGACCTGTGCAATATTAAGATCCCAAACCTCTTAAAAACTAAAATCTGTCAAGTTCCTTTTGCAAGACGGTTGGCTCAGAAGTTTGGGCTTCTAAAGAAATGAGAGCTTAACATTTTTATATTGGCCATATTTTCAGAAAATTTAGAATCCCATTAGTGTTCTTTGTAACATGCTGTGCTCAAAACTAAATTTTTTCAGGCTTCAACCTTATGCATATAAAAATGGGTTCACCTCAAGTTCCTTATGATTTCTTTCCTTTAGAGGTGCTTGACTTTTCTACCTCCTTTAGTTTGACATTGGCTGTTTTGTGTACTGAGTCTTTTCACCACATGTCCCGAGGACCCAATTACTGGCTTTTTAATGAGATTAACTGTGGGGTCTGTATCTGTTCTGGCAGACACTCACAAGTGGTGTCTGCTCACAGTAAGTCATTCCACTTTTCAGTAATATTGTATTATGGTTGTGAATTTGAGTTTCATTTAGACTTTCAGTTTTAATCCTTGAACTCCCCTTTCTAGGGATGTGGTATTGCACAAGTGACTTAACCTCCCATACCTCAGCTTTCCTGTCCATACAGTGGGAATGGTAAATGAGATACAGTGGGAAAAGCACTGAACAGTGTGTCAGCTATGGAGTGAGCATTCAATAAATATCATTACCATTGGACAAGTTATGGATCTCTTTCAGTTATTCAGAAGCAGGTTATTAAATTTCCAAGTTATCCAAAAACCTTTTTTTTTCTTTTACCACTACTTACTCACTTGGATCTGCCTTTTAGCACTTTCAATATCATTTTAGCATTTGATTCAGATTGGTTGGTTTTGAGGATGGGAGAAGAGGGGAATTTGTATTGACCATAAGGCTTAGTGGTGGCTGCACCACTGCACCAATTTGGGAACCATTTAAGTCCCTCGGAAGACTACAGTCCTGCACCATGTAATGACACTTCAGTCAACTGTGAACAGCACATACGACAGCGGTCCCATAACATTATAATGGAGCTGAAAAATTCTTATTGCCTAGTGACATTACAGCCATCTGAACACCACACATTACTCACATTCTATGATGCTGCTGCTGTAAACAAATGTACAAAGCTGACAGTCATATAAAAGTATAGAACATATTAATACAATTAGGTACAGCACATAGTATTTGATAAGGATAACAAGGGACTCTATTACTGGTTATGTGTTTACTATCCTTTTTGTCGTTATTTTAGAACGTACTCCTGTTTATATGTATTTTAAGTTAAGTGTCAAACAGCCTTAGGCTGGTCTTTCAGGAGGTAGTCCAGAAGAAGGCATTGTTATCATAGGAGAGGACAGCTCCATATATGTTATTGCCCCAGAAGACAAAATTGTTATAAATATAACAAAATGTTTAAATGAAAAATACTTCATCAATCATGATAGCACATTCTTAGTGTTCAAGACAGCGATATGTTCTTTTTTCAAGCTGTAAACAAGTTTGATGCACATATGGGTTCCTGTTTCCCTTGCATTCAAACTCTGGACCCTTCTGAGTATCTGTAACTGACACACTGTAGACCACAAATTTAGATTGAGGGAATGCTTTCTAATACTGAGTCAGCTGCCTTTCTGCTGCCCTAATTACTCTGTTTGATAATAACATGTTCCAGTGGGACAAAATGTGGAGGTGAAAGACAGTGATATTGATGATCCTGACCCTGTGTAAGCCTAGGCTAATGTGTGTGTTTGTGTCCTAGATTTTAACAACAAAAAAAAAGTCTAAAAAGTAAAATCATGAAAATAAAACACTTTTAAAAATAATAAAACTTATACAATAAGGATATAAAGAAGATATTTTTGTACAGCTAAATGTGTTTGTGTTTTAAGCCAAATGTTATTATAAAATAGCCAAAAGGTTTTTAAAAATTAAGCTTACAAAATAAAAAAGTTATAGTAACCTAAGATTAATTTATTAATGAAGAAAGAAAAATATTATCTTATGAATATAGTGTAGCCTGAGAGTACAGTGTTTATAAAGTCTACAGGAATGTGTAGTAATGTCCTAGGCCTTCACATTCACCCACTATTTACTCACTGACTCACCCAGAACAACTTCCAGTCCTGCATGTTCCATTCCTAGTAAATGCCCTATACAGGCATACCATTTTTTTAGTCTTTTATTCATATTTTTACTGTACCTTTTCTGTGTTTAGATACACAAATACTGATCATTGTGTTACAATTGCCTACAGGATTCAATCCAGTAACATGCTGTACAGGTTTGCAGCCTAGAAACAACGGGCTATACCATATAGCCTAGGTGTGTAGTAGGCTATGCCATCTAGGTTTGTGTAAGCACACTGTATGATGTTTGCACAATGATGAAATTGCCTAAGGACATGTTTCTCAGAATCTATCCCTGTTGTTAAGGGATGCATGACTGTATTACCAGACTATTAACAAATGAGGCCCCCTGTAATATTTTTGCAGAATACCACATGATAGTAGTTCAATGTGTTGAGTGAGAAAATTAATAATTAAAAGTTGTTATAAATGTAACAAAATATTTAAATGAAAAATACTTCATCAATCGTGATAGCACATCCTTAGTTTTCAAGATAGTGATATGTTGTTTTTTCAAGCTGTAAACAAGTTTGATGCACATATGGGTTCCTGTTTCCCTTGCATTCAAACTCTGGACCCTTCTGAGTATCTGTAACTGGCACATTGTAGACCACAAATTTAGACTAAGGGAAGGCTTTCTTACACTGAGTCAGCTGCCTCTCTGCTACCCTAATTACTCTGTTTTATAATCAGCATTGCTGGTACACAATAGTCTGGCAATTCAAATGGAAGTATTTGTGCTATGTAATGATAGCTAGCAACTCTCTGTGGTTTGGGATAGCTCAGGACAGATACTCCTTGAATAATTACCCTGCTCAATCATAAGGAAGCATTCTTGTTATATTGCTATGCATGATTGATCCATATCTGTACAGCATTTTTTTGTTATTTACTCTGATGTTCACAAAGTGTGTTCAGTTAACACATGAATTGAATTGTGGCATTTTAAAACCATAAAGAAGGTTCCCCTTGCTGGCCGGGTGTGGTGGTTCACGCCTGTAATCCCAGCACTTTGGGAGGCCGAAGCAGGCGGATCATGAGATCAGGAGTTCAAGACCAGCCTTGCCAACATGGTGAAACCCCATCTACTAAAAATACAAAAATTAGCTGGAAGTGGTGGTGCACGCCTGTAATCCCAGCTACTTAGGAGGCTGAAGCAGGAGGATCGCTTGAACCCAGGAAGCAGAGGTTGCAGTAAGCAGAGATGGCACCACTGCATTCCAGCCTGGGCAACAGAACGAGACTACATCTTAAAAAAAAAAAAAAAAAAAAAAGAAAGAAAGAAAGAAAAGAAAAGATTCCCCTTGTCAAATAAGTATGGGTAGCTCAAGGTGGACTATTTCCCTCTTATAAATGCATAATTTACTTTCACATATAAATGCCCTGAGAACCCTTATTAGAAATTATAATTTTCTTTAAGAAGAGGATAAAATATGAACTATTTCCGAAACTTGACCATTTATGTTAAATAATAAAAGACTATTTCCCTTTTTTTAATAGTTTCACTCAGGGCTGGTACAACAGAACACACTTTGGGAAACGTTACTTGACCAACTTACCTCCTTTTATTTATTAAATTCACTATTTGGGTAATTCCAAAAATCATTTTGTCACATTTCCTTCCATCCAATTTTCCTCCTCTTTCTCATCCTTTTTTTCAAGTAGGTTTCCAGATTTAACAAATAAGAATACGCGACACCACTGACACTTGAATTTTAAACAAACTGAATAATCTCTTGGTACAGGTATGTCCCAAATATTGCATGGGATATTTGAATGTAATGGGGTGTCCTCTATTTTATCTGGCAACCCTAAACCCAAGCCAAATGATAGCCATCAGTGAGTAAATAATAAAACTGTCAGTTTAATTTAATAAGAACATGGAAAGAATTCATTCAGTGCTCATTGAATATGTTTTTAAATATTTCCAAAATAAAAGTGTAAAGCCTTTTTGAGACTGCTATATCTTCTGTATTTTTATAATAATTTCAACATGAAGAGTGTAATAACCCTGGTACTCTGGTCTGTCATAAACTCTTTTACTCCACTCAGAGCACTTTCATTTTACAAAGGAGGAAACTGGACTCAGAGAAGTGACTTGACTTGCCCAAGGAAATTCTCCCACAGGAGCTGATAACTGCCAGGCTTGAGGCATTTTCTACTTTCAAGCCAATGGTCTATATTCTCACCAGGCTAATGTTCATTGTATTTGTAGAGCCAAATAAATAAATAAATAAAACTACACACAAACACTCACACACATACACTTTTTAAAAAGGTAGTGGTTATAATTAGCCAAGTTCACCACTTTCACTGATTAAACCACAATAACATGGAATAGAGTTAAAGTAAATTTAAAGCTTAAAATTACACTGGATATAACTTAATGTTTCTTTTAACAGGACATTTTACTATCTCCCAATATCTCAGTCCCTCATTATTGTGTAGTAGGAAACAGTATAAACTGAAAGTGAATTTCAAAGGGTTTTTCATGTGTCTTTGTGTTTCTATTTATAACAGGATATATATGCTTTTTCTTTTCATCATTAGCCACCTCAACTGTTTTATCGAGAAGAAACATCAAGCCCAGAAATATTACAGTATAAACAAGATACTGTTATGACACTAGACTATACTGTTATCACTGTAATAACAGTATACTGTATACTGTAATTACAGTATAAATGATAATGCTTATAAAAACAACAGGTGTGATAGATTTCTTTCTATAGAAAACAGAACTCCTTATCTTCACAGTACATGGCATATCACCTCTGTTATTAAAAAGAGGAATTGTTCGGATTGAGGTATTGAAAACTGTTAAGACAAAAGTCGCTTAGGTACTACTTTTCGTTTCCTAGGAGTGTCTCATTTGGTATTCATCCCACACAAATGCCACTGTTTCTTCAGGTGCCATGTAACTTCAGAGAAAGGCATGAGACAAGCCGGGCCTTCAGCAAGGATATGGGATTGGCTAAGAATTAAGAAGAAAGAAGCCTCACTTTAGAACTAATGGAATCTTGTGTGTATAGCTTATTCCCCCACTGGATAGATATGGATACTTAAACATTGAGAAATCTTTATTCTCTACTTGAATAGTTGAGAACAAACGATACACTCACGAGGAGGCTAACCTTACCCATGTTGTCCATATATTTAAATGAAATTTTATAATAACTGCATCTGTTGAAATGGGCTGTGTGTTTTTCCGCATGACTTTCCCATTTTATCTCATCAACCTGACCTTGCTGGCACAAGGTACAATCACTGTAGTATCCTGCTTGTTTCATCAGGAAGTGGAGCAATAGTTTAATTTGTTAAGGAAATCCCAAGGAATGAACTAAAGCTTGCATTGTGTGTTTTCCCACAAATTGTGTTTTCTTTGAATTCGTGGTTGTGAGGGCATATCGCTCATCGACACCTGATCCACAAGTATTGGCTGTTTGTCAAGGACCCCGAGAATCCTGAAGTTGTCACATCACAGAGATCAGTTCTCTTCAACTCTACTCAACCTTTAATCTACATGAAACTTTGGGTATATAAAATACTAAGGTAGTTTACCTGAGTTTAATATCAGAATTTAAGATGAGCTGTAGCCCATTAGTCTTTCAAGTATATAGGGTGATGTCATGCATTGTAATCAGCAATACTTTGAATGAATAGGGAAGGGTAAATATGAAATGCTAATTATATGAAAGTAGAATCTTTCTCTGTCACTAGTACCTACTTTAAGATGAATAATACTTTCTAAGTATTTGACCTGTGGCAAGTGACTTGCTCTTTTTGATCCTCGGCTTCCTCATCTATAAAATGGGGATAATAGTGGTGCCTCCTTAAGTCATTGTGAGGAGTTAATGAAAGTGAGTGTAAAAGCATTTGGCTCCATGCCCAACACATAGTGGGTACTTACTAAGTGCTAATTAGTATTATTACAGCTTAAAAAGACAGGTGGTGATCTTGGTGTTTATTATTATCATGTGCACTAGTCCCATACTTGTTTATGACACTGTAATCTTTGTGAAACATTTTTTATGATCTCAAAGTGCCTTTTCATGGGTGATCAGTGTTGACAGTGATCACAGTAGAACAGATAACACCATAAAAGACAGTTTTAAAATTCCAGCTTTAAAATTCCAGCTTTGTCATAAATCATACAGCTGGCCTTTATATATGAGTGATTAAAAGAAATTATAACTAACTCATCTTATAAAAGTTTTATCATGTACCGTTCTTTTTTGGGGGGGTGGGGGGCGGTGACAGAGTCTCGCTCTGTTGTCCAGGCTGGAGTGCAGTGTCATGATCTCAGCTCACTGCAACCTCCGCCTCCTGGGTTCAAGCAATTCTCCTGCCTCAGCCTCCTGAGTAACTGGGATTACAGGCGCCTGCCAGCATGCCCGGCTAATTTTTTGTATTTTTAGTAGAGACGGGGTTTCATCATGTTGACCAGGCTGATCTCAAACTCCTGACCTCAGGCAATCTGCCCGCCTTGGCCTCCCAAATCACTTACCATTATTAACAACCATTGACTATGCACTTTCCTGCCCAAAGTGCCATTCAAAGCACCATGGGGATGGAGAAGCATGAAGCTTCCGTGCCTCTCACCAAATCTTCAAGCTCCTCTAAGATGGATACCGTGACAGGATGTGAGCCTTAGCCTCTGATCCCTGGAATCATCGGCTTATGTTTACAAGCTAAGTGATTGTGCACCTTCAATGCTGATCCTGAAGTGTTTAATGGCTTATGTCACCCACATGTGATGCAGTTAACTACTTGACCATAAAGGGGGAGTTTACCAAATGATAAATTTAGGTCATGTGAAATATTAAAGTAGGCATAAATATTTACAGAGCTAAGGATACTCTGAAATTATGTGCAGAGAGAAGGATATTATTGAGTCAAGCGCAAGAAGTGAGGTCATCTTTGCTTTTAGATTAGGAACCATTATGAAAGGAGTGGTGGTGCCAATTAAGGAAAGCCTCACAATTCAGCTTCTTTCCAGGAACTGATGGGTAGGTCTCCTTCCAGGACACTGGTGTTTCTAAAGCACTTGTATTCCTTTTGAAGTGGTATCTATATACAAGTTAGTGTACTATACACTAAATTACTTCAAAAGCTTTGCATCCACATAGTCAGAAGATCAGGGTTAGATTAAATGACATGTATATTACAGATGCTTGGTATGCAGGAAAATGTGATATGAACATAGGGGAAATTATTTTTCTGAAATAGGGTGTTTGTGTATGTATTTGTAGTCCACTTATTTTCCTAGTTTCTGCATGTAGTTTACCTAACTTGTACAGATGGGAGAAGACACAGCAGTTCCAAGTCAACGGCAGAGCAAAACATTCAAACCTCAAATACTAAACTTTCTACCTCATACAATTTGGTGGAAGCTTTTATGTATAATACTTACAGTCAGCATTTGGGGAGGGAGGAATTGGGGGAATGATACAGTTGCTATATTATTAATCTTTGGCACTCCTAAATCAAATGATACCCTATGCTGCACAGCATTGTTTAAGGGGCCTCATAATGAGCCCATTTTTACACTTACGAGTAGGTATAGAGCTTTACATCTTACAAAACATTTTCCACAAACATTATTTCATTTAGTCCCCTTAAGGACTTTTTGGAAAGTTATTATTCTTGTCCCCATTTGACATGTGGAACTTTGCGGTGTAGTGGGTTAAGGAAGTAGCACAGAATTACATCCTAGTTAGTGAGATGGCCAAAATACAATGCCATTTTCTCTCTCTTTCTTTTACCCTCTGATCCCTTTAATCTTTGTTTCGTTTTTGGTTTTTTAAACTTATTTCATAAAGAGAAAGTTATATGAAACAGGTGGTCAGGCAAGATAGCCTTAAATGTGCTATGACACATAAATGTAATTTATTTTTAATTAGGTTAAGTTGAAATCCAGCATTAACACCTTTTGTAATATTAAGAATGTAGTTCATGAAATAAATTTCTCTCTCAAATGTAGATTTTTTTCCAGTACAAAATCATATTTTTGCTTTTTAAAATGTCAAAGATACACATTATATATTAAATTGTTGTCTTTTTCTTTTCTAGACTTGTGACATACATGCTTTCCAATCTGCTATGCCATGCCTAAACAAAGTCAGACAGATGACCATAAAAACTGTTTGCTACCTCCTCTTATGCATGTTGAGCTAGACCAGTGGAACACCATCTTGGTAGGACAAATTTTGACAGAAAGACTGCAGTTAGAGTTGCAGAATTTGCAAAATCACATTTTTACCAAACTCACCCTACCCCAACAGAAAACCTAATGAATGAATCCACACAGAGAGGACTTTAGGCAAACCTACACAAATAATGTAACATGCTATAAGAAAAGGATACCTTTTGGTCTATTTTCAGTATGTAGCCTACATTTCATTGGTGCCCAGTAAAATAGAAACTGCAATGGAAAAGATACTTTGTCTTCATAGAACTAACAATGAAAAGTACACAGTATCTAATGCTTCTGTCTTTAAACGGGTAATCATAGGAAATGCCAAGAATAGATCCATTAGGTTAGCCTGAGTATTTATCTATAAATTTGTTTCCAAAGTTATGCTTTAAAAAAAAAAAAAAGCTTCACCTGGAAACCACATCAATACCAACAGTCATAACTGGACTGCAAACCTAAGAGTTAATTTCCACCTGTAGCTTTTAGGAAAAAGACATCACTTTTTGGTTGATTCCTACACCAAAACTTGCTCCAATTTTCCCCAGAACAGTGGGAAGAAAATAGGAGCTTTAGAGATCTGAAGAGTTGGTCTGAGTAATACCTGAGATAATTCCCAAATAGTCAAAATCCTGCAGAGCTGGGCTACTCACGCTGAAGGGTCTTTCACTTTTACCCAAGTGCAAAAACTATGAACACACAGATTCATTCAAAGACAGCCCGTGGTATTTGGGACAGAAAGGGTTAGTGATGGTAGGTTATGCCTTGATGTTGACATATCCATGACATGAAAGCTGGGGAAGGGACCCTAGATGGAAGGCTGGACATCATCTTTGTTTGAGATTTGTCTGACTCAGAAGCACCTTGGAGAAGCATCTACTTTAGCAGGAATACTTGAGTGACTGAACGCAATAAGGTATTTTAGGAGAAACAGAGGTCCCAGGAGGTCAAGTCATTTTCTTTATGACCCATCAATACTTAGCATTAATGAAGAGCCTCAGAACAGTCAGTCTTTCCTGTTTGTCATCACTAGCTGGAGCCCAACAGCCTATTAGACCCGTGCTGTCCAGACTGACCTCATTGCTAGAAGCTAACATGTAAAATGATTTGTACAAGGAAGTTGCCACTAAACCACTGCTAAAGGCCAATGCCCAGCCTTCTTATTCTCCTGTGTAGTCCAGAAGTATTTCCTTAAAAGTCAGAAAGTCCATAAGCATAAGCAGTATAAATATGTCACCAGCCTCTTCCTCTTTAGGATGCCAAAAAGTTGTTGGGTGTTATTAAAGCCACTGGCTTAACTGCAAGAATCTACTCCAACAACTGTTTCTCAATATACCTTTCTACCAAACACTTATTCTTTAAAATGGGCCATACATGAGCTTATTCTCTTTCGTGCTTCAAACCTCTGTTAGTACTAGTCCCCAAAATTTCTCTGTAACTCCTGGAACTCATCATCCAGGATAATTTCTCCTAAATAGCCAATGACAGCATCACATGCTGCATCCAGAGCAGAGAGATGGACAGCATGAATCTCTCTTCTTAGGTTAGTCCTGATTGGACAAAGCCACTGCTGTGACCAGCTGCATTGGCCCCAGGAGGCATCTGCACCTGTCACAAGGCTCAGCCTCGGCTACACGTGGCTAAGGTCTCCCTGTTTCTTACCAACCACTGAAATGCAGTCTTATAAAATAAACCTGAAAAGACCCTTTCTATAGGAGTTTTATGTAAGTACTTCTCTTACCTAAGAATGTTCTTGATAAAATTGATGGCAATAGAAATGTTGAACAATATATTTGAGTTGAAAATAGAGTTCCCTTGGGATGGTAGTACTTAATTTGCAATTTGAGAATTCTACCACCCCAGAATGTATTTTTTTAAACTCTTAAAAACTCAACAGTAAAAAGACAGACAATCCAATTATAAAATAGGCAAAAGACTTGAGCAGATATTTCAGCAAAGAGGAGATAAGAGTGGCAAAAAAAGCCAATGAAAATATATTCAACATTATTATTCATTAGGGGAATGCAAAGTAACACTACAATGAGTTGTCTCTACGCAACTATTATAACAAGTGAAACTTTGTAAAAAATGATAATACAAATGCTAGTGAGGATGTGGAGATCTCTCATACATTACTGGTGGAAATGTGAATGGTGCAGCCATTCTGGAAAATGGTTTAGCAGTTTTTTATTTAGCATACGACCTAGCAATTGCATTCTTCAGTATTCATCCCACAGAAATAAAAACTTATGCTCACACAAAACCTATACACAAATGTTTATGGAAGTGTTTTTCATAATATTAATAGCAAAATACTGGAAACTACTCAAATATCCTTCAGTGGGTGAATGGATAAACAAACTCTGATACATCCATGCAATAAAAATTTAATTCAGCAATAATAAGGAATGAACTATTGATACATTCAACACCATGGATGAAATTCAAGAGCATTATGCTTAGTAAAAAAACAAACAAACAAAAAAAGTCAATCTCAAAACATTACATACTTACGTTCCCATTAATGTAACAGTCTCACAATAAAAAAACTCTAGAGATGGAGAACAGATTAATGGTTGGCGATTGGGGGTGCAAATATGAAGGGTAGTATGAGAGGATTCTTTTGTGATAGTGGAACAATTCTATGTCTAGATTGTGGGATTTTTTTTAATCCTATGACTTTGATAAAATATTTGCCATAAAAGCTAGTCAAAACTTTTAAAATCACCTTTGTGCAACAGAAACATGAAAAGTGTTTAAAGATACAATGTTGCTTGAATTCCATTTAGGTACCATTTTTTATGTTTACTTAAAGGAATGGTACTGATTCTATCAGCAAGCAATGATTTGATGAGAAATGGCTTGCAATGAAGAGGACTGATTGCTAGGAGTGAACAGGGTTAATTAACTTTTCCCAAGAAATTTGTACCTGAAAAGAATGTATTTTGTTTAAGCCTTTCAAGATGGAGTCATTTTGCAAAATACTAAGGGAAGTCAGTTTTTTTGTTTGTTTGTTTCTGAGAAGGAGTCTTGCTCTTTCGCCCAGGCTGGAGTGCAGTGGTGCGATCTCGGCTCACTGCAACCTCCGCCTCCCAGGTTCAAGCGATTCTTCTGCCTCAGTCTCCCAAGTAGCTGGGACTACAGGCGTGCGCCACCACGCCCAGCCAATTTCTGTATTTTTAATAGAGACGGGGTTTTCCCATGTGGGCCAGGCTGGTCTCGAACTCCTGACCTCGTGATCCGCCCGCCTCGGCCTCCCAAAGCGCTGGGATTACAGGCGTGAGCCACCCGCCTGGGCCGGGAAGTCAGTTTTATGCCAAGTAAATGATCACTCACCTCTTGGATGTGTTCTTGGAGTAGACACCTGTACTTGACTTTTCACTACCCTCTCTTTCTGATATCAAAGACTAGGGCCTTGGTAACTCCATTTTCAAAGATACTGCCGTGGGAATGGCTTAAACAAATGAGGTTGCCGGTGATAACTTTCCTTGTAAAACCATTGGATTCCACTATTTTCTGGGGTCTCTGGGGGATTCAGAGAGCACCAGGCAAGCCTTTGACTTCAAGAGAATACAAGCAAGTGAGGAAGAGTAGAAATATCCACTGGACTGGAATTCACCTGGGAAGCTTGGCTGGAGGGTAATTCATCAGGAAACTGAAGATGGTTTCCTGGAAGAAACTGAGGGACCAAGAAGTGTGTTTGCTTTTAGAATTTTTTCACGCATCCTGTTTTTTGGGGGGATAAGCCAAAGAAGCATCCCTTATAATAGGATGGACTCTCTTTTCCCAGTCCTTCAGTATCTCAGGAACACATTACCTGAGAACTGGTGAGGCCAAGAATGACATTGTTTCCATCTTTGTATCCCCAGCTCTCTGCACACAGCCTACTCAATAAAGGTTTATTAAATGAATATATTCATTCCTCTGGGTAGCTGAACACAGTTGTGTCTTTATTCCCCAATGATCTCTTTACAGGCTAGGAGTGATGGGTTTTATAAGGCATACTAATTTTAGCAGGCTGACTGAAAGCTCCCTGATGGCAGGGACCCGGTTGTTTGCTTTCACTGTCACCTCCGTAGAGCTTGGCAAGGCACCTGGCATCTTGTCACTCTATAAGCATTTATGCGAATGCATGAAAACTACCCCTGGTTCTGTCCTCAGAACTCACGGTCAGCCTGGAAGAGAGAAAAGTTTCTGTTGAGGAGGCATGGGCTGTCTTGGAAGACCAAGACAGCCCATGGAGGCCACAGTCAATTTCACCTCCTCACTCAGCCATTTGCAGGAGGTTATAAATCACCTCTGCACCCGGGTCGGGGTCAGCGGTCCGTCCCTACGCCCCCTGGGGGGACCCCTCCCGCCAAGTCGCGGAGGAAGGTAACCCAGAGTGGAGGAGCCAGCCAGCACGTGCAGCCGCCCAGGGAGGAGGAGGCTGGGCTAATGCAGCCCTTAGTCAGCAGCTGGGCTCGGTTTTGAAACAAAAGCCAATGTCCTCCCTCGGAGTCCGCGGCCGGTCAGCTCCTAGGGGGAAGAAAGCCATGCTGCCCAGCCGGTTAGTGGCCCAACTTACTTTTCCAGAGCCTGGGACAAAGGGCCAGCAAAGGCACGGGAGTGGGTGGGATGTTGGGGCTGGGGTACGGGGACACAGATGGCCCAGACTTTCCCCTCCCGGCAGCGCGGGGAAAGGGCCGGGGTCTCCCATGCTCTGTGTCGGTTTGTCCCGGGCGATCCGCCTCCGTGCCCGGGCCCGTCGGGTCTGCGTAGAGCCGAGGCACCTTTGCCACCCGTGTCCCAGAGCACAGACACACCAGGCCCCGGTTTCATGAATGAAATCCAATCGTGTGGATATAAATAGCCGCGAAGGCTGCTAACGTCACAGTGCGAGCGGCGGCCGCCACGGCGGCGGAGCGAGGTGCCGGGTGCTCCGTTCCGCCTGGCTGCCCCGCCTGGGAGCGGGGTGGGGGCAGGCGAAGGGGAGGGCTGCGGGTGGAAAGGGGCGAGCCCCTCTCGCCCGGGACTGGGAAGAGCGGCCACGGCGCCGGGCGAGGCGGCAGGGCGAGGCAGTGCCATGCTGCCTTTGTGCAAAGTTGGGCGGCGGGAGGCGCGCCGCGCGCAGGGGCCCCGCACACCCGCGACCGCGCGCAGCCGTGGCTGCTGCTGAGTGGCGGGGGCCCCCCCGCTCCCCCCGGCCCTTGAAGGCGGAGAGAGCTCGCGTCTCGCTCGGCTTCAGGGTAGGTTCTGTGTCGTGAGTGCTCTATGCTATGAAACTTCTCCGAGCAGCCGCTGCGGAGCCCCCACCGCCCCGGCCCCAGCGGGTGGCAAGTGGGGGCCCCGGGCCGTGCCACGCGGCCAGCAGCGCCCCGAGAGAGAGTTGTGGGACCGAGCTGCTAGGGGGGCCTCCCTCGCCTCTCCGAGAGGCCAGGAACCCTCCCATCAGAGGCAAGCACAAGAGATTTCTAGGAGCGCCCGCACAGCCGCACCCCTAACTTGGAGCTGAGAAAATGTACAACAGGCACCCTTAGCAGGCTGGCTGCGCCAGGGAGGGGGTGGTGCCGCGCCGACGAGAAGGCGCTTCCCCTTCGAAGGCCAGTATGGGGAGGCCGGGCGGGGACCGGAGGACCCGGACAGGGGAATACGCTAGCCCCTTTGGCGCTTGCACCCTCTTGAGAGTTGAAGGGCCAGCCCACAGTCGCTCCCCTCCCCTCCCCCGCAACCCCGTGTCTATGGAGTCTGTTGTGAGTTGCTGTGACAACAGGAGGAGCTGCCATGAGGGGCTTGCAGAGCACCTTACCTTGTCTGTGTGTGCTCAGCTTTGGGGAAAACAACCAAGGGGTGATGTGCAGACAGGAGAATCCAGCCCTCTGCCCCCCGAAAAGAAGTGGAAGGCAACTATGTAGAAATATATCATTAGATCCTACTGTTAGCTGCACCGTTTCCATCCCCAGCAGTATCAAACATCTCAACTGAGGAGCAATGTCAATATTTAGACTTGGACAAGCCAGAAAGTTAGAAGGGAGCGCCAAGCACAGGGTTTTGACTTGGCTTTGCACGTTAGCACACAAGCTGTGCCTTTGGAGCTGACTGTACACAATTGCTGGGGGCAAAAATGCATGAAGGTTAATATATACACAGAAGCACCCAGATCTAGGAAAATCTAGGAAGTTGAGACCAGAAGAGTCGCCCTGACTTTGAACTTCCCCATCCTGTGCTGTTCACTGAGCCTTGCTGAACTCCAGCCAGACGCTCAGCTTGAGATTTCACTGGTTTGGGGCTCCCCCACCCCCAACCGCTGTGGTGGTGTACGTTCTACACTAACATACTCTAAACAGAAAAAAAAAAAAATACCGTTATCAGTGGTTTCGTCTTTGTGTAAATCCTCTGACGAGCAGCAGATAGTAAATAGTCAATAGGCTGTGTTTGTTTGGTCTTAGCAAGCCTTAGACCTTTTTAAACATACTCTGGTAAGTTTGTTTACAAACCCTATTTAGAAATTTGGAACTACGTTTCATTTCCAGTAACCTTGTAGATGCCTAAGAGAGTCACTGGTTGCTAGAAAATAAACACAAGCTCTTTTCAGTATAAATAATGTCTGCATTCTGCTCCACAGGTGGAGTGGGCAGTAAATTATTATATTAAACACGGTTTCCTCTGAGATTCCTAAATCATATTTGGACATATTAATGGGAAAAAGGTTTAACCAGTTGATCCCAGTGCAGAAGGCTTTGGAAAATCATTAGGAAGCAGGAATATCATAGTCAATATACTAATTTTACCCATTATTGTTTTCCCAGAGTTTGAAGGTAGTGTAAAATTTTTTAAGTGCATAACACAGGCTGTGTGATCACACAGGTGGAAATAGAAACACATGTAACAGTTTGATGTTATTGGCTCAATAATACAAATTATAAGCTATAGAAATACAACAGGAAAAGCCAAAATTGTTTGGTCTTTTAATTATGATTATATTGTCTAAAAATGCTATTTTGAATAGGATGACCACATCTGTGACTTCTGTATTGTAAAATGCCTGTAAGATTTTCATTGTTATCTATCGGTTTGTGGCCAAATGTTTTTAGGGTTTTGTTTTGTTTTGTTTTGTTTTGTTTTTTGGTATTGTCCCAAGAGCTCAAAAATATATTTTCGCAAATCCTGCAAAATGTTAACCTAGCTATTTCAGGATGTATTTGACCCAAAGAAATGCCACATTAACACTGGCACTTAGCAAAAGTAAAGCAGATTCTTCCCTTTCTCGGGGGGAAAAAAAGAAAACAACGTATGTTGAAAATTTTAGTGGCTCCCCATGTACTCCTGGCAGGCAGTAGAATTTATAAAGTATTTCTCTCTTTTATGTAGGTAAGTCCAGCTGTGAGCAGAGTGTTCTGTTCTTCACTTCCAGCAAGCCAGGTCAGTGTCTTTGTGCAAACCCATGACTATAGGTTGGTAACATCCTGTGTCTAATTTTGAGCATGCATTTCAGAACAGGTTTCTTAATCATTTGTCTTTTAAAAATTTTGTCTTTGACTTTTTTATGGACTCAGTTATGAATGTCATAAGTTCAATGATTATTAAAATTATTGCTTACTCTGGGAGTACAATGGTACAAATATGGGCCTCAAACCAGTTTGTCCTTCATACGACTTTTTATTTTTCACTTTAGGCATCAGAATGGTGCCCGCGGTTGAGAATACTGGGGATCTGGATGCTTGATAATTGAGGGTTTACTTCTATCCTAATCTTAGCACTCTGGGGCTGGAAGAAACTTGATATAGTAATAATTGACTTATTGAGCATGAATCACGGTTCAGGTAATGTGCTGCATTCTTTATGTTAATATTCTTATTCTGCTTCAGAAAGAAAAAAAAAATCTCTGGGAGGTGAAACCACTGTCTTGAGTCCCAAACTATAGGTGAGGAGTTGGAAGTTTAGAGACATTAGATAATATGTTCAATTCTTACTTCTATTAAATGGCACAAATAGGATTTTTAAAAAAGTTTTTGTCTTACTCTAAGACCTAAACTCTCTAGTTGAAAAATTGTTTTCCAGTAGGGAAACTGAAGACAAAGAAGGTTAAGTGACTTGTCTAAAATAGCTTGGTAATTACTAGCACATATAATAACAATGGCCCAGTTGTTGCAAAATAATAAATTCTATTCTCTTAAGTAAATTAGTGAAATTATAAGTATTCTTGTGTACTTTCTGGCATGACACTGTCAAAGATATAAGAAAGTTTTTATTGTGGGGTCTCTGGCCTTGAAGATTTTATGGAAGATTTAAAAGGCAAGATGTTAAACATTCAGGTATGCAACAATAGAGAATAAATCAAGATTATACTTGCCAGAAGGCTGAATTGGGGATCAATGGTACATTTATGAGAAGTTCAGCATTTTCCACTCTGTGGAATTACTTTGCAATTCCATATATGCATGAAAAAAATTTCCAAGCACATTTTTTTGTCTGGATAGATGATTAATCGGTGAGAGTTTGGGAAAGGACAGAATGTAGAATTTCAACCCAACAGGGAGAGATGATGTAGTCATCCAGAACCGCTAAATTGCAGTATCTCAAACTCAAAGATGTTATTGCTTCACAAGCATGGTAACCCAAAATTGTGAGCTGTTTGAATCTGCACAGCATCTTTGAGAAAGCATAATTTGGCATGACATTTAAAAGTACTGGATTTTTCCTGGAACCTCAGTTTGTCTGAAAGGCACCACGTAGATGGATTTGGATACATAATAGATAAATCCTAACCAAAGTCCTGATAACAACCAAATATTAAGCAAGACTTTTTCAGGTTTTGCCTGAATTAACAGCCTCCTCTCTCTTCTGTTCCCCTACTTCCCTTCTCCCCTCTTTCTTTTCGTAGAGTAATTTGTAACAGTTGTTAATCCTTCTTAGCTAATTTTATATAAAGGGGTACTAAAAAATGAAATGAGGAACAAATTATTAAAGCAAACCTTAGGATATCATCTTTTTTAATGTGCTGATAACCCCCACTCAAGCTAATAGCTCTAAAATCTTAATTAGTGAAGATATTTTTTAAGCATTTAAAAGGATATTATAAGCTGTCCTATAACACGTCTGTCCTGTAAAAGTTGTTATGTAATGGATCATTACAAAATAGGTCACATTCTATAACAGCAGTATTATTATTGGGAAGATCCCATTACAGGCCAAGACCTCATCAACATGATTAGTTGTGATAATGGTACATAATAAAAATATCAATAAAGCAACCATAAATCTATAAAGCACTAAAATTATACTTTGAATCATATAATGTTATGAACAAAAGAGATCTAGGAATTAGCGTGGCATCTCTAATAATAATCATTTAGCAATCATTTGTTTTCTCTTTTGAACTTCATAAGGCTTTGGTTAGTATGCATGACTTACCTCTTTAAAAATGGCTGGAAACATTTGAAATTCTGCCATTTTTTGCTCAAGAAAACAGAGAAATGTTTAAAACTTTCTCTTGGTCTTCCTTTTAGAAAACAGGCCGTTCACGTTTCCCTCTGGCTCCATGTTTTAGGGTTTAAAGAGCATAGGTGATTTGAATGTGGTTCTTTTGCTCCTCTTTTCTTCTCTGCCAGGCTTCCCACCAACATCACAACACCAAAACAAAACTTGGAGAGGGAGGGAAAAATGAGTTCCAAAAAGTGTGTGTAGACAAGGGTAGGAGATGGGCGAGTGTGTGGGCAGCAGGGAAGAGGAAAAGGAAAGGGAAAGCTTTTAAGGGAAGGGTCAAGAGGCAGTCACTCCAGTGGATGGGATATTTACAGATTAGTTATTTGTTAGCATCATAATTTTTTTATTTTTAGTTTGTAAACAAATAGAACCCACTTCCTCCTCTTCCTGGCACCTTTTGTTTCTTGTGCCCATAGGACAGAAATTGGAAAATTGGCAAAAAGACGCCAAAAATGATGGATGTGTGAGTATGACTGCCACTTTTTCCAGATGTCCCAGGACACTCCTGTCTTCAGATACTTTCTTGAGCTCTGTCATCAAATACATCAGCATGCCTCTGATCAGGCTTTATCCACTAAAGAACGAATTAGCAAGTTTTACAAAGAAAGCGATGCCAATAGGTCTAGAAGAAAGCAATTACATGTCTCCACTCTGCACCTGAGTTTACTTATTGCATAGACACAGGTTAATGGCAAGTTCCCAGCGTTAATGAGGTTATGATCTCAGGTTCCGTCTCTCTGTGGAGAAATTTCCTTTGAATTGGTACCCAACTGTAGACCAAACTCCTAGTGACTGCTGTGATAACAATAAACTAGCATTTATGCCCCTACTAGATGCCAAACACGTTAACTAAATTACAGCTAATATTCATTATCAATTCCAATTTTACAGAGGCAAGAAATGGAACTCAGAGATTTTAAAGAACTACTAGGAAACAGAGCTTGGATTTGCACCCAACGCTGTCTAAGAACTTGAATATATATTTGCTCTAAACAAACCCCCCCACATAAAAACAACACTTTAAACCATTTCATTCCAGGTTACTCTTGCAGATGTCGGAGTATAGAAGTTATTCTTCTGGGTTTGTTTCTACTTTGTAAATTTTGTATTTAAATTTGAACTAGACAACATTTTTGCCTGGATAAATTGGCTAACTGCTTAGGTCATTTTAAATGTATTTTGATGGAAGTTGTCACAATCTTAAACGGTTGAGTCATAGAGAGTTGAATCATGGAGCCAGGAATGTCCTTATTAAGGATACTTAGCCCAACCTCATGTGGATTGAAAACACTGGCACCCAGAGAAACAACGTAACTTGACTACTCTCATAGTTAATAAGTGACACAGTCTGAACTGAACCCAGGCTTCCAAGTCCCAGCCAGAGCCCAGTTCCATTACATAACACTGCCTGAAAAGTGCCAAGTCTTCTAAATCTTCCAATGTAGCCTGAAATACAACTAGCAAGTATGATATACATCTGAAACCCAAGGTACATCCAGAAATGCTGATAAGAGAATTCCAGTCGTGTAAAGATATGGTGGGTACTAGGAGAAACCTCACTTATCTTCAGTGGTGCTGAGATAAAATAGTCTTTTTCTCTTATTCAAAACATAACACCCTTCTAAGCTGTCTTTGTTACATAAACCCTTCCAAGCTGTCTTTCTTAAGTGATCTGTTCGACGCTTTTTCATTTTGACCAAACTCTGGCATTTCATTAACTATGCAACTTCGGTGAAATATGACCTTACTTTCCTCAACTGTAAAATGGGAACAGCATCCCCTCCCCCCTCATGCATGTAAAGCACATAGTAGGTGCTCAATAAGGGTTAGCTCTCTTCTTAGCCTTCCTAGAATATCTCGAAAGAAAGTCTTTTAACATATTAGGCAGTTGTATCATTTTTGTCTCTAAATTTACTGGAGTCATTTGAATTCTGATATTGTAAGGAATGGTTATAGGAACCTTTTTTTCTTGAGCACAACAGGCCGAGTGGTCTCTCTGGGTTCCAGTGGCCCAGTCTCCATTACACTTGTTTTCTTCACACCCTAAGGTTGCCAAAGTTTACTTGCATTGAATTATTTTATTGCCTTAGTTTCTGCTGCAAACGAATACCAAGCTTCTCTTGCAGATTTGTGGCTCTCATTTTCTTCCAGACACTGTTCCTAAGTAGCTAACGTGTTTTCTACATGGAACTTTGTATCTCAAAGCCACTATTTCCAGCCAGATAACTAAGAAATATTTCCAGAGAATATTATTGCCAGTAGAAAATTTTTGCTTTCAATTTTGAAACGTGAGACTTTCCTACCTTCATTTCAATTCACTGTAGTATTGAGTATTTGAGGTATGCTGCTCCTGTTTTTTCTTTTGTCACGTGTTGCTGACTGATATATTGATAGGAAAAGCATAAACACCACAATTTCCCCATTTCATCTGCAGCACTTGATAACTACCCTGGCCTAAATTACATCACTGGGAAGTGTTTTGTGCACTCCTCTCCCCAGCTGCCACATTTTGTCATGTGGCACTTGCTGCCCTGCTTTGGACTTTTGGAACCGAGTCCTTGCCAACACATCCAATTCATCACATACGCGGAAGAAAGCTACTGCTTTGATATTTTTTTTAAATACGTGTACCTGTTCTTCCTTTTTTAGTAATAATCCAAATGGCCTAGAATAGACTATATTATCCTGGTGGTGCAATTTCACTTTTAGTATTTGGTAAATGCATATTGCAAGATGGATGTCCTTCTTCAAATTTAGAAGTAGCAAGTATATGTCTTTCCCAGTGCTATGAAGTGGCTGAACTGGGGCTAGGTGCTGAGAACTCACCAACTGCTATATTGACCTTAACCTTCTACTAATCTCAAATTGATTATATGTAAGTTTTTATTTTTACCAAGGAATTAATTGCTTTTAGAGCTGTGCTCAAGCTTTCATGTGCATACAACAAAAATGGGCATCTTGTTAAAGTGCAGATTATGATTCAGTAATTCTGGGATGGGGCCTGAGATTATGCATTTCTAACAAGTTCCCCATTGATGCCAGTGCTGCTGTTCCGTGGACCACACTTTGAGTCATGAGGTTCTAAAGAATAGTGGTTACTATATCTTACGCTGAAATTCATGCTTAATAGGCCATAACCACACCACCTTATTTTATTTGCTTGTTTCTTAAATCATAATAGAGTCATGGAATCTTAAGCATAGGAGGGATGTAGGCGGTGATGACCTGGTAAATAAACCAGCTCTCCTGGAAAAAAGTAAAATGCATGTATGTGCATACGCAAATTGACATAAATTTTAATCACATAAAGAATGTGTAGTACACACTTTACGAATAATAATAAACTCTATAATACTTGATATTATAAATTCAATATAGCCAGTTGGGTCTCACAGAATGCCTTTGTTGTTTTTTGCAGAACTCTTCTATCCATAGGCCAACCTATGTTGCAGTTGATTAAGGGATGCAGCTCCCATATAAATGCTGGCAGGTATTTTCCTGTATGTTAATCAGTAAGACAAAAGTGAAACATCAAAGACATACGTCAGAACTCTACTCATTCATCCATGGTGGAAATCACTTCCTTGCTGAACCGGATGATAAATTTTAATACTGAAAGAACATTTTTCAAATGTACTATTCATAGTGTAACACCTACACATATAGCACACTTTAAAGTTTAATCTCCATTATTAACACTGTTAAATTATTTTCTTAGATCTAGAACAATAAAGCAAGCACGGATTGGTAGTGGCTGCTGATTTCTGTGGTGTAAATATTCTCACCATGACCAATTTCAAGCTACTGATGTGGCTGAGCAGAGTTGGAAAGAGATGATGCAGTGTCACACCATTATATTGTACTTTCACCATATAGATAAAATTGGCATGAATAGCCTCAAAATATAGTTAATAGTAAATAGAAATAACTAGAAAGTGATGCATTTTGAGTACTTATTATCTTTGTTTTTAGTGTAGTTTAATTGTAAATTTATATAATTTAATTTTTAATACTGGCACTAATGGGCCTGCAAAATTCCTAAAAATTTAACAACTAGTTCTTGTGGGCTAGTAGGGGCTGGCTTCTGCACAGATCATATAGATCATCTGGTGTAGTGACTCCCAACCTTGCTTTACACTGAAATACCTCAAAGAACTTAGAACCTACAGTTTTAGTAGATCCATGTTAGGGCCCAGGAATCTGAACTAAAAACGTTTTTATTGAAGTATATCTTATATTTTTTAAAAAAAATTATAAGTATATAACAAAAAGTTTTCCTAAATTGAACACACTCACATAACCAGCACCTAAATACAGAAACAGAACATTACCAGCACCCAGAAGCCCTTCTCAAGCCCCTATCCAGCCACTACCCAATCAATGTAACCCTTGTCTTGACTTCTAATACCTTAAATTAGTTTTGCCTGCTTTTGAACTTTGTATAAATGAAATCATATCCTATGTATTCTTTTGTGCCTGGCTTCAATATTATGTTTGTGAGATTCATCCATAATGTATGCAGCAGTACTTCATTCATTTTTAGTAGTGTATAATATTCCATTGTATAAATAGTCTTCAATTTATTGTTTTTAATCCATTTTACTGTTGATGGGTTGTTTCCAGTTGTTGGCTGTTTTGGATAGTGCTGCCAAGAACATTCTTGTACAGATAGCAGTATGCAAAACAAAATAAATCCCCCAGTGAGTCTAATGAGCAGCCAATCTAGACTGCCTTCTCTATATCTTCCCCTCCTCTCTATGTCTCATATAACATGCCCACGGCTGTTGATCCTTTCATGTGAATGTACTTTTAAAACATAAGCAATGAAGCCCATGTGCTTCCATTCATTAAAGTATGTTCTCCTGGCTCTTTACAATACATGTTCACCAGCTCTCTGTTTCATCAAGATATCTGCATTTGTTCTCTCTAAATAGTGATGAGATTTGGCCTCACTTCAGTAAGCATGGGAGAATAATAGACACAGTGGACATGGAGCCAAAGGCTAAATTTGGCAGCTGATCATTAAGGCTCCTGGAAAGAGGCTTCAAGTAAAGGAACTTGTTTCCCTTTGTGTATATCAAACAAAAGTCAACAATGAACCGTTATATCAGATTCTAATATTCTTTAAACTCTATTTATTTGAAGTAGACCAGGGACTCTCTTCTGACATGACTACTGAAATCTCTCAAAGTCTCATGTCTTGATCTGGAAAGATTAGAGAATGTTTTCCCATGGTCTTGTTCCTGTACCTAGCATTCAACAGGTGTATCCTTGTTGCATTGTTCTATGCTGAGGGGCTATGTAGGTTTTGTGGTTGGGCCTATTGACGTATTAGTTCCTTTGATATAAGTAAAGGGAGCTGAATAACCAGGAACTCCAAGATGATATATTGATGAGTGGGACGTCTGCTCAGGATTGAAAAGAAGGTTTCAGGAGCAGCAAGCCTGTTCCCTACCATATGAAAGGCAGTTCACATAAAGTTCTTAAGGTACACAGAGAGAAGGTCAAGAGTAGATGTTAATTTCACATAATGAAGGAAGAATGTTTTCTCACACACGAAGATATTTTATTTCCTTGTTTTCCTAACTCCTTGCCCTCTTTTTTGTAAAATTTCTTTATGTCACAAAGAACACATGTTCACTACAGAAGAGATGGAATATATAGATGAGAAAAATGAAAAAAATTAAAATGAATTATAATCCTATCCTATAAAAAGATGTTGGCATTAATATTTTAGTATATCTCTATCTCAATCTCTTTGTGTGTATTTAGGCACATAATTTTTAAGGAGTGGTGTTATTCTGTAAATTTTTAAATCTTTTTTAATTTAAAGATTGTTCATGAACATCTTAATATAACAATGAGTGTACTCCTATAACACATTTTTGATGGACATATATTAGTTTTTCTTTAATCCATCTCCTGTGTTTGGACTTCTAAAGTTATTTTTGTTTCCACAAATAGTGATATGATGATGAACATTCCTTTTTTTTTTTTTTTGACAGATTCTCACTCTCACCTAGGCTGGAGTGCAATGGCGTGGTCTTGGCTCACTGCAACCTCCGCCTCCTGCCTCAGCCTCCCGACTAGCTTGGACTACAGGCACGTGCCACCACACCCAGCTAATTTTTATATTTTTAGTAGAGACTAAGTTTCACTATGTTGGCCAGGCTGGTCTCGAACTCCTGACCTTGTGATCTGCCTGCCTCAGCCTCCCAAAGTGCTGGGATTACAGGCGTGAGCCACCGCACCCAGCCAATGAACATTCTTTAAATGAAATCTTTTTCTATACATTTATTATTTTTCCAGGAATAAAACCTTAAAATTGGATGAAAGTTATGACATTTTAAAGTCTTTTGCCTTAAAATTTCTAGTCGCACTCCAGACTGGTATCATTTTCCACTTCCACAAACAGTGCTTCATCCTGCTTTTTAAAATTGTACAATCTTTCGTGTAATAATTTCTACCTAAAGTTGGAAGGTATAGGAACATGCCCTGAAAAATACTAGCTAGAAACTATTCATTGTTATTAGCCAATAACTTCAAATAAATAAGAGATCTTAAGAAGTCTGGTTAATTTTCCACCAGCACTTTTGCATTTATGGTCTAACGTTGCTGTGAAAACCTGAAAAAAGTTTCTTGTTTGCCTGAATCAAAGCATAGCCTAGTCCTAACGAGCATATGATAGTCTCATAAATGTTTACATACAATTGCTTGATTGTCATTGTATCAGAAGACCACAGCAGGTGGTCATGCTGCTGCTTCAGAAGCTAACCTGGTAACATCTTTAGAGAATGCTTTCAATGAGTAACTTACTACGGAAGGTAGTGGAGACTTTTCTTCATGAATATGGGTTTTTAAACACCCATAGTCTACAGCCTTGATATTAGCTTTCTCAAATGAGTGCTTAGTATATCTCTATCTCAATCTTTTTGTGTGTATTTAGGCACATAATTTTTAAGGAGTGGTGTTATTCTGTAAATTTTTAAATCTTTTTTAATTTAAAGATGTATAGTGAACATCTTTGCCATCTCTAAAGACTTGACCAATATTTTGATTATTAATTCTTGACAAAGCTTCTCGATCCAGCCCTTAGCTGAGCCCCACCCCCATGAGGACGATAGGGCCTCCAAAATCCATGTGTAGAGTTTCTTGTTTCTTTCTTTTTTTTTTTTTTTACTTTAAGAAAGTATTGAAGTATAACACATAGAGAAATGTATGCAGATCGCAAATGTACAGCTTGATGACTTTTTGCAAACTGAACATACCTATGTAAGTGGCACCTAGATCAAGAACCAGTACACCACCAGTGCCCTACTTCTGGTCACCACCCCACTCCACCCTCAGTGTGTTTGAAACACCTCACATTTTATGTCCAGGGTAAGTCCTTCATTTACAGAATTCTATGTTTGCCTGAACCATTACTTTATATGAGCTAGCTACTGTTAGCTTACATCAAGGTGTCTCCCTTGCCACTGAAAATGTGTAGAAGTCTGCCTAAGTAAAGATTACAACGTTAAATTTGGGCACTGAGTGTACATCAATATTTATGTGTTTGTGATTTCCAGGTACACAAATACATACATGGCATGCATACCAACAAATCTGGAACTACTTTCTTCTTAATGAATGTAAAACTGAATTATGCTATATTGATCTAAGCTTAGAATATCTTTAACTACAATTGATTGCCACAGAATATTTCATGTGCCCTGTTTCCAGTTTTTTAAAATTGCTCATTTCAGTTACCATAAGTATTCCTTTTGAATGCTCAAGATTTCAAAGCCAAGAATTTTTCATCTTCTGTTTGAGATAGAATTGTATGTGTTTGTCCTGAATATCCACAGCTGTCTTTTTATATGGTTCAATTTCTGTGTCTGATACTCAGAAAAACATCATTTTGATTCCTGTGGGGGTTTTTTTATGTGAGAGCTTGAGTCAGAGAAAGAAACAGGTTTAGCAGGCTCTCTATGCTTTATATATACATACAGTTTTGAAAAAACAATTTATGTGTTATCAAAAATCATGTATTATTATTGGGTTGTATAAGTGTACTCTTAGCAAAAGTGACAATCAAGGGTTATACTTAATATACCCATTAGTTTTTTAAAAAGCTAAAACGTCTTTCTCATTATAGAAGTAATATGTCTAAGAATATTTTTCAGCCATAAAAAGTAATGGAGTAGTGAAAGGTGCTACAATATGGATGAAAATTGAAAATACTATGCTAAGTGAAAGAAGACAGACACAATAGGCCACATATTGCATGATTCCATTTATATGAAGTGTCCAGAATAGGAAAATCTGTAGAGACAGAAAGTAGATTCGTGGTTGCCAGAGCTGGGGAGAACGAGAATAAAGAATGACTGCTAGTGGGTACAAGGTTTCTTTGGGGGATAATGGAAATATTCTGGAATTAGATCGCAGGAATGGTTGCACAACCCTGTGAATATCATAAACACCACTGAACTGTATACTTTAAAAGAATGAGATGTGTAGCGTGTGGATTTTATCTCACATTTTTTTTAAAAAGTAAGACGTGCATTGTAGAAAATTTGGAATCAAAAGAAAAGTAGAAAATGGCAGGAGCAAGTTATAGCCTCATTGTCCAGCAACAATTACTGTTGCTTTCTAGTGTATTTCCTTCCCGTTTGTTTTGTTTTTCATGTATTGTTGTTGCAGAGGGAAGACGTCAGTGTTGCTTCCTGTTACATGACAGAGATACAGTTATTAAATGTTAAATAGTCACATATTAAAATCAACCCAACCCCCTTAAAAAAGGGCAGGTCCCAAGAAAGATTCGTTTATTTGTCGGAGGGAATAATGGATGGGAATGCAAATAAGACAAGCAGAGAATGATGGCTAGCCCTGTAAGAAGGGATGAAGAAGAACCTGAAGGGAAGAGATCCCAGGTCCTGAGAGGCAGAAAGACAGATTTGAGCAGTTGCCATGAAAGGTGAGACTCCAGAGGGAAACATTTCAAAGAGACTTTTTTAGGAGGTTCACTGTAAGATGCATAATAGGTGAGGTAAGCCATGCCTCTCTATTCATAAGCAGCTACATGGTTCACAGCTTTCTAAGAATCAGTTTGTGTTTCTTTCTGCTATGTCACTCTGCTAAGACAGTGCTTCATGTGAATGCATGAGGCCCAATTTTATTTGGGTTGCACATACTTATTTACTGTTGTTTCAGTCGAATGTATTTCACATTACTATTCCACACTTTCCCCTCAATAATATCAGCATTTCTCTGGATTATTGCAAACTCATCATAAGCATAACTTCTATGACAATCTTAATAGATAAGACTTACTGATGTTCTCTTGATACCAAGCACAGAGATTGAAATATTTCACAAGCATTATCTAATATAATCTTCACAACAACCCGTGGAAGGAGATAATTATCCCCAGTTCACAGATAAGAATATAGAGGCTCCGACAGATTAATTTGCCTAAAATCACTTAGCAAGTATCTTAATCATTCCCTCACTTGTCATAGGTTGTTTTCATTTTTTTTCTTAAAGATGTGGTAAATATATTTGCTTTTAAAACATTTCCCATTTATAAAATTATTACCTTAGATGGATATATTAGAAAGTATTTTTTTAATTTCCAAGGGTTGAGATTATTTTGTTCATGTTATAGAGCTTTTCCTTTCAACTGTTTCATTTACTTCATTGCAGCCAGAGAATTTGGTTGACAACAATTTACACTTTGAGGGATTTGGGGCCTTATGGCCCAGTATGTGGTCAGCTTTTTAAATGTGCCAAGAACACTTGAAAGAAAGCTGTCTTTTTGTAGGTTTAAAAAATGTGGGATATTTATTAATTTAGCCTTAGTATTTGTTATTCAGATCCTCCATGTGTTGTTTATTTTCACTTTCTTAATCTGACATTGGTTTATTCTGATTTTTTGTTCCATATATTTGTTATTGTTGTGAATTTCTCCTTATACTTAAAAAGTTTTCTTCATTTTATTATATGCTTTTTGGTCTATGAAGGTTCATGTTACTTCTATTATGAATTGGCCTTTTGTAACCTTCTAGATTATCTCTGGCAGATAATTTTTCTATACCATTTTGTATCTAAATTCAAAATAACTATGTAGGATGATCTTACATTTTTATTGGCTTTGGTTTGCATAGTTCTTTAAAGCCTGGGTACCTTTTGTTTGTCTGTTTTTAGTATTTAATTTTCAATTATCTCTAGGTGTTTTCGCTAGTATCTTTGAGCAGTTTCCTTAAGGGAACTTGGGTTTTTGACCTGAGTCTTTGATATCTAAGAACAACTTTATGTTGCTTTCATATAAATATCAGTTTGGCCCAAATCAGAAATGTATTATTATGTCCTTTTTCTTTCAAGAATCTGTTTTTTTAATTTTTCATTTTCAATTATTATGGATGCATGTTAGTTGTCCATATTTATGGGGTACATGTGATATTTTGCTACAAACATAAAATGTGTAATAATCAAATCATGGTAATTGGGTGATATGGTTTAGTTCTGTGTCCCCACCCAAATCTCATATCCAATTGTAATCCCCACATGTTGAAGGAGGGGCCTGGTGGGAGGTGATTGAATCATGGGGGCAAACTTCCCCCTTGCTATTCTCATATTGGAGTTCTCAGGAGATCTGGTTGTTTAAAAGTGTGTAGCACTTACCCCTTTGGTCTCTCTCTCCTGCTGCCATGTGAAGACATGGTTGCTTCCCCTTCACCCTCCACCATGATTGTAAGTTTCCTGAGGCCTCCCAAGCCATGCTTCCTGTACTGCCTGTAGAACTGTGAGTCAGCTACACCTCTTTTCTTTATAAATTACCCATTCTCAATTCTTTATAGCAATGTGAGAACAGACTACTACATTGGGGTTTCCATAACCTCAAGCATTTATCATTTTTTTGTGTTAGAAACATTCCAATTCCACTCTTAGTTATTTTGAACTATACAATAAATTATTGTTAATTTACTATAGTTGCCCCATTGTGCTACCAAACACTAGATCTTACTCCTTCTATGTAATTGTATTTTTTACCCACTAACCATCCCCTTTCTACCCCCTTTCCACTACCCTTTCCAGCCTCTGCTAACCACCATTCTATTATATTCTCTACCTCCATGAGCTCAAATTTTTTGGAGCTCCTGTATATGAGTGAGAACATGAAATATTTGTCTTTTAGTGCCTGGTTTATTTTATTTAACATAATATCCTCCAGTTCCATCCATGTTGTTTCAAACAACAGGATTTCTTATCCATTCATCTGCTGATGGACACAGGTTTATTCCATATCTTGGTTATTGTAAGTAGTGCTGCAATAAACATGGGAATGCAGATATCGCTTTGATGTACTGATTTTCTTTTTTTTGTTTTGGATATATACCCATCAGTGGGATTACTGGATCATAAGATAGTTTGATTTTTAGTTTTTGAGGAACATCCATATTGTTTTCCAAAATGGCTGTGCTAATTTGCATTCTCAGCAACAGCTTGCAAGGGTTCCCCTTTCTGTACATCCTCACCAGCAATCATTATTGCCTTTTTCATAAAAGCCATTTTAACTGCGGTGAGATTATATCTTATTGTAGTTTTCACTTGCATTTCTCTGATGACGAATGATGGTGAGCATTTTTTCATATGTGTTGGCTATTTGTACATCCTTTTCTGAGAAATATCTATGCAGTTCCTTTGCCATTTTTAAATTGGATTTTTTTTCTGTTGAGTTGTTTGAGCTCCTCATATATTCTGGTTATTAATCCCTTGTCAGATGGGTAATTTGCAAATATTTTCTCCCATTCTGTGGATTGTCCCTTTACTTTATTGACCGTTTCCTTTGCTGTGCTTGATGTAATCCCATTTGTCCATTTTTGCTGTGAGATCTCAGGAAATCTTCATCCAGCCCAATGTCCTGGAGTGTTTCCTCAATATTTTCTTATAATCGTTTCATCGTTTGAGGTCTTAGATATAAGTATTTAATCTATTTTGATTTAATTTTTGTATATAGCATGAGACAGGCATCTAGTTTCATTCTTCTGCTTATGGATAGCCAGTTTTCTCAGCATCATTTATTGAAGAGACTGCCTTTTCCCCAATGTATGTTCTCAGCACCTTTGTCAAAAATAAGTTGGCTGTAAATGTGGGAATTTATTTCTGGGTTCTCTATTTTCTTGCATTGGTCAGTGTGTCTGTTTTTATGCCTGTCCCATGCTTTTTTGGTTACTATAGCTTTGTAGTATGATTTGAAGTCAGAAATGTGATGCCTCCAGCTCTATTCTTTTTGCTCAGGACAGCTGTTATGGTTAATACTGAGTGTCAACTTGACTGGATTGAAGGATGCAAAGTGTTGATCCTGGGTGTGTCTGTAAGGGTGTTGCCAAAGGAGATTAACACCTGAGTCAGTTGAATCTGTAGATTGCGTTGGGTGGTATGGGCATTGTAACAATATCGATTCTTCCCATCTATGAACATGGAGTATCTTTCCATTTTTTGTGTCCTCAATGTCTTATAGCTTTCATTGTAGGTAACTTTCACTTCTTTGGTTAAGTTTATTCCTAGGCATTTTGTTTTATTTGTAGCTATGATAAATTGGATTACTTTCTTGATTTCTTTTTCATATTGTTCATTGTTGGCATATAGCAATGCTACTTATTTTAGTATACTGATTTCATATCCTGAAAGTTTACTATTTATCAGTTCTGATAGTTTTTTGTGGGATCTTTAGTGTCTCCTAAATATAAGATATCATCTGCAACCAAGGATAATTTGACTTCTTCCATTACAATTTGAATGTCCTTTATTTCTTTCTCATGTCCAATTGCTCTGACCAGAATTTCTAGTATTATGTTGAATAAAAGTGGTGAAAGTGGGCATGCTAATCTTGTTCCAGATCTTAGAGAAAAGGCTTTCACTTTTTCCTCATTCAGTATGATACTAGCTGCCAGTCTGTTATATATTGCTTTTATTGTGTTGAGATATGTTCCTTCCATACCCAGGTTTTTGGGAATTTTTATCATGAAGGATGTTGAATTTTATTGAATGCTGCTTTGGCATCTATTGAAATGATCATATTGTTTTTTTCCTTCATTCCGTTCAGATGATGTGTCACATTTATTGATTTGCATATGTTGAACCATCCTTACATCCCTGGGATGAATTTCACTTGATCATGATGAATAATCTTTTTAGTGTGTTGTTGAATTTGATTTGCTAGCATTATATTGAGGAATTTTGCATCTATGTGTATTAGATATATTGGCCTGTAGCTTTCTTTCTTTGTTGTGTCTTTGTCTGCTTGTGGTATCAGGATAACACTGGTCTCACAGAATAAGTTTGGAAGTATTCCTTCCTTCTTGATTTTTTGAAATAGCTTGAGTAGGATTGCTATTAATTCTTCTTTAAGTGTTTGGTAGAGTTTAGCAGTGAAGCCATCAGGTCCTGTCCATATTTATTTATTTATTTATTTTGGACAGAGTGTTGCTCTGTTGCCCTGGCTGGAGTGCAGTTGTGCGATCTCAGCTTACTGCAACCCTTGCCTCCCAGGTTCAAGTGAGTCTCCTGCCTCAGCCTCCCGAGTAGCTGAGATTACAGGCATGTGCCACCACACCTGGCTAATATTTGTATTTTTAGTAAAGATGGGGGACGGGGTTTCACCATGTTAGTCCGGCTGGTCTCGAGCTCCTGACCTCAAGTGATCTGCCCGCCTCGGCCCCACAAAGTGCTGGGATTACGGGTGTGAGCCACCACGCCCAACTATGTCCTGGCCATTTATTTGATGGGAGACTTTTTATTGCTGCTTCAATCTGGTTACTTGCTATTGGTCTATTCAGATTTTGTATTTCTTCATGGCTCTTTGTAGGTTGTATATGTCTAGGAATTTGTCCATTTCTTCTAGGTTTTCCAGTTTATTGACATATAGTTATACATAATGGTCTCTAATGATTCTTTGAATTTCAGCAGTATCAGTTATAACATCTCTTTTTTATATGTGATTTTATTTATTTGGGTCTTCTTTTTTTTCTTAGTCTGGCTAAAGATTTGTCCATTTTACTTGTCAAAAAAATTCATTTTGTTGATTTTTTCTATTTTTATCTCAATTTCATTTATTTCTTCTCTGATCTTTATTAATTCTTCTACTAATTTTGGGTTTAGTTTGCTCTTGCTTTTCTAGTTCTTTAAGATATATTATAAGGTTGTTTATTTGAGGTTTTTCTACTTTTTCGATATAGGCATTTATTGCAATAAACTTTCCTCTGAGTACCATTTGTGCAGTGTTCCATAGGTTTTGGAATGTTGTTCGTATTTTCATTTATTTCAATAAGTTTTTAAGGTTTCTTTTTCATTTCTTCAATGACTCAACGTTCATTCAGGAGCATATTAGTCTTTTCTTGCATTGCTATAAAGAAATACCTGAGACTGAATAATTTATAAAGAAAAGAGATTTAATTGGCTCATGGTTTTGCAGTCTTTACATGAAGCATGGTGCTGGCATCTCCTCAGCTTCTGGAGAGGCCTCAGGAAGCTTATAATCATGGTGGAAGGTAAGAGGAGAGCAGGAATGTCACATGGCCAGAGGAGGAGCAAGAGAGAGAGAGAGCATGGGGTAGGGAAGGAGCCACACACTTCTAAATGACCAGGTCTTCTGTGAACTGAGAGCAAGAGTTCACTTATCACCAAGAGGATGGCTCAAGCCATTCATGAGTGATCTATCCCCATAATCTAAACACTTGCCACCAAGCCCCAACTCCAACATTGGGGATTACAATTTAACATGAGATTGGGTCAGGGAAAAGTACCCAAACTATATCTAAGAGCATATTGTTTGATTTCCATGTGTTCATAAAGTTTCCAAAGTTCCTCTTGTTATTGATTTCTAGTTTTATTCCATTGTGGTCAGAAAAGATACTGGATATAATTTTTTAAAAATTTTTTAGACTTGTTTTGTGGCCTAACATATGGTCTATCCTTCGGAATGTTTCATGTGCTAAGGAGAAGAATATGTATTCTGCAACTGTTGGATGAAATGTTCTGTAAATGTCTGTTAGGTCCATTTGGTCTATAGCGCAGACTAAGTCTGATGTTTTTTTCTTGGTTTTCTGTCTAGATGATCTTTCCAGTGCTGAAAGTGGGAAACTGAAGTCCCTGGATCTTACTGTATCAGGGTCTCTCTCTCTCTCTCTTTAGCTCTAATAATATTTGCCTTATATATCTGGATGCTCGAGTGTTGACTGCTATATCCTCTTGCTTAATTGACCCCTTTGTCATTATATAATGACCTTCTTTGTCTCTTTTCACAGTTTTTGTCTTGAAATCTATCTTATCTGATATAAATATAACTAATTCTGCTCTTTTTTGGAGGGTTTTATTTGCGTGGAATACCTTTTTCCATCCTTGAGTCTCTGTTACGTGTTTTTAAAATCGTCTTCAAATAGTGTCTTGGTGAAATTTATAGTCATTCGTATCATTATTTCTTTATGGAGAGGGTTTGTGTCCATTAGTTTTGGAAGACATTTTGATAAGATACAATGGGATTCTTATACAATTTGTTTGTCATTGATATGTAAACATTTTACTGAAAAAAAATACACAGATTTGGAGTCTTCCATTGTTTTTCTCCTCCTTCTTCTCCTCCTTGCTTTTCCCTGCTCCTTCCTCTTTTTTGTAGTGGGAACATTTTGTTCTATTAAATCACACTTCGCTCCTTAGTTCTTCAGGAACACATACTATATTAATCCATTTTCACATGGCTGATAAAGATATACCCAAGACTGGGTAATTTATAGAGAAAATGAGATTTAATGGACTCATGTTCCATGTGGCTGAGGAGGCCTCACAATCATGGTGGAAGGTGAAAGGCAGACAAGGAAAAAAATGAGATCCAAGTGAAAGCAGAAACTCTTTACCAAAACATCAGATCTTGATCTTGTGAGACTTAGTCACTATCCCGAGAACAGTATGGAGTAAACCACCCCCATGATTCAATTATTTCCCACTGGGTCCCTCTCACAACACATGGGAATTAGGGGAGCTACAATTCAGGATGAGATTTGGATGGAGACACAACCAAACCATATCGCATACTATTCAAGAGATTGCATTTTGACAGTCAGTCTCTTTATTGTCTTTGGTCAATCATGAGTAAAGACGAAGAAAGATTGTCTTTACTTCTGTATTTAGAGAGAACTTCTTATGCTTGACCTGTACCTCACTAATTAATTTTACAACATTTTCAAGTCTACTATGTACTATTGCCAGCATGGCTTTCAATTTGGTGACCTTATATTTCATTTGTACTTGGTCTTTATCTTGTCTCATTAACTACTTATAATTTCATTTGCTATTAGTTTATAAATGTACATTATCTTCTTTTACATGATTAAGTACATGAATCAGATGTTTGAAGTTTTTTTTCTGCTGTTTTATATAGCATGTTTATCTAAGTGGAACACCTTTTTTCTGTGCCTTTAGGTAATTGCTTGTACATGTCTATGCTTCAAGGTTTTTAATAGGTCATATGTTGAATGGTCTCTGTTTACACTATCCATACACAAAAGGATTCACAAAGGCCAAGGATTGAAGTATATTCCAAATGCTTGGATAACCATACGCTCTGTGAAAGATCAAGGTAGGGCTCTATGATAGCATCCCAGGAAATCACCCAGTTCCAGAGCAGACAAGCAAAGCTACTCAATATAATGTGAGTTGAGAGAACCTTTGAGGGTGAATTAAGGACAACAGTGAGGAATGTGACCATGGAAGTTATACTAATGTTCAGTCTTAAGAGGCAGCACCCCCTCACCTGACTCCCTCTTGGATTAACCCCACAAGATCAATCAGTTCTATCATAGGGTCAAAACTGAAAGGGTCTGGTTGAGTGGGCTGGAGGAAGCAAAAGCAGAACAGAGAGAATCTTTTTCCATACTTTGTTCTCTCTACCTGGTCCATCCTCAGCAAGGGATGGTCAGCAAGCTTACTCCATGCTGATAGCAGCAGGCTGGTTTCCTGTGGGAGCCACTGGGAAACCTTCTTCCTCCACCCTTCTCTCTTCACCCTGGTCCCAAGTCAGTGTGGCTCTCATTACTCCAGATTATGGGCATCTGTGGTGAAGAATGTCTGCCTACTTCCTTGGCCAATTCTTTTCCCTGTGGACATGGCAGTCTGCTGGTCATCAGTGGTGTTATCATTTGGCTCCATGGAAGTGAATTTGGCAGAAATTCTTCCAGTTTCTGGTATGTGGTTACTTTTCACCCTTAGTTTCTGGTACTGTTGTAGAGGCTCCATACAGACTAAGGCTACTTGCAGTGAGATGATGGTAGAGGAGGGTTCAAGGCATCAGTGCCTTCATTGCCATCTTGCCTTGAAGTGCAGCTAACTGCATTTTGTGATGTGGCTCTTTTGGGCATAGAGTGAACTCGTTTATTCAAGACTCACTTTCATATTAGTTATAAATCATTATCCATATGTAATGGGTACATGTGCCTTCCTTTTTTCCTTTCTTTTCCAGCCAAGTAGTGACTCACCAAAAAGCGCTGAGAATCCCTTGAATTAGGATGTTTAAGTCTAAAAGTGGATGAGAACTTTATGAGACCCTTATATATAAATATTATTAAGATTTATAAATCGGCTCTAGAAACTAGAACAAAATAAACAAGCACTCACTTGTTTTTCTAAATCCAATCCAATCCTAAGCCCCTCCTGCCTGCAATTACTGGGGCTCTCCTCCCCAAAACCACCTTCCCATTTGGTGAAAGGGTGTGGTCCTTGGTCTCTGGTGGCTCCCATGGTTACTGATGCACTTCCTGTTAGGAAGCAATGGTTGGTGCAATGCCATCTGTCAAACTCTGCTCTTGTGATGGGCCACACAGTTGTCCCTCAAGGTGTTCCTCTCACCAACTGCAGGCTTAGCCACACGCTGCTGCTTTCAAGGCCACAGGGCTTAATGATCAGTCACCAGAGATAGCTGCATGCAAGTTCTCTGCCAGCCCCAGGTGGAAGGTTTTCTAAGAAAGGTAGAGTGGCTGTATTTTTATATTCAATTCAACAAATGTTTATTGAAAGCTGCCTATAGGCCAGGCACTGTGGCAAGATTTGAGGATTTAAAGATGAATAACAATTTCTGTTGCCAAAAATTTATAATCTCAGTGGGGTGGAAGTGGAATGCATATAAACATAATAATCAGTATTACAAATCAGAATTTGATAAACCCCCTTAGAGACAGTGTAAAGGAAGGATATTTGCAGTGTGTCTTCTTCCAGAATGTAACTTGAATCTGTACTTGGCTGCATCTCTGCTGATTCTGCCCTGTCAGAGGCACCATCCCTTCTCTCCTGGAGAACTTAGGGTTTCCTCACCATTCCTCTGCCATTGCACCCCTGCCCTCATGACATGTTCTCTGTACATACAGCAGTCTCAGTGATATTGGGGATTCCTTTAAAAAGCAAATCAGGATCAGGCATGGTGGCTAATGCTGGTAATCCCAGCACTTTGGGAGGCCAAGGAAGGAGGATCACCTGAGATCAAGAGTTCAAGACCAGCACGGCCAACATGGTGAAACTCCATCTCTACAAAAATACAAAAATTAGCCAGGCACGATGGTGGGTGCCAGTAATCCCAGCTACTCAGGAGGCTGAGGCAGAGAATCACTTGAACCCAGGAGGCAGAGTTCGCAGTGAGCCATCACGTGATTGCGCTCCAGCTTGGGCAACAAGGCGAGACACTATCTCATAAAAAAAAAAAAAAAGAGCAAATCAGGCCTGTAATCCCAGCATTTTGGGAGGCCAAGGTGGGAGGATCGCTTGAGCTCAGGAGTTCAAGACCACCCTACAGTGAGACCCCCATCTTTACCAAAAATACAAAAAATTAGCCGGGCATGGTGGCACATGCCTGTAGTCCCAGCTACTCAAGAGGCTGAGGTGAGAGGATGGCCTGAGCCCGAGAGGTGGAGGTAGGGGTTGCAGTGAGCCGAGATTGTGCCACTGCACTCTAGCCTGGGTGACAGAGCAAGCCTTGACTCAAAACAAAACAAAACAAAACTTAAAAAAAAAAAAAAGCAAATCAGAACCTACCACACTTCTGCTTAAACACTGCTGTGGCTTCTCACTGCATTTAGAATAAGATCCAAACTCCTAACTATGGCCTGAAAGGCTGAGTATGATCTATCCCCACCTACCTTTCTAACCTTCCGGCTTCCCCACTTCCTATCCCTTGGGCTCTTCAGGCCTGTTTCCTCTCCCATCTCTTGAATGGGCCCTTCTCATTCTCCAGATGGCAGGAATGAGGCCTCTTCAGACAGGTCACCCAGTCTGCCCTTCAGGCTTCCCATCCATTATTTTTTCTCGACATCCTTTGGTTTTTTTCAAGGACCCCCTCAAATTTGTGATGATGTATTTGTCTACCTGTTTGTTTCTTTCCACCTGACTGTGAACCACCGCTGGCTTGCTTTTCACTGTACACCTATAGGCCTGGCACTCATTCAGTGCTTAGCATGTAATTTTTAAATTAAGACTGCCTTAGTCCCTCAGGTGGAGAACAATTTCAGCAGGTGAGTTAAGGGCATGAGGAAAGGGCCTTTGTGCAGAAGTAACGACATAGGCAAATTGTCAAAGGAGAGGTTCCCTGGTGTATTTGTAGAAGAAAGTAGACCCATGTGTCTGAACCCAGTACACAGTTCACTTATGGTGGTTTTGAAATCTGCCCTGGAATTTTCATGCACCTTTTAAATTTTTGGTTTATTTTTTCAAGAAATAAATGAAGTCTTTTCTTTATTTTTTCAATGAGGGCAGTGTTTATTAAGAACAGCACATAAGGTAGAAAAGAAGGTTGGTTTCTAATCTTGGTTCATCTCCCCCACTGATCTTGAGTTTTAAAAGCATAGAGAGCACGATCTTCTGTGGGTCTCCACTGTCAGAGAGCCCTGGTGAGAATCATGAGCGGATGTAGCAAAAAGTGCTTCTTTCATATCAGCAGGTGGTTCTGTAGTATTTGCATCCATAGACTTCTATGCAGCATCCTTTCTGTTACTTACTCTTTTCTTTTTTAATCAAAACAGTCCATTGAAAAAATAATGTTGATTACAACAATGAATTCTGTTGATTTAAATGGTGGAAGGCAATGTTATCCTGGAGATATAATTCTGTGAAGTTTTGATTCAGGGAAGTCCAGCCCAGCCCTTGCATCTCTTTCCCGGCTCTGGGTCTATTCTTTATTCCAGCTGAGATGTTTATTTTATGTATGAAACAGCTCCCACCTACCTACAACTGCTGATTAAAAGCTCAGAATAATGAAATCTGCACAATCGAAACTTGGCTGTTGGCTATAGTTATTATGCAATTTTTAACATTTTCCTTTTGTTCCTGTCAATAATATAAAATTCTCAGTTTTTTATTTCAGGGCTAACTCTTTGAATACACTAAAATTTGTTGCACTAGTATTTTTTAATGGCTGAGCTAAATTACTTCTTAAAGTTCAGATTATATGCTTTTGGGAGGAATAAGAAAATGTAGTGTCCGTGCAATAGCATCATTCAGACTGTCTGTGAACAGCTAAATGGAGATAAGAGTACAAAGGTCCCTCCATGGGCCTTCAATTTTTGTCTTTAAGCAGACTGCTCACCATGCCTTGATAGAAATAGCAAATATAGGGCCAGGAATGTTGGCTCATGCCTGTAATCCCAGCACTTTGGGAGGCCGAGGTGGGTGAATCACCTGAGGTCAGGAGTTCGAGACCAGCCTGATCAACATGGAGAAACCCCGTCTCTACTAAAAATAAAAAAGTAGCCAGGCCTGGTTGCAGATGCCTATAATCCCAGCTACTCGGGAGGCTGAGTCAGGAGAATTGCTTGAACCCAGGAGGTGGAGGTTTGTGGTGAGCCAAGATTGCACTATTGCACTCCAGCCTGGCAACAAGAGTGAAACTCCATCTCAAAAAAAAAAAAAAAAAGGAAAGAAAAGAAATGCAAATATAACAAGAGACATAGTGTAAGTGATAAGATGCAGCATATTCCAATGGCGGGATGATTCACAGCAATTAGGAGACCCCTAGTGGGGTTTCTTAGACAAATGATAACTCTCTTCCTACCCACTCATCTTAATTTCTGAATTTCTAATGTTAGAGGAGTCTTGCACGCTTGCCTGAAATCAATTAGTGGCCCTACACTGAAGTGCGCCTGTCTGAGCAAACAAGTACATCAGCCACAGTGCCCTGAGTTATTGAGTTATGGGGGCAGAACTCTAGAGGTCTTCTAGGTGTCTTGTGAGTGAGGGAGTGGGCATGCGCAGAACTTCCTGGGAATCTCTTTCATAAGAGAGGGACAGAACACCATGAAGGTCATCAAGGCAAAGACTGAAGGTTGGGTTGGGGTACCACCAAAGGAAGGGAAATGATTTGAAGAGGAGACCAGGCTAACTAAGGTCGCATTTGGCTCTGTCCCTATTTTTCCAATGGGTTGCCCTCAGAGAGAGTCACCATTAAATTAGGGGACCTTTGGACCAGAGGGGTAGTCAAGAAAGGCTTTGCAGAAAAGGGGTGTTGTGTAAGCATATATTCCCAGCACTGTAGCAAATAGCTATACCCCACAAACACTTGATGATTCGTTCAGTGTATGAAATGGGCACTTTGAAGGTATAACCACACACACATGCACACAAATTCACAAGCTACCACTCCATGGTTTGTTAATATAGGAAAAAAATGTGTGTATGGATGCGTGTACATTTGTTTTTGTTTGTAATTGCTTCTCCTAGAACTCTTTATTAATACAGAGAAAAAAGTAAATTAATTTATGAGGCGGAGGGTTAGTTAGGAAATCTTTCCAGGGGAGGTGATGTCTGGGTAAGGTTTTAAGGAATGACTAGAATTTGCAAGACAGACAAGGAGTGGAGGAGGGTTGGTAAGAAGGAGTGCTGTGTGTATAGGCACTGAGATAGTGCTACAGGGTGAATGTCTGCCCCTCCCCCAATTCATATGTTGAAGCCCTAACCCCCAATGTGATTGTATTAAGAGGCGGGCTGTTGGAGAGGTAATTAGGTTTGGATAAAGCCATGAGGGTGGAGCCCCATGATGAGATTAGTGCCCTTTTAGGAAGAGGAAGAGACACCAGAGCTTTGTGTCTCTGCCTGTCATGTGAGGACACCACAAGAAGACAGCTGCCTACAAGCCAGGAAGAGAGCCCTCACCAGAACCTAGCCACACCAGCACCCTGCTGTCAGACTTCCAGCCTCCAGAACTGTGAGAAATGAATTTCTGTTGGCTAAGCCACCTAGTCTATGGTATTTTGTTATGGCAGGTGAAGCTGACTAAGGGGGTAGTTAGAAAAGCTTTTTAGAGGGTAGTTAGGAAGGCTTTTGTGACAGAGCTGCCACAGTAGGATATCTGAATAAGGTTTTAAAGAATGAATAGCATTTGCCAGGCAGACAAGGAATGGAGGAGAGTTGGCAAGAAGGAAAGGTGTATATAAAGGTAACAAACAACATTTAGAATTTGAGAAAGCCATTTTGTGTGGCTAAAGTGTGCTACGTTAGTTTCTTATTGCTGCTGTAACAAACTGTCAAAGCTTAGTAGCATAAAACAAAGTTTATTTTCTTATAGTTCTGAAAATCAAAGGTCTGACATGGGTCTCACTGAGCTTGAAGTGTTGGCAGGCTGTGTTACTTTGGGGGCCTTAGGGGAGAATCTGTTGCCTTACCTCTTCTAGCTTCTATGGGTTACATACATTACCTGCCTTGCAGCCCCTTCCTTCATCTTCAAAGCCAGCAGTATAGCATCTTCATATTTCTCTCTGACTCTGATTTCCTGCCTACCTCTTCCGCATTTAAAGGACCATCGTGATTGTGTTACACCCACATAGATAGTCCAGGATAATCTGCTTATGTTAAGGTCAGCTGACTAACAACCTTAATTCCATCTGCAACCCTATTCCCTCATGCCACACAATGGAACATATTCACAGGTTCCGCGGATTCCGTGGACATATTCAGGGAGGCTATTATTCTGCATACCTCATATGCAATGCAAGAAATTGAGGGCGACCGTAAAGAGAAAAGTTGGCATGACCCATCATCCCTAGGTGGAAAAGATCATCCATTCCAAAGGGACCTATCATCTGACATTTAAAAATAAATAGAGGAGTGAAGGTACTGGAGATTTCCCTAAGGTATAATGGGTATGTTTCTGTTGACTATTGGTTCATAAACCCAAAACTTGGTGGCTTAAAACAGTAATGATTTATGATTTCTCATGATTCTGAGGGTTAGCTGGTGATTCCACTGCTGGTTTCACCTGGGCTCATTCATAAACTACATTCAGCTGTAGGATTGGCTGAGCTGGAAGGTCCAAGATGGCTTTGCATTATCCAGCACTTGGTGACAGCCATTGGCGGGGCTGCCTCAGTGGTTTTCAATGTGAATTCTCATCCCCTGCTGGGCTAGGCCACTTTCCTCACATGGCGGATTTGTGGCAGCATTCCAACAGCAAGAAGGTGGAACTGCAGGGCCTCTGGAGACCTAGACTCTAGACCTCACACAGCATCACCTCCACCACATTCTTTTGGGCGAAGCAGTCAGAAGCTTAGCATTAATTCAAGAGGAAGGGAAATAGATTTCACCTCCTGATGGGAGTTGCTGCCGTGGCCTTATTTCATCCAGCACAGGCTGTAAAGGTAGGAGTTTTTGTTCTGAGAGTGGAATTTTGAAATTTGAGATTTCAGAGGCAAAATGTTTCTGGATGACAACAATATCCAGCACGTGTCCAAAAGGATGGATGGCTCAAGTAAAATGTGGTAAAGATCACTGGCACTGAAGGAGAGAAGAAATGGTGAGACTAGGATGTGGGCTGCACCATCCTGTAGGCCCAAGAACACTGTGTGGGCAGGGAGTGTGGAGGAGTGGCTTGAAGTCCAGGAGATGACAGCAATAATAGTGGGCAGGTATAGGATGATCAGACCAGATGGGGTGATTCTGTAGACCATGAAGGGCATGATCACGCTTTTCTAGGTCAGCCTTGTGAGTGGTGGGGACCAGAACCACTCCACCATGCCCTTCACTTCCCCACCTGCACTGTCTTGTTTATTTAACAATTTTTCAAATAAGCTTGTCCCTTCTGACTTCTGAATACTGTGCAAGTGGATTCATCGGGTATTGGTGAAAATATGAAATAACGTTCAAGTCAGTTTTGAGTAAGATGACAGAGCTGCCATAGTAGCAGATTACCAGTGTCCATTCTTTCAGGCTTTTCTTTTTTTTTTTTTCTACCTTCCTTGTCTCCTCAGGTATGTATCTAAGTATGAGAGGGTCTCCACATCGATCAGCAGGATTTATAGTGGTGACATTTATTAATAGTGTTAAATGAATAATACTTATTACTCTCATTCTAGGTAAATAAAAATCAGAAACCAGACAGTCATTATCCAGATGGTCCTAAGAGTACACTCAACCATCAGAATGCTAGATATGAATAAATTAGAGCCTATAACAAGCGGAGAAGGATAAAATTGCATATTTTTATAATTACTACCATAATTTAATGTTTCTTTATGTGTAACAAATGAACAAATGATTTACAACAATGCAACTGTAGCATGAGTAGCATGAGTTTCCATCCTTGGCTGTGATTTCACACTCTCAAAATGCTTTTTAGAGTACCACAGGAGAAATTTCTACTCCAAATAAAAGATTTTCAGTATTTGGAAATTCAGTGAATGCTTCCTGGAAATTCCATATCTGGAGCAAGTGATCTGGGCCCTGAATATTTAACTCTGCCCTGCCTTTTATTTTCCCTTACATATTATCCCTTTTGCACAAGGGTCAGCACCTTCGGCAGTTACTTTGGTCTTGAGCGGACTGCTAGGGATTAGAGGACCCATAGATGTTATTCTCACCTTTGACACAGAAACTCTTCTTAGGACTACTCATGAAATGTGTCTAAAAATAAGTGAAGCAATGATAGTTTTTGTAATCATAGCCTTAATACAAAACTAGAAGGGCTCCTGTTACTCTCAAAGTAACCTTCAGTGAAAGTGACACAGCCATTCCGTCAGTGCTGCTATGATTCAACTTATTTGGGGGATTCCTTCTTGGGGGCTGCTATCAGGGCTGGTTTGCAAGCCTACCAGAAAACTAATTCTGTATTATTAGTGTCCCATTCTCCATTTTTACTAAGTCTAAACATTCTCCCAAATTTTAGGCATCGGCTCTATATGACATTTATCTATCAAAAATAAATAAATAAAAAAAATTCACCCTTAAAAGAGTAAGGTTTCCCACCACTGGGGACATTTAAAGTAATGAACCTCCATTTCCAAAGTTGGGAGACTCCAGCTAGAACCTGTTTTTCTGATTCAGGCTACTACCCCATGCTAATGTAACCAGAAACTTGTCGAAGAGGGTTAGGTATTACCATTTTTATTCTGGAATTGAGAAATGCCTCAGACAAGCATTTTTAACCCATCTTTCCAACTCTATTATCTTCTCATTAACTGTGACCTCCTCCCTGCCCCCTCCACACCCAAAACTTTTTCTGTCTTCTTTGCTTAAGATCAGCTACACCACATCTTGTTTCTGTATTCTTTAATTTTCGGTGAGTTACTGTTTGGTTAATTCTTCCAAGTTGTATCCTTTTTATAGATCTTTGTCATTATTAGGTTTATGAGTTTGCATCTAATTCTGGCCTTCCACCTGACTCAATTTTGTTGTCATCTGAAGGCATTCGTCTTCAGCATCATGATTATAATTTTTGAAACCATCAGTGTGTCAGTTACGGCACTGAGGACTTAATTCATCAGTTCACGTAATCCTCACAACCACCTTAGGAGATGAGTATTTTTATGATACCCACTTAACAGATGAGGAGACTGAGGCTCAGAAAGTACAAACAACTTGCCCAAAGTCCAATGACTGGAAAATGGGGGAGCTAGGATTCAAACTCACATCCTTCTAAGGCAGGGTTTCACAACCTCAGCCCTGTAACATTTGGGGCTGGGTAATTCTTTGTTGTGGGGCATTGTCCTGTGTACAGCAGCAGCGTCTCTGATCTTTTACCCACTAGAAGCAGAACTCTCTCCTCAACCCCCCACCAAGTGACAACCAGACACGTCTCCAGATACTGCAAAGTGTTCCCTGGGATTTGTTTAGGACCTACCAATCTAACACCAAATTCATGCTTTTGCTATGTTATACTGTTAGATGGGTAACTAAGAAAACCATAGAAGTTTAAAACTGAATTTTCAAGAAATCAATTTTAGGAATCACCACGCCTGGCCGATCATCAGAATTGGAGATTTTTAAAGACTCTTTTTCCTCACCCAGGATGTTCAGGATAAGTATGTGTCAGGTGGACAGGTATCTGACTGTTTTAAGCCTCTCCACAGTGTAGGAATTACAGATCCAATCCTAACCTAAGCACACATCTGTTCCTTGAATCACTCTACTCCATTCCTGCCAAATCGTTCTCCAGCCTCAGCTTTAACACCTCCTGTGATGGCGTTACAGTCGACAGTTCCATACCCTTCACTTCTGAGACAGTCCATGTTCCAATAGTCCTAACTGTGAAAAAGAATTCTTCTTAATATTCTTTCTATATATCCTTGTCAATGCCCTTAATCTCATTATCCAAGTTATCATTTTTCTCAATCAGATGAATTAAACAAACACTTGAGTCCCAATTATGTATTAGGCTTTACTCTGAACAGTTTCTTTACCATAGCCATTAAAATCATTACTGACTCCTTAAAAATGACCGCCCACCCACTTTTCTCAGTTTAACAATGGACTTCCATTGCTTGTCAGCCTTTTGGCTAAGATCGAGTGTAGCATCTGTTCTTATTAGTTTAACAATAGACTCCCTCAAAAAGGCAATTACAATTAATTAAAATCTTAAAATCATACATGGCTGGCCTCCTGTCCAGCTGCTACTGGTAAGCAGCCTGCACCCCTGTTTGTGGAGGGTCCTGTCCCTGTGGAGACCAAGCTGGCAGGTGCTTTTTTTCTTCCTCTTGGCCTCTCATCAGCAGCCCTGTTTAAACCTTCTTGGATGGTCTCAGGAAGATTCCAAAGTAACTCTCCTGGTAAAATTATTCTTTGCCATATGTTCCAGATTTCTTGATGAAAACACAGAAGATAATTTTTTTGAATCTTGCTTTATTATGGGCCCTCAAGAATATCTTTTTTATGGCTAGGCATGGTGGCTCATGCCTATAATTCCAGCACTTTGGGAGGCCAAGGTGGGGAGATCACTTGAGATAAGGAGTTTGAGACCAGCTGGCCAACAGGGTAAAACCCCATCTCTACTAAAAATATAAAAATTAGCCGGGCATGGTGGTGGGCACCTGTAATCCCAGCTACTCAGGAGGCTGAGGCAGGCAAATCGCTTGAACCCAGGAGGCGGAAGTTGCAGTGAGTGGAGATTGCACCACTGTGCTTGTGCTGTAGCCTGGGTGACAGCGTGAGATTCCATATACATATATATGTGTGTGTGTGTGTATATATATACACATATATATACACACACATATATATATTTATGAATTATGAATTTGATTAATACAAATAAATGTAAGTTAATTTGATTAAATTTAGACTTAGCAGTTTACTCTTCTTTGACATCAGGTAGTCTTTCAGCCTGCACTTTTGATTATTCTCTAAGTCCCCATAACAGTTTTGAACCTATAGAAAACTGCTTTTCAACAACAGATATTGGCTAATGAGCGATATTGTGATGAAGTAGATGCTAGCATTGCCAAGGCTACCTATTGCCCAATGTTGAAGTTCAGCCCTACAGGTGACTGGACTTGCTAGCAGGCCAACATGAGTATCCAGTAGGCTATAAATGTGTGCCAGCTGTCCCGACAGTGGCTGAATGGAGCTCCAGTAGGCAGGTTGTGTTTAGAGAAAACCAAGGAGAAAATAACAGTTAACGGGAATAAACTGTTTGGGGTCAAAATAACAGTCCCATGTTTTTGTATTTGTGTGAGATATAAAAAGAAAACTTGAGTGTCAATTAGGCTTAGTATGAACTTCCAAACATTCTTTCCTGTGCTTGTGCACCTCCAAGGAAGTGGCTGGACGAAGGCAAAACTCCCTGAACCTCTCACGTCTTTGATTGCTCTGGAAAGCCTTGGTGTCCTTACTGTGGTGTTCACTCTCTTCTTACAGAGTTTTATAAATGGACGCTGACATGGACTACGAAAGACCCAACGTTGAAACTATCAAGTGTGTGGTCGTGGGTGACAATGCCGTGGGGAAGACGCGCTTGATCTGTGCCAGGGCGTGCAACACCACACTCACGCAGTATCAGCTGCTGGCCACCCACGTGCCAACAGTGTGGGCGATTGACCAGTACCGCGTGTGCCAGGAGGTAAGATGCACAGAGTGTCTTCAGCATCCCTAGGGCACATCATTGCTGGTTGCCAGTCTGATTTTTTCTAAAGGAGGAGCGTGGATAAATTACACATTCAAAACAAAACTAACCTTTTTAGTGCCACAAGAGAAAACAAAAGCAAAATGCAAACCGGAGACTGTGGCTCTGGTATCCTGAATGAGGGTTGAGACAGGTGATTCCAGGAAGGGAATTAAGACTTAGCTTAAATCCTGTCAGATAGAATAAGGAAACTTAATGCAAGTGAATTGATGGCACTGAGGGTGCTGACTTGAACACGCTTCTCCTGGGGAACTTCTGACTGACAGCGAGCACAGATGCTCTCTCTCTCTCCTGCAGGTCTTGGAGCGTTCTCGGGATGTTGTTGATGAAGTGAGTGTTTCTCTCAGGCTTTGGGATACTTTTGGTGATCATCACAAAGACAGACGCTTTGCATATGGCAGGTAAACCAAGACTAGTACAGCGTGGTTGAGCTTGAATGCAATTTCCTTTTCAAAACCAGCAGCTGGTTTACAAATCAACAAAAACCACATCATATGGCCTTGAAATGTGCTGGGTTCTGCACTGTGTCTAAGAAAAGGAAAAGAAAAAAAAAAATGGTATTGTTTCCTGATGTCAAGAAAAGAAGCGTGCCCTGCCAATGAGGAAGTACTGTGTTGAAAACAACCAGTGGTCAAGCTGGAAGGTTTGCTAGATTAGGATTCTGTAATACCCTCCAACTGCGGGCTGCTTTGATTGCTGGTTCTCTGAGTAACACTTCACTTGCCTTCTGTTAGAATGTTTTAAGTTATTTTGGCACTTGGTCACCCTACTTCAGAAAGACTGTTTGGTCTTTTCATGACCATATTGGCAGAGTCTAATGTTATTTGCTTTGGATTTTGTGTTATCTGAAAAGTCTATTATTTTTATTAGAAGATCATTTTTAAAAAGAAAGAAAAATATCTCCAAAGTCCTTCGCAAGATATATTTCCAAAATGAACAGAAACACTAATGTTTATTTTTTAAAAAAGGAGAAAAAAATCTAGTAATGGGAAAACTCCTCTAGAAGGACATTAATATGGGTAGGAGCATGGTCAAAGTGCCTTAAAATATTAGCAACCTCTCCTTGCCACCATAACTTAACGTCTCTCTCAATGAATGGGTTATAGCTGTTAAATTCTGGATTAATGGAGACTTTTTTTTGTACCACTTAATTATAAATGAACACATTTCATTTTAAGTGTAGAACGTAGATATCATGGCCTTGTTGTCTCTTCTTAACATCAAACATCATGTCACCTTACAGGATTTCATTAGTTAGGTACTCCAAGCACATGAATTACTCCTTGGTATTGAGATAAGCATTTCTGAAGATTCTTCTATTTCTCCAAGCCAGTAGCTCTCTGAACAGACTTTTATTGTCATTTATCTAAGTGGCCTAAAATAATGAATAAACTGCTGAAAGAGTTTGCCCTATTCCCAGGAATTATTTCACACACTGAAAGAATCTGTGACTTAGACCACTTTCTTTCAAGGGGACTCAGAGAGTTATGGAAGCAAAACACGATTTTAATGTCCCCTTGGTAACAAGGACTTTTGAACTTAATATCCTACATCATAGATAGTTTTCTTTTCCTTGAATTTCCTGGATTTTTTTTTCTTTCTATAATGTTCTTGATTGTTATCTTAGGTGCCATTTTGCTTTTTTTCTTTTGTCCAATTGTTCTACATGTAAAAATAACAATTATAAATGAACCTGCTTGTAACTGCTGGGCAGTCAGGTTTGTAACACCTATGGTTTTGAGGAAGCTTGATTTGATGACTTTAGGCAGTGTAAGGATAAATACAGTAGATTTCAAAGGACTTTTTTATACCCCCACTTCTAAAACAGTGTCATGAAAATGATGAGCCTGATGATGAGTTAATGGAAATATTTGGGTTTAGAATCTAGAGACTATTTCAACAGCTCAGTGGTTTGTTGCCACTAGAAATTTATGCATTTGTCAATACCTGTGAAAAAATAACAGAAAAAAAAGAGAAAACAACAACAATGAAATGTATTCATTTCAAACAATGAAATTTAACATGACCCCTCAGCTTAAAGCTGGTGTGGTGGTAATAAAAGGGCTGCTACATTATCTTGTGAGATTCCTGCATAGCGTTTGTTTAATGGCACGATGGCCTTCGTAGATCCACACTGGGCCCCGTCCAGCTCTCTGACATAGCTGGAGTCATTTTACAATACAACATGCCATACCTGCGTGTGTGTTCCCTCCCAACAAAAATAAGCTGCTCTTTCCTGTGACTCCATCGGTTCAAAGTGCATTGTTCTGCTCCCTTGTCTGTAACATTTGGTTCTGTCAACTGTAACCCATTATCCCTTTGATAGAAACAGGAAGTGCTCCCCCAAGCCAAGTTTGATTCTCTGAGCAACATAGAGGGGCTTCAGGAACACTCCCGTGTTTCTGGCCACGTTCTCCTTAGGGCCTTGCTTTGTGTGCATGTTTGTACCTTGTATTTCCTCTGCCTTTTCCAATTCCTCACAGCGTCCAGGCGTCCTGACACAGACCCCACCTCTAGTTAAAGAATAAAAACCAGAGCTCCTATCTTTTGCACTCCAGCATCTTTCTGTAAATGCTAAATATGTAATATCCCATTGACGTAATGCCAAAAAGTTACATTTTTATGGAAAAAACTGAGAGAAGTAGGAGTTTTTTATTCACTATAGGTCCCTGACCAGTACATTTCCCGGCTCTGAGAGAGCTGTTTAATTTCTTAATGACTTCAAGTTTTACCTTTATATCATTCATGAAGGAGAGGAATCATAATTATAGCTTTTACAAACCTTTTTTGTTTTTGCAAAACTTGTTTGGTTTGCAAACCTGTTTTGTGACTGACATTTTTACTGTACTTAGTGAGAATTACAATTCAGTGGGATGTACTCAGACATAAACTTTGAGGCATGTGAAATACATTCCCTATTCTTGAAAATGTATTTGAAACCTTTTTAAAATAATTAATTTGATTCTTGTGGTGACAGTGAGAGAAGCCAGATTTAAACCAACATGTTTTAGACCTTGCCTTCGGTTTCTTCTGCTTCATAGCAAAAGGTAGTTAATAAGTTGCCCCTCAAACATTCTTTGGCATGGACAAGCTCTAGTTTGCAGAGAGGATTCTGTGGGATGAGGAGTTGTCAGTGGTAGGCAGTTGGCCAACTTGAATTTGCAATGTTCCTGATGTGGTATAACCACAGTGTTGTTGCTCTCTTATGATTTAAATGGAACTATTCTACCCATTTTTTTGCCAATTAGAATAAAAGCTCCAATTTTTCAAAAGCCTACTCTGTGCCAGTCAACACATTAGGTGCTTTGCCAACATTAGTTAATCCTTTCAGGAACTGTAGGAGGCAGAGATGATCTTGGTGCTACCATTGAGTAAAAGGTTGAGTTCTTTTACTACCATAAATTTGCCCAACAAGTGAGTCTCAGAGGCAGATTCAAAGCCACTCTGCCTGACTCCTGGCTCTCACTCTTTCCACTGTGCCAAGCTACCTCAACCTACTGGGACCCTACATTGGTGAGCTGGATTTCTATTTGCTCTTTTGGATTTGTGCAAAGATTGGAACTAGAAGAGATTTCAAAAGGTCATCTGGTTGACCCCATGTCTTCAGGAAGGGAAATCATCCATCTATCCAAAAAAAAGTATTGATAGGAGCCCTTCTATTCCATGGAGATGAAGGAAACAGAGTAGCATGAGTGTTGTAACGCTCTGCACTTTGAAATCTGTCGACCCTCTCTTCTCTGGAGTGAATAACTCCAGCTCTCTTATGGCCTTTTTTCCACCACCTACTTTATATCCACTTTTGGATGAACTTTTGAAGCTCTTTTCTGGATCTTTTAAAATGTCAGGAACAAAACCGTACATAGTAACCATGACTTTGATCAGCTGCTCTTTTTTGGCAAGGAAAGCGCCTCTTCTTAAAGGGATGTCGCTCAACTCAAGAGTTGTCTCCTGGAGCTCTTATAAAAATGAAATGTCCACATTTAGGGACTTAGCACTGAAAATATAGACAAACAGGATGGGCTCTGCCTTTATCAGGAATCTGGCCCTTCAGTCCCTGTATTAGTCAGTTCTTACACTGGTAATAAAGATGTATTTGAGACTAGGTAATTTATAAAGAAAAAGAGGTTTAATGGACTCACAGTTCTGTGTGGCCGGGGAGGCCTCACAATCATGGCAGAAGGCAAAGGAGGAGCAAAGTCACATCTTACATGGTGGCAGGCAAGAGAGAGAGCATGTGCAGGGGAACCGTCCTTTATGAAACCACCAGATCTCATGATACTTATTCACTGTCATGAGAACAGCATGAGAAAGACCTGCCCTCAAGATTCAGTTACCTCCCACTGGGTCCCTCCCACGACATGTGAGAATCATGGGAGCTACAATTCGAGATTTGGGTGGGGACACAGCCAAACCATATCAGTCCCTTTTGTCTAGTGACACATAGGTAAATAATTGCAGATTCTATTGGGTTTTTTTCCCCTAGAAAATTTCCTTCGTTGATCTGTCTGCAGGTCAGAGAAACTTCAGACACTGAATAAAGCCTATGTTGCTGACAGTGATAACAACTACAGTTTAATCAGGGTGCCCCATGCACCAGGCCTGTGCTATGTGTCCTGTACTGCTTCATTCTTGTGGCGAGCCTGCAAAATAGGCTGATTTCACAGTTGGAGAAACAGGCACAAAAAAGAGCCAAGGTCAGACAGCCAGGACAGAGTGCAGCTGGACTTTCCTCTTGAATCTGTCTGACTCCAAAGCCCATATCTTCCCCATCCACCATGTTGTTGTAGTTTGTGTTGATGATGGATGACAAAATTACTTGAAATTTCCTCCTGGTACAGTCTGAATCTTACACAGTACTGTGTGGAACCTGAAGACCAGCACTCACCATCTATTACAAGCTCTGATATTCCAGTGTTTCTCTTAAATTCTTTATTCCACAGCAAATAACTTGATTCTTTATATGCATCCATTAAGTAGCTGAGCATGAGTCCTTTTGCTTTCAGTAAAAATGATACATCCAAGCAAACCTTCTGAGAGTGAATGGGAATCTTGGCATGTTTTCCCCAAATCATTTAACTAAAACATTCAGAACCACTGTACTTGCCCTTATACCCAGCAATTTCTGGGCTTATTTTGAGTCCAGTTAGAACCCATTTATTATATAGTTTATTCTTACACACTGATTTTTCTCAAACGTTGTTGGTTCCTATGAGAAGTAAAGTACATGTTTTAAATGATAACATTAATCAGAGCTATGGTTTCTGTATGTCTAGTTTCATGTTGAAGTTACCTGTAATCAGACATGAATGAACACACCCCATTCTCAATGCACAGTTGAGGCCCTTTAAAAAATTCAGGACTGTGGTGACTGGTGTTTGTATCTTTGCCTGAGATTTGTTGTGCTTGTGTTTTATGGCAAGGGAAAAAGTAAGGATCAGTGAGTGTGTCTAGATAGAGCATTTTGAGTTAGCTCTTAATGTTCATAGCACATTCTAAAGCCTGGGCCAGAAATAACATTGTAATGATGATGTTAGGATGGCAAGCAGCCCGTTGCACAGTGAAACTTCAAGTGGACCAGGAGGTGGACCAGGGCCAGGACTAAGGCATACTGAGGGAGTCACTCGCTTTGGGCATAAAATATAAATAATAATAATCTTAAAAAGACAGGATCACAATTGCTATTTTGTTTTTTTTTTTTTCCTTCTGCCTCAGACACAATATGGCACTGTTACTCATGCTGACTTTATTTAAAATTTTGATACTTTGTCCACCATGGATTTTTTTGCCTTAATTTGAATTTTTTTTTTTTTTTTTGAGAAAGAGTCTCTCACTATTGCCCAGGCTGGTGTGCAGTGGCGCGATCTTGGCTTGCTGAACCTACGTCTCCCAGGTTCAAGTGATTCTCCTGCCTCAGCCTCCCAAGTAGCTAGGATTACAGGTGCCCACCACCACACCCAGCTAATTTTTTGTATTTTTAGTACAGCTGGGGTTTCACTATGTTGGCCAGGGTGGTCTCGAACTCCTGACCTTGTGATCTGCCTGCCTTGGCTTCCTAAAGTGCTGGGATTACAGGTGTGAGCTACCATGCCCAGCCTGAATTTTTTTTTTTTTTTTTTAAGTATTATCTGGATCACTGAAGTTTTTTTGGTACCCTCTTACATTTTGCACTTGAAGAAGTGCTTCATTTTCTTCACTCAAGTACTGGCCCTAATGGCAGACTTTATAAATAGATAGCAAAGTAACTAAGGGAAGAAAGTTAGTAATGCATGTGCTTTTTATGGAAAAGTAATCCAAACCACACTTTTAAATATATGGTACCAAGAGGTCTTGGAAAATTATTACTGGTTGTGTCTTAAAGACATTCAGTTCAGTGTGCTGCTGTAACAAAAAGAACTAAAAATTGCTCAGGTTATAGAAAAAAGTAGAAAGGCATGAAAGAAAAGCAGCAATTTGAACCAAGAGATAGAAATAGTTGTTCCCTAAGAGGTTAGGTTAAAACTGTTAGCTCCCCTATTTGAACAGAGCAGTCATTCGGATGTAAGAGTTCTGGAAGAGGTGAATCAGCCAATTTTAGCCAGTACCTAGAAGACTCTGAGGCAGATGGTCCTCTGGCCCCACTTTGGTAAACACCGTCCTGGAATTTTCTGATACTCGTTACCAAACCTCAGCCAGAAGGGAAGAATTTTTGACGATTAGAGAGAGAGCTTCTGAGTAAGGGACGCCAAGCAAAAAAGAGCACATACTGTGTGATTCCATTTCTGTAACATCCTAGAAAATGCAATCTAATCTATAGTGACAGAAAGTAGATCACTGGTTTCCTAGAGAAGAGGATGGAGGGGAGGGATGGATCACAAAGGAACACAAGGAAATTTTAGGGGTGATGGAAATGTTTGCCATTTTGATCATGTTGATGGTTCATGGGGAATACATATGTCAAAATTAATCAAATTAAACAATAAATATGCAAATTTGGTATATTTCCATTATATCTCAATAAAAATTCTTTAAGAAGAGAAATAGGCCAGGTGCAATGGCTCACACCTATAATCCCAGCACTCTGGGAGGCTGAGGCAGGTGGATCACTTGAGACCAGGTGTTTGAGATCAGCCTGGCCAACATGGTGTAGCCCCATCTCTACTAAAAAAAAAAAAAAAAAAAAAAAAAAATACAAAAAATTAGCCAGGTGTGGTGGCTACTCGGGAGGTTGAGGCGGGAGAATCACCTGAGTGTGGGAGGTGGTGGCTGCAGTGAGCTAGGACTGCACAACTGTACTATAGCCTGGGAAACAGAGCAAGACCCTGTCTCAAAAGAAAAGAAAAGAAAAGAAATATCCTTATGGACAAAGTAGTCTATGATATATGAAGAAAGGTTTGCGTGTTAGACTATATATGTTTTAATTATTTATGGAACTTTAAGTTAGTCTCGTTGAAAACGTAAATCACTATGTGAACTTAAAAAAACGGAACCAGATCCTTAATAGCTGAATATAACCCTGAAACTAACGATGGGACACTGTCATACTGTCACACAAAATCATGCTGGTTCCCTTTTCTCAGAGATAGAACCCTCCTGCCTCAGTGGCTCATAGTCTGACCCAGGGGCCTGTTTCTCAGCCTGTGGTTATGTTTATATCTTTTTCTAACAAGAAACGTTTCACCAGATACCCTGTGATAGCCAAATAGAGAACACCACATTCTGTGAGAGTTTTCCGTTTCTTCATCAAATAGTAACAATTTTGTCTTTTGTAGCTGGTTTGTTCTGGAACTGGTGAACATGGTGGTAATCTCTGGCAGCATGCATGTGAGCTCCATTTTGTACCCAGTCACTCTGACTGGAAATTGGGTGCCGAGTTGAGTGATCAAGTGCGTCCTCTCACTGGGGTTGGTTACTAGACTCATGGGCATGAGACTCCATTCTTATTTGTTTCTCTGGATTGAATCCCAGCCTGCCTTCCCAGCCTCCTGTCTTGGTCCAGACATAACAAAGTATTTGCAGTTCTGTGCCCTTTGTACCCTCCAGGCCCACAAACATGCATTATGTTAGAATTTAGGCCCCTATCCCACCTATTCTCAAGCTAGCTAATCACTACTCATATGCTAAGAACTAGAACAAGTGTTCACGTACTCCTAGAATTCCTCTCTGCACTCTTCCCACCCTCTCTGTCACCTTCGGAATCCAGGTGAGGTGTCTCTCCTTATGTTCCCATAGGACAGCTTTGCAAATCTCTATTGTAGCAATAACTGTATTGCGGGAAAATTGGCTCCTTAATTTTCTCCCATTCCCCTTATCCTATTATCCTAGTATATTTAGGACAGAGATTTTGTCTTTCTATTCTCTGTCCCCGATACGTGGCCTGGTGTCTTGTAGGAGCTTGATCAATGTTAGTTGAATGAGTTGACAAATCTCTCATGTGTTCCAGGATCTTCTAAGGCATAGACAAGGAAATAGTCTTATAACAAATGCCAAATTATTTTACTAAGTTGAATTTTATATATGCCCTTTTATAATAAGAATAACAAGTGATGGATCAACCTGCAGGTGAGGAAGATGGAAAACACTGGTGCTTAGCCTCTCCTTAGTGAATTAGCAAACGGAAAGATCAGCTGCCCCCAGGAGAAAAAGCAGAGAGTCACACTCAGCCACACCCTCAAATCCTCTCTTGTTTTCCCCAAGTTTTTGGACTTGTAAATTTTTTTGGTAATGCCTTTCGTGAATGAGTATTCTTAAACAGTGAATTACTTGTATGAATAATAACGCTTTTCCAATTATAGGTTATTTCTCCTCTGGGTATCATTTTCAAGATCTTTATAAGAATAATTTTTAAGAATAATTATATAGAGAAACATTTTTTAATCCATTTGCCTAAAGATGAGAGCATTAAGTAGAACAATTAAAGGTAGATTATTGCTGTTATGTGATCATCCAAAACAAACAGATACATGTTAGACTACATGCATACAAATAATTCAAAAAATTAAATCTGTGGTGGAAGTTTAGGGATTCTGTACTAAAGAACTCAAGCATAGAATTGCAGTGAAGCTGAATCATCTGGCGCACAGAAAATACATGTACCATTCTCTGTGCCACCCTCAGCCTGCTGTCCCACACTGTCCTTCCCGCTCTGGTACATCTTACAATTCAGTGGGATGTACTCAGACATAAACTTAATACATAAATACATCTTGTATTCTACCCAGAAGGGAAAAACAGAAGAGCTGGGATTCCTATGCCTGACCCAGCCTTGTCCCCAGGATGAAATTGTCCTTGGAAAGCGGAGTGCCAAATGAGATAGCAACAGGGCTTGATTGATGCCTGGGGCTCACCCGTGTGCCAGGGCCAGGAAGGATTTTGGCTGCTGCCCAAGCACCAGTCACATGGCTGGGTTCTTTGTGGCTCAGCCCAGAAAAGCATTGATGGGCCCAAGAGAGTCCACAGGAGTGCGATTAATGAGGCCACTGCAATGGGCAAAGAGAATAAGGAATATATGCATTGTTCAGTACATTAATGTCTTATGTTCTGCGTTCCTTTTGCTTTTTTTCTATTACTGCTTAATAACAGGAAGCTTGACAAGTTGGTCAAATACAACTAAGTGTGTTGACTTTTCATGATGAAAGAAGAAAAGAAAACATCAGTTTGTGATGTGTTTATACTGGAACTTTCTGATGAAGAAATATATTCCAGCCCATACAGTTTTTCCTTTCAAAGTAGGTGGTGAAAAGAAAGAGACTGTTAAATAATTCTCCATATCTTCAGTGGATAATTCTGTTACCTATCTTTCAGCTATTCCATATCAATAAGGACACAGCTGGTAATCCAAAAGGAAAGGATCTGTTGATAAAAGTGTTCTGCCATTCTTATTAAAGTCAACATACAAGATACACTCTTAGTGATTTTTGAAACCATAATTATATTTGTCTGATAATAATTGGCACTTAATGGTTTATAGAACACTTTCACTGATATTTTCCTTAGTGAATCTTAACAACAATTATACCAGTAATTTCTAATATTGGCCATGATTAGACTTTCAAAATTAGTCCACCACTTTATTCTCCCCCAAAAATGCCTCTGCCCTCAGCCTAGAGAGAATAAGTCAGAAGGAGGAAGTTCTGAATTGCAGACACAGAAAGCACATTAGTGAATTCTTTTTTCAATTTATCATCTTGACTATGCTTTTAGTGATTTGCTTGTTTGTTTTGTGTGTTTTTTAAAAAGCAAGATGGTCTGTGCGATAGAGGGCTTTCTTAAGCCTTAATTCTGTTGTAACTTACCTGGAATTAATCCTGAAAGTAACCTGTCCATTTCTTTACATTTCCTTTGCTTCTGGAGATAATCTAATTCCTGGAAGAAATTATTAATGCATTATTATTCTGATGTTATGAAATTATCCAATTACATGGGGTAAAGAGATTTTTTAGAGAAATTCAAATAATTAAAATATATAGAGATTAACCGGTTAACCTCTGCCGTATACCAGAGGTATTACATGGCAGTCTTTCAGCATTAACAGTCTGAAGAACTGTAATGGCTCACATTATATTTTCATTCTTTATTAAAGTTCCAAGTGATTCTCTGACTTACTTTAAGCCTAAATTCATCTCTTTTAGACTTTGAGTCTGCAGACACATTTGTATATGCAGGTTTTACTTTCTGATATCCATAAGGCCTTTTAATTTAATAAAAATTAATTGAGGGCCTGTTTCCTTACACTGTGTGTGCACAATGAGAGAGAAATCAATAGGAACAAGACAAAATCCCTGAAAATGACCTCATAGGATGGTGGAAAAGACAGCTACATAAACCATTACAATTCAGGGTTAACAATGCTGAACTAAAGGTGTCAGTTCCCGGAACAGGGAAGCAAAAATAAATAGCTCACGAAAAAGCTTATCATTATTCTGAACTCTTTTGGTTCACGTCACACATCTGGTCCTCAGGCTATACCTTCAGCGTGTGTATACAGAATGCAGCCACTTCCACCTGTAGGGGACCCCTCCTAGGCTCAGCAGAGTCACCATCCTCTCTCTCGGAATTCTTACCTCTTAACTGGTCCTCTGCTTCTTCCTGCCTTTCTCTCCCTATCCGCTGACCCTCCCAGTCCTCTCCCACTCTTACCTTGCCACCAATTTAGTCCATTCTCATTAAAGCAATGGACTGACACTGTTCAAACATAAATTATATCACTACGTTCTGCTCAAAGACTTCAGTTTCCCCACTCAACTGTGCTCCAGCAGAATGGCATGGTCCCTTCCTCCAGGAGGGCACCACAGGCAGGCTCCTACCTCGGGCCTTTGCTCTGTTTCCTCTTCTGCTAGGTTCTTCCCGCAGATACTGGCATACTGATTCCCTCCCTTCCCCGAGGGCTTCTGGAAATGTCACCTTCTCAGCGAGGCCCTCCCTAGCCACCTCATTTTCAACAGCAATTTTTGCTTCCCAATATCTCTGTCCCCTTTCCCTGCTTTATTTTCTAATTGGCACTTAGAACTACCTGTTTTTAATATTTTTCTTCTTTATTGTCTGTCTTCACTAGAATGTGAACATAATGAGATCAAGTGTGACAAGGACAGCAGTTTGTGTCTTTTACTAATCACTCTATCCCCAATGTCTAGAAGAATGCCTGGTACACAGTAGGTTCTCAGTTACTATTTCTGCAAGAAATGATTAGATGGTTGATGAATAATACTGGATAAGTGACTTGACCATTCCTGATACCTTTACTGATTCAAAGAGAGTTGCCAAGGAGGCTGGGTAGAGTGCTTTTGTCATCGTGGTCAAATGATCGTGCTGGTTTACCCAGTTTGGTCTCAGAAGAGTCAGGGAGGTTAATCCCAGAGACCTCCCATATAGCGCAGTAGCTGACACTGAAGTTTTCTTATGCGTGCAACTTGCCCTCAGAAGAAAACATGAAAAGTATAGGAAGGAAGTTCCTCAGTCATTTAGCTTCAGGGAATGCCAAAGAGGAATGTGAACTCCAGATGGAGTTGAAAGAGAGTTTATTACCACAATTTCACCTTTGTCTGTTTAGCAAGCCTTCTTTACTTCAGTGCCTCCTGCATTCGTTGACCAGGAGTTAAGTAAGACTGTTTAAGCTGTTTCTTTTAATAAATTATTTGTGCTTCACGCAATTTCACATGCATTCAACTTCTGATGATTATGTGAGGTGTAAGAATAAACTAACGGGAATATGATTTGCCAAGTATAGAAAATGAGATTTTGAGTGGAAAATGGCCTGATTTCATTGGATGATAACCCACAACCTTCTTTGGCAAGGCCATGGCCCCCTATGATATTTGTACTATGATGGTAGAACCAACCATTTCTAAGACTCAAGTATTAGGTTGGTGCAAACGTAATTGCGGTTTTTGCCATTGCTTTCAATATTATCTACCTTAGGGTTTGGTGGCATTGCTGGGATGTTGATGTGACTTCCCTGCACTTAAGAGCATGCATTGCTTTGGCCCCACTTTCAGAGGGTGGTGGAAGACTGGTTTAAAATATTGCTTCCTACTAAACATGCAGATACGGGCTTGGAAAAAAATAGTTGCACAAGCTAATCACTCACAAATCTGGATATATTTCAGGATGTTTTGACAGTTTTCCCCACATAACATCTGTACTTAAGAAGCCTCACGCTATTGGTAAAGTATTAACTTGATTTCTCTGCTCACATCCAGGGCACTGCATGGTTCTGCCCTGCTATCCCCAGATCCCCTGCCAGGCGCTCCCCTACAGGCCTCTCCATCCTCCATGAGTATGAGCTTACACGGCCATTCATCTCCTGGTGGTTATGTGCACCATCACTGACAACTCCCTCTGCATCTCATACACACTGGGCTGCTCCCCTACTAAAATTTTCCAAAGCCACGTGTTACACATTCCTTTTTCTCTGCCATGCTCCCAGCTGTTTTGTGCTGTTTTGATCTGTCTGTTTGCATAGCCCTGTCAGACTATATGCATGAAAGATATGTTGTCGACATGAATGGTTTTGAAAATGTTTCTGTAAAGAACCTACCTCAGTTACCAGCAGGGAAAAAGAAGCTTGAAGCCCTGAAGAAGGTCAGACACTCCTACTTGAGTCTTTGCCAGAGGGGGACTCATGCACAGTGACAAAGAAAAGAAGCCCATTAAAATGTGACCACAATGTCTGTCCATATACTGGATATGGGGAGTCTCTCCTAAAAAAATAAGTAATAATAGTCAATGATGACATATAAAGAGGTGGGATCCTACCACGGAACAAAAGAATTTGTACAAATGTACATTGAAAGGAGATACTTCAAGCAGAACTTGGGTAAATATAATTATTAGCGGCCAGGCGCGGTGGCTCATGCCTGTAATCCCAGCTCTTTGTGAAGCCGAGGTGGGAAGATCACAAGGTCAGGAGTTCAAGACCAGCCTGGCCAACATGGTGAAACCCCATCTCTACTAAAAATACAAAAAATTAGCCAGGCATGGTCATGCGCCTGTAATCCCAGCTACTCGGGTGGCTGAGGCAGGAGAGTTGCTTGAACCCGGGAGGTGGAGGTTGCAGTGAGCCGAGATTGAGCCACTTCACTCCAGCCTGGGCAACAGAGCAAGACTCCATCTCAAAAAAAAAATTATATGTATATGTATTTAATTGTTAGCTTATTCTTGGTCACCAAGTGTTAATGTATCAAGAGACCCAACCAGACTCAGACAAACTGGAGAAGGGCGTTTGGCTGTCTCACTCATAGCTTTCTGGAGAACTTGGTGGAGTCCACTGTGCTTCTCATTGCCCGTAAAATTTACCTGATCTGAAGCTTCTAGATAAAAAGATATCTAGAAGCTTCAGAATTATTCTTTCACTTAACCAGGTAAGAAAACCCAAGGCCCACAGCTCCTCAGCTGGATGATAGTGGCAAAATAAATGAGACTAGAAAAGAAAAGTCAAACTAAGAAGACAGTACTTTTGTGATGGGAAAGAATTTAGAAGAAAATTCATTTAACAATAAAAGTTTGTTACTGATTATCAGTTCTTTTCCGACCATGTCTTCAAAGGATGAATCTGGTATTTCAGATTGGAAAAAAAGTTGAGCTTCTGGTTGCTTCTCCGATCTTTTCCCACCAACTCTGCTATATTTGACTGTAGACATTATAAAGATAGTCTCTGAGAACATGTGTGGTATTTTGCTGTTCAAAGTCTAGCTAGGGCCAAGATATGTGGGTAAGATGCACTTTTTTTGGATTTTTTTTTTCCTTTAATCCTCCAACAAAGATTGGTCCCAACTTTGCATGTACTCCTTATGTTATTCAAATTTCCTTGCCAATCTTTCACATGCTATCTTTGGCCAGTGTTCCCCTCGAAAGATAACTGAAAAAAAGAAATGCTTTTTTTTGTTTGTTTAATATCTGAAGTAAAACTGATGCAGCTGAGCTTGGCTTTATCAGCTCAGGCATTTTTGGATGACTTGGTCTCTCTGATTCACTCCCACTCCTCTATGAAACAAGATCTCCAATTGTTTCAACATTTCGATTTATTTCAGATTGTTTTTGATTTGACTAGTCAAAACATTATTTCATGGACGTTATTTGATGTCTTAGTACCCAGCGAAATTTTTATATTGATATTTTCTCCTTAGAAAGAAGAAGTCATTTTTCCCTAAGATATAAACATTCCATGGGCAAGGGCAAGCAACTAAGACCATATATCCTTAAGTCCTTTGTAATTCTGGCTTTCTCTAATAAAACTGTTTAGCCCAGTGAAACATAAAATATTTAATAAAAGTAAGTACAATAAACATTCCAAACTCCTTCCTACCCCTTCTCAGTATTCAGGTTCTGGAGTTTACCATCTCATGTACCCTGTACTCTGCCTCTGCATTCTCGAATTCTTATGCTTTTTACCCCAAATATCTGTAGGACTCCATTTAAATCCTATTTGATTCTTTTTACAGCTGAAACAGGACCCCTGAGGTCATTTCTAGACTAACCCTACTGCCTGATATGTGAGAATGTCCTCATCACACTCACCACTCCCAATTATTTTTAAACTGACTCTTCAAAGTTAAAAAATGTAACAGAGCCATAGAAATAGAAATGCTAGAACTTGCCTGTTTCTTTTTATCTTTCAGAGGAATGGTATTTTTTAAACACAAGCTTATGTCAGACATTGAACAGTCTCCACATGGGAATGAATGTTTTGATTAAAAGTTATTTAATATCTCTAGTTCCTTGGCATTCTGCCTAAAGCTGGAGATATTCTTAGCTGCAGGTCTTGTGCCTTCTTTGACTAGATTAAAAAAAAATGGCTCGAAATCTAGAGGGAATAAATGGCATTCTGAAAATAGTTACTTGATTGTATATGTGTTTATATCACAGAGGATACTGGTGTGTTGAGAATTAGGAATTACAAAAGAATGTTGGTAAGGAGAAATGCATCAAAGCTGCATCTTTCTATAGCTCTGTCACTGCGTCCATTGATTCCTAATGCTTAGCCTTTTGGTTAAACCTGGTTTTAGGGAGCTACGTTCATATGGCAGACCTTAAGAATAGAATTCTGTGTAATCTTTATGTAAAGTTTTCTTAAATTGCATTTGTATTTAGATCAACAAGGGTTTACCACAAGACATTTAAGCATTGTGATACTTAAAATATGATCTTGGGCCGGGCGCGGTGGCTTGCACCTGTAATCCCAGCACTTTGGGAGGCCGAGGTGGGTGGATCACCCGAGGTGGGGAGTTTGAGACCAGCCTGACCAACATGGAGAAACCCCATCTCTACTAAAAATACAAAATTAGCCGGACATGGTGGCACATGCCTGTAATCCCAGCTACTCAGGAGGCTGAATCAGGGGAATTGCTTGAACCCAGGAGGCAGAGGTGGTGGTGAGCTGAGATCATGCCAGTGCACTCCAGCCTGGGCAACAAGAGCAAAACTCCGTCTCAAAAAATAAATAAATAAAAAATAATCTTATTTTTTAACTGCTTTCAGTGTAAAATAATGAGCACAGATTCTCATAGCACCTAAATGTGAATATGAAAAAAAGAAGACCTTTTTTCTGATATACAGATAGAATTTTGACTCAATAAGTTATTTTATCTTCAGAGGTAGTATTGCTCTCAGCACAACCTCTTTTCTTTAACTATCATTATTTTGAGGTGAAATATTTACAGGACATTGAATTGTTTTTCCAGCTTTCCAATGGCATTTCATGCATTTAGATATTGATGTGACATAGTTAGAAGTTGGGCCCTCAGGACCTGTATTGTGTGATGGCATTGTGCTGCTATCATCACAAGATTCCTTTTTTTCCAACCCCCAAGGTCCCGTCTGTACTTGTTTACAGGTCATCTGGATAGCAACTAGTATGTGTTCAATACCATGAGTGTTATCATGGTAACCTTGACAACCAAGCTAGCTCTGATTTCAAAACCTCACATGCTGTATCATAAAATTAGAGAACAGAATTGACATTTAGCTACATGTCTGTCATATAAATTAAGCTCTGAGAATGATTCACCTTAGAGCCATGTGTCTTAATAGGGAAATAGAAGGCACCAATTAGAACTATTTTATACATATTATAACACATTTAGGTGCTGGATATATTTCCTCAATTCTTTTTGTATAATTTCGAATCTCAGATATTCTCATTCTATTCTCACTGTGCCAAAATTCATGGTGGCTTTATTTTATGTTCAGGATGAAGCTTATAGCAGAGTTTCATCAGATACCTGATATAAATAGGATTATGAATAATAGAAAACTCAGCCCGTAAAAAATGTAAAATTCAAAGCATTCTTGGCTTTACTGGATACTGTTATTTATGCTGATTGTAAGTAAGACTGAGCGCAGAATATTTCACTAAGTAAATCAGAATCCCAAAGACAAGACACGTTTCCTTTTCATTTATATATTTATGCATATTTTCACTCATATTATCCCAGCATCCAAAAATCTTGATATCTTTATTCAAGATGATTCTGAACATTCAGATTAATACTTTAAGTCCTAGGTCCTCTCTTATAATTTGGAAATATTTTAATCTCAGGATTTTCTGCTCTATTTGTTGTGGTCTGGTGCAGCTTTTCTGGGATATAAATTTAAAGACACAGCTTGTGAATTACATTTAATGTAAGCACCCTGCAGTTTTCCGCATTGCAAGTGATTATTTTTAGAAATTTTATGGTTGCCTGCATATATTTGTTTGTCTTCATTGATATGTAGGGGGGAAGCTCATTAATGATTTAAAAGGAAGGTGTTTTGATTCATCGACTTGACTCTTCTCATTACATAAACAATAAAGGCAATAAATTAACATCTAATGAAATTGTAAGAGTTTATTTCTGAATTTAGCCACAAGATAGTCTTGAATCCTTGGGCGTAACTTTTCTTATTCTTTGTATCCTTTTGCCTCAGTGTTTTGAAAGTCATCATTCAGCACATTTTAACCTAGAATGATGGTTTATAATTCCTATGAAAGATTCCTTTTAGCAGCTATTTATCAAACACCATAGTTGGACAACTATTTTGTAAAATAGTTCTTTGACTCCTAGAATGGTAAGTTATTATGTAAAAATGGAAGACCCTTATGTCAAAATTTACTATAAAGCAGTTTTTCTTTTCCCCATATACCTGCTTTGTATCTCATGTAACATTTGATAAATCTGCTTCCAATATTTTCTCATATTGTTAGTCATCAATCTAATTCTCGCCTAGTTATATGTTAAATATTACCTTCTTGCCTTACTTAGTAAAGAGTCAAAATTCCTGCAAATTCAGGATTTTTCTTTTCGGAAGCAGATAAGTGGCTATGCTGTCTACATGTGTGCATAAGTGGGAAGAAGGGCAGAAATCCTTCTGTGTATTTGCTGACCCTGTACAGCAAATACTTGTTACATTTTCAGTAATGTTTAAATTGTTTGCTTTATCTCATTGGGATGAGTCATCATCACCTTTATGTTGTTTAAACTGGTGAAAGGTAGTTTGTATTTTCTTTTCTCTTGAAACTATTTCTTGTAATGAAGAGAAATAGTTCAGCATGTTGTGGTTCCAGGACTGAGACAAGTTTGGGTAATCATCTCTACCATAAAATAACTTCATCGGAAACGTCAATGCATCAGCATTCTGCAGTGCAATATGGAAATGAACTGTTAGGCTGTGTTGGTGCTGGAATGTGGGGGCTTATCAGGCTGTTTGCATGACTCCAAGATGTTTTTTAATATCTGGTCTTTTTTTTTTAATTGTGACATGAGATGGCATTAGAAGGATGGGGTTTGGGAGGAACCATAATGGTAAAAGAAAAAAAAATGTTAAAAGGCAATACAAGCTTTTTTTATGATTTCCTTTTAGGTCTGATGTTGTGGTCCTCTGTTTTTCGATTGCTAATCCCAATTCCCTAAATCATGTGAAAAGCATGTGGTATCCAGAAATCAAGCACTTTTGCCCTCGAACACCCGTTATCCTTGTTGGGTGCCAGCTTGATCTCCGCTATGCTGACCTGGAAGCTGTTAATCGAGCCAGGCGCCCGTTAGCAAGGTAAGCCAAGGGACTCAGTGTTTCCCTGTCCTGACCAAGTTAAAATTTACAGGCAGCAGGTGTCTCTGTAGCCTGGTGTTCTGCTCTTCAACACTCCTGGATCCCATCAATCAGCCATGGGTTTTAAGTCAGCCCATAAATCATGAGGAGTGTGCCCTGAGCCCTTCTAACAGGCACCATCATCTCTGGTGTCAGAACTCATTTTTGTCAAATGATTGGACGGCACTTGAAGTAAATTCTCTAATTATGAAAGCGTGTGATTAAAAGCACTTTGAAAAGTATAAAGTATTAGACAAAATGTTGGTTACTCATAATAATGTCATCCTTGAAATTATAATTATTACAATAAAATTAGTTAACACTTAGAGGTATCTGGGCCCCAGAGAACATCAGATTCATACAAACACACATATTGAAGGATTTTTCATCTTCCTTGTATTCCTCAGTCCAACCTGTTACAGTATTTCATTTTCAAGATGACAGTGTCCACTTTTTGAAAATCATTCGGACCTATAGTTGCAAAACAAACAGTTACTACTTTTTAAATGTCTCTAGTGGTTACATTTTTAAGTGTCACAAATGTAAAATACAACTTGAAGGAGAATTTGTTTCACTGTATATAAAATGTCGATATTGATTTTGGTGGGGTGTATTAGTCCATTCTCATGCTGCTAATAAAGAGATAATTGAGACTGATTTATGAAGGAAAGAGGTTTAATTGACTCACAGTTTAGCATGGCTGCGGAGGCCTCAGGAAATTTACAATCATGGCAGAGGGGAAGAAAACACATCCTTCTTCGCATGGCGGCAGGAGAGAGAAGAATGAGAACCGAGCAAAGGGGGATGTCCTTTATAAAACCACCAGATCTCATGAGAACTTCCTCACTATTATGAGAATAGCATGGGGGAACCGCCCCCATGATTCAGTTACCTTTCACCAGGTCCCTCCTGTGACACATGGGGATTATGGGAACTACAATTCAAGATGAGATTTGAGTGGGGACATAGCCAAACCATGTGGAGGGAAATATGTTTCTTTTAAAATGTCAGTTCCCTCAAATCCCCTGTATAAAAACAACTTTTTATGTTTTTTTTATGTTGAACTTTTTGGCTGGAGAGTACTCCTTTTCAAAAAATTTTGATATTAATACCCTCCTCTAGGCTGGGCACAGTGGCTCATGCCTGTAAACCCAACATTTCAGGAGGCCAAGGTGGGAGGATCGCTTGAGGCCAGGATTTTGAAACCAGCCTGGGCAACATAGTGAGACCACGTCTCTAGAAAAATAAAAATAAAAAAAAATCAGCCAGGACTGGTGATGCATGCCTGTGGTTTCAGCTACTTGAGAGGCTGAGGTGGGAGGATCACCTGAACCTGGGAGGACAAGGCTGCAGTGGGCCATGATTGCACCACTTCACTCCAGCCTAGGTGACAGAGCAAGACCCTGTCTCAAAAAAACAAAAAAAAGCAAACAGCAACAACAACAAAAATCCCTTATTTTGACATTTACCTAATAGGCTTATTACAAAATTTTATATTGACACAACTTTTTATGCTCTCCAAGCAATAGTAAATGGTACTTTCTTTAGACAATTTCTGATGTTCTAGGTATGTTTCGCATTAAATTTCTGAAAACACTTTATATTCAGTTTCCACAATCCTTCTGTTCTTCAGTGCATGGACTAGGAATTGAATATTAGGAGCCATGTAGAGGTTAAGAAGTCCACAGTAAATGAGAGACTGTCCTGGCCTCAGCAACTTTCTGTATAAAAATAGGTTATGATAATCAGTCCTCACAATCATGGACTGGAGGAGAGTTGCAGAGCTGTAGAGAACAGTGGAGGGGACAGTGCCTTCTACAGAGCAATTCTAAGATTTTGTGAAGGAGTTAGTATTTGAGCTAAGCCTTGAAGAGTTTCGTCAGTTGGTAAATTTCAAGTCAGTCTTAAGAACAAGGAACACAATGCTCTCAGGAGCGAACTTTTGAGTTAAACCTTCTTCCCTGCACTTCCCTTCCACCTTTGTCAACACTCTATAATTTTCCCTCCTTTTCATCTAAGTCGTCAAATCCAAATTCTATCCAGTGTCATCTTTTTCCTCCTAAGACCAGTGTCTGTCCTATATATTACCTTTGGTGTTAAAGGCCAAATATTTATATAAGAAGGTAAGTTCCTAAGGGTGTGTGTTAGAATCAACACTTTGTGATGAGTGTCACAATAAAGCACTTCCTGCCTGTGTTCTGGAACCCATCTATGCCTTTACCATGGTTATGCCATAACCCCAGCACTGTACTGCGTCTACTGTTTCCAAAGATTTGTCCTCCCAGGGTTTGATTAGGTTGTAAATGGGCCTTGTGTGCCAGCCTAAAGGGTATGGACTTTATTCCAGGGGCTTTGTGAAATCAGAGGAAGTTAAAACAGAACTGCCGCCAGGTCATAGTTGTGTTATGTAAGGACTTTTCTTGCAGCAGTGAGGACTGTGGACTAAAATGTGAGGAGTGGGTGTGAAGAAAGATTAGTTAAGGGGCTAATGCACCAGTCCAAGCAAAAGAAGGCTTGAAGAAGGGATTGGAGGAAAAAAGAAGGCACAGATTTGAAAGAGAATTCACAAATCCAACAGAGAAGAGCTGTAGGAAGTGGATCATTTAACTAGGAGTGGGAAAGTCTTGACTCCAATTGCTTAATAGAGGTCTCTCAGCAGCCTGAAAATGTGACTTCAGACAAACCCTTTAACCTTTCTGCCTCAGTTTCCTCAGAATGTAGAACAGAAATAATACCTCACAGGGCTATTGTGAGGCTTACATGAAAAATGTATATGAATGCATTTTAAAGTTATAAAGTAAAATTAAAGTATAAGATGCTGTTGATAAAGATGAAGGTGATGAAGAGAGTAGTGATAATGGTGATAACAGCTAACATTTATCAGGCACTTACTGTGGACAAAATACTATGCTTAGCATAGCCTTGCTAATAATTTAAACATTTCAATAGTCCTTCAAGATATAATTACTCATTGTTATTATTATTCCTGTCTTACAGATGGAAAAACTAATGTTTAATGAGGTTAAGTAACTTACCCAAGATTAAATAGCTAGTAAAGTGATGATCCTTCAGTTACTGTGGTTACTGCTGACAGCATTTTTTTTTAAAGAAGTAAAACTCTCTCTATTTAGGCACATGGTCATGTAAATGAAAAGTTCTAAGGAATCTACAAAAAAAGCTATCAGAATTAACATATTAATTTAACAAAATAATAGGATAAAAGGTCAATACACAAAAATCAATTTTATTTATATAAACTAAGAAATGAACAATTGGAAAATAAAATTTAAAAACAATGCCATTTATAATAACATAAAAACATGGAATATTTATGGATAAGCTTCACAAATTATGTGCATTGAAACTCTGAAATATTTGAAAGCATTATTTTTTCCTTCAATCATAACTCCTTTATAGTTCAAAGACTTGAGGTGGTGGCAGATTTTTCCAGAGACTAAAAGCCTGACTGGAGTTTTCAGTGTATAGTTCCATTAGGTGCTTAGATAGGCCCTTGTTACTGTTTTTTTCCTAAAACAAGGCTGATTATAATTTTTAAAATGTTCTATTTCAGGCCCATAAAGAGAGGGGATATTTTGCCCCCAGAAAAAGGCCGAGAGGTAGCAAAGGAACTTGGCTTACCATACTATGAAACAAGCGTGTTTGACCAGTTTGGTATCAAGGATGTGTTTGACAATGCAATCCGAGCAGCGCTGATTTCCCGCAGGCACCTGCAATTCTGGAAATCCCACCTAAAGAAAGTCCAGAAACCTTTACTTCAGGCACCCTTCCTACCTCCAAAAGCCCCTCCACCGGTCATCAAAATTCCAGAGTGTCCTTCCATGGGGACAAATGAAGCTGCCTGTTTACTGGACAATCCTCTATGTGCCGATGTTCTGTTCATCCTTCAGGACCAGGAACACATCTTTGCACATCGAATTTACCTCGCTACCTCTTCTTCCAAATTTTATGATCTGTTTTTAATGGAATGTGAAGAATCCCCAAATTGGAGTGAAGGAGCCTGTGAGAAAGAGAAGCAGAGCAGAGATTTCCAGGGGCGGATATTGAGTGTCGACCCAGAGGAAGAAAGGGAGGAGGGCCCGCCTGGGACACCTCAGGCTGACCAGTGGAAGTCTTCAAACAAGAGCCTGGTGGAGGCTCTGGGGCTGGAAGCCGAGGGTGCAGTTCCTGAGACACAGACTTTGGCTGGCTGGAGTAAGGGGTTCATTGGCATGCACAGGGAAATGCAAGTCAACCCCATTTCAAAGCGGGTGGGGCCCATGACTGTGGTCAGGATGGACGCTTCAGTCCAGCCAGGCCCTTTTCGGACCCTGCTCCAGTTTCTTTATACGGGACAACTGGATGAAAAGGAAAAGGATTTGGTGGGCCTGGCTCAGATCGCAGAGGTCCTAGAGATGTTCGATTTGAGGATGATGGTGGAAAACATCATGAACAAGGAAGCCTTCATGAACCAGGAGATTACGAAAGCCTTTCACGTAAGGAAAGCCAATCGGATAAAAGAGTGTCTCAGCAAGGGAACGTTCTCGGGTGAGTGGGCCACGGGGCAGAGCCATTAATACCTTTGATTGTGTTTCATTGAACGTTAGCCAGACATGAGCAGGAGAAAGAAGAACCATAGCTAACATTTATATGTACTTATTTTTTCCCATGTACCTTTCTAAGCTACAGGCATTAACTTCTTTAATCCTCATCAGACTTAAAGGTTAAATATGATTGTCTCCATTTTGCAGGTGGAGAAACCAAGGGACAGAGAGGTTAGGTAATCTGCCCGTGGTCACACCAGCAATAAATGGTAGAGCCAGGATTTGAACCCATGCTCTTGTGGGTATCAAAACCTGTTCCATAAACCACCATGGTACCACACTGCTCCTCAAGAGTGGATCAGGGACCCCAAGCCTATCTCCAGTGGGCTTGTTGCATACAATTCCCCTTCAGAATCTATTCTCTGACCAATTCTATTCTCCATTGACCCTTCAGCACTGACCCATGACAAAAATCAGTGATCTCGAGTCCTGAGGCCACTAAAGTCCTTGAGGCAATTTTGGTGGCCCTCCATCTTCCTACAAGGGGTGTCTCATCTGTTTCCATCCCCTCTCCTTTTCCGTCCTCATGCTCCTTGGCCCTGCACTTCTGTAGTTTTCTTGCACCTCCTTTGCCTTTGATAACTATGCCATATGCTGCCCGCAGCACCCTTTCATAATTGTTAAGCACGCTGGTGGCCCGCATCCAATATGGGTTATTGACCCATGCTTGTACTGTCTTACACTTGGACTATTTTTGTTCTGAAATTGTCCTCTGGGCTGGTGTGTGGGTGTGTGTAATTTCATTGTAAAATGTTGACTTCCTGACTTCTATTTATATGGATACCTCTACCTTTGTCTTTATCTTTTATAATCCCTGCCAGGGCACTACACATTTAGTAAGTGGTTCCTAAAGACTCAGTTCATTCATTTTAAAGCTTATGAGTAGTATTTACTTCAAACACTGGCCATTGTGTTACAGAAATAGTCTTGAAAATTAATGAAAAGAATATGTTACAAACCTACAGTAACTTAAACAGTGAGCTTTAGGTAGAGTTGATTAAATCACCCCCTCCTTACTGGAGAGGCATAATAATCAAATACAATGTGGGAGTCTCAGTTGGATTCTGTTTTTTTTTTTTTTAAAGCTATGAAATACGATTTAGGGATAATTGGAGAAATTTGAATATGAACAATATAGTGGATGATAATAGGGAATTATTTTTAATTTTCTTAGGTGTAATCATAGTATGTTTATTTAGGAGACTGTTGTTATTTTGGGAAAACTTGTGATAAGGTAGTTAGGAGTGAAGTGCCATGCTATCTGTAAAAAAAAAAAAAAAGTCTATACACATATACAAAATTATACAAAAATACACATATAGCCAGGCATGGTGGCTAATTTGCCCACAGTCCCAGCTACTTCAGAGACTGAGACAGTAGGATTGCTGGAACCCGGCAGTTTAAATCCAGCCTGGACAACATAGCCAAACCCCCCCGACATCTCTTAAAAAAAACAGTAATTCGGTTACATTTCGGTATAGCATACGAGTAGAGCATATTATAAATGTAAGGTTTAATTGAGTATTAATAAGTAAAATGGTGTAAATTAAAAATATATGTAAAACAAACATGCCAAAATGTTAACAAGGATAAATGAGTGGTCATCATACTGTTCGTTCCACTGTTTTATATGCTTGAAGTTTTGCATAGTAAGGAGGAAAAAAATTCCCTCCTTTCTGTTACTTCCTGGTTCAGAGAGTTTGTGCCATGACTTTATGTGTGATGGTGTTAAATGCAGCATGCTGCCTTAGGTGGGAGCTGGGTGTGCCAAAGCTCAAAGATGGGGATTGACATAAAATCAGTAAGTAAAGACATGCAAGAGAGAGTAAGGGAGACGCAGTTTGGTGGCTATGGGAGCAGAAGCCTTGGTTGAAGCTCTCAGCAAAGTTGGCTCATGGTTGTGTTTCCTCAATCCCTTGGCAGATGTGACATTTAAATTGGACGATGGAGCCATCAGTGCCCACAAGCCGCTGCTGATCTGTAGCTGTGAGTGGATGGCAGCCATGTTCGGGGGGTCATTTGTGGAAAGTGCCAACAGTGAGGTACGTGCCTTCCTAAAAGCATAGTGGTGTCTTTATGAACGTGTGTGTGCCTGTGTATTTATATAAAGTGGGTAAATAGCCAGATGACTTTAATCTTTAAACTGGCTCCATGAGTGGTCATCATACTGTTAGTCATAATCATAAGGAGCTATTGCTCCTTAGTAGTGCTTGAGGGTTTGCTCACCTTTTTCTTAGATCTGCAGTTTTGAGGAGCTATTGTTTATTGGTCACTGGTGTGGGGCACCTGGGTGCTTTACATGCCATATATCTTTTCATCCTCAGAGCCGTCCTCATCCATGAAGACAAGATCAGCTGTACGTCTTGGCAAATGTCACCAGGCATGGTGCTATCAAAACCAAGTACAAGAGGAGCATGTCTCCCAGTAGTTCAGAAAGGGAAAAGAGTTCTTCAGCCACCTAAGTCCTGGGCTTAGCTATGCCCCTAACCAGACAGGGGACCTTGAGAAGCCGCATTCTTGTGCCTCAACCTCCTCATCTGCAAGCTGAGGGATGCACTAGATTGTCCTTCAGGTTACCATGTGCTACAATACTGTCTAAGGCTCTGCCCTGACTCTGCCTGTGTTGAGGGGATATGAGGGTTTGTTAACTTTAGGGCAACAGTAATGGAGCAAATGTTTACTCCCCTGAACACACCTCTCAAGGTACTTAGGTCTAGCGGAAGCAGCTGCATCACTTATCAGCCACTGGCTCTATCTCTAGAAAAGACATATTCTTAGAGCAGAGCAAACAGCATCTTGGAGACCCTGTATCTTTGTCTTTCTTGTTGTTTTACTTTTAACTGACAAATAATAATAATTGCACATAGTTATGGGGTACATGATGTTTCAATATACATATACTGTGGAATGATCAAATCGGGTTAATTAGCCTATCCATCACCTCAGATGTTTACCATTTGTTTGCGATGAGAACATTTAAAATCCTCTTTTAGCTATTTTGAAATATACGATACATTATTGTCCACCATAGTCACCATACTGTGCAATAGAACACCACAAAAAAATTACAGGTGCATTAGACTATATGCAACTGTGGTCCTAGGTACTTGGGAGACTGAAATGAGAGGAACACTTGAGCCCAGGAGTTCAAAGCTACAGTGAGCTATGATTGTGCCACTGTACTCCACCCCAGGAGACAGAGTGAGACCCTGTCTCTAAAAAAAAAAAAAAGACAAAAAAAAGTACACTAGAATTTATTCCTCCCATCTAAGTGAAACTTTGTATATTTGACAGATGGCTTTCCTTTCCCCATTCACCCCCTAATCCCAGCCTCTGGTAATCACTCTTCTACTCCCTACTTTGGAGTTCAACGTTTTTAGATTCCACATATAAGTGCAATACTGTGATATTTGTCTCTCTGTACCTGGCTTATTTCACTTAACATAATGTCCTTTAGGTTCATCCATGTTGTCTTGAATGACAGAATTTTCCTCTTTTTTAGGGCTGGATAGTATCCCATTGTGTATAAGTACCACATTTTCTTATTCATCCATCTGTTGATGGACAGTTAGGCAGACTCCATATCTTGGCTATTGTGAATAGTGCTACAGTTAACATGGGATTACAGCCTCTTTGTCTTTTTACAAACTGTTGGAAAAGAAAAAAATTCAATTCGAGCACTTCTGACTTTAGGAGTGAGCAAGCATTTTTGTGGAGTTTTGCAAGTATTTTTAACATCTTTTTTAAAAAAGTAAAAATAAAAACATGGGTACACCCATCCAGTTTATTGTCCTAAGAGGCTTGTTTTGCTTGTCTCAGCATCTTTCCAAACTTTTCAAAGAAATGCAAAAAACAATAGCTAACTTTTCACATGAGGCACTAGCACAAGAAATTCGAGCACTCCCATTGTGACCCAGGGGCCTGCATTTGCATCCCCAAGTAGAGAAACAGAATCCTAGAATCACAAGCCTTGGATAGCAGGGGCTGAGAAGATCACTAGGCCACTCTCGTGCATCCATAACAAACTGCAGCTGCTCCTAAACCAACCCCCCAGCAAAAGCCTATCTGCTTTTCAGGGAAAAAATACTAGAGTTATCCTGATGGCCTCTTATGGTGTCTAACAGCCTTTCTAAACCAGGAGACTCTCACCTGTGACTAATGAAAATCTCTCCTGAGCTTGGGTCAAAGGTGTTTTGGAGCATCATTACTGAGACAACTGCAGCACATGGAATCTGCACAGTTACAGGACTGTGGGACTCAAATCTCAACTCCTCCACTTACAAGTGACTTCGGCAAGTGACTTAACCTTTCTTGGCTCTAGTCTCCCGATCTGGAAAACACAGTTATAACCCATACTGTGGTTGTGGGGTGTAAGAGTCATTACTTGCAAAGCAGTTCAGAAGCATTAAATAAATAGTAGCTGCCGCTGGACTTATTCTGATGTTGTTGGTAGTGATGGTATTCTTTACCTCTTGTATCCAGAAAAAAGTTAGGGTAGCCACCAATTTGTAAAACCTCATCCAGTTGGTATTTGACTGACTTCAGCAATCTCTGGAGATAAAGAGCTGGGAGGATTGCTCCCCTTCTTTGTCCGGCTCACTGAAGTGCATGCTGATTGTGCAGCAGAGGACCTGCTATTCACAGAGTAGGGAGAAGTTGATCGGGGTCAGGAACGCAGGCACAAAGGGACACTGTCAGAGCTGACCTCACGAATGCTAATCTCCTTTATCCCTTCCAAGAATGGACTGTAATCGTCTCCAGATTAAAATGTGCAGTAGAGGTGACCAAAACAAAAACTTGGCAGCAAATGTGAATGCACATGTATATGGTTGTTTGATAGCCTCTCCTGGAGGAGGCCACCTGTTTAGCACACCCTGCTGGAGAGATGAGGTCCCTCACCACTTAGAACTGGAGTTGAGGCTAATAGGTTTGTATACATTCAGACCAGCTCAAAAGACAAAGACCATGGAACCAAGCCACTGAAGACCTGTGCCACAATTCCTTTAGCCAGTATATTGAAAATGCAATGAGCTGTCGACATTCTCGCCCCTTCCCGTCCCTTCACTTTATTTCCTGTGTAAACTATAATATAGTCTCAGCTTGACCTTGGGGAAGTGGCTCACTCTAAACCTGTTTCCTCATCTGTAAAATGGGGATAACAAGAGAACCTTTGTCAAAGGGCAGAGAAGGCATGAGAGGACATGTGTAAAGCATTGAATTTGATGCCTAGAACATACAAATGTTCAATAAATGTTAGTGACTATTATGCTAGAGTTTTCTTGTTAAATTCTTTCCATACGGGGTTAAGGGTATTTGTCCCCGGAAGGCTCTAAGTTAAAAAGCCCCCAGTTCCCTTTCTGAACTAGGAAAGTACAATACAGGTGGTTATAGTTGTAGGGGAAAGGCACTCAGTTAATGCTCCATGATTAACATAGGTCCATGTTCACACTTGGGATTTGGCTGTTGTAGGCCACCTTTTTACTTTCTATTATCTTGAGAAAATCTGAAAATCTGATGCCCGCCACCCTCCCACCCCCCACACCATGAAAATCAGCCTTTTTTGGAGAATTAATAAAATTAATGTGCATATCCAGAAAAGAGTGAAATATGCCTATGTCCATTGATTTTAATTTAACTTTTTTGTCATTTAATATTCAGGAAAACATTGTATCTTACTTATATTTTTTCTCATTACTTTTAATGTAGCAGTAAGCATAATTCTCTCCCCAGAGGTACTCAGCAAGTGGTTCATTAAAAATGCATGCCTGGGTTGTTGTAAGCAATGCTTTGGATCTAGGATACTTTCTCATTCTCTATGAGACTGCCTCTAATTATAAGCCTAATAGTCTCAGCTAATCTTCACAATTAAAATTTTAAACCAACTAAACTGCAAGATAGATCATTGTTTAGGGTAGCATTGTATTCTCTTTGATCACTCTTTTTTTTTTTTTTAAGAAAAAAGAAACTATATCCAGCAGGTAGGATAGAAATTTTTTTATTCCATTATTTATGAAGCTTTGCTTATATTATTTTTAAAGTGCTATAAATAAAGGTCTTTCTGTTGTCATGCAGTTAATTATAAATGTTGAAATCACAGAAACAGGCTTTTTAAAAAAATCAGCCATGAGGGGAAAAAATGCATGTTCCAAAAGTGTTCTTAGTTTATTCTAATTTTATGTTTTTTTCTAAAGGTCCCTAATGTTGTTTGCCAAAAAGAGCCATCACTTCAAAAAATGTTAACGTTATATTCAGCAAAAAGAAGATAGCAGGTCATAGGTGATTACAAACATCAGAACACTTTGAGGGCATTGAGGGTGTTTGGGCAGGGCTGCTCACTGGAATCTGTCATCTGCTGCAGCCAGAAATAGTTTCTTTTTATTTAGGATGTTCATTTTGCTATTTCTTCTTTAAGCAATGACTTAGAACACACTCTTGCCAAAAAACGCTAAGGTAATCTGAAGATTTTCAAAACCCAGAGTTTCCGTGAAGAAGAAAAAACTTTTAATAGCATCTATTCCAAATTCCTCCCATGTAACGGATGACGAGACTGAGGGTGAGAGAGGGTGAGAGATGTATCAAAGGTCACACGGCATTTTAGTGATATATCCCTGGGCCTGCCCCAGGCTCTTGCACTATCACGAGAGGCATTGTTTTCGGAAGCACCAGACATCCCCATCTCTGAGAGAGCAGGTCTTAACAGGAAGCTCTGGGACTTGGTATATTAACAATTACTAACATCTTAGAGCACTTAGCGCTTTGTAAAATGTGGATACTTTCACTATTAAAACGGTTCAAATTTTAAAGTTTCACAACTTAACCTTCAATTATCTAAAAAACTATACTAATTGTATTAGTCCATTTTCACGCTGCTAATGAAGACATACCAGAGACAGGGTAATTTATAAAGAAAAAGGTTTAATGGACTCACAGTTCCACATGGCTGGGGAGGCCTCACAATCATGGTGGAAGACAAAAGGCACATCTTACATGGCAGCAGGCAAGAGAGAGAGAACCAAGTGAAAAGGGGAAACCCCTTATAAAATCATCAGATCTCATGAGACTTATTCACTACCACTAGAATAGTCTGGGGGGAACCACCCCCATGATTTAATTATCTCCCATCAGGTCTCTCCCACAACACGTGGGAATTATGGGAGCTATAAATCAAGATGGGATTTGAGTGGGGACACAGCCAAACCATATCATTAATCCAAACATTATTTCATGAAAGAAATGAAATGTTACATGTTCCTACACACAGAAACAAATTTGTATGGATATCTGTAAATAAATCCATTATTTGTGTAAGATAAATGCATATGTATGTAAACATATATGTATGCGAGCATACACGCAGTGTAACTGGTGCTAGATTTAGTTGAATAATTAATTATTCATATGTACATACAGCTGGTTGAAGGGAAGAATAATATTCCAACATCTGTGTATTGCAGATGATCTAGCATGCACAACAGCTACTTTATTTTAAAATAATCCCAGTAATAGTTTCAACTCATTGAGTTCTATTTGTTGTCGAGGTTGTGCTGGAAACCTAAAATGATCATGTTTGTCAAATCGTTTATGGTAATGACTTATGTAACTTATTTATGGAATCATAATTGTCATTTTCACCAACCATGTCTGAAAGTGGGGGATAAATTTCTTATTATTTCTAGGAATTTTTCTAAACCTTCCCTATGATACGTTAAGGGACAGGTCTACCTATCTGAAAGGATATTCCCTCTCTGAGGTGTCTGGTGGCTGCATAGGAGAATAACAAAGAAAGTTTCTATAGCTTAAACAGCTCTGGAGCCACACTGCCAGAGTGCATAAGCCATAAGCACCTTGTAGATTGTGGGGCCATTATACATACATACACTCTCTCTCTCTCTCTCTCTCTCTCTCTCTCTCTCTCTGTCTCTCACTCTCTCTCACTCTCTCTCTCTCTCTCTCTCTCTCTCTCACACACACACACACACACACAGTCATCCCTCAGTGTCTGTGAGGGACTAGTTCCAGGACCACCCCCCCAACTCAGACAGCCAAATCCATGAGTGCTCAAATTCCTCATATAAAATGGCATCGTATTTGCATAGATCTGTGCACATCCTCCTGTATACTTTAACTTATCTGTAGAGTGTTTCTAGTACCTAATACAATGCAAATGCTATGTAAGTAGTTGTTATACTGTACTGTTTAGGGAATAATGACAAGAAAAAAGTCTGTACATGTTCAGAACGGAAGCAGTCATGCCTTTATTTTCCAAATATTTTTGATCTACAGTTGGTCGAATCCACAGATGTGGAACCCACAGATAGAGAAGGCTGGCTCCATGCATGTGTGTGCCTGAGTGTGTGTGTGTGTTTGCGTGCAACTGCATGTGTATGGAGAGAGAGGTGCAATCATACAAAATATATAGATGTAACCATGTTATAAAGATGTAATCATATATAATATATAGATATATATCTTTATATGATGTATAGATGTTTATTAAGTACCAGAATTAAGAAGTTCATAACTGGCCAGTCACAGTGGCTCATGCCTGTAATCCCAGCACTTTGGGAAGCCAAGGCAGGAGGATCACTTGAGGCCAGGAGTTTGAGGCCAGGAGTTTGAGACCAGCCTAGGCAGCATAGCAAGCCTGCCATTTCTACAAAAAAAAAAAAAAAAAAAAATTAATAAAATAAATTAGCTGGGCGTGGTGGCACTGCCTGTAGTCCCAGCTACTAGGGAGGTGGAAGTGGGAGGATTGCTTGAGCCCAGGCCCAAGCTATCATCAAGCCACTGCAGTCCAGCCTGGGCAACAGAGTTAGACCCTGTCTCAAAAAAATTAAAATAAAAAAGAAAGAAAAAGAAGCTCATAATTGTTCATCCTTTTGAAGTAGAATTCTTACAAACCATTAATAAAATATGATGCTTTATTGTTCTGTAACTCAAACCTTTGTTTCCTTGGCATTAAACATTTCCAGCACCACAGAGAAATTCTGAACATACACTTTCGCATCATACTCCCTGGGTTTAAATCCCAGTCACTACTTCCTAGCTCTGTGACCTTGGACACAAGATTTAAATTAACCTCCTTGAACCTCCATTTCCTTTTCTGTAAAATGGCAAAAGTAAGTCCCTTCTCTCTAGGGCAGATATAAGCATCAAATTAAAGAATGTGTGTGGAAATCTTAGTGCAGTGCCTGGTGCATAGGATGCCTTCAATTACGATTAATGTTTATAATTGTCAATGTTCCAAAAATCCAAGTGGTACCATTCCGAACTACTCCAGGGCCTGTCTCATGGAGTTACAGACCTAAAATAAAGAGTAGCTGCTACACAGTGTACATCTCCATTAATCCATGCCCACCTCTACAGCTCTCCACCTCCCAGGCAGTGCCGGCTCTCTGGCGAACTCCAGCATGCATTTATATGGACAACTACAGGCATTCAGGAAGGAGACTGTGGGAATCCTACAAGGGACAGTTCACCTATACCCAGTCATACTCCCCTGGAAGTCCCAAGCAAGGAGTCCTTTGGATTCTCTGAATCTACTGATACCTGATAACGTTCCAGTAGTTCTGAATCCATGTGGTTGTAGTAAAAAATAATGAAGTGTATACGTTGTGTAGTACATTGTAATATATTGTGCATATACTGACAGAATTTCGAAATCAAGCTGGTCACTGTGGCAGCTAGGGTGGTTGCTCATCCTCTCTTTTGACATCTTGGAGAGCTAGGCTCCATCATGTCAGCAACAGTGTGGTTTGCAGCTCCCCCCAACACCTGTCATGTTGCTAGGAGATTTCTTTCCCCACAGTAGAGTATTATAAGGTGCTTGGCATGAGGGCCCCTAATGTCATCATACATTTCCAGTCCATTTGTCTGATTTAGAAGTCCAAATAGTCATTTAAAAATTCCACATCAGGCTGTGTCAGGCAGCTTCACTCTTTTGTCAACTACAAATCAAACCATTATGTTTAAAGTCATAAATACTGAAGGATTCCTATGCACAGCCTCAAAGCAGGTGTCCAACACTCACCAATATCAAGTCACACAGGATATTTATAAGCAGCATAGCCTGAAAATGTGCCCACTCCCTGCTTTCTGCAGCAGAATTTAGCTTTTTGTATAACATTTCAGGTGTATCTCCCGAACATAAACAAGATATCAATGCAAGCAGTATTGGATTATCTCTATACCAAGCAGTTGTCTCCTAACTTGGACCTGGACCCGCTGGAATTAATTGCCTTGGCAAACAGATTTTGCCTGCCACACTTGGTTGCACTTGCAGGTAAGGATGATGACTCAGGGCCATGCAGTGTCTGTCATATTTATCAAAATCACATTTAAATAAAAATATTCTTACAGAGAATAAAAATTGATTTTTTATCACCCAAAATAGGACTGTCTTGTGTAGAATGATATGAATTAATCAAATTGCATCAGACAGCCCAATTCAATTCAACATATATTTCTTAAGCACCCACTCTGTGGTGGGCCCTGTTAGGTGATACAGCTATGAAGGTGAGTAATGCATGACCCCTGCCCTTGAGGCACACGCTCTATGCATGCTGAGTCATTTGTGCACCCCAGAGTTTGAAATAAAACTATTTTGTCAACATTATCTCCATAATAAGTGCACAGACACAGTCTTTAAGAAGGCAGTAGATGCACTGTTTAGGAAAACAGATGACAAAGCCAGATTGCCTAAGATCAAACCCTGACTCCACCATTTACTGACCAGGTGACTTTGTCCTGTAACCTTAGCTCTGTGTCTCAGCTTTCTCGCTCTTTAAAATGGGGCTAATATTATTCAGCTATAGAGCTGTTATGGAGATTAAATGAGTTAAAATATAAAGTCCTTAGAACAGCGTCTGGCACATAGTAAGCATTATGTAAGTGGTTTTCTTAAAGCTATTTTAGAAAATGTTCTGACATTGTCAAGTTCATTTCGGGAGAAAGAGAAAAAAGGGAAACTTGGCTTAACTTCACAAAATCTTATGTATGATTTCTAGATTTGTTCAGTTGGGAAGCTGAAGCAGGTCTGCATAGGATATATGAACTTAAATGCCTCTCTCTGGAATTCAGATCTTCAGCCTCATTCACTTTACACCAGAGGAGTTAAGTTGCAAGCTGGGTGTTTATCACAATGTTTAGTTGATTCCTATTAACCACCAAAGCAGAGATAAACAGTGCATGTCTTGTTCACTGGCCTTTCTTCTGAGTGCCTGAGCATATTAGCTTTCGATAAATATTTGTTGAACAATTGAATGAATGAAGATGAATGTATGAACAAACCAACCAGTCCTATCTGCACTTGACTTTCTGGCAATGTCTTTAGAAAAAATAAAAGATTATTTTCTCTGTCCTCCAGATTTCTACTACACACAACCACCTGGAGATCAAAGTCCTCTCTTTGTCCTACTTCCTCCCCAGTTAGATAGAAAGAGCGAGTTGAGGCATCAATATTAGATTTATTTTTAAAAACTGTTTTTAACCAATATACTTAATAGATCCAAATGAGTGCACTAGTTTTTTAAAATACTCACTCTGGGAGGCTTCCGTGGGCAGTTACTTTTTTCAGAAACATGAGTTCCAAGCCATCTAACTATCCACAGGTTTTATAAATTATTCCTGAGGATACATTTTTATTTATTTTTGAAACTGTCAAATGTAATTTGGAGCCAAATCTGCCCAACAAGGTTTGTGATCAATCTCAGACTAGTACCAGTTTTGCAAATATTAAGTCTGGCAATGAAAACATGGGATTGATTTCTCCATGAAAGTTTTTTTTTTAACTGACCCAAGTAAAGCTTTTTGTGTGAACTCTAGACTTCCATGAACATTTAGTTTAGTTATTAAATGCTATTATTACTGTTATGATTATTTAATATACAGCTTCCCAAGATGATTCCTTTAATCCTTTATAGTATTTGCTTTGTACTGTCTAGTGTAGAGTGTTTAGAACATGGTGTTTAAAAATCAGTTTCTAGAGTGACAATGCTTTGCGAGCCAGTGTTAAATAAATGTCAGGAAATGTAGCAGTTACTTAAAACGACAAAGCCCAGATGACTTCTCTGGGAAATTTAGTTCCAAATAGTTCAATCCAGTTGAGGAGGTTTGTGCCAAAGAAATCATTCCATTCCCGATACTGTATTGACCAGATATAGGCATACTGACCAATAAGCGTGCAGAGCTGGAGCAGAAAGTAAGCATGATTTGGACAATGTGCTGGATTAGAAGAACAAATGCAATGCTACAGATGACATCGATGTCAAAGACCTAGAAATGCTGAGCCGAGGCTGTACCCTCACACGTCAGTCTCAGAGGCAGGTGACAGCCCTTACAAAGGCAAGAGATGGCCTAGCTTCAGCCCATAATGTAAATTCAGCTTGGAAGCCTTGGACTCAAGCTCCCAAGCAGAAATGGCTCTTCCTACTGCATTTTTGTTACTTCTAACTGCAGGTCTCCCCAGTCTTTAGAATCCAAGAGGCTGAACAATATGTTATCCATCTGTAGCTGTTGAGACAGACGTACGCAATCACATTTTTAATTCCTCAAATAGACTCATTCCTCTGTCACTCAACCTCTTCACCATCAGGGGTATTAAGGATTGCAGTGATGTGAGTGGGGAAACTGTCAAACAGGAACGTGTCTAAAGTCTAGAGGACTCTAGGAAGGTGCTAGACTGTTTAGAGCCACTCCATCCAGTAGAACTTTCTGCAGTGATGGAAACATTTCATATCTGGATGGTCCAAACAGTGGCCACATGTGGCTGTTGAGCACTTACTGTGGCTAGCGTGAATGAGGAGCTGAACTTTTAATTTCATTTAATTTTAAGTAATTTAAGTTTAAATAGTCTCGTGTGGCCAGGAGTTATCATCCTGCACAGAACATTGCAGGGCTGGAGGATTCTGGCTATTTCAGAGCCATGAACTAGAGTCCCCAGAGGTGTGGGTGAAGTGGCTGGCACCAGAACCCCAAGTAGTGAAAGACCACACATCAGAGCAGCTTCTGGATTTAATTCAGATGCCTGCCCAGAGCTGTGTCCCACATTTCCTCCCTTCTTAAGTCGTCCCAGACCAACCCTCCAGGCAAGTTACCTCGCTTGCAGGGCGTGGTTTAATGTTCTCCGGCCCCCTCTCTCTTCCCCAGAACAGCATGCCGTTCAGGAGTTGACCAAAGCAGCCATGAGTGGCGTGGGCATTGACGGAGAAGTGCTCTCTTACTTGGAATTGGCTCAGGTTTGTAACAGTTTGCTTTTCACCTTTTAAGTGTGTTCAATCAGTTCATTTAATGCTGATAAAACATTCCATTGTTGCATCTGTCTAAATAAAGATGTCACCACTGAGTCACAGAGGCCCCCTGTGTACACTAAGAAGATCTGAGAGTTTTACCTTTTATGTACCATTCAGCCTGCTGGGCTTCATTTGAATAAACAAAACGGTCCCCACCCCCATGCCAGTCCCATTGTCCCCTAAGGCACCAGCTTCACATGTAGAAAAATCACTTGGGGGAGGTTTTGTCTCTCCTCCTTCTTTGAATTCTTGGACATGTATTTGGCCAAGAAGAGACAGTTTCTGGAATTCCATGAAGCCCCGTAGTGCCTCCCCTGTTAATGAACATCTCATTGCAGCTGTTCTGGAGTTTTCTAAAGTCAGAAGTTGCTAATATTGAGATTGTAATAACATAATCCCAATACAGACTTGCCCTCTTCTTCCAGAGAAGGTCCAAGATTCAGCTTCAGCTTCACCATGGAGTAACTTCCCCAAAGCACAAGCACTTTCCTTATCCACAGGAAATGGGATGACAATTTGCATCCTACCAACCTTACAGATTATTCTGAGAATGAAGTGGGAGAGAATGTTCAAAAGCGAGCACTGAAGAGTGTAAGCCCTCTTACAATGCCAGGTACATCTGCAGAATTATCTAGTCCCTGGCATAGGCTGATTAACAATGAATTTACACTCTGAGGAAACTAAGAATAAATTCCTCAGTCTTTTCTTCAGCCTGTTGGGTTTGGCTTCCTGTGCTCCCTCTTTCTGTTAAGACAATGGCTTACTAAGTCTTAGGTCAGTCCATTTAAATCAATATTTCTCAATCAAAGGAAAGGAGGTGGTTTCAGGGAGAGGAGGTGGCATCCAGCAGGTGCTGCTCAGGCCCTTCCTACTGTGGCCAGAGGAGATTGCTCTGGTGCAAAAGGGGGAAAAGGTGGAATTGAACTTTACAGCGACCTATTCATTTTGACTTAGCATTCAACAAGTATTTGTTATTTTTCTCCCCAAATACCAGGCACCGCCCTAGGCAAAGGCTGTGTACATATAAATGGTAGATCCTCTGCCCCAGGGCAATCATAGGCAAGTAAGGGAAACAGACACAAACACAAATTATTAAAATCCAATTAGGGATTACAGTGAAACTGAGAATAGACATCTAATGCAGTCGAATCAGCAAGCCCCCATCAAAACTGGTTGTTCACACTTGGAATTTGGGGTCTTTTGAAACAGTTCCAGGGGATGGTTTATAACCTGTACTCTCTCCAGCAAGTATTCCTCCTAGAGAAAAATGTAATGATCCAGAATTTCATATTTGGACCATTCACTTGAGGGAATGATTTGCAGTTGTGTCTGTTTGTTGCACTGTGTTCCCACCTTACCCCCATACACACCCACTACAAGGAAATAATATGATTATTGCTAAGCCCTGACAAGCCTTGGAAGGAAGAGCTTAGGATGGATTCTCCCATGCTCATTCATTAGACCCTAACCTAGTGATGTGCTGGTAAGTCAGCTTGGGGGCAAGTGGGACCCCAATCTGTTGCATTTGCCTATTTCTATGATATAAATACTCCCATCGTGGCTGATGATAACATATGAAGTCACTAAACTCAAAGTAGGGAAGAAATGCACACAATTGGCTCTCTCAAGCTGGAACAAACCCACCTGGCAGAACACTGCCCCAGTCTTGTTTTCAGAGAGAAATCTAACAGCAAGAGAAGTTGGAAGCACCAGCTAAAACTGTCTCTGATGTTTGGGTTGTGATTTTCAGTGAGTCTCTTGAGTGGGTTTCTGAGGTCTCTGGCTTTTCTATTGGCCTCACAGTGGAGATATGGGGCCACAGAGGAAGCATGCTGTAGGTTCTAGGGATCCACCTGACCAAAGAAACATCAAGAGCGACAGACAACAGAAGGGAAGTCAGAGAAGGGCACAGACAGAAAGTGAGGGATCGCAGCAGGCCCACCAGGTCTGGGGAGGGAATGGGGGAGTTGATAGTTGATTTTTGAGGATCTAGTCTTTTTTAATCATAACCACCTCAGCTGCCACCTTCCTGAGCGTTGCTTAGAATGGAAGGGTGGAGTATCTGGATCTCTCCACCCTGCCCATACCGCCTGCTCTTCTTATGCAACCAAAGGAGAGGTATAGGACAGTCACACATTCTGCAGTCTCCTCTTTCGGATCTTGGCCCCAGCAAGCTGAGCTCTGACATGCGACACGAAGTATTCCATTGCCGAGGCTTCCTTAAACAGAGATGACATCGCTGCTTTCTGCTGTGGGCTGGTGCCTTCCAGAGGCCACGGTTGTTTAGCACTAGAGGGCCAGGTGGCAGGGGAGGGCGGGAGAGCGAGGCATACTTTAAGCTCGTGATTCGATATTAATTATTTTTGGTGCACCTATGACAGCAGGGAAAGGAGGGGTGTGCCCAGCACTACATTGGCTGGCACTGGAGCCATGGCCAAAGTCAAAACATTGAGGTCAAAACAAGAGGTTTACCGAATTAGTTATATAAGCCCTTCATTTCTTTTCACCCTTAAAATGGCTTCCCCAATTTCTTTGTAGCCCCTCTTTAGAAAATAGTCTTACCCTCCTTTTGCTCACTTTTCTGCAGTTTCACAATGCCCACCAGTTGGCCGCCTGGTGTTTGCACCACATCTGCACCAACTACAACAGTGTATGCTCCAAGTTCCGCAAGGAAATCAAATCAAAATCTGCAGGTGAGACTGTGTGAGGCCCCCATTCATCCAGCTCTCCCCACCTCTCATGGAAGCTTTTATCTTCTATGTCCCTGGAAAGGAACATGGTCAGCAGGCAGCTCATGGATAATTCCTTGAGACTGGCTGGTGGTCACATATTAATGTGAGATGACATAAGGAATTGAAGGCTGGGAATTCTCTTTGGAGAACTTGATGATGAGGGGAGTTGGGTGGGCTAGAGTCCAGGGTGCCCTGTTGCAGAGAGTGCAGAGGTGGTGGGCTTCCCCTTGTTTAGGGAGACAAGCTTAGGAGCAGGCTTAGACTCTGAAATCAGGTGGTCCTGGGTTCAGGTTCTCTGTGCCCAGCTGCATGACTACAGGTAAGAGATTCTTCCTCTCAGAACGTTAGTGTCACCTTTTGCAAATGGCCCTAATCACAGTCTCTGCCGCATCACGTTTTTGAGAGGATATTTGAGAAGCTTTAAGCTAAAGGCCTAGCACATAAAAGGCATCAATGAACCACAGGTCTTATGGTCTGCATCTTTCCTTCACCAGACAACCAGGAATACTTCGAGCGGCACCGCTGGCCCCCTGTGTGGTACCTGAAGGAAGAAGATCACTACCAGCGTGTGAAAAGGGAACGAGAGAAGGAAGATATTGCACTAAATAAGCATCGCTCAAGACGAAAGTGGTGCTTCTGGAATTCATCTCCAGCAGTGGCCTGAAGAGGAAGAGAAAAAAAACAAAAAACAAAAACCAATTGGTAATCTGATCCACCACTTTTCAAAGCACTACTGTAAAATTCGTCTTGTTAGAGATACGACATAGTTCAGGTTTCGGGCACTGACCTTCCTCCACTTTTGTGCATTTATCTTTGTTAGGATCAAAGCACAAGCTCACCATCAATGAGCCTGGACAAAAAGGGAAGCTGACTCTCACTGCATTCCTTAAACTGATATGTATATTTTTTTTGTTAGGAGGCTTAATAAACTTTAGTCTGTTATTTTGTTTCTTTTTATACAAAGAAAAAAAATCCAGCTTTCATGTTTCTGATTCCAAATTGGAAAATATTTTTATATGGTCTGTTGTATTTTGTTGAAATGAAAATACTGTGTATTACTTTATTTTACAGGCCACAATTGACTATGAAGTCACCCTGTGATTCTCTTTGCCCACATGACCACCGAGCATTATTACGTAATTAGAGGGTTATCCTTTTGTTGTGAAAGGAAGGAGGGGACTGAAATCTCCCAAAGTGCAAATTGGAGAGTGTTTAATCTTTGTTCTGTTGAATAACATCGGTGTAATTACAAAGTCAATTCCAAGAATGTGTATTTACAATATTTGCCGTGTTAAGTGCTGGTAATTATATGGTTATATGTGCCATGTAAAATATAGTGATATCAAATATTCTGTTGTTTCCAATGTCTAGTTTCAAGAGGACAATCTTTATAATCATTAGAAGGGCTTATTAAATCCCAGCATTATCCAGGGCAAACTCACTGGTGGACCTGAATACATAAGATACAATTAGTGCGCTGGTGTTCGGATTGCTGTATTAGGGTTTACATCTCTCAGTATTCCTTGAACTTGCCATGCTTCTGCATGCAGATTCTTCACTGACTTGAATTGAGATGGGCAGGGGAAAAGGTCCCTGGACTCCCTCCTGCCGTCTACAGGCTTGTCACATCTCACCACCAGAAACAGGCTTCCTCAGGCTTCTCACCTGTGGCCAACTTCACTTTGTAAGACCCATATTTTTAACTCTTCCCAGGGAAAATTCATGTTGCTGCAGAAGTAGGCTAAGGCAGACCACCCACTTCTGCTGAAATGCATTGGGAGCCTGTGAAAGCACAAAGCTGGAGGCTGGGCGCCTGCGTTCTCCTACACGGAAAGGAATCTAATTCCAAGAGTCTAGGAAATGGTGCTATTGTGAGTTAGTTCTGACTCTTTCTCATTCTGAGTTTTCAGTGTTAAACTAGAAAGTGTGACAGCAGGGGAGCTTTCGTGAGGCAGTCAGTCATTGCTTCTCTGTAAATTAAAATGTTACAGCACACACATACACACACAGAGAGCATTTCAAGGCCACAGCTCCACACCTGCCATGGGATGTTAATGTGGCAGGGGGTGGGGCTCATTCTGTTGGGAGGTCAAGTTACCAGTGCCAAGGACTGTTGATTTTGTTTTTATTTTTATTTTTTCTTCTAGCTTTTCAGAAGATGGAAATGAGACAGTTGAGTCCAAACCCCAATGCTGACAGCCATATGCATTTGAAAATCTATCTAGATTACAGATGGGCATTTGTTACTGGCAGTGGAAACACCAGATAGAAGATCTTAGGAGAGGCCCAGAAATGCATCACCTTGTCATGACAAAAGAGGAGGCAGTAGAGTAGGGATAGTTACAAATGCATCCATCTTAATTTTTTTCAATAGGCTTGTAAATCTTATTAATGGAAGGGGAAAGGAGACAGGAGAGGATAAACGTCAAGATGCAGAAGAATTGACATGTATCCCATCATAAAATGGTAGAAGTTGAGTTTTCAATGAGTAGTCATAGTTGAAATTTTACAACCAAAGCTCCCATTTGATTGTAATCTTGCCAAAATATAATGGACGTATAAATGAACTTGGGGTATAAGCAATAATATCCACTAGTGTTGTTATCAGCTACTGTAACCAAGTGGCTGGTTCATTTGGTTGATGCTGATTATGGCCTTTAACCATGGTGGTTTGTTGTGTGTTTTTTATTTCACAAAAAGCCAATAAAATTGTTTAGCTATAAAATGCCTCCAGTTTTGTTTTAAGGACAGACATCATATTGTGTGTGTGATTTAACAGCTTTTTTTAAACTATAAAAACATTAAGGGTGCCGGGTCATGGGGGCTTGTGCATGCTCCAGTAACAAAGCAGCTTGAATGACTTGTCATTTTTGTATTGGGTATTGTCAGCAGAGATTCCAGTGTCATAATGTAAATGAAGTGCCTGGTGCTTTGCTCTTGGCTAATACAGTATGTCACTAGACATAGTACTGCCTGGGGCCAGAGAGCGGGCTGGGGAGAAACTAGAACTATCCTAAAAGACTTAGTATAATCTGGGTTTGGATAATTTCTGCCAGCAGTTAAGTGATAGGTCTGAGTTGCTGAGTTCATGAAAAGTTTCCTGCAAAGGAGGTCTGAGAAAGCCTTTGTGAAAATGTCTGGACAATTTCTGGACTTCTAGGTAATACAATGTTTACCCAAGCTCAGAGGGAAGAAAGTCTCAGTGAGATGTCATTGACTTTTCTGAGTGACAGGCTACCCATAACTCTATGGGAAGGTGCTGACCACTGTAAGAAATAGCTGTGAAAAGAAAACAATGAGATGTCCAACACATTTCCACCTTTTAGAGGTGGATGGTCCCAATCATGGCACCTTTTACATAAAGTATACCGGTTTCTTCTTACCTTTAGAAAGTCTTGGTCTAAGTTTCTGGGAGTAATGTCTGGCAAATCGTCAGGGATGTCAGCACCCTTATGTTGGCATTCTTTTTCTTTTATACAACTTCAGCAAAGTTTCCTATACTGGCATTTTGAGAACCACAGACCCTACTGGTCTAGCTGGAACTCAAATATTTTCATTATGGACACTCAGAAGCAAAAGTCCAATGTTTCTAAGAGATTTTTTCGTGCTTGCTTCCAATATATGGTACATTAGTTGTCAAAATTCAGTTTTTCATCACTATGACATTGGCTAGGCAGAAGAAATACTACTAGTCAGAGGAAAAAAACAAAGTGAATCTTGAGTTTGGAAACAGTTTTATGAGTTCAGCACTTCTGAATGAATGCTTGCCTGCAAGCTGAAGATTTGCCCGCCCTTTTCATGAATTGGATTTTTTTTAATTGGCACAGAGATAGATAGATGATAGATAGATAGATAGATAGATAGATAGATAGATAGATGATAGACAGATAGATAGATGATAGATAGAGATCTCCTAGTTGGATGTTAGAGGGCAAATAGCAATAATTTCTCTTTTCTAGAAGAATGTGACTATTGCATAAAAGTCATAGAGGTAAAAGTTAGCCAGAGAGAATGCATTTGTGTTGTATGTCTATGTGTGTGTAACCAGAAACAGCATAATGAAGAAAAGGGCAATTTAAAAAGAAAGAAATAAAAAAAGAAGAAAGGGAGGGAGGGAAAGGGCCACTGAGGAAAGACACAGAATTGAATTAAACACTGTGAGCCACAGATATATTATTTATTTCAAAGTGCTAAATTAAGTCGAGAGATTACTGCATATCCCTCGACTTAATTTATTGTATGATGAAGACAGCTTTCTTGAATTTCCAATTAAGAAGCAGGTGATATATGCATCATGAAAGGTTTAGACTTAGAAGTGAAGACACTGGTCTGGCAATACTAGTGACCTCCTTTAAAAGCTACACTTCTGTAGAAGTAATGCTATATCCCTTGGCTGCATTAGAAAATTCTCCCTTGTGCTGACAGTGCTTCTAAATTGGATATTTTTACTTGAGCCACTTAGATGCATAGTTTTTTACTGGGCTAACATACAGGTGCTCATCAGTTAGATATTTATAGACTGTAGTCTATGAAATATGAAAGTAATTTATGAACTGATAACTCTTGGGTGGAAACCAAGCGATCATGCAGTTGCATATCCACAGACATGAAAGAATTATCAACAACAGTAGCAGACGTGAAGCGACTTGCCTCTCCTGTCGTTCAGTTTCCACAGCGACATGGATTTACAACAGAACATAGATGAAATGGGTGCTACCTAAATGTGGCCCCATGCTTCGAAGGAGTATTTAAGTTCTTTGAATATGTTCTCAATCCCAAATACAAGAATGGTTAGATATTACAGGCAATCGATGAGGACAGAACTTGATTCATTTCTTTCCACTTGGAAGCCAACCAAAGTTTGACTATTCTTAAAATTCCCTCCCAATATGATAAAAAATAAATATATCCTTTGATTTGATGATTCATGGTAGTCCCAATTAGGGTGATACTCCCCTGGAAGGTTAAGTTCAACTGTCATGTGAAAAGATACACAACTTCTCTAAGCTTTAGTCATCTAGAAAATGGGAACAGATATCACTGAGTTTTCAGTACAAGTTAAATGAGATGACTTAGGTAAGGCACCCATATACCAAGTACCTTGGACATAATAAGTACTTAGTGAATGGAAGCGAAACACAAATGAAATGGAACCTGTGTGCTCAGCATTTTTGACCTTGGTTTTCAAGGCCAAAACCAAGGCCAAAAATCCAAGAGAGAAGACAATCATGCATGTTGCAGAAGAGAGCAGTGTGGTCTTTTCCTGCCAGTCTCTTCAACCAAATGCTGACCTTGCTGCTTAGTGCTTCATGACAGTGGTTTAACAATTAGAAAATAAGAGCTATGGTAAAGTAAATAATAATAATTACTAATAATAATGGGCTGGAGGGAAAGGTGGGTGGTGGGAGAAAAGAAGAAAGGGTGACCCTTTCTAAGAGAACATTTCCCCTCACTAGGGCCTCCATGTTTTCTATTAAGTAAAGTCAGCCCACTTCAGGGCTGAGCTTGGCTGAACCACTGATTCACTCAGGAGCAATTCGTTTTCATTGCTCCCAATCATTTTTTTCTTGCTTTTCTTGAAGATTGGATGCAAAAAAGTCTAGTTAGCCATGCTTCTCAGTGCTTGTCACATGGTCATCCTCAGTCAACGCAAGGCCCTCTCTTTTTATATTTTCTCTTTCTTCCAAAATACCCACTCCCATCTTCTGTTCAATGTATGTCTTTAAACATGTGGGTTTCTTTATATACAATGTTGTTTCATGTGCATAATTGTTACACAAATGGTGTTACATAGCAAATTTCCTTCTATCTACTTTTCTGACTCCACACTGTTCTGGAAATCCAGCCATTTTACAATGTGTGCATCTAGTCCATGGCTCTCCAGGGCTGCCTAGCCTCCCATAGGCTGCATCCACCCCATGTGGTTCCTCCATTCCACTGGTGATAGAACCACTAGCCAACTCCCATTCCTTGGCGCTACAGTGAGCCTTCTTGTACATGCCCTGGGTCCAGATCTAAAAATGAATTCCAGGCTGGGCACAGTGGCTCACTCCTGCAATCCCAGCACTTTGGGAGACCAAGGCAGTCATATCACTTGAGGTCAGGAGTTTGAGACCAGCCTGGCCAACGTGGTGAAACCCTGTCTCTACTAAAAATACAAAAATTAGCCGGGTGTGGTGGTGCACACCTGTAATCCCAGCTACTCAGGAGGCTGAGGCAGGAAAATTGCTTGGGCCCGGGTGGCAGAGGTTGCAGTAAGCCGAGATAACACCACTGCACTCCAGCCTGGGTGACAGAGCGAGACTATGTCTCAGAAAAAATAAAAATGAATTCCAGGTCCCTCTCCAGATGTACTGAATCAAAGCCTCCCAAGGTGATAGGCATGTGTGGGAAGGGAACACTGAACTCAATGACAAAAATCTTTCCCTACCTTAGCACTAAGACAATATGCAAAGAATCTGAAAGGCTATGGGCCAGCCTGGAGACTGGTTCCTCTGACCAGCAAGAAGAGAAACTAGGTTTAGCTTCCTGCCATCTGAGAGGCTTCAAGAGGCTTCCCTGATTGTGAAAGTTGTTACCTATTACAATGAGTTATTCCATCCCATCTGGCCTTGGCCTTTTGTATCATCTGACCTTCGTGAAAGGCAAGAGGCCAAGATGACTTCTAAAGAGTTCCTTGAATACTAAGATGCCTGTTTTTCTGCATTTAAAAAACTTCCCTAGCTTGATTTAATCATGTCACAATGTATTCAGATAGCAAAGCATCACATTACACACTATAAATATGTACAATTTAATTTGTCAATTATACCTTAATAAAGCAGGAGGAAAAATTCCCTAGTGAGATTGTGCACATGTGTTGAAGGATATCTTGTAATTTTATTTTACATATGAAATCTGAAGGAAAAGTAAGCTTCCAGTACAAATTTTGGAGGTTGTTGAAACTGCCTCTGAAGTCCTGGATAAATTATTCATTGGACATAAAACATCCCTATCTCCTAGTTTCCTGTCCCCCCACAGAGCATGCCACCTAATTAGATGGAGAGTGCTGAAATCACTATGCTTTCTCTCTCAGCCCCTCTCCCATTACCAGGTTTGGACCCCTTTGCAACTGTCACCAAGATATCACTTCTCTTTATACACCTGAGATTTCTTTTAAAATAAGTAGTCAAGCCGGGCACAGTGGCTAAAGCCTGTAATCCCAGCACTTTGGGAAGCCAAGGCAGGCAGATCACTTGAGGCCAGGAGTTCAAGACCAGCCTGGCCAACATGGTAAAACCCCATCTCTATCAAAAGTACAAAAATTAGCTGGGCATGGTGGCAGGCACATGTAATCCTAGCTACTTGGGAGGCTAAGGCAGGAGAATCACTTGAACTGGGGAGGCAGAGGTCGCAGTGAGCCGAGATCCCACTACAGCACTCCAGCCTGGGCAACAGAGTGAGACTCTGTCTCAAAAATAAATAAATAGAAACAGATAAAATAAAATAAGTAGTCATCTGAAATTTTTAACTCTTAGAGAAATGGGCTTAACAATCCAAAAAAGAAAAAAAAGAAAGAAAGAAAAATTAATGTGAACTTTCTCCTCAGCAAATGCTGTTCCGCTGGTTGCTTTTGCTCTTTTTTTGCTTATATTTGCATAGTTACCCCAGTGGCAAGGTCTCAGGCATGTTAAGATGCACTTTTATATGCTCTTTCAGTTTTATTCAAATGTTCCTGTTTTATTCAAATATTTCCATGGCCAACGGGATGGATCAATGCTATAAGTCTTGGCACCACTCTACCAGAGTCCAAAAAACTGACGTGAGACTCATCATAATAATAATAACATTTTTGAGTCTATGTTATGGCCATGCCTTGTGATAAGTGCCTTGTTTGCATTTGTCTCATTTAGTTCCCACAACCATGCCTTATGGGGAGGATAGTGAGTTCCCCAGAAACAGAGCCTGAGGTGAAGATTCCCAAGCAAGTGGTTCACTTAAGAAATGCCCTTCCATGAGACCAGTAAGGAAGGGGGCGACTGGAAAGGGTGAGAAGTCAAGCCAGGAAGCCCCACTCAGTCTGGTCTCAAGGGGTGATCTGGAGTAAAGACTATGCCATAGAGGGGGCTTTTATATTCCTGCATCAGTGGTCGAAGGCTAAGTGCTCAGGCAGTGGAGGGGGAGGGGATAATGGAAACTCCGGGCATTTCAGGCCGGAGGCAGGGAAAGCAGCTGCAGCAGCATACGAGGAGTCCTGCAATGGGAGTCTCCAATGTGGACTCTTAAAGGCAAACCGAAGAACACAGAAGCTGGAAAGGGGCACCCAGACAAGTTTAAAAGGATGCAAGGGACCAGCCAGTGGATCATGCCTGTGGTTCCAGCACTTTGAGAGGCCGAGGTGGGCGGATCACCTGAGGTCAGGAGTTCAAGACCAGCCTGGCCAACATGGTGAAACTCCATCTCTACCAAAACTACAAAAATTAGCCAGGTATGGTGGCAGGCACCTGTAGTCCCAGCTACTCGGGAGGCTGAGGCACGAGAATCACTTGAACGCGGGAGGCAGAGGTCGCATGAGCCAAGATTATGTCACTGCACTCTAGCCTGGGCAACAGGGCAAGACTTCATCTCCAAAAAAAAAAAGCGGATGTGAGGACCCCACGGAGGAGCTCAGATTGATCTGTGCACTAACCACTATTTTGAAAATCTGAGAACAACCTAGACTATTTGATGGGACACACTAATGGAAGTTTCGTGTGCTATCAGCAGACAAAAAATAAATACGGATGAAAAAATTGCATCCTCTGTTGCCGCTGTGTAAAAACAAAAAAAAAACAATTTAAAGACCAAAAAATAAATTCATTGCAATTAATGTCTCAAAGTTATAGAACCTAAAACATAATTATTTGTACTCCCCCCAAATAATGTACATAAGGCTTATTTGAAAGGGCCTCATTAAATTTCCTCTAAATTGTGCAAAACAAATTTCATGATTTACTTGAACCTAAATGAATTTCTGCCACACAGCATTTTATAGATCTACAGCAATTTCTTTCTAAAAAAGGCCAGGATGGCAATTCTAGTTCTCCACCACCCCCACCATCACCCTACACATGCACAGAATCAGTCCAGGAGAAATGAATCAAAAACTAAAAATGGGAGGTAGACTTTTAAAACTTGTATTTAAATACCAACAGCCTGATTTCCATGAGTTTTTCTGCCTGATTTTTATTTCACCCACCATATGACAAAAGAAGAAAGAAGAAAAGAAAGAGGAAAGGGAGAGAGAGAGGAGGGAAGGAAGGAATGAAGGAAGGAAGGGAGGGAGGGAGGGAGGTAGGGAGGGAGGAAAAGAATGAAAGAAAGAAAAGAAAGGAAGAAAGAAAGAGGAAAAGAGGAAGGAAAAAGAAGGAAGGAAGGAAAGGGAAGGAGAGAGAGAAATAGGAAAGAAAGAAAGAAGGAAAAAAAGAAAAGAAAGAAAGAGGAAGTAAAGAGAAATAGGAAAGAAAGAAAGAAGGAAAGAAAGAGAAAAAGAAAGAGGAAGTAAAGAGAAAGAGGAAAGAAAAAAGAAAGAGAAAGAAAGGGAGAAAGGAAAAAGAGAAGGAAGGAAGGAAGGAAAGGGAAGGAGAGAGAGAAATAGGAAAGAAAGAAAAAGGAAAAGAAAGAAAGAAGAAAGAGGAAAGAAAGAAAAAAGAAAGAAAGAGAAAGAAAGGGCGAGAGAGAGAGCCCTTTCTTTCTAAAAGGCTGAGCATGGTGGCTCACACCTATAATCCCAGCACTTTGGGAGGCGGACGTAGGCGGATCACCTGAGGTCAGAAGTTCGAGACCAGCCTGGCCAAAATGGTGAAACCCTATCTCTGCTAAAAATACAAAAATTTGCCAGGCATAGTGGCAGGCACCTGTAGTATCAGCTACTAGAGAGGCTGAGGTGGGAGAATCACTTGTATCCAGGTGGTGAAGGTTTCAGTTAGCCGAGATCACGCCACTGCAGTCCAGCCTGGGTAAAAGGGTGAGACTCCATCTCAATAAAAAGAAAGAAAGAAAGAAAAGAAAAAAAAGAAAAGAAAGAAAGAAAGAGAGAGAGGAAAGAAAGAGAAGGAGAGAGAGAAGAAAGAGAGGAAGGAAGGAAGAAGGGAAAGAAGGAAGGATGGAAGGAAGGAAGGAAGGAAGGAAGGAAGGAAGGAAGGAAGGAAGGAAGGAAGGAAGTAATTGCTTAGAGCCCATGTAGAACCCGACCTGACTCCTAGTTTTAATAAACTAACAAAGACCTTCTCCAGCTCCAACTGCCTAAATTCTAAGCAACCCTGCCAGCTGCAGCAAGGAAAGGCAACATCTTTCCTTGGATCATCTTTCTGGTCTTATTCATGCATTTATGTTGGGAATAAAATGGTTTTATTGACCATTAGATCTTGCAGTTTGCTGGGGGAGGGGAGGGAGAGTAAACATTTGAACTTATTTTAGTGGGTATCTTTTTACGTTCTTTCACAGTTTGGGTGAGTGATGGATACATTGGTAATATGGGTGAATGATGTTTCTATATGTAATAGTAATCTTTGTTGAAACTAGCTCTTTCCAAAAATGGCATTTATCTCTCAGTTTCAACAGGGATGTTCGTCTCGACTAGGCATGTTCCAAAGGAGAAATGATTGCAATCACAACCAATTAGGATCTCTGTCCTGTCTTAAAAACACTCAGCATGAGCGAGGCCTTCAGATGAAAGCCATGAAAAGATTAAGAGGTAGATTCCATTGAAATCTACCCAGGAAGGGAAAGCCTGCCAGGTTAAAGATAATTTCAGATCTCATTTCTCCTAAAACAAACCACCTAATAACAGGCTCATTGATCTTCAAGTCTGGAGAATACATTACAGCTGTCAGTTTCCCCTTCCCACCTTCTCCCTCACCCCAAGCATCTAGGCCTGGCCCTAGAGAAATTCCATTTGACCAATATCGGAACATATGCAAACAGATGATGCAAATGAAGTTCTAGATGTTTTGTGGCAGGATAAACTGAAAACAATTTCCAAATCTTACTGAGGTTCAAACAGAACGTCCTATAACCTAAAATCTCTGCCTTCCCAACTGACTTTCTCATCTTCACCCTATTTTGCAGGGAGGTAACCAGTTCCGTCAGTTCTGGAAATTTCTTCCACCAGTGTGGTGCCAATTATCTACCTCTTATCTTGGGAAGCCTGGTAATCATATCTTGATTCAGCCTTCCTCCTGCCTTGCCAAAGGCTTGATCTGAAAATTATCACAAATAATTTCAATTCATCTAGGACTTTTTGAACTTCTATATGCCAAAAATAGTATGAGACTCAGTCTTTGGCCTCACAGAGCAACTAGTATCTGATTGTACACACCCAAATACCAATACAACAATAAATGAACATACCCAAATTAATGCTATAGACCAGGTATGGAAAATTGGTTTCATCTCATCTACTGACCCAGATCAGTAATGCATGATTGTGTTATGAGGGATTCTGAGGCACAATCCAAGGTAAAGTTTAAGGGCAAAGAGGGCTGAGATTGTACAATAGCATCTGATGTGGCTCTGAGAAAATGAATTAGTGGCATAATTGTCAAGTGTTTATTCATTCACAAATATTTATTGCACTGATACCTGCCTAATATGTGTTGGGCACTTTTCTAGGCACCAATGTTCCTATCATTATGGAGTTTACATTCCTTTGTGGGAGGTGTGCAATGAAAACTAACAAACAAATATGTATTTTTATCAGGTAAGTGCTAGAAAGGGAAAAAAAGAAGAGGATAGAAGATGAGTAAGAATATCATTTTAAACAAAGGTAGTCAGAGATATTCTCTCCAAGGAGGTATTATTTGAATAGAGACCTGAATTAAGAGAATTTGGAGAAGACACAGTGGCGATAGTTGGTCTGTGCTCCACAATGTTTGTAGCCTCAGCTAAGACTTGAAGGCTCTTGGCTGAGACTTCAGCAGGGCTGTTGACTAGAACACCTGTATAAGTCTCGCCACATGAATTAAGTGAAGAAGTGAGTCCAGCAAACAACTAGGAAAATGGCATCTGTAGGCTAAGTATGTGCAAAGACCAGAGTACAAGACCCGACTTAGTATATTAGAGGCTGGTCAAGAAGACCTGTGGCCTGGAGATAAATATGAGCAAGAGGAAGAATGGCAGACATATTTAAGGAGGTAGTCAGGACAAATCATATCAGACAGTTGTTCTCAATCAATGTGCAATGGAATTGCACAGTATGTTTTAAATGTATGGACATCTTGGCACCATCCCATCTGAATTTTTTATTGGCTTTAGGGTCCCCGTTTCCTTTACTGAATATAATATTGTTGCTGCTGCTGCTGTTGTTGATTATAAGGAAATTTCTTTTTTTTTTTTTTTTTTTTTTTTTGAGACAGAGTCCCACTCTGTTGGCCAGGCCAGAGTGCAGTGGCACGATCTTGGCTCACTGCAACCTCCGTCTCCCGGGCTCAAGCAATTCTCCTGCCTCAGCCTCCTGAGTAGCTGGGATTACAGGTGTGTGCCACCACGCCTGGCTAATTTTTGTATTTTTAGTAGAGACAGGGTTTCACCATGTTGGCCAGGCTTGTCTCGAACTCCTGACCTCAGGTAATCAGCCCGCCTCAGCCTCCCAAAGTGCTGGGATTACTGGCATGAGCCACCATGCCTGGCCAGAAATATTCATTTTTTGAACTTTTACTGAACCAAAGACCACTATCTCAAAAAGTTAAATCCCTCTCTGGAGAGTTTATATAAGGATAAGAGAGCATGGCCTTTAAGGTGGTTGTTTCTCACCTGGGAGATATTATAGAGAAACAGCTGGGTTGGTTAGGGCCGATAATCTTCAAATTGTTGAAACTGCTAAATCAGGAGGGTGCTCCACCTGGAGAGGTGACCATCTTAATGACCAAAACCTTGGGTGAGGAGGTCAAAGTTTCTTTTGGTTAAGTGGTCATAGGTCAATGCAAGAACCAGGGAAGAAAGACCAGGCAGTAGTTCTGGCAGTCACATTTCATGTGAAAGAAGACGTCAAATAATAAAGTATGCAGTGGCAGAGTTCTTTCTTGCTCTGAGCCCTGACACCACCCCAGGGACTCTTTTTCTCCCTTAGGACATAAAGTATCCTTCATTGCCTCTCCATCTCCTTTTCATCCTTTCTCCAGTAAAAAGCAAGCTCTAGAAAACCATCAGACTCGGCCGGGCGCGGTGGCTCATGCCTGTAATCCCAGCACTTTGGGAGGCCGAGGCGGGCGGATCACGAGGTCAGGAGATGGAGACCATCCTGGCTAACATGGTGAAACCATGACTCTACTAAAAATACCAAAAATTAGCCGGGCATGGTGGCGGGCACCTGTAGTCCCAGCTACTCGGGAGGCTGAGTCAGGAGAATGGCGTGAACCCGGGAGGTGGAGGTTGCAGTGAGCCAAAATCATGCCACTACACTCCAGCCTGGGCGACAGAACGAGACTCCGTCTCAAAAAAAAAAAAAAGAAAACCATCAGACTCTTTCACTCTAAGGTGTTTTGGCAGGTGGTGGCAACAATATCTCCCATTGCACATGTTCTTCTTACTAGGGGACTTTGACACTCCTCCCATTGAGTTACGGAGTCACTGGCCCTTCCTTTTGAACCTGGATGGATCTTTTCTACTACCTCAAGCAATAGAATATGGTAAAAGGGACACCACATGACTCCCAAGGCTAGATCAAAACTATGCCATGTGCTTCCACTTTCTTCTCCAAGGACACACTCTCAGAATCTAGCTGCCATTCTCTAGGAAAGCCCAAATGAGCCCAGGCGGAGAGACCACACAGAAAGATCCAGTGTAAGTGTTCTTCTAATCAATAGTCTCACTGCGGTCTCAGCCAGAAGCCAGCATCAGTCACCAAATATATGAGTATAGGCACCTGCAAACATTATGGAGTAGAAACAAGCTGGTACTGCTATGTCTTCTCCAAATTTCTGACTAACAGAATCCATGAGAATAATAAAAATGGTTGTTTCATGCCACTAAATTTTGAGATGTTGTGTTATCCAGTGCTATAGTTTGGATAATTGTCTCTTCAAACTTCATATTAAAATGTGATCCCAGTGTTGGAGGTGCAGACCTAACAAGAGGTATTTGGATCATGGGGGTGATGATCCCCCATGAATAGAATGAATAGAATATGCTCTCCCTGGGGGTAGAAGGGTACGAGTGAGTTCTCACTATTAGTTCCTGCAAGAACTGGTTGTTAAAAAGAGCCTGACTCCTCCCCCACTTCTCTCTTGCTCCCTCTCCTGCCATGTGATTTCTGCACACATTGGCTCCCCTTTGCTTTCTGCTATGAGTGGGAGCAGTCTGAGGACCTCACCAGATACAGCTGCTGGTGCTACGCTTGCTATATTTCTTGTGCAGCATGCAGAACCATGAGCCAAATAAACTTCTTTTCTTTATAAATTACCCAGCCTCAGGTATTCTTTTATAGCAACATGAAATAGACTAAGACATCCAGCAATAGTAACTAGAACAAGTATTAATGACTAATGAGGTTTGAAGTGTCTTCCCTTCCCATTGAATAATAATAGGAAACAGTGTAGTTGGTGTAGAAGCTCTTAGAGTCAGGTTTGGGGTTAAATCCTGGCTCAGGCCACTTAATAGCAGTATAAGTGCTGGGGCAGGTGATGATCTCTTGAACCTCTGTTTCTTTACCTGTAAAATGGTATTGGAGGCTGAAGTGAGGGATGAGTATATAAATGAATATGTAAAATAAGCCCTCAATCTCCCCCTTTCCCTGCGCTCCTCTCCCATCCCCACCAGAAGCATGGGAGGGTTCATGGGTTAGTCCTTGCCCCTACACCAGGGCCGTAAAGCTTTGAGTAGTAGCTTCCTCCTCCTTGGATGTCCCACCACAAGGATCTCTTTGAGTTTCTGTCCACTTATATAACCATCTTCTCAGGGGCCCAAAGGGCTGGTGCACAAATAGAAGCAGCCATCTCAGCTTAGAGTTGAAAAGAATTCAGCCTTGAAGTTCTACAATTACACACATCACTGCTTGCTTGTCTATTTCACCATCAAAACAAAGAAGCAGCAACTTGGTCTCCTACATGTCTCCTTCTCTGAAAATTGTCTCTCAGTGATTTCTGGGTAATCTCATTGTTCTGCCTTTGAAGCAGTCCTCTGGCCTGACTGCAGTCCCAGCCACAGTCTGGTGGCTCCTTTTCCCTAATTCTAAGGAGGCTGGATGAGTATGCAGAGGATGCAGGATGGGAAGACACGGCCAGCAGGGACACCAATTAGGAAGCCTCAAAGCAGTGATGGGGGCCAGAAGAAGGGAGTATTGAAGGAAAAAAAGTCCCCCTTTCCCAGGGTAACCTTTCCAAAAACAGGCATCCTGTTTCTTACTATCAAAATCATATATATTCTTGGGCATCTGGCACTATAAAGCTTCAGATGTTCTGCCCTTGGCTTTTACAGATCTCAACAGGAACTGATATTCAGATCATTCAACGTGAATGAGAACAGGACAGATTATGCCTAAGACAGGTGTTAGATTACTCATCCAATAGAATTCCTAGAGCCACCCAATTGTCTGACTTGGAAATATTTTGAGCCCAATCTCTTCACCATAGTATAACTGATATTTTCATCACAAGAGGCACAGCCATTTTAGGAGGGAACCCTCAGCCACCTGTCCATGCTTCAGCAGAGAAGTGTTTTCACACCTGTCTTAGTTGGCTCAGGCTGCTATAACAAATTACCACAGACTGGGTAGCTCAGACAACAAACATTTATTTCTCAGAGTTTTGGCAGTTGATAGCCCAAGATCAGGGAGCCAGTGTGGTAAGGTTCTGGTGAGGGCTGGCTTCCTCGCTTGTAGAAAGCCATCTTCTCCTGGTATCCTCAGCCAGGAGAGAGAAAGAGGAAGCAAGCTCTCCTGTCACTTCTTATAAGGGGACTAATCCCATCATGAAGACTCTACCCTCATGACCTAATTAACTCCCAAAGGCTCCATCTCCAGGTACCATTCCCATTGGAGGTGATTCGGGGGTAGAGGGAGCCACAAATATGCAGTCCATAACAACACTCCCTCCACAATTGTGGATTACTAAAACTACAATTCCAGAGCCCCTCCATATATACTAAGCTTGTCCAACCCGCAATCTTTGGGCTACATGAGGCCCAGGACGGCTTTGAATGCAGCCAACACGCATTCATAAACTTTCTTAAAACACTATGAGATTTTTTTTTTTTTTTGCAATTTTTTAAAGCTCATCAGCTATCGTTAGTGTTAGTATATTTTACGTGTGGCCCAAGACAATTCTTCTTCCAGTGTGGCCCAGTGAAGCCAAAAATTGGACACCCCTGATTTACACTTACTCCTCCCTATGGAGCAGCAGCCAACCTGGTTGGTGTCAGCAGGATACTCACTGGACCAGGTTGCTCAGTTTCTCTCTCCCTTGCCTTGAGGAAGTGCAGAAAGGGCCAGGACTCTCTGGGTTGGGACTTCAAGAGGTAACCCACAGGCTGCTATTCTCTCACAGGCCCTTCTCTATGTACCAGATGTGTGAGAAAGCCCCGGCCCTCCCTGAAGCCAGCTAGGTAGGGATGCTGGGAGCCCACTGTGCCCCAATACCCCGCAGGCAGGGGCTAAGGCCTGGGTTTGAGAGGCAGCAGGAGGCTGTCACTTGGCCCAGGGCCCCAGGCCCAGGTCTCCAATTCACCTTCACCAGAGAGTCCTGAAATTCAGGATTCCAGGGCACCTTACACCACTAGTATCGCTGAAACAGTGATCATGTTTTGGCTGCTTGTATCTTTTCTCCTCCAGCTAGAACCTGAAAGCAGGGAGAGATAACTAGGTGACTTCCAGAGCCCAACCATCTTTTTCTTTTCCACTTACTATGACCCTAACACTGTCCTTACAAGACCCTGGTGCTAACCCTGCTTTGAGTGGGGAGAGGGAGGCTCCAGGAGGATACATCATTTACACAAGGTTACAAAGTTAGCAAGCGGCCCAGATTTCTGTCTGAATGTTGGATCCACTCTCCAGTGCTCCGCTATCTAGCTTCTCTTTTGTCTAACAACTGACAAAACAGACCCAGAGAAACTAAAGTACTTACCAATTTTATGCAACTAGCACCAGAGCAGGGATTTGAACTTGCTTCAGTACTCACTCACTCTTTCCTTTGCACCCCACACTTAGTATAAGGATCCTGAGGTCTGGAGAACGTAAGTGACTTGCCCCAGGCCACATAGAGTTCATGTGGGGCTACTGAGTCCAAGGTCAGTTTCTTTGGCCACCTACTCTTAGGAATTTCCGTCTGCTGTCCGCCCTAATTCTCTTCATTACTGAAAAACCCTCCTGTTCTCTACTTGAGTTGGTACCTGCAAACTGTCTCTCACACCCACAAATCCCTCTTATCACTATGTGCACAGAGCCTGGGTGTTAGGTCCTGGGGTCCTTTTAATGAAATGTGCATCTCACTTTCCCTTGGCTAGTTGACTAAAGTTTAACCTGTGATGGGATTCTGGAGTCGTCCAAAGTTCACCAGCGTTGTAATCTGCACTTACAGTTAGCGAGTAGATGAGCCCTGAGTCTAGCACCGGTGGGCTCTGAGGCTGCATCTTTGTTCTCTAGGGAGGCAAGAGGCCAGTTGGATGTAGGTGTTTCTTTGATAATCCCAGTTTAGAAGATAGATCACTAGGAGAGATAATAACATAGACAACCTATTCCCTGCCCTCAAGTGTCTTGGCAGCAAATGCAGAAATTGGGAGGATAGAAGGCACATTTGAGCTCATGTAAAGCCACCCTTATCTTTCAGGAGGCATCAAAGTGAGCACCGTTGGAGATCCTAGGTAATCAATGACAGCGTGTTTGGAACAGAACATACTGGGAGTTCAGGGAAGGGCAGATTAGAGACAAAGAGACTGAGGCTGGAGAAAGAGTGTTACCCAGGCTCCATTCAATGTTTACCATCCCTACTCCCAGCCCCAAGCCTCTTCCTGTACACAGTATTGCTATTCTAAACCTCATTGCTCACAGCAGGGCCTATAGCCTGGGTTGGCACTTTGAGACTCCCCCTTCATCCTGGTCTAGACAAACATGCCCTCAGGCACTGTAGGATTGGAGAATTCGGGAGTCAGCATCATAATACTTGGCTGATGAGTTAAAACTAGGGGTGAGTATCCAGTAATTTAGTCAAGTTCCTCAGGGTCACAGGGCAGAAATGCATTTAGAGCCTACAGATCCCAGCAAGCAGTGAGAGTTTCCTTGCAAGGATCCTTAGGCACACCATATAGGAGGAGAATGGATGCAGTCATCCCAAGTCTCACTTTCAGTTCTGGATGCATGTGGTTCACAGCACCAGGGAGGGGCACAGCAGCACCAGAGACTGACCTCCAAGCTGAGATGCCCTCTCATTTTCCACTCTACATTTATCTTTCCCAGATAAAATACAGTGGAGTTAGTTTAATGTCACCGGGTACAAAGCACCTCTCTTGGGCAGGGCCAAAAGCCATTTGCTTTTTGTTTCATATGACAGTCTCCAATTCCAGCCACAATGGCCAAGAGAACAACTGATTTCATTTCCACAACAAAGCATTCTACATGAATTACAGATACCAAGGCAGGAAAGCAAAGCAAAGCAAAACCGATGGGTCCACTTATGTCAAAAGTTGACTGTGTATGTCAGTGAGGTGTCATGAACCCCTCCCTCTCTCTTCCCACTGCAGCCACCTTAGATCTTTTGCTTGTCTCTGAGGTTATTTTCTCTTGGGCCAGGCTCAGAAGAAAATGCCTCTTCCCTTTGGAGAAACCTAGTATCCAAGGCCTGACTCTGAGCAGCAAGCTTTGCAACCAGGATCCAGTATAGAAGACTTGGGGAGAAAGAACAGGGGAGAACGGCAGGGTTAGCAGAGCCACGGGCTAGTCCGGCCACAGCCCTTTGGCACTGGGTGTTACATGGCTCAGAGCTACTAATTTAGGCAGTTGCCACACTCGGGCTTGGCAGCTGTCTTGGGACTGTGGTGTGTTGACCACTGGATTCCTAAGCCTGCCCTGCTGCAGGGAGAAAGAAGATACGGACATATCCCTTGGATTCGCTGCTTCTCTTCTAAGGACATCACCCCCAGATAATGATAGGATTTGATGGCTTTGACTCTTCTGGAAGGGCCATTTAAGTTTATCCTCTCTAACCTCTTTGTGAAAGTAGCAAGGTGTGGTGACTCCCCAAAATGTTTCAACATTAGAATCACCCAAGGAACATTTGAAAATTACAGATTTTCCAAATCAGATTCATTGGAGAAAGAGGCAGCCCAGGATTCTATATTTCTGAAAGCTCTTCATGAAATTCTGATGATCAGCCACTTTGGGGAACTAGCTAAACTTAAAGTGAGATTGGAGGAAGGATCTGGAGACTCCACCAGGTATCTATTTGCCCAAGTGATATACACGCGGGAAGTTTTCTCCTGAAATGGTAAGTTTATGGTCAGATGCTCAGAGGCAGGAAGCACTGCCCCAGCCTGCCCCCAAGAACTTTGCTGTGGGCCACTAGGGAAAAGAATGCTTCGCGCAGAAACCAAGTGGCTGCTTTCACAGTGGACTCTGGAACACACAATAGGGCTCCTGAATGTCAAATAGGCGCAAAGTGAAAACTTACTTTCAGTGGTGTGCTGGTGCTCATCTGCACCAGGTTAAGAGAATAAACTGTTAAATTGTCAGGAATTTTGCAAGCCATTTGACATCAAGTTGGTAGTTTGAAATCAGCCATGATGAGAGCATTTGCACCATAGAATTTGGAAAACACTACAAATCACGGCCTTTATTCTTTTTTCTGGAGAACCAGTGAATCTTACTACTTTCTTCCCATTCTTTGGGAATACAGTGCATTTGGCACATTGAGTGTTTGGCAATCAGCCACATAATCACAGAGCCACCAGCAGCAGTGATGGGCTTGAAGTGTCTTCCTCAAGTAACTTGGAGGTAGGTGACATCAACAAGCAGGGTGATTCCAAAGAACATAAGAGGACTGATGTGAGTATATGCGAAGCACTGTCCCCTGACGGTGCAAGAGCACCTCCATCATCATCACTTCTGGGACTTCTGCCCTGCTCATAATCCCATCTGGGAGGGCCTTTGCCTAGGTTTGTTTGTTTTCTTAAATGTTCCACTTCCAAGGGCTATGGTGACGAAAGAGTACTTTTACCAAACCATGTTTCTCTCTCTCCTGCCGTTTAGTGTGATCTCCATTATTCATGAACTCTTCTAATTTTCTTAATGCCAAAAGCTTTGCTGCCAGAGGCGTAGAATTGATTTTGTAGAGTGGTTTGCTCACTTTGAGATGCTCTCATTTACTTATCTGAAAGGATTCTGCCCTGGGCTGGACATCAAACTGGGCCACATAGTACAGGGCACTGGGTTTCTGGGCCACATTACCTTGGAAACCATGGGGCTCTGAGATGAGGCCCTAGAGGGGCCCACAGCAAACTGAGACCTCCTCCCCAGGGTGCTCACACAGCCCTCTCTTGCCCTAGTTACATGAGACTCCAAAGGCTACTGACAAATTCTGCTCTGGCCAGCTCCCAGCTGCAGAAATATTCAAACAATATTTGTAAAAATTGATTATATTGAGGACATTAAGCCTTCTAAACAGTCATGCCCCTCTGGGCTCTATTTACTCTAAATGAAATGCATGTTGTGGTGTGAAAAGGATGGGCTTTGCAACCAAATACACTTGAGTTTAAATACCAGCACTACTGCTGGAGTAGCATCCTCATCTCTCTTGGCTTCTGTTTCCTCATTTGTAAAGTGGGCTTCTATGCAAATTAAATGGTAAAAACAATGGGAGGTACCTACAGTAGGGCTCAGCACAGATAAATGTCGGACATTTATCCAAGAGCTTCTTACCAATCTCTTTTGAGCATTAACAAAGGCAAAGTAAACTGCTACTAAGTCTCCTTGGCCCTTGTAGTAGGCAGAATAATGCCCCTCACCACAAAATGTCCACATCCTAATCTCCAGAATCTTTGGATGTTACCTTACATAGCCAAACAGATTTTGCAGGTGTGATTAAGTTAAGGATTGTGAGATAGGCAGATGATCTTGGATTAGCCAGGTGGGCCTACTGTCGTCACCAGGGTTTTTATAGGTGAAAGAAAGAGGCAGGAGAATGAGAGACAGGAGAGGAGGGATTAAGACCAAAGCAGAGACTGGATGATGCAGCATAAATTTGTAGATGGTAGGCTGCTGGCTTTGAAGCTTGAGGAAGGGGCCATGAGCCAAGGAATACAGGCAGCCTCTAGAAGATGGAAAAACAAAGAAATGGATTCTCCCCTAGAGCCTCCAAAAGAAATTCAATCCTGCCAATACCTTGATTTGAGCCTAATGAAACCCATCTCAGACTTCTGACCTCCAGAAATGTAACACTGTAAATCGATATTGTTTTAAGTGGCCAAATTGTGGTAATTTGTTACACCAGCAGTAGGAAAGGAAAGCAGCCTTTAATTCCTCTCCAACCTTGGAGATCTGCCAACTCCCTCTTCAATTCTGGGGACATCCCTGGAATCCCCAGCTTAGTTCTGGGCCTCCTGAATAGCACAGCCATCCAGCCCTACCAGGATGAAGGAGATGTGAACTCTGACTTGGGACAGAACCACAACAATTGGTAACATTGAGTGCATCTAGGTATGTTACACATATTAATTCATTTAATCCTCACCACACATCTATAAAGTAGGTACTTTATATGTCCCTTTTACAGTTGGGAAAACTGAGGTACAGAGATGTTAAGTAATTTATCCACGGTCCATACAACTGGCAAGTGATAGACACAGGTTCGAACCCAGGAAGTCTTTCTCCAGAGTCCAAAATCTAAACCATGGCCTGATATGGCCAAAAGTCCACACCCTGAGAGTGGACTTAGATCAGAAATCTCAGATCAGGCCAATGGGTGAGTCTCTGGCATAGAAAACCTGAGCAGGCGGTTTTCCATGCCAGAGACTCACCCCATTGTCCTGATCTGAGATTTCAAACAGCTATCTTTCCCCTCCCTCTAGAGTCCGAAGAATGGCTAGAGAGAAAGAGAGGATGAAAGCCAATCTACCAACCCATTTCTAGAATGCAATCACTATCAGAACCCAGAACGCTTTCCAAGATGCCTAGAAAGGATGATTCCACAAAGACAGCCCCTCACATGCAAATCTCCCCCATAGGCTGTGCTTTTTGCTGAGCCCCAGGAAGAGCCTGAAGTCACCTCCCAGCTAGCCAGGCAGGTGCTAGAGTTCTACATGACAGGACACCTACTGCCCTCCTGGACACTGCAGTGTGGCTGTGACATAGGCTTCAGGCAAGAGAAGGGTGCAGTGATGTGGCTGATGGCCAACTACATGAGTTAATATTTGAAAGGTGCTTAGAACATTGCCTGGTCCACAGTAAGGCTATGTAAGCACTTGTTTAATTTATTAATTTTCTTTCCCTGGCCTGAAAAGTGCTGATGGAAGAGTTATGTGAGGTAGTACTTCTCCAACTTTAATGTGCATGCACATCACTTTGGAATCTTCTTAAAATGCAGATTTGATTTAGAAGCTCTGAGATGGAGTCAAAGATTCCGAGTCTCTAACAAGGTGATACAGACATGGCTGGTCTGCAGACTCGAGTTTGAGTATCAAGGGTGCGAGATGCTGATAACACAGAACAGAAAGCCAGCCTCGTTATGGGAAGGGGCCCTGAGTCCAGTGTGTACCCTGACTGTGGCTAGAGGTCGGGCTTTGCAAACCTTTCTCCTTTTCTGGGCAAGTGGCTCTGGCCAGGAAGTGTCCCTCAACTGGGCCAGGATGGTGGCAATGGGCCATTTCCACTGAAGCTTCCAGCTATGTCTCGAGCATGCATGAGGCCCTTAGCCAGCAGGCTAAGGAATGCGTTGACCAGGAGAAACTTAAACCCTTCAAAGCCTCCTGTCCCCTAGAAGATAAACACCAAGCTCCTTTGGATTCACACTCATGTCAACGTGACTCAAAATCCTGATCTCTACTCCACCACACCACAGGGCTTCCGAAATACTACTGGCTGAAAACAGATGGCTTCCCTTCCAACCTGATCAAATGATTTTTGCTATCACTAGGAAATCCTTCCCCAACCGGCCTCGTGTGCTCAGACAACAAGGTAAACTGCACTCCTCTCAGCCCCTCAAAGCTCTTTTCGTGTCCCCTCCCAGCTTTTAAGCCCTCACTTCTCGAAGTGTGATCCATGGACCAGCCGCATCAGCATCACGTGGGAGCGTGCTAGAGATGCAGCTTCTCAGGCCCCACTCAGACCTGCTGGACCAGAAGTTGCGTTTAAGGTCCCAGGTGATTTGTGCACATGTGCAAATCTGAGAAGCACTGGCCTAGGCCACTTTTATTTATGCACTGGCCTCACAGTTATCACTCAACCCTCCTCTCAACTTCCCTTTCCCAAGCAGGTCAGCATGACCTAGATGCCGAGTATAAATTTAGCCTCCACCCCTGCTCTCCTAGGTCACCTCGGCTTTCAAATGCTCCCAGTCCATTCCTCATCTTCCTCTAGCAGGGGCAATTTTGCAACCCCACCCCTTTTTAAGTTAGCCTCAACATGGTTCACTAGCCCTCATTTAAGAATCTTTGCAATAATGTTTTCCTTTCTATAATAAATGAGAAACTTTTGCTTGAAAGGCTTTTGAACTGTGACCAGACAGACTGCTCTGCACAACACATGGTTGTGTTATATTTTCTGCCCCGCTGTGAGGTTGCCCACACCTCAGGAGAAGGAATCTGCCTTGGTGGGACAAAGAGAGGGGGCCACCCCTTGAGGACACCTCTGCATAGAGTTCTTTCTTTGTAACACCTTGGCTTGTAACAAGAAGAACACAGCAAAAATTGCAAACAGCTGCTGTCCCTCATGAGGCAAGAGCCAGACTGACCCAGGTCATCCTGGAGCAGGTGGCATGATTCCAAGGAATCACTTTCAGAAAGGAGCCAGCAGAGGGTTCCTTTAAAGCCTGGAGATCCTGAGGACAAATTTCTAACTTAATCTTGAAGTAATAAATGATCTCGTCCGTCTTTTTACCCTCCCCCACCCCATGAGAACAGCCTTAGCAATGCTTCACTAGGCTTTCTTAGCTTGTATTTTATTTTTTAAATTCCATCTCTCGATTTCTCTCAGAACATAAAAATACGCGCATACCTCTCTACACAAATCCACAAAGGAAAAAAATACATGCAGAAAATTTGTAAGATAAAATACCGCAAAGAAAATAACAACTAGTTTACCAAGCAGAGATGATCACCAGTAACATTGTTTTCCTTTCTTAGACCCCTACATCTAATATATACACACAATTATGTTTTATATACTAACATATGGGATGACACCACAGAGTTTTGTACACTGCTTTTTAGCTTAATAGATTAGTATTATCTTGTGTCATTAAATATTTTTGAAAACTTTATTATTCAAATCATGAAATTCTGTCACATAAGTAAATCTTGTCATGATTTACTTAGCCACCCCTCAATGTTGATGATTTTTTTGGTTTCCATTTTTTTGCTATGTTTAATTTTTGATATCTTCACATGGTTTAATAAAAAAATTAGTTACTTAAATCTTTTATTTGTTTTGCAAAGTTTTATTGAGCACCTACTAAGTCCCAGGCACTGTGGCAGGTGATGAGCTGTAAAGATGAATCCTTAAGGGCCTTGCCACAGCCCTTTGAAGGGGCAGGCAAGTAAACAAATGCACAGTGTAGTAGAGACTGTAATAAAGGATATACAGAGTAGGAAAAGAGAAGTCCCTGTCACAGATAGCAGGATTCCCAGAGAATCCTTAGCAAGGATAATAATTGCAGAGAGAGCTGAGTAATATGTCTCCTCTAACATAAAAATAATTGTCCCTTACATATATGTCTTGCCTTATGCACTTCTGTGTTTGTGATGGCAATGTATTTTCATGACATTTTCCATATCTATCAATACACACATTTTTAATATCAATACACAGCTTCCCAAATCTCTTGAGGCACCAACCACCCTCTGCAGTTCCCCACCTCACTTACCACCTTTTTTGCCAGTAAGTTTGAAACTAGTGCTGAGACACCAAGGATAGGATTCATTACCCTAGAGAGCCAGGCTGGAGTAGCCTGAGTGGCTGGGGTGACTTCTAGCCACATGGGCAGGGCCCTGGATAGGACTTCAGTTCCAAAATGGAACTAGCATGCGAGTCAAAAGCCGCAGCCCAATGCTATGAATTGGACAAATGGGATATGATTAAGGGGGAAAGTCTACAGCTCACCCCGGTGCTTTGAGTTACCCAGGGTCTCCCTGTGCATCTGCAGACCAACTCAGACTCCACCACTGCAGCTATAAGGAAGAAACACCCTACCACTGTACCTCCTATGCTGATTATAGACACATGACCTTATACATTCTAATATGGTGTTCTTGTTGACGCTTTAGGGTAAGTCCATACCAAACTGGATGAGGAGTAAAGAGAAGGTTTAACTTGTCCAATGGCAAGAGTTTGTATTTGAAATCAAACATGTAATTCCTACTGTAAATCTCCTAGAATGAGGTAGCTCCTTAGACAGAAACTGGAATTTAGACATTAAACCTTAGATGGGTAGGAAAATAATCATGTTAGCAATAACAAGATTGACTGAGAGACTGATATGTGCCAAGTACTATCATAAGTGCTTTAAATGTAGGAACTCATTTAAAGCTCACAAATTTAGAAAACAGCTCTTATTACTTTTATAGGTGAAGAGACTGAGACCCACAGAGGTTAAGCCCACAGTGAGCCAGCTAGCCAGAGGCAGAATCCATTGCTCAGGCTCCCAATCATTACACCACACTGCCACCCTGGGGATTCTCAGGTCTTTCTAAGACTTGGAGTCTAGAATCTAGACCTCTAGGAGTCCCAACACGAATGAGAAAACCCCTAGATAGAGTGGGACAGATGCCTTCTGTCACTAGGAGGAGCTAAACAGGAAGTGGATGATAAGCAAGCTACATCCCCTACATTCCTGTTTCCTGAATCACATGTTTCTGTGCCCAATCCCAGGCATGTTGAATCAGAATTTCCATGGATGGAGCCTGAAATCAATATATTTATTCCCCTCAATGATTGTGTTGCACCCAACTCATGAAGTAGTATTTAGGGACCATATTATTGGATTGCTTTTCTGTATATCTGCTTCCCTTCTGGTTTGTTTTTATTTGTTTATTTTTTGTAGAGATGAGGTCTCTCTATGTTGCCCAGGCTGGTCTCAAAACTCCTGCACTCAAGCAATCCCCTTGTCTTGGCCTTCCAAAGTGTGGGGATTATAGGCATGAGCCTTTTGTTCTCAAGCATATCATAAAATCTTCTCAGAAAAATTGGGGACAATCTAGAGGCCAACATAGAGGAAGTAGAAGGAGTTAATATGAACTCCCCAGGGGGTAGGTAAATCTCAAAAAATAAGTCTTAGAACTATAAGAACTAGTTGCCTGGAGCTGAGAGGATTGGAGTCATCTGAACTAACAGAATCAGATGGGAAATGTGCCCTTCCAAAATGGTCAGAATCCATGAACAATACCATGCAGGAGTGGCGAGCTCAGGCACAACTCAGACACCACCAAATAGAATTACAGACTATTGTGTGGTCACCGTCAAAATCACATCAATACTCACTCTTTATCTACATGGAATTGCATATATAAATGTAATTACATATTACAAAATGGTCCCTGTAAAGAAGGCAGATTGATTAAGTCTAAAATATAAAATATTGTAGCATAAAATCATTGTAGATCATGGTGGCATTTGTCAAACCATCCTTCCATCTGCCAGCATATTCTAACCATCTGCTACGGGTTGAATTGTGTCCCACAAAAAGATGGTGAAGCCTTAATCCCCAGAACCTGTGAAGATTATCTTCTTTGGAAATTGGGTGTTTGCAGATGATCAAACCAAGATGAAGTTATTAGGGTGGGCCTTAGTTCAATATGACCGGTGTTCTTCTAAAAAGGGAAAATTTGGATAGATGCAGGGAGAAAAACATATAAAGGTGAAAGCAGAGATTGGGGTGACGCATCTACAAGTCAAAGAATGCAAAAGATGGCCAGCAAACTACCAGAAGCTAGATGAGGCACCAGGAAAAGATTGTCTCTAAGCCCACAGAAAGAAGGAACACTGCTGGCATCTTCCTCTCTGGCTCTAGCCACCAGAACTATAAGACAATAAATTTCTGTTGTTTAAGCCACCCAGTCTGTGGCACTTTGTTGTAGGAGTCCTAGCAAATATACCATTAAATGACCTAAGAGAAAGTTTTGCATAAGACTGTGTGTTCAGGATCTAAAGGGTAACCTCTCAAACATGGACCTAAATTCAATTGATGACAAGTTCATTAAAAGTTCCTGAAAATTTGTTAGATGAAAGTAATTACATGCCCAACTCAAGTGAATGAAAATAAACTTTTAGTTATATATGAATCAGAAATTAATATTTCTGGCCAGGCACGATGGCTCATGCCTGTAATCCCAGCACTTTGGGAGACCTAAGAAGAAATAAACATATGCAAAAACATTTAACTCTGCTCACAAAAGAACAGAAAGGAGAGCTGTATTAAATTAGAGACAGAGAGAAAGGAGGGAAGGAAGGAAGGAAGGAAGGAAGGAAGGAAGGAAGGAAGGAAAGAGGGAAGGAAGGAAGGAAAGGGAGGGGAGGGGAGGGGAGGGGAGGGAGGGAAAAGACAAAATGCTAGCGAGTACAATGATGAATGTGCTGGTCTGAAACATTGTAACATTTTATTTCATTGTCACTACCCTTTAGTAAAAAAAAAAAAATTAACAATTCATATCCAGAGCCAAGAAAATGTCCTATCCCCATTTTTACCCACTAATCCTACTTCATAGAAATAATTCAAAACTTGGAGCCAGGACAAGAGATGAAAGGGGGGCATTTCCCATATGAGTACCTTCATTGCATTTTTATTTTAATAGCAAAAATTGAAAACAATCTAAGTGTTTTACCCTAGAGACTGCCATTGAGTTAATTTTGGCACAGTTCCTAAAAGGAATACCATGCAGCCACTAAAATTTTAAATTAAAATATGGGGTATGTAAAAACATAAGAAAATGCTTATTTTATAATAAGGGAAAAAAGAGCATGATACAAAATTGCATAACAATATGGAAACCATATGCCCACAAAGGATTATAAAAAGAAAAGATGAGTTCTTGTAGTAGGCTGGTAAGATTACACATGACTTTTTTCTATTTTTCTAAAACTTTGTAATGTTGTTATATTACTTTTAGCATTTAAAAATATTTTTAAGAACATAAAAACAGTTTTCTGCCACTATACCACTAAAGAAACATCCATATACACTTTAAAACTCAAACGTATTCCTGACAGGGTACAGAACACATTTTTCAAACATTATTTCCACTCATCTGTAGATGCACTGAAATTCTACTAAATTTTCAATGATACAAATTACATTTCAACTTGAAAGTTGTGCTAAGGCCTTTAGATAAATATAACTATTGCTGGTGCCCAACACAATTATTTTAAGTAATTTTACAAAATCTATTCTGCCTTTGCTGCACCTGGTAATTAAGTTCAAACATCCTGAAGAAGGCCGCCTCATCTCCCTAAGGCCCAGAAAGAATTTCAATTGCCGTTTTAAGCTTCCAATTAGTTCACAACATAAAATTACAATTTACTTTTGATATATTTTCCTCTGGACCTAACTTTTTTTTACCACTCTTCTAACCCATATTGTAATTATGCCTGCTCAGTCTTATGCAAAACATTCTCTCTTTTCATGCTAGGCTCACCCATATATAACCTGGCTACTTCAGCACTGTCCTATTTAACAATACCTGTTTCATGGAGACAACTGTCTCTCTACGCTTCTGGAAGAAGTTCTAGGACGGAAAATCTCCAGGTCTTGGCCCCGCCCCCGCCCCCTGCTCCTTGTCAGCAGGCCCTTAATGAAGCTGTATTATTCTCAGGTAGGACTTTGGAGTCTTCTCTCTAATATCTGTTCTCATTTCTCTAGCTGGTTTCCAGAATGATTGGCCCCTATTGAGATACAGGGGATGAAAGAAACAACTAAAACTTATTTTCCCACCACTTGGAAAGCAAGTCGCCATTGTCACTGTGGCAGGATAATTTATTGATATATTAATTTCTGTTCGTTTTTCCTGAATTATTCTCTTTTCCTATTTCATTTTATTTTATTATATTATATTTATTTTTGAGATGGTGTCTCTGTCGCCCAGGCTGGAGTGCAGCGGTGCGATCTCAGCTCACTGCAACCTCTGCCTCCCAGTTCAAACGATTCTCCTGCCTCAGCCTCCCGAGTAGCTGAGACTATAGGCGCCCGCCACTACACCGGGCTAATTTTTGTATTTTTAGTAGAGATGAGGTTACCCCATGTTGGCCAGGCTGGTCTTGAAACCCTGATGTCAAGTGATCCGCCCAAAATGCTGGGATTACAGGCGTGAGCCACCGCACCTGGCCGTCTTCCTTTTTTTTTTTTTTTCGAGACGGAGTCTCGCTGTCTCTCCCAGGCTGGAGTGCAGTGTCTCGATCTCAGCTCACTGCGAGTTCCGCCTCCTGGGTTCACGCCATTCTCCCGCCTCAGCCTCCCGAGTAGCTGGGACTTCAGGCACCCGCCACCACGCCCAGCTAATTTTTGTTTTTGTATTTTTAGTAGAGACGGGGTTTCACCGTGTTGACCAGGATGGTCTGGATCTCCTGACATCGTGATCTGCCAGCCTCGGCCTCCCAAAGTGCTGGGATTACAGGCGTGAGCCACCGCGCCTGGCCCTCTCTTCGTGTTTTAAGCAGATTGCCAAACCTTCATAATTCCTTGACTCGGGGATTCTTAACCCCTACGAGGGGCAGAACTCTGAAGCTAATTAGAATCAAAGTCTTTTTTAAATACTTGTCATGAAAGAGATTAGACAAATAGTGAGAGAGAGAAGAAAATCGCTCAGGAAGCATCCTGGGTGAGGGGTAGGATCGCCTTCCCCATCCCCTCAATGGAGAGAAGAAGTCACCTAGGAGACTGAGCCCTGGAAATTCTGCGTAGCAACAGAATGGTCCTGTAGGGTATTATTTCTTCCCTGGGTCTCCTGGTTTTAGGCTCCACTTGTCATAGACACACACAAAACTGTATACTATGTATATATTCATTAGAGAGTGTCTTAAACATCCATTCTTATCAATCACAACTTTTAGACACCCGGGAAATGCTTCTCCCCATCTCTCGTTCTGTGTCCTCAAATTCACCTGTGTCTGAACACCATGGAATCTTGTGAGTTATCCTGCTGACGATGTCAGAGACGGACACTGATTAGAAGTGTGAGGGGATTTGAGAGGAGGAAGAGTTGAGGTACAAAAAAAAGACAAATTAATTCATTTGTCCAGTCCTTTCTATCAATTAGCATGAATGCAATAGAATCTTGCAAACGAAATATTAATTCCCAGTACTGCCAAGTACTCTTTTCTTGTGTGTTTCTTCATGTCCCAACTTTGGCTACAGAGCAAGCCAACAATTAGAGAAATATTTCTAATATTTGCACATTATAGCTGAGAGACATTTTATAACACTGAAGAATTCATATCAATCTTACATTTTTTACAATGTGTCTAGATTGCTTTGTGTACAAGATGTGATCCTGATATAATACCATGGCAACTAGAAGAATATTGAACACTGGAATTGTGAATCTTTTTTATTTAATAAGATTGAATTTCAATTTCAAAATTATTTTGAAATTTAAGCTATATTCATATATCTTTCATTTACACTTTTATGTTATCTGTAATATGCATTTTACATTTTATTTTAATAGACATAGCTTAGAAGCAAAACAACTGAAAACAGAAAAATATTGCTAATTCTCTAAAATGCATTTACCTTAATTCTGTATCTTTTGATGAAAATATATTCAAATTTTAAAAATTCATTGGATCTTTATTGTAATATTGTAATAAATAGAACAAAGTATGTAAAATCTTGAGTATAAAATAGTTATTTTTGCTGTTATAAATTTTAAAAATACATTTTATGAAATAATTACATAATAATTTGAGATATATGTGTGTGCCCATGTGTGTTTATTATCCCTCTAATCATTGCCAGCCTACTAACAGAATGCCCAGTCATGTTCACAAAATTTTAATTCATTTGTCTTTGACTATTTGATAATTTTCAATCATATAAAAATCATGACCTTAAACATATATTTTGATTCTGTCCTTATGAAATTATACTAGTCACATTAGAAAGATTATATGTTGATTACCAATTTGGTATCTTGCTCATTTTTAGACACATGGTACAAAGCCTCCACCTGTGCCCTGCACATTTAGGGAAGGGTCTGCCTCCCAACAACTGGCTTTCTGGCACAAACCAGAGAACTGAGTCTCTGGCTCTGATCATGTCACGTGTCCATTCCTGACTCATTCTCTCAAACCAGCTGATTGCAATGCTCCATTGGCCAGCTTGGAAAGACTTACCCTTCCAGAACCTGGGATGGAATCAGCCCCACCTGGACTCCACCATGCGCGATGACAAGGACCATTCCCAGAGGCAGATCAAGTTTTGTGAGTTCTAAAGCTTTTTCAGTTTGCAGAGCCCTTTTTAAGAAAAAGAATAGAAAACAACAAATATAAAACTAGATATTGTAGGCAAATATTTCAAACAAGAAAAGAAATAACAAATCACAGATCCAGAAAAGCTAAGAAATACCACAATCATCACCAAATCCTCCCTGACCTATGTCCATAATGGCTTTTTCTTTCCCCCGCTACATTTTTTGGCTGAATACTCTTCAATCACTTCTTCATACAACAATAACTTCAAAGTATCACATTTTAAGGAAAATAGATAATTCAGTCCTTCCTCTACCACGTTGATCAGAATTCGTCAGGGCCTTTTGTTTGAGGTTTTATTGGTTACTGATGGCTTTTAAATGTTCTTTCAGCTTCACAACTTGTTGTTGATACTTTTCTGTGTATTTTTATCATTGCTGCCAAGTTTGGAATCTCTCAAATTTCTTCTCCATATGAGCTGGAAGATTTCCAGACATGTCAAGTTTTCTTGTCCAGGGACTGATATTAAATATTCTTAGAATAGATGATTCTCATTAACCAGTTTGCTGTCGGTGTCCGCTCGTCACAACAACAAGGCAGTCATCACAGGATAACAGGGGTATTTCTGGAAGTCAGGAATTACATTAGGATGCCAGCACTAACTGAACTGTCATAGAAGTGACTGTGAACCACATAAATATATCCATTAAACTGAAACTAAATGTATGATTCCCAACTCAACTTCCCTCAAATGGATTCAAAAATAGGCCAACAGCCCTTCTAAATATCTCAAACACAATGGAAGTGTGAATGAGGAAAGGTCAGAACAAAAAGAGACAGTGGTCTTAACCAATGGAGGATAAAGTATCTCACTTTTGCCCATTTTACAACACAAGGACTTTGTTTGAAGTCTTAGCTGCAGCCCTTTCACAGTATATCCACCTCTTCACCTCTAGTGTTTCCCCAAGGAAATTCTGATGCTGCTACCCGAAGAAGGGGGAAAACAGTAGCTATTCACTGCAATCATTTTGGCTTCTTTCCTATCCATCAAGGAGACATTTTTTTTTCCCCTGGGAACAAATATAACTTCTACAAACTATTTTTGCTGCTCTCAATTATAATAACGTTTTGTTTTTTGCTTTTGCTCTTTTATGCTTTGTACCCCAGTTTTAGTTGATCAAGTCACTTCCTTCTTACAATGCCCAGCTCAACTGCTGTCTTCTTTATCTCTAATCTTCCTGTCCTAGGGTTTTCAAGATCTGTTCCTTAGAACACGAGCCTTTGAGACACTGTATTTTTTTAAGTGTTTGAAATAAATTGCATGATTTCTCTCTCTCTCTCTCACTTTTCAGTTCAGAATGCATATTAGCACTTTGGGTTCTGAGAAGTCCCACAATCAAAGAATAATTTTTTTGTTGTTTTAAAGAGTTGGGGTCCCACTTTTTCACCCAGTCTAGAGTGTGGTGGCATGAACATGGCTCACCGCAGCCTTGACCTCCCAGGCTCCAGCGATTCTCCTGCCTCAGCTTCCTGCCAAGTAGCTGGGACTACAGATGCGCACCACGATGCCTGGCTAATTTTTGTTTTTGTTTGTTTGTTTGTTTGTTTTAGAGACGGGGTTTTGCCATGTTGACCAGGCTGGTCTAAAACTCCTGAGCTCAGGCAATCTGCCTGCCTCAGCCTCCCAAAATGCTGGATTACAGGCGTGAGCCACTGCACCCAGCCAGAATACTCATTATTGAGGGCATACTCTATAGCAAGCTCTTCTAAATGTTTTACACGTCTCATATAATCCTTTCTACTACTTATGGAATAGATTGTTTTCATAGATAAGGAAATTCTAGGGTTAAATAACATGACCGAAATTTCACAATGGGTAATTAAAAAATAACAGGATTTAGGCCGGGCACGGTGGCTCACGCCTGTAATCCCAGCACTTTGGGAGGCCAAGGCAGGCAGATCACAAGGTCAAGAGATCAAGACCATCCTGGCCAACATGGTGAAACCTCATCTCTACTAAAAGTACAAAAATTAGTTGGGCGTGGTGGCGCGTGCTTGTAGTCCCAGCTACTTGGGAGGCTGAGGCAGGAGAATCGCTTGAACCAGGGAGGCAGAGGTTGCAGTGAGCTGAGATCGTGCCACTGCACTCCAGCCTGGGAGACAGAGAGAGACTCCTTCTCAAACAAAAACAAAAAAAAAAAAAGGAAAGATAACAGGATTTGAACCCAGAACCTCTTAGCCACTCCCCATTTGATTTTGTTTAAATCAGTGCTTCCTGGCTGGGCATGGTGGCTTACGCTTGTAATCCCAGCACTTTGAGAGGCCAAGGCAGGCAGATCACCCGAGATCAGGAATTCAAGATGAGCCTGGCCAACATGGCAAAACCCCGTCTCTACTAAAACTACAAAAGTTAGCCGGGTGTGGTGGCGTGCACCTGTAATCCCAGCTACTTGGGAGGCTAAGGCAGGAAAATTGCTTGAACCTGGGAGGCAGAAGATGCAGTGAGCCACGATCATGCCACTGTACTCCAGCCTGGGTGACAGAGTGAGACTCCATCTAAAAACATAATAATAATAAAAATAAAAATAAAGGAATGCTTCCTAACATGTTCAATCACAGACTCCTTTTCCGCACAACCCTTATAAAATCACCCAAAACAATACAGTCATGCACCACATAACAATGTGTGTAACAATGGACAGCATATACAATAATGGTCCTATGAGATTATAATGGAGCTGAAAAAGTCCATCGGCCTAGTGACATCTTGATGATATTGACCTTATGTAGGTCTGGGCTAATGTGTGTGTTTTTGTCTTAGTTTTTAACAAAAAAGTTTAAAAAGTGAAAAATAAATAAAATATTTTAAAAATAGAAAAAAGCATATAGAGTAAGCATATAAGAAAGAAAATATTTTTGTACAGCTGTACGATGTGTTTGTTTTAAGATAAGTGCTATTTCAAAAGAGTCAAAAGTTTTTAAAAATGTTAAAAGTTTATACAGTAAAAGTTACAGTAAGCGAAGATTACTTTCTTATTTAAAAAAAAAAATTTTTTTTTTTTGAGACGGAGTTTCACTCTTGTTGCCTAGGCTGGAGTGCGATGGCGCGACCTCGGCTCACTGCAACCTCTGCCCCCTGGGTTCAAGAGATTCTCCCACTTCAACCTCCAGAGTCGCTAGCATTACAGGCGCCCGCCACCACATCCAGCTAATTTTTGTTATAGGGTTTCACCATGTTGACCAGGCTGTTCTCGAACTCCTGACTTCAGGTGATCCACCAGCCTTGGCCTCCAAAAGTGCTGGGATTATAGGCATGAGCCACTGCGCCTGGGCAAAAACTTTTTATACATTTAGTGTAGCCTAAGTGTACAGCATTTATAAGATCTACAGTATTGTACAGGAATGTCCTAGGCCTTCACATTCACTCACCGCTCACTTACTGACTCACCCAGAGCAACTTTCAGTCCTGCAAGCTCCATTCATGCTAAGTGCCCTATACAGGTGTACCATGTTTTATTTTTCATAGTATATTTTTACTGTACCTTTTCTATGTTTAGACACATAAATATTGACCATTGTGTTACAATTGCCTGTAGTATTCAGTACAGTAAGATGCTGTACAGGTTTGTAGCCTAGGAATAATAGGCTTTACCATATAGCTGAGGTGTCTAGTAGGCTATACCATCCAGGCTTATATATGCATGCTCTATGATGTTTGCAAAATGATGAAATCGCCTAAGGTTGGATTTCTCAGAACATACCCCATCATTTAGTGTCACATGGAAGTAGTCCCAAAGGACTGCTGTCACTGCTACATCCCTATGCACTGCAACTGTGCCACTCCCAGACTTTGCCTTACTGTCTCACAGCAGTCATTTGTGCATGTTTCTCATCTCCTCCAGCAGGTTGTAAACTCTGTTAAATGGGCCTTTATCTTTGTCATCTTGACCCCCATGCCTCCCATAGTATCTGACACTATATCATAGTATACTGATACCTCTGTGGTATCTGATACACACAAATCAATACATATTTGTGGACTGGATGTATGTTGATAGTGTTTTAAACTTTCCCAACTTCTATTTCATTTCAAAAGGAAGGAAGCAAGTCCAATAAACTAAATGCTAGAAAATAGAAGGCTTTAGGCCGGGCGCGGTGGCTCACGCCTGTAATCCCAGCACTTTGGGAGGCCGAGGCGGGTGGATCACGAGGTCAGGAGATCGAGACCATCCTGGCTAACATGGTGAAACCCCGTCTCTACTAAAAATACAAAAAATTAACCGGGCGTAGTGGCGGGCGCCTGTAGTCCCAGCTACTCGGGAGGCTGAGGCAGGAGAACGGCGTGAACCCGGGAGGCGGAGCTTGCAGTGAGCTGAGATTGCGCCACTGCACTCCAGCCTGGGCGACAGAGCCAGACTCCGTCTCAAAAAAAAAAAAAAAAAAAAAAAAAGAAAATAGAAGGCTTTATACAACTTTTCCAAATCCTTTCATACTGCTCCACTTCTGATGTTTACCAAGTGAGTTAGAAAATTAAAAAGCAACTATAAGCTGTTTTAATAGTAAGACAAATTCAATTTGGAATCAGCACAGAGAAATATTATTTTTGAAGGCCCATAACTGAAAAAGACTGGAAAACATATTAAATAAAACTCAGAAGAGAGTCATAGCCAATATTTGCAGCTTTGAGAGAGGAAATACACAACATTCTTAATAGTATCTAACAGTTCTTATACCATAGGGACACAAAAACTATTCATTCCAGATGACAGCTTCTCAATTCAGGTTCTTGTCCTACAACCGAGAATAAACAAGGAGTACCTTCAGAATATTCTCTTGTAAGAGCTGCCAATGCAGAAGGAATTTTAATTTCAGAAAACTCAGGTTCAAATCATGAGTCATCTTCTCCATTTCAATCACCATTCTGGTAGACTTTTTATTGGTTGAAATGAATATTTCTTACTGCAAAAAGTAAAAATAAAAAAGAATCTAAGCAATTGGCACACTCATTTTCAAAAACTTAATTTAAACACATTTTTGTACCAACATAAATAAAACTTGCTCAATTTTGCAATATCTTTTTAGAAAACAAAATGGTTTAACTTAAAACTCCCTTGCCCATGTTATAAATACATCACATATCATAAATCCATATTACACTATTTTGATTACAAGCAGCCAGTCCAAGTATTTAAGGTGGAGCGCTCTGAAGAGTAAAATTCTCTGCGGGTAGCAAGATGTTGACCAAAGCTGCCTGCCAGGAAGAATCCTGGCTGTGGAACCAAACCCACCCTCTACATGATTTCCAGAGTGATCTTGCCCTGCCTTTCTTGAAAGCATTCAATGGCTCCCTAGTACCTTCCAAAGAAAGGATAGGCCAAGAAGCTCCTCCATGGCCTGAACTCTGCTTTCTTTGTTAGCTTTATTTCTCACCACTTTCTCCATACAGAACCACTATGAGTTTCCTGCGTATGCCTTTATATTTTAGACCTCATGGTTTTGCTAAAAATACAAAACATCCTCCCAATTCTAACCCCTTTTTTCTCCCTCCTCTGACTTTCCCTGCCTCTTCAGCTTAAAAACTCCTATTTATTATTCAAAACAATGCTTAGCCCAGCAATCCCACTCCTAGGTACATACCCAAGAGAAATGAAAATATCCACACAAAAATTTGTACATGAATGTTCATAGCAGCATTATTCATAAACGGCAAAATGTGCAAGCAACCGAGTTGGTCAACAGCTAATAAACAGATCAATAAAATGTAGTATACTCGCATAGTAGGATACTATTTGGCAATGTAAAGGAATGAAATACTGATACATACTACATGGATGACTCTTGAAAACATTATGCTAAGTAAGAGAAGCCAGTCACGAAGGACCATATATTGTATGATTTCATTTGCATTAAGTGTCCAAACAGAAAGTAGATTTGTGGTTGACTGGGGCTAGAAGGACTGGGGGAAATGGAAGGTGACTGCTAATCTGCTAATGTGTACGAGGTTACTTTTCAGGGTGATGAAAATGTTTGAGAGTTATTTGTGGTTATGTTTGCACAATTGTATGAATATAATAAAGTTATTGAATTGTACACTTTAATGAGTGAATTGTACGATATATTAATTATCTCTCAGTAAAGCTGTTACAAAAAACAGTGCTCAGATATCACCACTTCTGGGGAACTTTCTCTGATTTCTCCCTGAACATCTGTAACTCCATCATCTGATTCCTTCTATCCTTGACACATGAATTTTATCACCAATTTATAATTACTAACAGCAATCATTTTGTCAAATACTTTACACCCAATATCTTAATATAGTTAATAAACCTGTGAGCTAGGTATTATTATATTGATTTACAATTAGACAGATTATCAGTGCTTTGTCATTCAACAAGACAGTTTCCCAAAGACAGAAGTTGCACAAATGTGGCCCACAGTTCTTTAATTTTTAACTTTTATTTTAGGTTCAGGGATACATGTGCAGGTTTGTTATATAGGTAAGTAGCATGTCATGGGGGTTTGGTGTACAGATCATTTTTTGTCAACCAGGTAATCAGCATAGCACCTGACAGGTAGTTTTTTAATTCCCTTCCTTCTCCTATCCTCCACCCTCAAGTAAGCCCCAGTGTCTGTTGTTCTCTTCTTTGTGTCTATGTGTTCTCAATGTTTAGCTCCCACTTATGAGTCAGAACATGCAGTATTTGGTTTTCTGTACAGGCGCATGTGTCTTTATGGTAGAAAGATTTATATTCCTTTGGGTATATACCCAATAATGGGATTGCTGGGTCGAATGGTAATTCTGTTTTAAGTTCTTCGACAAATCGCCATATTGCTTTCCACAATGGCTGAACTAATTTACATTCCCACCAGAAATGTATGAGTATTCCCTTTTCTCCACAACCTTGCCAGCACCTGTTATTTTTTACTTTTTAATAATAGCCATTCTGACTGGTGTGAGAAGTATCTCATTTTGATTTTGATTTGCGTTTCTCTAATGGTTAGTGATGTTGACCATTTTTTCATATGCTTGTTGGCAGCATGTATGTCTTCTTTTGAAAAGTGTCTGTTCCTGTCCTTTGCCCACTTTTTAGTGGGGTTGTTTTTTGCTTATATATTCATTTGAGTTCCTTATAAAATCTGGATATTAGACCAACCTTTGTCGGATGAATAGTTGGCAAGTATTTCCTCCCATTCTGTAGGCTGTTTGCTCTGTTGATAGTTTCTTTTCCTGTGCAGAAGCTCTTTAGTTTAATTAGGTCCTATTTGTCAATTTTTGTTTTTGTTGCAATTGCTTTTGGCATTTTGTCGTGAAATCTTTGCCAAGGCCTGTGTCCAGAATGGGATTCCCTAGGTTATCATCTCGGGTTTTTATAGTTTTGTGGTTTAAGCCTTTAATCCATCTCGAGTTGATTTTTGTATATGGTGTAAGGGAAGGGTCCAGTTTCAGTCTTCAGCATATGGGTAGTCAGTTACCCAAGCACCATTTATTGAATAGGGAATCTTTTTCCCATTGCTTGTTTTTGTCGACTTTGTCAAAGGTCAGATGGTTGTAGATGTGCGACATTATATCTGGGCTTTCTATTCTGTTCCATTGTTCTATATGTCTTTTTTTATACCAGCACCATACTGTTTTGATTGCCATACTCTTGTGTTACAGTTTGAAGTTAGATAACGTGATGACTCTAGCTTTGTTCTTTTTGCCTTGGCTATTCAGTGACCCAGAGTTGCAATGTAGCCTAATGAAATTTTTTTTTAATCCAAAGTCATGGTATTTTTTAAAACTTTAAATTAGTCAACAGCATTTTAAAATCAGGAGAGTTAATGTAAAAATTCATTTTTTAGCGTGTCTCGAAAGTTAGAGGACCCAGTGATAAGATTTGAACAAAGCCTTTAAATCTGGAAAGCCCTCTCCTGCTTGCCATAGTCTTCACTATGCCCTATTGTGTCATATTCAGTTCACTTAACTAAATTATGCTACTTGCTTAAGGCAGCATGGGCAAGAACCATGTCCTATTCATCTTTGCATCCCTAGCACCTGGACAGCACATGATAAATAGCATAGGTACAATAAATATCCCTAAACTGTTACCTCTCCCCTGCTATAGAAAAGCTGTGTTTTGGAGTATGTTCCTTATCCTTTTTTTTTTTTTTTTAATAATTTACAATAAATCCCCAGAGTACAGCCCTTGCATTGGGCCCATGGTTAAAATTAGTTCAACAAATGTCTATCAAACCCTGGCCTTCCAGAGAAACAGAAAGAGGTAAGATCTCACTTACTCACAAAGCCATTAGCAAATGATACTAAACTGCTATGGTTTTAATGTTTGTCCCCTCCAAAATTCATGTTGAAACTTAATCCCGAATGTGGCAGTATCAACAGGAGGCACCTTTAAGAAATAATTGCATAATGAAGGCTCTGCCCTGATGAATGGATTAATCCATGGATGGATTAATGGATTAATGAGTTAATGATTTAATGGATTAATGGGTTATCATGGGATTGGGACTGGTGGCTTTATAAGATGAGGAAGAGAGACATGAGCTGGCATGTTTAGCCCCCTTGCCATGTGATGCCCTACATCACCTCGGGACTCTTCAGAGAGCCATCATCAGCAAGAATACTCTCACCAGATGTGGCCACTTGAACTTGAACTTTTCAGCCTTCATAACTGTCAGAAATAAATTCCTTTTCTTTATAAATTACGCAGTTTCAGATATCCTGTTATAAGCCACAGACAATAGACTAATATACAAACATAACTAACAAAATTTAAATTAGGTGTACAGATTATAGAGTTGGGCCCCCTATAGCCACCCTAAGAAAAGATTCAAGTTTAGTAAGCAAGCTTTAAACAAAAATACTGTATATGAATAATAAAACCTTACTAAGTTTTAATTATCCAATTGGAACCAATCTGGTCCAGTCTGAAACTGACCTGAGAGTTTTCTGTGAGGGTATATTTTGTCAAGCAAAGTAACAACATAAGTGGAATTTGCAGGAGTTTACCATTCTTAGCAAAGGAGAAAATTCTTAGGGCTTTATTGAATCTGTTATTGCTTATGTGAAACTTGCGCTGCTTAAAATGAATCTTTAATTATTTAAAATACTTCCAACAGGACCCCTTGAAGCATTTTATTGACTCCTGGTACTGACTTTAGCGATTATATAGACTGAGCTCCAAGTCAACCTCTCACTAATTCACTAGTGGTTCAGAAAATTAACCCATTTTTTTCACACATAGTTATATTAATCATGTACATACGTTGAAATGCAATTAATCATGTATATATTATATATACATGTAAAGTCCTTAATCTACTAATGTTTTTAGATAAATATATCTTTAATTTTTAAAAATGTATACTCACTATAAAAATTAGAAGAAAAAGATACTAAATTTCTCATAATCCCAACCACCCAAAGACTAACATTTAACATTTTAGTAACTTTCATTAGAGTTTTCTAAGCGTATTTTTTGCATAATTTAAATTATAAAGCAGATACATGGGTTCCTATTTTAAATTATAACTTGAAGTTGTTGTTTTTTTTTTTCAGACAGGGTCTTCTCTGTCACCCAGGCTGGAGTGCAGTGGTGACCATAGCTCACTGAAGCCTCAAACTCCTAGGCTTAAGTGATCCTCCCACCTCAGCCTCCTGAGTGGTTGGGACTATAGGTGTACACCACCATGCCAGGCTAATTTTTTAATTTTTTTGTAGAGACGGGGTCTCACTCACCAGGCTGGTTCAAGAAATCCTGACCTCATGCAATCCTCCTGCCTCGGCTTCCCAAATTTATGGGATTACAGGTGTAAGCCACCATGCCCAGCCAACTTAAATTTTTAATGGCTGCATAATATTGTATTATGTGTATATACCCTAATTTATATAGCTATTTCCCTGTTACTAAACATTTAAATTATGTCTTAATTTTTAGATTCATTAATAATGCTGTAATTATTTTGGTAAACAACTTTTTTCATATTTCAAAATATGAAATATGAAAGGTAAATTCCTCAAGGTAAATTCCCAAGAATAAAATTGCATTGTTGGAATCTTCATCTGTATTAGCAAACTGCCATCCAGGTTGGATTGATTTTAACTCCTATCAGCAGTGGAGGCTCAATTCATTCTTTTTTCTTCTTCTGTATATAAACTTTTTAAAATGACACATAATAATGATACATATTTCTGGGGTACACAGTGATGTTTCAATACATGTGTATAGTGTGTAATGATCAAATCAGTGTAATTAATTTCTCCACCACCTCAAACATTTATCATTTCTTTGTGTTGGAAACATTCAAAATCCTGTCTTCTAGCTATTTGAAAATATACAATAAAGTGTTGTTAATTATAGTCACCCTACAGTGCAGTAGCACACTAGAACTTATTTCTCCTATCTAGCTATAATTTTGTATCTGTTAACCAACCTCTCCCTATCCCACCCCTACTCTTCCTCACCTCTAGTAACCACTAATATACCACATTTTCTTTATCCATTCATCCCTTAATGGACACTGAGTTTGGTTTCATATCTTGGCTATTGTGAATAGTGCTGCAATAAGCATAGGAGAGTGTATATCTCTTCAACGTGCTGATTTCCTTTCCTTTGTGTATATACCCAGCAGTGGGATTGTTGGATCATATGGTAGTTCTATTTTTAGCCTTTTGAGGAATCTACATAATGTTTTCCATAATGGCTGTACTAATTTACATTTCCACCAACAGTGCATGTGAATCACCTTTTCTCTACATCCTTGCCAGCATTTATTTTGTGTTTTTGATAAATAGCCATTCTAAGTGGGGTGAGATGATATCTTGTTGTGGCTTTGATTTGCATTTCCCTGATGATTAGTGATATTGAACATTTTTTCATATACTTGTTGGCCATCTGTATACCCTGTACCCTCACTTGCACCCCTGTAGAGGCTGCTGCCCATGGGAGAAGCTGGGTCCTGCTTATTTCCTTTTGATCAGCTCCCAGAAACCTGCACTCAACTAGGTCACCAGAATTAGAACCAGAAAGGCAATTTTATCCCACATAAGCTCAGAGGGCTTTTAGCCTTGCAGACGGCCAGTTCTTCCCCTTTGTCAGAAGATAACACATTTCCTGTCTGTGTTTGGACTTCAGTGGTATTTCCTGGAATTCAACTACCTTCCTTTCTCAACAAGGGAAGAGAACAGTTTAGAAACCCAGGCTCCCCAGAACGAGGACTGAGTCATTGGCATAAAAGTCTTGATAAAATTTCCCTTGAGTGTCATTATCAAATACCTTCTGTTTTGCTTCTGGTTTCTCGTACTTCTGGCCAGACATTTGACTCAAGGTCAAGTTTCTGACCTTTTCTTACATAACTTAGTTTTCACTGGATTCACGCAGCTTTCCCACTAATTTGTCCTCGGGAGACGGTATAGTGCAGTGGTTAAGGGCATGAGTCTTATGAAAGAGCACTATGGGAGTGTGACCATGGTGAAATAGGCAATGTGCTCTATAGCTGGTGGAGATGGTGAAGGGTAAAAGTCCTTTGAAATGCAGCTTGGCACAATCTATCAAAATTACAAATGCACATGGCCTTTGATTCAGCAATTCCACTTCCGGGTATTTATTTCACAGATAGACTGCACATGCAAGAAATAAACATGTACTGGATATTTATTGCATTTATTTTATGACATTATTTTATTCTAATTATAAATTATATTTTAATTATGTTATATATAAGTACATAATTACTATATTTTATGTTGTTATCATTGTTACTATAGCAGAAGGTTTGGAAACAACCAAAATGTTCATCAATAGGAGACTGGTTAGATAAATTACACAACACTGGCATAACAGAGTACTATACAGATGTTTAAACAGATGTTTAAAAAGTGAGACAGCCCTCTATGTACTGACAGGGTAGGCATTTAACATTCCATACAGAAGGTATATAATTCACATAATATAAAAGACAACTGATTTTTTAATATGTGATCTGAATTATATATTCATGATATATTTTCTTTATATGTAATATGTAATATATAATATCAGAAAGGCAGCTTAGAGTAGAGAATAAGAACACAGACTCTGGAGCCAGACTGCCCAAGTCTGAAATCTGGTTCTTACTAGCTGTGTGATCTTGGACAATCACTTAACCTCTCTGTGTCTCAATATAATCATTTATAAAGTAGAGATAATAACACAACTTGCCTCGCAGTATTGATGAGAGCATTAAATGAGTTAATATGCATGAAGCACTTAGAACTAGGTGTGGTGCACAGCAGAGAAGTCACTATTACATACCATAAAGTGAAAAGAGCAAAGCGTGAAGGTGTATAACATACAACTTCTGCAAGCCCAAGATTCTTCTCTCCTTATAAATTGTGCCCACTGGTAATTGAGATGTCCCAATAACATGTTTAGTGTGGTGCTGGCCCATGGTATGTGCCCAGGAAGTGTCATGGTACAAAATACTGCTTGCTCTTCACTTTCATTTTATTCCAGGTATCCCCAAAACACTGATTCTCCTCCTCAAGCTGCCTGCATTCCAGAATCTGAGACCAGATTACCTGTGGATGGAAGAGTAAGGCCAGACTTTGGGGTGAGTGACACAGAGCAGCATTCGAATCCTAGACAAATCCATTACCACTAACAGTATGGACTTGGGCAAGTGGCATCAACTCTTTGAGCTTTAGTTCCCTTGTTTGTAAAACAGTGATGATGACAATATTAATTACCACCATCTTGTAGGGTTGAAGTAAAGACTAGAAATTACATTTGTAAAGTGCTGGCACTGAGGAGGCACTGAGTCCATGGCCATTATCATGAGGAGGAGGAAAGGAGGGGCTGGAAGACAAGCAGAATGGCTTTTAGTTCCAGGTCTTCTCTTCCAGTGTAATCACACAATGGGTTCTTCCTGCCTGCTGCACAGACAAAACCAATACACTGAGACCACGGTATTGAAGTAAAGACAGAGTTTAAGTAACATGCCTTGGGCCAGGCAGAAGACAGTTGTTACTGAAATCAGTATCCCCAAGGTTCATGGGCTAGGGATTTTCAAGGATAGTTTTGTGGGCAGGTGGCTAAGGGTGCTACTGATTGGTTGGGGATGCAATCATAGGGTTCTGGAAAATGGTCCTTGTGCACTGAGTCCACCTCTGGGTGGGAGCCACAGGGCTGACTGAGTCGTGAGCCATAGGTCCAGGTGGGGTCAGTCGGTTGCCAGCATGCAAAAATCTGAACAACATCTCAAAAAAGCAATCTTAGGCTCTTAGGCTCTATAATAGTAATGTTATCTGTAGGAGCAATTGAGGAAGTCACAGTTCTTGTGACCTCTGGCCACAGGACTCCTGAGCAGTCAGGGATTATGGGAATTATGCCTACATTTTAGCAGAATTTAGTCTTCTCCCATAATCCTAATATCGTGGCCTTTCATTAGTTTTACAAAGGTGATCTTTCATCCTGGAACAAGGAGGGGGCTAGTTTTAGGGAAAGACCGTTATCATTCTTGCTTCAAAGTTAAACTACAAATTAAATCTTCACATGGTCAGCTTTGCCTATGGCCAAGAATGGGTGAGAACAACCAGCCTTTGAGGCGACAGAGAGTTCCTCTCACTGTCATAATCTTTACGAAGCGGTTTCACTAGTGCTGGGGATGGGTTAACTACTGAAGACCAGTTAGTGAGTCATGTGCTCACTTAGCCTCCTGGGGAAAAGAGAGCATCTGGGTTAAGTAGACACATTATCATTGTCAATTATGCCAAATAGAACAATTTTGGCATAGGTCACCAGTCAGGAACTACACTGTGCAGTACACTAAACAAGTACAACATGTTTTGAGCACCTACTGTGTGTCAAAGGTTGTTCCCAGCCCTAAAGATACAGCCACCGACAGGGCAGGTGAAGCCCCTGCTCTCATAGCGCCTACATCCCAGCAGAAGTGAGGCAAACCTAAACAAGCACAGAGAATGAGGACCGTGTTTGCGGGGGTGCTGCCCGAGTGAGATGGTCTTGAAAGTAAATTGTGGAGCTCAGGAAGTTGGTTTGGGCTTTGGGTATGCTTTTTTCACACTGAGGATGTTCTAGTCTCTAGTTTTTGAAAGATTGAGGACTTCAGACATGTTTTTCATCCAAGAAGGGGAGAGGTCAAGTTAAAGGTCCAGACACCACTTTAAATCCTAGCTCCGACATTCACTCGGGACTGTTCTCATTATTGACAGGGTAGCGAATGGGCTCGAAAATTGTTCATCATCAATGTCCTCTCCAATTCTGACGCTCTGGGATCCCCCTGCTCAGTTAGGCATCAACCATAACATCCATGTGAGGTCACTGCAAAATTAACTTAGTATCATTTTTATGCCTTTGTAGACTTTTATTTTTTCACTTTCCCTCTTGCTGAGAGTCATGTGCAGCTCTCAGCCTTATGGAGTCAAGTTGTTACTATTCTGGAGCAAAAGGTTGAATTTTTGGCAAGATGCAGATAAGCAAAACCCTGTGTGTGTGTGTAAAACTAAATAGTAATTGCAAAGTATCTCTTACTATGAGCCCAAGCTGTTTCCCAGATTTTTAAATATCCAGTTTTAAATTCATGATTCTTTAGAGAAATGCAGGAAAGTAAAATAAATCTTCTCTTTTATATACAAGTGCCTCAGGGAAAACAGAACTTTATGTAAATAGCTGCAGGTGGTGATGTAATAGTGTCACAATAAGCCCCTATAAATTTTGGAGTTCTCCCAGTGGGCTATGGAGCAATGGCTAAAACTTTGCAAATTCTGTTCCTTCTTCCTGGAGTACTCTCCTCATATCTCCTCTCTTGCACCTGATTCACTTGAAGAATTTCTAATTTTCTAGCTGGGCATGGTGGCTCACACCTGAAATCCTAGCACTTTGGGAGGCTGAGGTGGACAGATCACTTCAGGTTAGGAGTTTGAGACCAGGCTGGCCAACATGGTGAAACCCCGTCTGTGTGATAAATACAAAATTATCTGGGTGTGGTGATTCACGCCTGTAGTCCCAGCTACTTGGGAAGCTGAGGCCGAAGAATCACTTGAACCGGGAGGTAGAGTTTGCAGTGAGCCGAGATCATGCTAGCGTATTCCAGCTTGGGCGACAGAGCAAGACTCCATCTCCAAAAAAAGAAAAAAAGAAATTCTAATTTTCCTTCAGTTGCAACCGACACATCTCTTTCTTTCAGAAGCCTCTGTGACCTCCCAAGGCTGGGTGGCTGCTCACCTCTGTATTCCCTTAGCAATCTCTGTCTTTATCAAATGATTTAAATAAGCTTTACCACACTACTTATATAAAATTCTTTTTCACCCTTGACCTCAGATGCATGAAATCAGTTGAAAAATAATCCTTGGTTTGTAATGAATGCACTATTATCACTGCTATGCTTGGCCTTGTTTTATAATCAGTATTTTATTTCATCTGTGTATTTATTTACATTACTGCCCAAGAGAAATATAATACAAGCCACTGCCCAACAGAAATATAATGCAAACCACATTTGTAACTTTAAAATTGCTAATAGCTCCATTTTTAAATGTAAAAAGTAGCAGACAAAATTAATTTAAATATGTTTTATGTAACCCAATATAGCTGAAAGCTTATCCCTTCAACATTAATCAATTATAAAAATTATAAATGAGATATTTACATTCTTTTTTGCATATAAAAACAATATGTGGTATATATTTTGCCTTTAGAGTGTATCTCAGTTAGATCTAGTCACACTTCAAATGAACAAATTAAACATTCATATTACACAGCACAGGTTTATAGTACAACTAACTCCCTTGAGTGAAATATTATCAATAACTTAAATATACATCTGGACTCTTCCTTCAAATGGCTTTTAGTCAGCTGGTCTGCCTCTTCAACTAGGTTTTGAGTTCCTGGAGGACAGAACTTGTATAATATATAGATGTTAGTGTTTCTTTGTCTCTTCAGGTTTTGGTCCCTAGACCCCAGGCTTCTCTGAGACACTTTTAGGTCAAAAAGGTTTTTACAATGGTATTAAGACATTATTTGCCTTTTTCACCGTGTTGGTATTTACACATATTTCAAAAGCAACAGCGTGTAAAACTGCTGGCACCTTAATCAAGGCAGTGATAACCAAACTTTACTAGCAGCCATTGTCATCTTCAGTGCTATGCACTTTGGGCTTAAAAAAAAGAAATTCAGGTTTTACTTTAAAATGTCCCTGAGGAAGCAGTAAAAATGTATTAATTGTATTAAACTTTGACCCTTGGCTGCCCAACTTTTCCAATAGTCTGCGTGATAAATGGGGAAAGTGCACGAAGCACTTGTGCTGAATACTGAAGCACAATGGTTGTCCAGGAGAAGCGTTTGTGCAATTGTTTGAGTTGTGAGCTGAACTCATCACTTTCTTCATGTAACATCATTTTTACTTGAAAGAACAACTGACAGACAAGCACTGGTTATTCAGACTTGGGAATTTAGAGGACGTTTTCTCAAAATCAACAAAGGAAACCTGTGACTTCAAAGAACACAACTAACAATATTTGTTGCCAATAATAAAAATTTGATCTTAAAGTGAGAACTCAAATTTTGGAAATTTGTATGTATCCCTGTAAATGTCACAGCTTCCCAATACTTAAGTGCTTTCTGAAGAGATCAGTGGTGATATTAACAAATGATTTATTTTCAGTGATTGTATAAAGAAGTGGCAACATTTGGATGATATGTACAACTCAGGGAGCCAATATTTTCCAAATGACCAATGTATGATGTTACAAAGGTCATGCCTAGTAAAAGAAGTGCACAATAAACCAGTGGACTTTAACGTTAACAGCTAACAAAATGTTCATTGATATGGTTTCATATTTTACATTGTAACTAACTTTTAAGATACCACTACTTTATTGAGTTTTGAAATAGTATCAAAAAACATTATTCACAATCGCGAGGCTTCTAAAATATTCCTTCTGTTTCCGATTACAGATGTATGTTTTCTTCTTTGTATATTTCAGCCAAAAAATATATTGCAATAGACTGAATCCAGAAGTAAACATGAGAATCTAGCTACTTTCTATTAAGCCAGACATTAAAGAAGCTTGCAAAAATGCAAAACAATGACAATCTCTTCACTAGTATTTTTTGTTTTGGAAAATATAGTTATTGTTATGAAGCACATGTTGTTCATGTTTCTATGCAATAGGCATATTACTGTTACTTTCGAACAAATTAATCAATATTTTTAAATTTCTCAGTTTTAATTTCTAATATACTACAGTAAATATTGATATCTATAACTAACATCAATACAAGCTCTTTGAGAGCCAAAATAATTTTTAAGAGTGTAAAGTATTTCTAAGATGAAAAGATTAAGAATCATTAGCCTAGCATATTTCCTAATATATAATGAGTTTCTATATGTTTACACCACCTTAACAAGTGATCCAAGTTAATATCACCAGTGACTGGGCAAATAAACATTATTCCTCATGTCAGGCAATAAGAAGACATGACATCATTTCCATGGTATTCCTAACAAAAATGCACATCCTGAATCTAATCATGAAGAAATATTAGACAAACCCGAATGGAGAGACATTCTACCAAATATTCTGCTTGTACTTTTCAAAAGTGTCAATATCAAGAAAAACAAAGCAAAAGCAGTTTAGAGGAGAATAAAGAGACATGACAACTGAATGCCACATATTATCCAGGAACTTCTTTTACTAGATTAAAAAAATTAAATTTTATACACACACACAAACACACACACGGCAATTGGAAAAAAATCAGAATAAAGTCTATAGATTACCAATATGTTGTTCTAATATTTATGGCAATTGGAAAAATCAGAATAAAATCTGTAGACTGGACAGTATGTTGTTTTAATATTAATTTCTTTATTTTAATCATTGTACAGCAGTTACGTAAGGGAGTGTTCCTGTTTTTAGGAAATATACACTCAATGGGAGAAAGGGTGTAACTTTTGCAGTTCACTTTCAAATAGTTCAGAAAGCAATACGAGAGAGTGGGAAGAGAGGAGAGTAAACATAAAGTGTTTATATTTGGAATCTGGGAGAAGGGTATTCAGGAATTTTTTGTATTCTTTGTAAAACTTCTCTGTTAGTAATTATGTCAAAATAAGGAGTTTGTTTTTTTTTAAGTTTACTAAATGAATACATTTCTGGAAACCCCACCATCTTCAGTTTTTGGATTTAGGCATTAGAAGGTGTTAGAAGGATGAAGTGGAGGAAAAAGAAAATTCTCTTAATGGTTAATATTATATTCTTATATTGCATTAACCATATGAGCTAAAAGTGCCTCCAGAATTTACCTCCTTCCTTGTGATTTTTCTTAAAAGGGCCTTTAGATCCCTGAAATTGAGGTTTTCATTACATGAACTCCAAATTATTTTGTTTCCACTTTGATGTAGGGGAAAGAGGATGTTTTACCAGCTTCTAACACTGAACCTAGAGGGAAAGGATAAATTATAAAATTACTCTTGGAAGAATTGAGAGACCCTTGAGTCGTATCTTAGCTCTTTAATCATCAGGGGTTGGGGCAGTTCACAAGGAATGTTAACAGAAGCTGCTTCTCAATTTGAGTAGGCCCTTGATGCCATGGTCAGGGGCGAGACACTGAATCTGTGATTCTTCATGCCTCTCCTCTGGTCTGAAAGCTCATTGCTTGTGGCTTGTGGCTTGACTGTTTTGAGATTGAAAAAGGGGCCTGGGCCTTCTAGGGTTGGCTGAAAATGTGTGTGGTTTAGAGTCTAGCCCTATATCTAATTAGAAGCAGACCATAAAAGTGAGCAAGAGCTTTTTTTAACAACATGCCTTCAGTCTTAACATTTCAATTCTGCAAAGGTAGCCTCACTGGCCTCCCTCTAGTGGTCCTGAGTAAGACCATCTTGGCCAGAGGAGCCACTGTGTTTCTGATTAATGTCTTCCTGTTCAGGAAGGGATTACGAGTGCTGGTTTCTTATTTTAAGAGGAAGAACCTTATAAATTATAGTTACTTGAACCCCAGCTAAGGACGTTAAAATCTAGAGAGGTCAAGGAAATCTCCCAAGGTCACAGAGTGACTTAAGGGCTAAATCAGGACAGGAACATCAGTCAGCCCACAGGACATCTTGAGGGTGAACCTACTGGCTTCTCAAGCATACTGAAAACTCCTAAAGCCATACTTAGAATAAAATACTAAGCCTTTAACCCCTTCATAGTGCACCCACTGCAGAGCCCTTCATAGCCTGCTCAACTCATTTTCTACCATTCCCCTAACTGCTCCCAGGTTCCCTGGGCCTCAGCCACCTGCTTTATTTTTAGTATACAGCACGCAGAATCTTCTGACAGAAGATTGTGCATCTATCTATTTATTTATTGTCTATCTTCCACATGAGAATATAAATGCCATGAAAGTAACATTGACATGTCCAGGGATTAGCCTACCGCAGTGACCAAGACATAATGGCTGAATAAATGAATTATCCCACATACCAATTGATTTCAAAATATTTGAAAGCTTGTTCTGGATTATGCTAATAATAGCACAGAGAAATGTATTGATGAACATATGTAAGCCCTCAGCTCCCTGCTTGGAAGTAGCTGCTCCTAAAAAGCTCTTGCTTTCTTTGTTCAGACAAAGTAAGTTTGAGAAACACTGAAAACTGCAACCAATCCAATCCCAATATCTTACTATATAGCTGCTTAATGTGTGGGAGATGTGTGTAAGTGTACCATTTACCACTTTGCCGAGTTCTTCTTTGAATAGTAGGCTTAATAAGGGCAGAAAGCATCTTTCTCCACCCCGCTTGTAAAAATTCATCACCCCTATTTCAAGCAATCACCTAGAAAGGCCCTTTGACCTACATTCTTGAGCATGAACAGGAAGAAGATCATAGCTTGGACAGGAAGGGGCGTCATAGCTTGAAGAGTCACTGGCACCAGCCTATAAGTGGACACTTGCCTTCACTCTTCTACAAAAAATTGCAGATGAGACTAACTTGACCCCTTCATTCTTGGCTGACTTACAACGGGAACATGGGATGTGGAAGGAACATTTAGGGGCTACAAATCTGAGAAACAAGTGTGTGTTGAGCATTTACTATTTGGCCGGCTCTTTGCAAGGAGCTTTTTGTTAATATTTCACTTGATTCCTACAACATTCCCATAAAGTAGATTTTCTGCAAATCAGGAATTGAGGTCTGGAAAGATGAAGCAATTGCCCATGGTCAGATAGGTAACCAGTCATAAAGGCAGGGTTTGAACCCAGGCAGCCTGACTCCAGGGTCTTCTACCAACCTACAAAGGAGTCTGATGGGCAGCTGTGCTTTTGTGGTTCATGCTTGTAGATGAGCAGTTAACTCTCCTTCACTGACTAAGTCCTATTCAGGACACTGCAGGGATACAAAGAGATCAAGGGTTGACCCGAGTCCTCCAGGATGTATCCGTTTAGTTGGGGAAAAAAGGCTTAAAGGTAATGGTTATCTTTTGGGAGTTGAGATGGGGGTGGGGATAACTGAAAGAGACACAGGGGGCTTCTGAGAGCTAGGAATATTGTTTCTTGACCTGGCGCTGGTTACAGTAAGCGTGTGAAACACTTTGTGAAACTCCACCTCTTTGTGTATATTATATTTTGCAAAAGGCATAAAATCAGGGCATTGAGTTAGGACTCTGGGAAATGTAGGAGCTTCAAAAGAAGCAACGAGGCAGTCTTTCCCACAGCACTGATGTCTGGGCCATTCTCCAGATCTTCTGACTAATCGCCTCACTAATTAAGGGCTAGACGGGTGAGACATTGAGATTTTGCAGGGTCTTTGGTATCAAAATTCCCAAAGTGGACCCACCTCAAACTCAGTTTGGCTGTAAAGCAGAGTTAAACAAACATCTTAAGTAACATTCTAAAATGTTGTAAATAAGGAGTAACCCCCCAAAATAAATCTATTATCACATATGCTTGTAAAATCCCAGGCTAAACAACTTCAGATTCCTTTTGAAACCGCATGACTTGTCAGAGCCTTTAATATATTAACATAAATTGTGAGTCTCCAGAAGGGGGTTATATATTGTAGTTTTTCCCAAACTTATTTTACTATAGAATCCCTTTTTTTTTCTTAACATTTTCAGAATTAATGTTCTAATGAACAAATTTGGGGAACAGCTATTGCAAAGTTCTGATTTACAGATACAGTTCAACCAAAGATCATGGATGCTGAAAGTCATCTTTCAAAGCATTCCTTGAAGATTTTCTGGATCACCACCACTGTCCCTCAACAAGCCAGGAGAGCTGGTTCAAAGCACAGAATAAAGTACCCCCATAACCTAAATGCCTGGATAAATGATAGGGGAAGAGGAGAGTTGGAGAGCAGAGGAGAGTTGAGGTGCAAAGAGGAAAAATTACAGTTTATCTTGAAAGGTCTCTTCATAAATTAAGACTCTTTGGGTTGTGACTAATTGCAACCACCAGAGTCATTTGGTTGAACAAATGATTATTTACGATGAGGGCTTTCTCTTGGAATCCAAGAGTGGCTGACTCTAGGTGTAAAGGACAAATTGGAACCATACACCTGGATGCCATCAAGGCTTCCTCAGTGCCCACTCATTCTTATCTCTGTTTTTGTTTTGTTTTGTTTTGCATCTTGGTCCACAAGATGGAAAATATGGTGACCAGCAGTTGCAGAGTTTGTCCTGTCATCTAGAGAGAGACTAAAGTGACTCAACTGCAAATTCCTGAGGAAGAGATTTTGGCCAGGCTACTGGCCACCCAGGAGGTCAGTGGATAGGCCACATCGTATGTCAGTCACACCAAGACCATGTAGATGGAGGGATGCATTATGGACATTCACATAAAGGTGGTGAGCCGGGGAGACCATCCAATAGGTGGCCGTTCAAATCCCAGGATTTATTTTATGTGTGCCTGCTTTTTAAAAGTACTTCTTTGCCTTCAGTGTAAATAAAGAAATAGTGTTTTTGATGACCAGGGAACTTTCAGTTCCTCAGAATCATGATTGAGAACATCAACTCTCCTTTATTGACCTACAGATGTGTCACATGGAGGGGCACTGCTGACTGTGCAGGTCATCTCTGAAAATCATTTTCCCCAAGTAACACAAGAGGAGTTTGCCCTTTTTAAAATGATTTGTTTCTTTCTCCTAAAATTTGAGTGTGAAGGGAAATGTGGTCAATTAAGAATACACATTTTTGGAAACTGGTTATTTGAAGCTCCACTGTGCCAGATTTCAGTTGTTTTCAGCTCTTACGTCCTCCATATTTAATGCTATCATTTTTGAAAACGGATTGACTTCAGAAGTATTTTTCTCTTGCTTTGGAGATTTTGCACATTGGCCCAAACAGGTTTTTATTTTCCATTTTAATTTATACAGTATAAATACGATGTTGGACTTCTTTGCAGTTAACAGTTTCACTATGCAGATGTTTCTTGAAAGCCTTTTCAATTCATAGTGCTGGTTTAAAAAAATTTTTTTTTTATTAGCCTGGCTGCCTGCCGGAAAAAAAAAAAAGTACTATTCCATTTTGCATAGAACTGTAAGATTTTCTTTCTTCTTGTTCTTTCCCCACCCCCAGCTAGCTACATGACTATTAGGATTAAAGATGCCATAGTGACATCTAGTGGTCAACCACCGAAGACACTGCAAAACGTGTCACAGTGGGATGAGAGAAGTGACCTAGTTCATTCTCCCACAAGCATTTCTTGATTTACTTTACTTGCTTTTTATTTACCATTTGGCTCAAATTCCTCTAGATTTCCATGTTGTTTTGCTTTACGGAAAATATTCAACTTTGCCCCCATAGAAAGGATAAACACTCTGTGTTCTGGAAACAAAAGGAGCGACATAACTCTTGCTTTTGGCTTTCGTTAGACTCCTCATAAAAAGTGTTGTGCAAGTCACTCAGTAATGACTGAAAAGTATTGAAATCTTTTTCCTGAAAAAGTGACAGGAAACAATGACTCTAAATGGGCTTTCATTCATTATTCTAATTCAGAAATTAATTGATTTCTTGATGTCACTTGTATAATATTTAAACAGAAATGTATAGATAATAACACCACACTCTATCTAGTGTGGGGTTATTATTTATCTAACTAACTAGTGTCAGTGCAGATAAAATCTGCTTGCATCATTTTTGACTTTTAAAAGAAAAATACACAAAATATTATACAGTAATCAAAAATTGTGTTTACCAGAAATGTTGCATAACATGAAATATATGATATAATGTTAAAAATGCAATACACCAAATTATGTATAATGTATGATCCTATATACAGATCAATATGAATAGCTACATGGGTGTGAATACCTACACAAGTGTGGATGTAAACGTCAATATCAAGGTTCATGTGGACAGTGTAGACACAAACATAAGCCCAGAAAGAAATATACACACTGATAAATATTTTCGGTTTCGTGTTTTCATTTATTTTGTTTTTCACTATTTTTTCATTGTTTCTTAACTAAGCATATGTTAAAATCATAATTAGGAAAAACACTCAGGACTTTTCAAAGGATCAAATTTCTCTTTGTTTATATATAGGATATCTCCCTCTTGGGATGACACAAACATAAAAAAAATTCCTGCAAGTGGAATGCATAGAAATGCATTGAGATGAGAGAACCTAAGTGAATCACGGGAGGGACAACAGCAAATGCTTGAGAGCATTGAAGTGCTTGGAATCCCGGAAATATAAAGACCTGTCCTGTCTCCTAGGTGCTTTCTCCATGGAGCTGATGGGTGGCAGGAGGTCTCTCTGGAGTCTATGGGGACACTCTCTGCAGCAGAGATTTGCCAACGCCTTCAGAGAGACTATAAAATAATTCAAGTTTGTCTTTGGTGGCAAAATGTACACCTGACTATTCAGTAGCTAACATATGCCATGTGCTGTGCTAGAATTTTGACATATTAATTATAATCCTGACAATTCCACAATGAATTTATAAAGGTGAGAAAAATGAGACTTGGAGAAGTTAAGGGCCCCAAATCACACAACTGGTAGAGCTGGATTTAAACTCAGTTCTATTGGGCCCATGTTCTTTGTACTATACCTGCCTCTCACTGTCCTTTACAGCAGGTGAAATTCTCTACACACACTTTTAATGACCCACATCTTCAGAATCATAAGACCAAATTCCTTTAACAGCTATAGAAATATATCCTGAGGAAGAATCCCCATTAGGTGCTCTTCAAGGTCCAGTGTCATGGTGAGCATCTTTAGTCCACTTGTTGCTCATGTTTCCATGGAAGAGAGGTTTCCTGCACTACTCCCCAGGATGCAGTGGCACGGGCAAACTTCAGCTTGTCCCTCTTCCCCTTCCCTCACTTGGCCTCTTAGGCAGAGTAGTGGTATGTTTGATGGGTGATCTTGGATCACACTAACCAAGGGTCAGGACCACCACACTGTGAAGGTAACACGTATAAAGCTATCAGGCCTCTCCTTGCTAATCAATAAGTGTACTATAGTACCGAGAAAATGTTAACGGTTTAAGCTGAATTAGTTGATTCTAAAGTTCCAATGGAAAAATAAACAAGAGTGAGTGAGAAAACCCTGAAAAAGAATAATTATGAGATTTTTTTCAAACAAGAAATTCAAGTATTTTATAAAGCTATAGTGATTAAAATGTGTAATGCTGATGGGTGAATAGACAGCGATCAATGGAAAAGAATAGAAAGTCTAAAAAATAGACACAAGAGCATATGGAAATTTCATATATCATAGAGGTTTAATGTATGTTAAGGAATAGAATCTCAAATTAATGAGGAAAAGATAGATTATTCAATTAAGGGTTTTAGAGTGTCTGGATGGCTATTTATTTATTTATTTATTGAGATGGAGTCTCGCTCTGTTGCCCATGCTGGAGTGCAATGGCACGATCTCGGCTCACTGCAACCTCTGCCTCCCAGGTTCAAGAGATTCTCCTGCCTCAGCCTCCCGAGCAGCTGAGATTACAGGCGCCCACCACCACACCTAATTTTTGTATTTTTGTAGAGATAGGATTTCACCATGTTGGTCAGTCTGGCCTCAAACTCCTGACCTCAGGTGATCCACCTGCCTTGGCCTCCCAAAGTGCTGGGATTACAGGGGTGAGCCACTGCACCCAGCCTTATATTTTATTTTATTTTATTATTATTTTTTATTTTTTTATTTTTATTTTTTTGAGATGGAGTTTTACTCTGTCGCCCAGGCTGGAGTGCAGTGGTGCGATCTCGGCTCACTGCAACCTCTGCCTCCTGGGTTCAAGTGATTCTCCTGCCTCACCCTCCTGAGTAGCTGGGATTACAGGTGCACACTACCACACCAAGCTAATTTTTGTATTTTTAGTAGAGACAGGGTTTTGCTATGTTGGCCAGCCTGGTCTCCAACTCCTGACCTCAGATGATCCACCCACCTCAGCCTCCCAAAGTGCTGGGATTACAGACGTGAGCCACTGTGCCCAAACTGGATGGCCATTTAAAAATAAAGTTGGGGCTGGGTGTGGTGGCTCACTCCTGTAATCCCACCACTTTCGGAGGCCGAGGCAGGTGGATCACTTGAGGTCAGGAGTTCAACACCAGCCTGACCAACCTGGTGAAACCCTGTCTCTACTGGAAAAAAAAAAAGAAAAAAGAAAAATTAGCTGGGCATGGTGGTACGCACCTGTAATCCCAGTTATTTGGGAAGCTGAGGCAGGAGAATCACTTGATCCCAGGAGGCAGAGTTTGCAGTGAGCCGAGATTGCACAGTGCAATACAGCCTGGGTGACAGAGCGAGACCCTATCTCAAAAAAAATTAATTAATTAATTAAAAAAAATAAAGTTGGAACCCAAACCTCACACCTTATACCAGGACAAATTCCAAATGGTGCAAAACTTTTAATGTAAAAAATAGCATGTTATGAGTGATATAAGAAACCAAGAAAGAATTATTTAATAATCTCTTCTGGCTAAACTGACCCAAAATTTTTTTAATTTATTTTAAAAATTAAAAAAATTTAAAAAGAATTAATAATCTCAAAGTGAATAATATCTTTTTATTTATAACATACACAAAACACAGAAGCCACAAAATTCCACAAAACAATCAAAGTCAAAAGAGAAAGGACAGAACTGAAAGGAAGAATATATTTGCAATAGACACAGTGCTAAATTTCCTAAACATATAAAGAATTCTTAAAAATCCACAAGGAACAATGACTCAGTTGGAAATTAGACAAAGAATATGAACCAACTCTTGCCAGAAAAGACAACTCAAATGAATCTTAAAACATGAAAAGGAGCTCAACATCACTCACATCAAAGAGATGCATACTGCAACTACTGGGAGGTATCATTTCGCACGAAGCACATTGGCGGAAACCAAACTTTGTAGCAGAGAGCGTGGGGAAACAGGCATTCTCCTACATTGCCAGTAGAAGTGGGAATTAGGTTTAGAGCCCCATACAAGAGAAACCTCTGTGAAGGGCAACCTGTAAATGCATGTACCGTTTGACCCAGCTATTAACACCTCCAGGAATTTATAGTTCAAAAGATTCTCAAACGTACAAAATGACATATGTACACAGCCTATTACTGCAGCAACGTTTGAAATAACAAAAGGCTAAAAACATCATACATACCCATAAAGAGAATATTGGTTAAATAAATTATAATGCATCCACATTAAAGAATACTGTGTAGCTATTTAAAAAATGAAGAAGCTATTTATGGGTTGATATAAATAATCACCAAGATATATTGTCAAGGTAAAAAAGAAAAAAACCAGGGCTTAGGACTGTGTTATAAGTGAAAAAAAGGAATATACTGAATATACATTTCTGCTTATGTATGCACAGTCGATCACTAAAAAAAGTGCTAACAGGCCGGGTGCGGTGGCTCATGCCTATAATCCCAGTACTATAGGAGGCTGAGGCGGGCAGATCACGAGGTCAGGAGTTCGAGACAATCCTGGCCAATATGGTGAAACCCCGTCTCTAATAAAAATACAAAAATCAGCCGGGCGTGGTGGTGCGTGCTTGTAGTCCCAGCTATTCAGGAGGCTGAGGCAGAAGAATCACTTGAACCCAGGAGGCAGAGGTTGCAGTGAGCCGAGATTGCGCCACTGCACTCCAGCCTGGGTAACAGAGCGAGACTCTGTCTCAAAAAACAAAAACAGAAACAAAACAAAACAAACAAACAAACAAAAAGTGCTAACAGTGGTTAGTTAAATACCCAGAAAGAATGGTATCTGAATGGCTCAACCACAAAGGGTCTGCTGCTTTCACCCAATCAGAATGGTGAGACCTTTCATGATGCTCAAAGCTGTGCTCTCCATCTGCCTGCTAGGATTCGCCTAATAGCAGAAAACAGTGAAAGATCCCCAGGGAGGTTTGAGCACTCCCTGACATGTCCTCCAAAAAAGGGGCCTTTTAAAAACACATGAAGTTTTCTTTTTATCTTAATTGGCACTCTAATTAACAATATTTTTGTGTTAGTTTTAAGATTAAAATAATAATAATGGCCTTCTCCCCAACTTTCCCGCAGGACCCAAAATCACCTTTAAATTGTCCACCTTTCTGTTCTTGATCTCTCCTCCTGAACTCCAAATAATAACAAAAACAACTGAGATTTGTTGCCCACCAGACTCTGCTTAGATGCTCACAGCAATCCTAGGATATGAAGATTCTTATTATCCTCATTTTTAAATGAAAAAGCAAAGGCTCTGAGTTTAAATGACTTTTCCAGAATCACACAAAGCTAAAAAGTAAAAAGGTTGAAATTGCACCACATATTGATCTGACAACAAAATTATTCTTCTTTCTCTGTATCAAGCAACTTCTCAATCCTCCCTCTACGGTTTTTTTGACACCCACTTAGCACTTTCTCTTTGATTATCTTCCTAGTCTTCCTCCCTGGAGTATTACATTTCATACATTCCTCTGGCTTCAGGATCTACAAATCTAGTGGTTCTCCATCTTGGCGGTGCATTGGATTCTTAGGGAGATTTTAAATTACACTTATGCCCAGAACTCACCACCCAGACAGTTCTAGTTGGTCTTGGATGGGCTCTAGGAGTCAGTTTTCCACTCCCTACATCCACCCAAGGAGTGTCTTACCCAACTGTTTATTCTCAGTGCCTAGCAGGCACTAAGTAAGTATTTGGTGAATGAATGAATGAATGAATGAACAATCAAGTACAGGGTAAAGTAGAAGCCAAAACTTAAGTTGGACAATAAAACAGAAACAGCCATGAAAGACCTAAGCTAGTTGGAAGCTGGGTACAACTGCAGAGTCATTTTGATCTCCTCCTGCATCCCTGTAACCGAGTCCAGAGGAAGCTGCATCCCTGTAACCCAGTCTAGAGTCCCACACAATGGAAAACTATAAATAGCAGCCCTGAATCACATGAGGGTTATGTAATATAAGGTTCACAGAACACTGCTGCTTTTATCACTCAGGCTTAAGTTGCACTGAAATGGAAACTCAGCTGATGCCCTATGTATTAGTTTCTCCAAAAGATGAAAGTCTCCCTACTTTTGCCCATTTATTGGCCTGTATTTGTGGCAGTGTTCCTAGGGCCCTTCCTGCTAAGTGATTCCTGCCGTCTTTCCAGATAACAAGTGGGCAATTTTAGCAAAATAATTATTTTTATTTGTGAAGATAAGACCAGAATTTCCCCTGATCACATAAGAAGCAGTGCACATGGGCTTTTCAGACACTTGGGAGCACTGAATCACAGGCTCAGGCGAGGAGACGGGCTGAACCAGTTTGTACAGTTCCAGAGAGATCACCCCTCTCCTTCCTCCAATGGAGATTTGCCGATCATCTGAAAACCCAAATCAACTCTGTGACATTTAACTCTTATTAGAAGAGGCTTGCGGTGATCCCAGAGCTACCTCTGAATACACAATTGATTCTCAGTGGTTGGTAAAGGGGGACTTTGAAATAAATTTTTCCATGAGCAAAAGAGTGCATATACTGTGGCAGAGACCGGCACTCACATTCTCCTGTTCTTCCTCCGTGTGTAACTAGCCCTCATTCCTCAGTCTTGCTTACACTTAGGCATGGTGTGTGACTGTTCTAGCAGTAGAATGTGAGCAGAAGTGAGGGGCAACACGTCCAGACCTGGCCTTGCACATATCTCCATGTTTCATGTGCCTGCTGGATGGCTGCAATGGAGACACCTCCTGGGGAAAGTGGAAGCCACAGGTTGAAGATGCTAGAGCATCACCGGTCTGGATCCCTGAATGATTTGCTGCAGGAAAGCCATCCTGCCATCGTTTTTATTGTCCAGGGCTGTCGTAAGAACAAAAGATAGGCTGGGCGCGGTGGCTCACGCCTGTAATCCCAGCACTTTGGGAGGCTGAGGCAGGCAGATCATGATCTCAGGAGGTCGAGACCAGCCTGGCCAACATGGTGAAACCCCGTCTCTACTAAAAATACAAAACTTAGCTGGGCATGGTGGCGGGCACCTGTAATCCCAGCTACTCGGGCAGCTGAGGCGGGAGAATCATTTGAACCTGAGAGGCGGAGGTTGCAGTGAGCCGAGATCACAACATTGCACTCCAGCCTGGGCGACAGGGCCAGACTCCATCTCAAAAAAAAAAAAAAAAAAAGAACCAAAAATAAACTTCTACTGTGTTTGAGCCACTATACGCCATAGGGTCTATTGCTTACAACAGTTAGCCATCCCCATCTAATTATATATGTTATTAACATGTCATTATGCTTGGGCTTCAAGGACAGGAATTCCTCATTTGCCTTGGAAGAAACAATCACTCTGAATGACCTATCCAAAAGCTGTTTTGCCAGCCTACCTTTGTACCCAGGAGGCCCTGGGTTTGATAAATTCAACCTTCTTAACACTCTAAAGCCAGGAGTGGAAGTTTCCATGGATCATCTAGTTTATCTCTAATGTAGATGAGGCAATTTCCCAAATTTCGTATCAAAACACAGACACTCCAAGCAAAGGCTTTCATAATGGCCTGAACTGGAGGAAAGGGATACTTCAACTACACTGCATTACAGAACATTTGCATTGCACAAGTTGGTTTCCTAGAACAGTCATACGAAGTTGAGATTTTTATGAGCCTGATGATACATCAAGAAGATTAAGAAGAGTCTGTCTTTAAAGACCTTCTTGCAGTTCAGATCATGACAATCCACTTTCTCTACCTAAGTATTTTTTGAATTATCATAGATTTGTTTTGTTTTGTTTTTAGTTAAACACAACCTACATTTTGCAGAAGCCATAAATGATTATTCCACTGAGGTGTGGGCAGGGGCAGAATGAAGAAAAAGACAAGAGAACACTGGAGATCAGAGGTGTACAGTCTTTTGGCTTTCCTGGGCCACAGTGGAAGAATTGTCTTTATGTCTACACATAAAATACACTAACACTAACAACAGCTGATGAGCAAAAAATAATAATAAAAATCCCACAAAAACCTCATAATGTTTTAAGGAAGTTTACAAATTTGTGTTGGATCACATTCGAAGTGATCCTGGGCCACAGGTTGGACAAGCTTGCTTTAGATGAAAGTGAAAAATAATATTCAGTCCAGACATCAACAGTTGCACAGCAGAAAGGATTCCTGGGCAAGAAAGCAGGTAAAGAATATTCAATGAACAGATTAGGTTAATGAGAAGAACTTACACTTGTCAGTGAAATTGGTAGAATGCTCTCTGGAATTGACAAATGGGGGACTCTATTGGACATTTTAAGCCAAATGTAAATGTCTGGCAGTATAAGAGAGGGGAACTCAGGACCCTGACTGATGCTCCTCCAACTCCAGCTAGAAGAGGAATAGGGCTACAGGAAGCAGTGATGATGTCTGGCATTTGGGAAAATGGCTGGGAAATAATTGTGGAGAAGAGCTCCAACAACAAAATAAATATAAAATGGATTCTCCAAGTAACAAGAAAAGAAAGTAAGTTCTTAAAACTCTGGATCCTGACAGGAAAGGGCATATCCAGGTAAGAAGAAATCTATCCTTCCTCTATGTCAGAGAGAAGATTTGGCACAGTCTACAGAACTTTACCATGTTGTATTCAAACTTCACCATTCTAGAAACCTTGTTTAAGTATCTCCTCAGCCATCAGGCCAAATCTGAACTCACTGACTTTGGAAAGCTTCCCAAATGAGCTTTTCAGCAGAGTTTTATATGCTGTTTGGAAAGAAGAGGCAGTGTAGCTGTGGCTTTGGAGCAGTAAACTCCAAATTCTTGAGTGCCCACCTCCTCAGTAAAATGCTATTGAGCACACAACACAATATATGTATATTTATTTATTCATAAGGCATATGTATATACTACTGTACTAACTTACTACACATGATACAAAACATCTTCCCAATAATAGAAATATTAAAAGGATACATTAAAAGAAAGATTAAAGAAGACACAATATTTTCTTCGTGTACCTTATGTGGATTGTCTTTTGCACCTCAGGTTCGACACCATGACCTTAAATCCTGGTCCCAGAACAGAGACCTTGTCTTTAAAAGAGTGATTGTCGTTTCAAAAAGAGATGAAAAACTCTTGGCTTATGTGACACTGAAGTGATGCTTTTATAGAGTTGTCCCTCAGTGTCTAGGTTGAAAGTGTGGATTGCATATTATCTTCTAATGCTGTATTTGAAGTCTGTTGCCTGACTAACCAGAAGAATGACATGGAAATAGAGATCCTTAAGAAGATAAGCCACACTTTACTTATCTTGCCTCCCTCTAGGGCTAGCACAGTGCCCTAGGGGACATACTGGGTCCTCAGGGATGCCTGTTTAAATCAAACATGAAGGAATGAATGATTGAATATGTGAAAAACATTTTTAAGCCAGAGGAAAAACACAATTAAGATGCAACTGTCACCTGTCAGTGAAAAGTCTCCATCGCAGGTAGAATGCACAGCTTCTGCCTTGCCTGCAATTTAGAACTCCTGGGACCAGAACTCAGCCAAATTCCTCCCCATATCTTATCAGGAGCTCTCCTTCAAAGGCCTTCAGGGTCTGGGCAGGTAACATATATGCTTAAAGATCAAGAAAGGCAACAGGGAGAAGTAGTGCAAATTGGCAAAATGGAGAGTGCTTAGGGACTGATGAAGACGGGCATCTTCTCCTCCATTAGGCTAAGTATTTTTATCTGGGTGTCTAATGGTTTTGAGACTTGTCTCATCAACTACATTGTAAGCTTAAAGAGGCCTAGGAATGTAGGGCATTTCTCCTTTCTTCTGTACCCAGCATGGTCTAGTGGAATGAAAATTAGACTTGGAGTCCAAACCACCAACTCCTCAAGGCACTTAACCTCTCTTACCCTCAGTCTCTTCATCCAACCGATGAGAATAGTACTACCTCCCTCAAAGGAATGTTGAGAAAAGCAAGTGACTTTTGCAAACTATGGTATTATATATCAATGTAAAGAATTACTATTACAATCGTAATGAATACATACTTGTTGAAGTACATTGCACTGAATAGAGGGGTGATGAAATTCCTTATACTATGCACATAATCAACACGTATCTCTATTTAAGACTCCTTTTAAAAATAAAATAAGGCCGGGCACAGTGGCTCATGTTTGTAATCTTAGCACTTTGGGCGGCTGAGGTGAGATGATCACTTAAGCCCAGGAGTTCAAGACCAGCCTTGGCAACATAGTGAGACCACACCATCTCTTCAAAAAATTTTTAAATTAGCCGGGCATGGTGGTGCACACCTGTAGTCCCAACTACTTAGGAAGCTGAGGCAGGAAGGATAGCTTGAGCCCAGGAGATGGAGGCTGCAGTGAGCCATCACGGCACTCCAGCCTGAGCCTGACCCTGTCTCAAAAAAAAATAAAATAAAATAAAATAAAATAAAGAGGATATATAGATAAAAATAAAATATAGAGAGAGCAAGTTAATACACATCGACAAACACATCCCATTGCTGTCACCCATGAACTTGGAAATTTTTAACATTTGTGATTTCATGGTAAATTAATGCTTTTCCACTTTACAGTTTAAAGTAAATGTTACTTTTGTTTGTGTTTTATTGGGACATTCAAGATATCTATTATACAGTACCAGAGTCCTAAACACAATAACAGTCATCATTACATATTTCTGAGTAGTAGAATTACTCTTTTTTGTGGTTTCTCTTTTCTTCAAATTTTCTTTACCAAACACATATAAACTTTTCTGATTCTGAAATAATAAAAACAAAGACACCCCAGACTTACTTGTCTTGCACTGGTGACTAACCACAGACTCTTAAAAGAAAACTTCAAAATTGTCATAGGAGATAAGGAAAAATTATCCAAATGATAGTCAATTCACAGGAAATATCTAATTAAAAATTAAAACCTGAGTTTAAAAACTATCAATTAAACATCACTTAAATCTGTAGTTTTTTTTTAAACTGCCTGTATGTCATTTTTGTATAAAAATTGGGAAGTACAACAAGATATATTCAAATTTGCTTGAATTTGTATAAAGAAAATGTTAAGGGGCTGGAGAGGGGAGTGAGAGGTGAGAACCCAGCTGATGAGAAGAATTAAGAATTTGTGTTCTTTTTGTTATATTCTTTGAATTTTAAAAATAGCATATGCAAGTATAACTATTCTAAAATACACGTTACACAAGCTCCTGACCTTTGCTCTGGGGAGTCAGTCCTCGCAGTGGGTTTATACTCGAGGCTGCCATTGCCAGTGGAGAGATGAATGGCCAAGCCTATGCAGCCAGGGAAGCATCAGGCAGGTCCTAAGCTCATTCTTCAGGCTGCTGAGGAGTCGTGCTCAGCTCTCTAGGCTTCCCAGGGCAGCACTAGGCTCTGGCCATACAGTGTCGGTGTATTCTCTGCTCCAACTCAGCATGGCTCTTGGCTGCCAGTTGGCCACATTGCATGGAGCTGGTTACGTTTCAGGGACTTGCCCTATCCAATAAACTTTCCAAACCAGGCTCAGTAAAAATGGAGAGAAACAAGTTCCCATTATAGGCTTGAATTCAGCTGAACCTGGAGTACAGTTAGGCTAGAAAAGCCTGGAAATTGCCCCTAGTGAAGCCACACCTCCTCTAGTCTCCCGGCTGGGATCTGCAGCAAATAGAGCCTGATGTTTCTTGAGTCCAGCCATCTATGTTCCTTGGCTAGCCAGCTATGAACCACTTCTCTGCACATGCCCTGTCCAGGGGATTGAGTTGCAGAAGACTTGTCAACACAGATAAGACACGTCTGGTTTACAGCTTAGCTCATGATTGGAGGGTCCTGTCTCATCAGCAATCTTCTGCACCACTCAGGGAAATATTAAAAGTATTTGAGAACCACACTAAAATTAGAAACTTCTGTCTGTGAAAAGATATCACTGAAAAATGGCAAGACAAGACCAAGAATGGGAGAAGATATTTGCCACACATATAACAAAAGATTTGCTTGTAGATATAAGTGACTCCTGTAAGTCAGTAAGAACCAAACAATCAAAATATGGGCAAACATGCAATTCACCAAAGGGAAAACCTGAATGGTCAATAATATATAAAGGAAATGAAATGAAAACTTCAGTGAAATATTGCTTCAGGCCAGTCAGATTAGTAAAACCTAAAAAGTGTGGTAATACCTAATATTGGTGAAGATTATAACAACGAGAACTCTTACACACTGCAGGCAGAGGTCTAAATCAGCATGTGTGGAGAGTCATTTGGAGTTGAAGATGTATACAACCATACCTACAACCATGAAAACAAAAAATCATTCCAAGTATTGAAACAGAAGGGGTTTAATCCACAGAATAGTTTATCTGGGAATTGAAAGAGTTAAGTCAAAGAGTAGTCAGCGAGGCAACCAGGAGTGAGCAACTTCAGGAAACCTCTGGCACCCCAGTCTAAGACAAAAGGGTAGCCCCACCAGGAGTTTACTGGCTTTTCTGAGAGAAGGCTAGAACTGGGGTGGGTCTGTCCAGTGGGTGCTAGATGTGCAGAATGAGGCCATCTGAGACTGGCAGATAGGGAGCCAAGCACTCTGGCTTCTCTCTACCCTCTCCCACCAGTGCCTAAACTGAAAAACAAGCCGGGTAGATACAGGGGCCTGGGAAATGCAACCCATGTGGGTCTGGTCCCGAGATACAGAGCAGAGCAGGATAAGGGCAAGGAGTTGATCTGCAAAGGAAACAAACACAACCTTGCCCAAGAAAATGGAGACATATACACTAGAACTTATAGCCTCGTTGTTCTTAAAAGCAAAACATGAGAAACAAGTGTCTATCGACAGAATAGATCAATGAATTGTGGTAGAGTCATACAGTGAAATACCCTAGAGCAGTGAAAGCAAATGAACTATAGCTACATTTATCAACGTGGAGAACTCTCACAAAGCAGAGCCAGACAAATAAATTTCAAAATGTGTAGTGTAATACCCTTTATATGCAATATGATGATGACAGATAGCTAGATAGATTGTAAAAGCTGAAAAAGAATAAAGAAATCAATCTTTATTTTAAGGGCAAAAGGGGCATGTAATCAGGGAGAGAGACATTGAGGGTTTCAAATGTAATAATAATGAAACTGAATGATGGATACATGAGGTCACTGTATAGTTATTGATAATGTTGCATTTAAAATATTTCATAATACATTAAATTTTAATTTTACAAAGGAGCTTGGAGGAGTATGAGTGATGCAGGCCTGGCTGCTCTAAATGGCAGGAAGAGACTCTATTATCTTTGTTTTGGAGGCAGGACTTGATGCAATTGCCAAGGGCATACTGGCCCAAGACATCCCCTTTCCAACTCTCTCTCCCTCTTGGCCCCAACATGGTTAGGCAATTAACCCCTGCCCCCCATCACCTCTAGGCGAGCAGTGGCATTCTACCACAGTGGCATTCTCCTGACGTCCTGTAGATCATGTGGGTAGGCTTTACACCCCAGGCGAGTCTGAGCGTAAATGAGACTTCAAACAGGCATGTTTCAGAGCTCCTCAAGGGGTCCCTTTGAAGCCCTCTCCATTGAGCATGTGTTAGATGGCAGCATTCTAAAAGCATGTAACAGCTTCCAAAAATCACCCTCCCCCAAATCTCCCTTCTTCACTCTAAGCCCTTTTCATTTTCTTTCTTTGGCTGAAGGATCCAAGCAGGGTGACACTTCATGGTTGTCTGACCTGTGCAGTCACACAGGGCACTTAGAAGGGCCGTATGCTTGGTTTAATGCTCAGCTGTTGCTATCTGGAATTTAATAGTTTTTTAACAAGAGGCCCTGCACTTTCCTTTTGCACTGGGCCCCACAAATTATGTAGCTTATCCTGAACCTACAAGTAATGGGACAGGTTCTTAGAGCCATTTCCTTATAAATATGTATATCAGATATGGAATTCTGGAAATTACCTTATTGCCTTTAGTCAAAACTGAGGCAGGAGGAGTTCCATTCTAAGATCTTGTTACATGTATTCACTTGCATATAATCTCTCATGAATGGAGGTAAAGAACTATAAACCTATTAAGTTCAAAACTATTAATATGTCCTCACGTCCTAGCACAGTATGACTCATAATAGGTGCTCAATATTCATTGGATGAACAAACATTTATAGAACCATTAAATTTCTGCTTGTCTTAGAATTGTTTTCTATTAACACTCCTTACATGAATATCATATACCAGATTTTATAGAGAGAATATATTCTTGAAAAACTTGCACAATTCAACACAAATTTTTCCATTAAGTAGGGAGACACTTCCTTGAAATTTATAACTATTGTATATGTGTATTTTAATGCAGCTTTTTATTTTTCTCAAGATCATCACTGTTGTATACTGTTGTATGAATTGCTCACTATAAAATGTACTATGGAAGTTGTTTGGCCTTCTTTGTGACATTAAAATAACATCTCAAGTTCTTCAAAATTTCCTAATTCTCAGGCCCACTATGTCACCTGCACTTAATGAGTGCTCAGGTGAGATTGCTTTAGAATATAAAAGTATTTCAAATTATAGTAAATGTTAAAACAAGTAGAAAGGCATCACCACAGGTACTTGCAGGAGCTGTGATCCAAGGACACTGCAGGCTGATGCATGCAACCCTGAAAAAGGGCTGCAGGAATTTCTCTTTACTGGCCAAAGTGCCATGTGGCAATAGTATAAACCAGTTTGCAGCTTCTTTGGCTTGCTAACCTTGAAATGAATTTTCAAAAATGGAGGGTATTTACATTCATTCAAATTCTACACATAATTTTTAAATAGAATTTAAAAATTACTCATAAAATATATATTTTACATTTGCATAATTAAATGTATACAAATGCAACCATCCTATATTATCATAGATTACCTAGATTTTAATGTAACCATAAACACATTGCTTTACACCAAACACAATAACTAGTGGATGGCAAATAAGAAAAGAAGCAACAAATGCTATGCACTCCAGAAAACATAAAGGGGTACTGGCAGCACAACCAAACACAAAGGGTACTTATTTAAATCCATTTGGTCCACAAGGCAAGTGAAGGAAGAAGATAAGTATCTGACTAATACCTAATATTTAAATTCTAGACAAAACATTTCAGTGCAAATCAGGAAGTGCTTTATTTACTCTGATCCAAGTCAAAGGTAGCCGGATAATTAGTTTTCTTTAAACAACATTCAGCTTTGCTGACATCTCATTTTCCAAAAGCAGCTGCTAGCCAAATATAGTATTGTTTATTCACTCCCTGGAAGGCTGTTTTTAAAAAGCACTTCTTCTGCTAAAAATGTTGCATCACATAATTGGAGATAACAGGAAAAGTAGGAGTTGCTGTTTGTATTTAAATAAACATCTGCTCAAAAGTCCAGTTTTCTGTTTGTGAATAATCCTTTTATTTTATGCCATTAGGCACATTGAATTATTGTTTATTCCTTGCTTTTTGCACATGCTAGGAAATATTCCAAACATGGTAACGCATGAGATATTTCTCCTGAAAAAAACGATAAGAGATGAAGTTGAGCTCTTTGCCTTTTTCCTTTACTATACATACATTAGATGTTTCTGTGCCAGTGACTTTATGAATATGCAGTATTAACTATCACAATAAATCTTATCTGGTACATGCTTTTAATTAAACTGAAGTTGGATAAAGTTAGCTTTTTGTTGCTATGTTTGGACTACGGCTATTTAAAAATACCTGTGGTATCTGAGTTAAATCTCCAATTACCCTCCCAAGAAAGGTAGAGAATGAAAATTATTGTTGCTTTTACAGAGAACACACCTAGTACTTAGCATTGCAACATGCTTGGTCTATAGCTACTTGCACTGTACACTGTGCATGCCTTTACACTTCAAATTTCACTGAAAACCCATTCTATGTAACTTTCTCTTCTATTTTCTCCTCACTGGTCATTTGGATTCTCTTTTGCCTGGATATTTTATCCTCAAAATACACAATTTCTTCCTTGACTTCATGATGCCTATCTAAAACAGAGTAGAAATCTTTTTAAACTGGAGATCAGAAAACCCAGGTTCTATTTCTCACTGTTGCTGAGATCTGAAGGCTCCTCACTGGGAAAATACAGACTGCATTGAATGATGTTCAACATCCAATTCAATTTTAAAATTTTGATTTCACTAAGTAGGAAATGAGATTTATTGCTAAAAGCAGGTGGGTTACATAGTGAATGCCAAAATTTGGTGCAATGGAGGTGAGGTGTTTGCTCTTGGGGGTTAACCTAGCTGCCATGACCTTCTGTTAGCATGGGTAATTAAGAGCTCCCAAACATTACATTTGTCATCTAGTTCATGGGGTTTCAGACCAATGTTGACTGGTCAAAAAGTTACCATTTTGTGCTCATCTGGGAAATTGCAATCTTTTTATGTTCTGAGCCATTTTCTATTACTGCTTGTGCATGAGAAGTATTTTAAACAAGAAGCCAAAGCACATTTCTAAAACTGTTCAGATTCTAGCAAGAAGATTTAAGATGGAGCAAATGCTCTGCTTCCCATTTGGATCCTAGAAGCAGTGAACACACTTCATGAAGAATACATTTATATTTTCTTGCACATAAATACATTTGTCATGATACCAAAACCATTGAGACAAATGGTTATGTTCAGTTGGGAAATGTATCTTTTCTCTCTGCATTAGAAAGAATGTGTTACGGTGTACTTATTCTTATGGTTTTATAGTTCAGAGAATTTTTAGAGTATAGGAAGCTTCTGTCTATTGAAATAGCATGTGGCCCTTAATTCCTATAAAGCTCTTTACAAATATAAAGAACTACTAATACTCATTAGCAAATGAATTCTCCAAATACATTCTGCTTTTGTAATTGCATTATTTCCTCAACAGAGAAGTATAGCATGGTTTTGAAGTCATAATAAGGAAAGGAATGAATGCCTGTAGAAAACTGTATTTTACAGATTTCTACTCTTGACTGGTAAAGAGTAGGTACCATATATAAACATTCCTCAGAAGTTTGTACTAAAGAGGTCCTTTGAAAGATCAGTAAGCATAAAATTTATTTATATCAGTAACTTCATACACAACCAATACTAGAAGTCGCAGTTAAAAACAGTAACTAGGCTGGGAGCAGTGGCTCACACCTGTAATCCCAGCACTTTGGGAGGTCGAGGTGGGTGGATCACGAGGTCAGCAGTTTGAGACCAGCCTGACCAACATGGTGAAACCCCGTCTCTACTAAAAATACAAAAAAAATTAGCTGGGCATGGTGGTGGGCACCTATAATCCCAGCGACTTGGGAGGCTGAGGCAGGAGAATCGCTTGAAACCAGAAGGTGGAGGTTGCAGTGAGCCGAGATTGAGCCACTGCACTCTAGCCTGGGCAATAAGAGCAAAACTCTGTCTCAAAAAAAACAAAAAAAAAAACAAAACAAAAAAACACCTAACAAAAAAAAGTATGAGCGATATACAAAAAGCTTTTAAAGAAGGAATTTGAGATATTTAATTATGAAATGACTTATAACTACAAGAGTTCTTAAATTGAGGGTTTTTAAAAATTATTTACCCAATTGCTGTCTTCGTATTGACAGCTGTATCCATTGGGACTCTACTCGTTAACTATTAGTTACTATTAGTTGAGGTTTAAATGACAGAAATCCAACTGAAAGTAGGTTCAGACAACACACACATACACACATACCCTCCTGCACCTAGGAGGAATACTGGGCAGCTCACAAATAGTAAGGCAGTATTGCAGGAACCAGGGCCTCAGGACCAGACCCAGGACATCATGCTCCTAGGAATCTTTCTCGTCTCAGCTAGCTCCAGAATAGGGATGTTTCTGAGGCTCTCCAGTCATGTCATCCCAATTTAGCAAGGTTGGCAGAACTTCATTCCTGTTTTGTAGAGAGGGGGTCTTGCTATGTTGCCCAGGCTGGTCTTGGAACTCCTAGGCTCAAATGATCCTCCTGCCTTGGCCTCCCAATGTGCTAGGATTACAGGTGTGAGCCACCACACCTAGTCTCCTAAACTTCATTCTCAACATTTCTATAGCAAAAAGGGCCCTGTGTCTTGTGAGGTCATTTGCCTACGCCTTGCACCAATTTACTACTGCTGGGTTATGGCATATTGTGACGGATTCAACCTGGGTCACCCTTGTGAACAAGGAGTGGAAAGCCGGCATTTAAAGCCCCATGAGGACCACAAGCAGCAGAATTCCACAAATAAAAGGGGATATTGCTACCTAAATGAGATAGGAAAACCAGCTGGACTGAAAACTGCATCTTACTTTGATGACCTTGGCCTTTTCAACCTTGAGGCAGGTTTCTGATGATTTGTCTGGAGATTCAGTGCTAATGAGAGGTGTGTAGCCCTGTCCTATTGGTTTTGGCAACCCCAACCTTGGTGCTTCTTGGCCTGTCTGGATTGCATTTTTTTTTTTTTTTTTTTTGAGACAGTCTTGCTCTGTCACCCAGGCTGGAGTACAGTGGCATGATCTCGGCTCACTGCAACCCCTGCTTGCCGGGTTCAAGTGATTCTCCTGCCTCAGCCTCCTGAGTAGCTGGGGCTACAGGTGCCTGCCACCACACCCAGCTAATTTTTCTATTTTTAGGAAAGACGGGGTTTCACAATGTTGGTCAGGCTGGTCTCGAACTCCTGACCTTAGGTGATTCACCAGACTGGGCCTCCAGAAGTGCTGGGATTACAGGCATGAGCCACTGCACCCGGCCTGCATTGACTTTAGCATTTGCCTGTTTCTTTCTTAAGCCTTGGAAACTAAATACACATTCTTTTTAGGGATTTGCCTTGGGAACCAATATGATGCAAAGAAAGAACAGTCTCAACTCAGAAAGCTCTGAAATCCCATGATCTGGCACTTACTAGCCTTGTGACCTTCCACAAGTTAATCTCTATGAGCCTTAGTTTCATCCTCTGTAAGATGAAGGCACCCACTCCCTGATATGGTTGAAAGAAAAAAAAAGAAAATGTATATAAAGCACAGTGGCAGCTCCTAATGGATGAGCAGCAATTAGTAGCTATTACTGAAGGTGAGGTGCCTCTACCTTTGGACATTAAGGACTGGAATTAGATCTAAGGCTCAAGATACTAGACAAAGACAGTAAGAATGAAAAAGACATGGCCCCTTCCCTCACTGGACTTAAGCTTTAGTAAGGGAGAAAATGAATGTGCCTATGTATAATGAAAGAAAAAAAGTTATAAAAGGTAATATAAGGAAAAAGGGCTGAGTTCAAAGGAAAAAGATACTATCACATGCCAAGCACTTTACCTATACTCTTGATTTAAGGGATTTAAGTGCCAATTACTGTTGCAAAGCAATAGCTGTAACTGCCCAATTTTCATAATGTATTGAAAAAAGCTGAATGCAGGACATTTAGGACGTCCTATATATGCAGGATGCTCAGCAACCCTATCTCCATCCCTCATGTCAAACCTACAAGTATGTACTCACAATAGAGGAGAGACGCTGACTGACTTGTTCGACTACAGACAGAAATGGTGGAGCTGGGAACCACTCTTATCTGACTCTGAAGCCTGGAATCTTCACATTATACTACACACTTCTCAGGGATGATGATGAAAGATTTATGTTCCGATTCCAGTTCAGCCTCTAAATGTAGCCTGACCTTTGATTTCTCCTTCTGTACCTCTGTGCTTTGTCTACAAACCTGGCAAGCTGACCAAACAGCTGAGCCTCTGTTTAGCTCTCTGTAATTCTAAGAACTGCCTATGTAGTGATTTCTCAAAGTGTGGTCCCTTAACCGCCAGCATCATTACCTGGGAACTTGTTAGGAAAGTATATTCTTAGGTCACAACAGACCCACTGAATCGAAAACCAGAATGGGTTCAGCAATCTGTTTCAACAAGTTCTTCAGGAGATCTTAATCCAAGTGTGAAAACCACTGATCTTCAGCATTCTAAAATGCAGCTATTGATTCTAAAATGTTGCTGTTGCTTCTAAAATGCTATTGTTTGTGGTTCCTTAGTCCATGACTCTCGGGTACACTTTGTTTTTTAAAGAGATGAGGTCTTGCCATGTTGCCCCGGCTGGTCTCAAGCGATTCTCCCACTGTGCTAGGATTATAGGCATGAGCTACTGTGCCCAGCCCAGGTACATTTCTTTTGAAGATTTTAAGGCATCTTAGACACATACAATTTATACTATGGCACAGAGATGACAATGTGTACTATTGCTTCCAAATCCATTAAATTGCATCTCCTACCCCTAACAAACTAAAGTCACAATCCATGCCACTACCATCACTTTCCCACCTTTTCCTTCTCCTGGGCCCTATTTTTTAGTCTGAAATATCTCTCTCTTCAGTCTTCTCAGCTTTAATTTACCCCTCTATCTTTTCATTGTCCCCATTAGTCATGCTTCACTCTAGCCATATTGTCCCAAACCCATTTAAACAATGCCCTCTACTCTCTTCACTCCAAATCCCACACACGTCCTTGGTCCACAGTGCAAAATGAGTCTATGGTCCTGTGAAAACTCACTGACTCGTTTGAATATGGCAATTATTTAAACATGAATGAGACCGAAGTTGACATATGAACTAGTTTGCCAAAAGAACTAATGTTTAAAAAAAAAAAAACTCTAATAGTTTTCAAGTCTCCTCAAGCGCTTTAAAATATTTTACCATAATTAAAAACTATTTCACCCTGTTAATCTATAGTCCCCAAAAGACCCTTTATTGGGCCATTTTATTAAATTCTCAAATACCATTTTTTCAAAAACTTTTAATTTATATATGCCATGCCCAAATAAATTAGTAAAGACTTCATTGCTGTGCTCACATATATGAAGCCTATACTGGTATATGTATGAAATATGCAGCTTTTTCCCCTCCACTAAAGAGTACAAACTCAAAGAGAAATAGAGTAACTTTAAAAATATTGCATGATGTCATTAAGTTTTAAGACAACTAAAACCAGATATAGGCCCCTAATGGTCAAACTCACCACTACTGATGACAATGGAATTCATCTAAATCAGCTTGGCGAGCTTCTGAAAAAATGCATTATTGGGATACATTTCCCAATTTTCAAAATCTGAATTCACAGTAGTGCCAGAATTTGCTTCTGGGTGTTTCTAGCACATAACAGACTTAAGGGTCACTGGCCTAGAGACAAGCTCCATTTTAAAATTAATCAGAAGTACCACAGCACAAACTAATTTAAAAATACATTTGAGATGAGGACACAATTCAGTAGCTTTTCACCTAGTCACTGAAGTTGACATAGGATCAAAAGTAGGTCACTCATTATAGCAAGTGATGACAGTGTCCTACCAGCTCTCTCATTTCCCTGGTCTACCAAGTCAGTTCTAATTTGATGTATTATCAACTTTTCAGACACTTGGACTCCGTGGAGCAAGAGCGGTGAGATTGCATGCTGTTTCTACATTATCTACAAGGCCCCAAACATTTGTATCACCCATGTATCTATATATTACTGAAAAAATAAATAAGTAAATAATTATATAGGATACACTGATAGTTTCTGTTTTACACTGGGGTAGGAAAGGGGTTGGTGATTAATGCTGGTCGTAAATCACTAAAGGGTTGCAATCCACAATTTGCAAAACAGATCTATTTCAATGTCTCACTTCGCAGATAAGGAAACACAGACCTGTAGATATGCCATTATACCATCTCCAATCTTTAGTGTTACCTTTCATTTACCCAATTCCTGCCATGCAATCCTAAACAACCCTCCACAATATAACCCCAAATGACTTACATTAATAAGCTCTACATTCTCTTACAACAAACTGGCTTCCACCAAAGACCACAGAACAGGACAACCAAACCACCAATCTTAAAAGGTCTCGCTGCTGAAGAAAGTGACACACTTTCTTCTAGAGTGCAAAATTTCCAAGACAAGATGGATTAGATAGATCCCTCATTACACATCCAATTGAGTGTAAAAATCAGTAACCCAGGAATGCACATTCTAGCCTGTTAACGAGGAGGAAAAATAGAGGAGATATAGTTGGAAAAAGGATAGAAGTACACTAAAAAAGCAATAAAACTATTGTACACTTCTCTTGATTGCAGCAAATAATTCAAATTAGGCTGCTTATAGGTAAGAATCACAATGAGCAGCATTATTCGTTAAACAGTTTAATTCCCAAAGCTAGTAATTTTAGTTAAATATACATTAGAGCCTTTTTAGATGGCTACTAATAAACACTACGTCAAAATGTGTAGTTTTAAACTCAGACTCGAAAGCCAAGATAAGCAACTCCTTCAGTTATTACTCTGACCAAGGCATAAGAATTCACTTAGACAAAAAGCTTTCAAAACCTACCTAAAAATAGGATTGTTCATAAATTTTCAAAACTCTTCTTCCCTGTTGCGGACAGCCCTTGATCTTTGTAAGACTTAGCAAATTTTGGCATGCTCTCATGTTAGCTTTTTAAGTTACTGAAAACTCCTATAAATTTAGCATCATTTCTCAAATCTGTATAGTTTTCTCATTCCGAATGCTTAAACATTTAGGTCAAAAATTAAAATACCAGTAGAAAAATATTCATCTTTAGCCAGGTTGTATAGTTAACAACATGGCAAGAAACTGATGAGAACATTTAAACATTCAGAGCATAAAAATACTTCAAAGCATTACGAAACTTGAACTTAGCATTTTCCTAAATTTTAGTAGTTCCAACTACAGGAAAATAAAACTGCCATAAGGACTGAGATGATTTAAGCCAACTCAAATTTTTTCCTGATTCCTGACATCAATATTATAGTTTTATTATAGTAACAAATAGTTGTTACAGTGAGACCTACACACATTTACAGAATTATATTTAAATTCATATAGAATATTTACATTTTTAAGTTATACTTTTGAAATTAGAAGACGAAATACAGCTGAAGTTTGATAACAAAGAAATATATATAAGACAAAAATAGACAAGAGTTAACAATAAAAACACAACTATCTGTTGATATAACATATGGAAACTTTCTTGTCAGAAAGCTACATCTTCTTAATCTGATTGTCCAAATCATTAAAATATGGATGATTCAGTGCCATTTTGCCAGAAATTCGTTTGGCTGGATCATAGATTAACATTTTCTGGGAGAAAAAAGAAAAAGATATTTATTTAGGAAATAAACCATTTTTTACAAAATCTCCATAAAACCTCAACTTTTCTAGCAATAAACCAAAACTAATACTTTCAGTGAATATCTATTAAATGAGCATTTCCATTAGTTTAACACACAAATGTCTCCTCCCCTACATTTCACTCTTGAGGTCTAGAATAACTTACTCTGTAAATCATAGATATTCTCAATAATCCCTTTTTGTTATCAATTATGGTAAGACTCAAGCATCCAGAAATAGCTTTAAAACTGAGACACAAATATAGGAAAGATGTCTAGTTAATTATATTTACATTGAGAATTAAACGGCCACCTGAGTTATTTACAACATTCTTGAAATGGCAGTTAACTATGGCAGTTTCTGATGTAGCTTCCAACAAGTTCCAAATAAAACCCCCCATAGCACAATGTGTTATAAAAATAGCTAAAAATGAGTCACTAAATGAATTATAGTCACACAACTTAGTATGTTAGTTTACGCACCAGAAAAAACTAAATAAAGTTTAGGACTGATGTTAAATTTGATCTTTAAGAAATACTAAAATAAAATAAAATCAACAAGCACACTAGAGATTTTACTAACTAGTTACCATCTGAACTCTCATGTAACCAGCACCATACAAACTGCTTTGTGTAAATCATGGTACTTAATTCCCACAGCTAAAAGTAGGTATTAATGTCATTTTACAAATGAGGACATTGAGACTCGAAGGGAAGTAACTTGCGCAAGTTCCCAGAGCTAAGGAATAAAGCTCAAATTTGAAACCAAGTTTAATTTACAATAATGGTTCTCAACTGGGATAGACTTTGCCCATCAGGAGACATTTGGCAATATCTGGAGACACTTTTGGTTGTCCTAACTGTGAAGAGTATACTAATGGCATCTAGAGAGTAGAAGACAGTGATGACATGCCACTAAACAAGTTATGATGCACAGAACAATGCCAGCAACAAAGATTTATCCACTCCAAGATATGTCAACTGTGGCTAGACTAAGGAATCTGATTTATAGTATTCGATTTGGGGGAAATCTAAGCTTAATTCTGTGGCATAAGGAGTCTTTACACTCTGAAAGTAACCCGAAGACCAATGAGAAAATGTATACAATGGTATAGCAATAGATCCTTCTGATGGAGAAACTAGGTACAAAGTGCGAATAAAGCTTATTCAGAAGATGGCTTTAATAATTTAGAATATCAACCAATAAGAAAAACACTTACGTCTAGCATAAACTAAGAGGGCTCAGCAGTGACAAAAATGCTAGAAAGGAGAGCCACTACAATTCAGCAACTTAAAAAAAAAATGTGTATTAATCCTGGCTTCTCCCTCAGAATGTCCATAGCTACCTGTCAGATAAAAAACAAAAACTAATGCTAAATCCTCCTCTCAAAGCCACTAGTGCCTCCTGATATCTAAAATGAAGATAGTATAATACAATGTACATAACAGACACCTAGCTCAAAAATGTTAATGTTCTTCCTATTTTCTAGGCAAAACAAAGAACTGAATATATTCAGAATCATCAATAATTTGAAAGTCAGTATCAAGGGCACTCCTTACCGAGAGCAAATCCAAGCCATTTTCATCCAAGTTTTTGACATGGGATGCTAGGCTTCCTGGTTTCCATTTGGGAAATGTATTCTTATAGTCCTGTAAAGATTCCACTTCTGGCCACACTTCATTATTGGGAGTGCCCAAAGCTCTAAAAAACAGGAAAACAAAAATTTCTTAAAGCATAAATGTAATCTCATTGTTATATATATGTTACCTTTATTATCTCAGTTTTTAATAGCTACCTGAAAATCCTGAAGAGTTGATCAATTTCTGAATCCCCATGGAAAAGTGGTTTCTTAGTTGCTAGTTCAGCAAATATGGTGCCTATACTCCAAATGTCAACTGGAGTTGAGTAACGAGCTGACCCCAGCAATACTTCTGGAGATCTGTACCAGAGTGTTACTACCTATTAAAAAGCAAATTTTTACAATGAATAAATGTGGTGCATAAAATTACCTACACTTAAACATTTATATTTTTATTAGGGCTGTCCTTTAAAGGTTGTATGACTGCCACCAATAATATTGTTTAAGTCAATTAAAGGTACACAAAATTGAAGATAAATATTTCATTTCTAAGTTCTATTCATTAGAAGACAAAACAGATAAAAGCATAATAAATATTTTTTTGCTTTTCAAATCACTAAAGATCAAGACAGTTATACAGCCTTATCTTCCCCCCACTGAAAAACCAAACCCATTGATAATAGATTTGGGGTGATACTGAACAAAGTGCAGGTACTGCTTACTTGCTAAGATGGTACTAACAGTACCATTATAACATGAATAAGAAACATGAGAAAGAAATAAAGGGCATCCAAATTGCCAAGGAAGAAGTCAAATTGTCCCTGTGTGCAGAGATGATCTTATATATAGAAAAACTTAAAAGACTCCACCAAAAACTCTTAGAACTGATTAACAAAGTTGCAGTATACAAAATCAAAATCAGCATGCAAAAATTAATAGTTTCTATACACCAATAACTAGCTGAAAAATAACATCAAGAAAGCAATCTAATGTACAATAGGTACAAAAAACCTAGGAATAAATTTAACAAATGAGATGTATAATCTCTACACTAAAAACTATAAAACAATGAAGAAAAAAATTTAGGAAGATACAAAAAAGACATCCCACGTTCATGAACTGGAAGAATTAATATAAAAATGACCATATTACCACCCAATGCAATCTACAAATTCAGTGCAATCTCCATCAAAATACCGAGGACATTCTTCACAGAAATAAAAAGAAATCCTAAAATTCATATAGAACCAAAAAAAGACCCACAATAGCTAAACCAATCCTGAGCAAAAACAACAAAGCTGAAGGCATCATACCACCTGACTTCAAAAATGTATTACAAAGCTATAGTAACCGAAACATCATGATATTAGCATAAAAAAGGACGCAGAGACCAACAGAACAAAATAGAGAATCCAGAAATAAATCCATGTATTTACAGTCAACTCATTTTTGAGAAAGATGACAAGAACATTCACTAGGGAAAAGCCAATCTCTTCAATAAATGGTGCTGGAAAAACTGGATAATCCACATGCAGAACAATGAAACTAAACCCCTATATCTAACCATACACAAAAATCAACTCAAAATGGATTAAATAAGACCTTAAACTATGAAACTACTGGAAGAAAACAGAGGAAACACTGTTATTGATATTGATCTGGACAAATCATATGGATAAGACCTCAAAAGCTCAAGCAACAATATCAAAAATAGACAAATGAGGCCAGGTGCAGCAGCTCATGCCTATAATCCCAACACTTTGGGAGGCCAAAGCGGGAGGACTGCATGAGCCCAGGAGTTCGAGAACAGTCTGGGAAATATGCTGACAGCCCCGTCTCTAAAAAATGTAAAAATTAGCCTAGCATGGTGGTGCATGCCTGTGTATGGGCCCAATTACTCAGGGGGCTGACATGGAAGGATCACTGGAGCCCAGGAGGTTGAGGTTGCAGTGAGCCCTGTTCACGCCACTGCATTCCAGCATGGGTGACAGAGAAAGACCCTGTCTCAGCAATAACAAATAGACAAACAGGATTATATCGAACTAAAAAGCTTCTGCACAGCAAAAGAAACAACAGAATGAACAGAATAACAGAATAATGCAACTATCTGCAGAATGGGAGAAATTATTTGCAAATCATTCATACAACAAAGAATTAACATCCAGAATAAAAAAAAATAGTAAGAATCCAATTTTAAAAATGGTCAAACGATCTGAATAAAACTTTCTCAAAAGACATACAAAGACCAGCAAGTATATGAAAAAGTGCTCAACATCACTATTCATCAGGGAAATGCAAATCAAAACCACAATGAGCTATCACACCCCAGTTAGAGTAATTATCATCAAAAGACAAAAAAATAAGTGCTGATAAGGATGCAGAGAAAGGGCAACTTTTTACGCACTGTTGGTGGGCTCTTAAATTAGTAGAGCCATTATGAAAAACTGTTTAGAGGATGCTCAAAAAACTACAAACTAGAACTACCATATAATTTTGCAATCCCACTGCTGGGGGTATATGTCCAAAATAAATAAAATCAATTATGTCAAAGAGATATCTGCACTCCCATGTTTATTGAAGCACTATTCACAATAGTCAAGATACAGAATCAACCTGTTTCCATCAACAGATAAAGAAAATGTGGTGTATACATACACACATACAGAAAATGTAGTGTACACACACATACGTGCACACAATGGAATACTAGAATACTACTCAGCCATAAAAAAAGAATGAAATTCTGTCATTTATGACAACAAGGATGAGCCATGAAATAAGCCAGGCACAGAAGGATAAATACCACATGTTTTCACTCATATTTGAAAACGTAAAAAGTTGATCTAATGGCCATAGAGTGGAATAGTGGTTATTCAGGGCTTAGAAGAGGAAGATAGAGATAAGTTGGTTTATGAATACAATTACAGATCAAAAGGAAAAATAAGCTCTAGTGTTCTACAGCACTGTAAGCTGACTACAGTTACCAATAATTTACTGTAAATTTTCAAATAGCCCGAACAAAGAATTTTGAATGTTCCCAACTAAAAGAAATAATAAATGCTTGGGGCAATGGATATGCTAACTACCCCAATTTAATCAATACACATTGCATACATGTATCCAAATACCACACTGTACCCCATAAATATGTATAATAATGCGTCGATAAAAAATGATTTTTAAATTATTTAAAAAACGTGAATAAGTCAAATAACAGATTAGTGATCTAGAACTAACCAACCATTTTAGTATATTTATCATATGGTAAAAATATTGCCTGTTAGAACAAAGCTAATGAGGTCAATAGCATTTGTTTAAGACAAAGAAAACAAAATAATCTTAGTTTATTTATATAGCCATGTAAAAAAATGATAAAGACTAACAAGCAGCCAAGACATCTAATCAGATGAGCACTGTTACTAGTTTTGATCTGGAGACAGTCTTTGGGTCAAGGGTAGACAACTCCACAGAAGACAGCCTTTCAATAATCCTTTATTATACAATGTTCCCTTTCCTTCAGAAACACTAAATGCCAAGTCAGCAATATAACACAGATCAAACATAAATTATAGTTAGTAATTCCTAAATGTATCAGAAATAATATACCTTAAGGAACAAAACCTGTCTTTGAATCAATCTGACTATAATCAGGGAGGATTCAGTCAGGAGACAGAAACCAAGGTGGTGATTTGAATGGGGAGAGTTTAATATAAAGAATTAAAGTACAACAAAGAATGGGAATGATGTAAATAAATAAAGTAAAAAATAATGAGAATGTAAAAACTGTAGCTAGGAAAACTCCTTCCTCCTGCCATGTCCCTCTAGTACCCTCTACCTTAACAACATAGCAGCTGGTAAAGAAAAAATACTTAAAGGCTTCAGTTCCATTTTCACATAGCATGCAATGAATTTGGAGCTGAGAGGCAATAAATTGATACTGGCACAGAGTAGATATCTTTTATTGAGTTATTTCTTGACTTTCACAAATACAGAAAATAATCTAGCAATCACACACATTCAAAAGCCATCAAAAACCACTGTTCCACTTACCTCATGTGTATATACTCTAATAGGTATTCCAAAAGCTCTGGCAAGGCCAAAATCAGCCAGTTTAATTGTTCCTTTGTCATCAATCAAGAGATTTTGAGGTTTTAAGTCTCTGTGAAGAACTCTTCTAGAGTGACAAAACACAATCCCCTGTAGGATTTGGTATAAATAACTCTGGAAAAAGCAAGTAAAAGTTAGAAACTTAAGCAAAGTACATGATTTTCTAAATAATCTGTTTCAAAGACAAAAAATTAGGACACAGAGAAATAATTTAATTACTAGAGCTTTCAGGCCATTTTAGGCTAATAAGCATTTGTGGGTGGGAAGCCCATTTATATACAACATCACATTTGTATACCTAAGAAAAGGATCTTCACCTTATAGACATATCTATAGTAATGTGAACACATTTAGTCTTTAAAAATTTTTGGTCCCCGATCCTTAAATTACAAATTGGTTTTCTACACAGAAGCCTCTTGATTTTTCTTCTATATACCGCTACCAACTCTATTTTGTATCTTCAATACAGTTGGCCTTTTCTATCTTTCATTTTTACATATTCATTTCCTTCTTGAAAAAATTAGATTCTAAAAGTGATGGCAAAGATATTATGATTATATATTTCAATGGATAAAATTATCATAAAATGCTGCTTAGTTCAGAGAAAAGTGCTTTACAAGACATTTGTTGCCAAAGACAATGTCATTGACATCTGAAGTAGCATGGATATTACAAAAACAAAGTACACAGAAAAATGACTTACAGTTTGAAATTGGAAAGTCAAACAAATGCTCCATCTTAGAGGGACAAGTGGTGTTCAAAAAACAAAACAAAACGGATGATCCATCTGGTTAAACTCATTCTAAGTTGAAAATACCTTGTCGAAATGCATTGAACACACCTAACCTACCAAACGTAGCTAAGCGTAGCCCACCTTAATTGTGCTCAAAACACTTACATTAGCATATAGTTGGAAGTGTTGAATACCTCGTTATTTATTGAATACTGTATTGAAAGTGAAAAAACAGAATGGTTGCATGGGTAAATGAAGTATGGTTTCTAGTGAATGTGCATCATTTCTGCTTCATTGTAAAACTGAAAAATTGTAAGTAAAACCATTGTTGCCTGTACATAAAACCAGTTAGAACAACTGGCTAGCCATTTGGAAAAAGATAAAGCTGAATCTGTATCCCAGTTTTTAAGTCCAAATAAATCTTAAACCATACAGAATTTAAGACAAAAAAAGTATGTGTGGAAGACAGGACTTACTAAAACTACCAGAAAAATACTGACATGTATTATTCTAATACATTCGATCTTAGAGTGAGGAAGACTTAAGCAAGACATAAAAGCAGAAAGTCCAAAAGTCATGCAAGATTGTTAAAGAAAGTATCCTAACGAAAATATAGCAGAGAATAGGTATAGGCGGTTTATAATAGCTAAATATGAAGTGTTAAATTGTCATGAAATATAAAATTAAAACAATCTTAATATGCCTTTTTCACATAGTTAAAAGATTGATAAAACCAAGTTTTGGCAATGATGTACTAAAACAATAAGTATTACACACCATGAGTATTTAAGAGTAAATTGCTGCAAGTTTTTTAGGGGGCAACCAGCAATATCTATCAAAATGTAAATAAACATCTTCAATCCATCATTCCCATTCTAAAAATTTATCCTATAAAGTTGCATACAAAGATAAATATCTATAAGGACATTCAGTGCAGTACTGTTAATAAGAGCAACAATAACCAAGTTGGAAAATAATTTAAATGTTCATCAATATGGAAGTGGTTTAATTATATCAAAAATGTAAATAGACATAGGTAGATCTACGTCTTGATAATGTTTTACACAAAAAAGGGAAAATATGTATACATACATATGCAAATAAGTCCACCTTGTGTAAAAAAAAATCTTTATACACATACAAAGTGAACATACATACAAGTGTAAGATTACAAATAAAACTAACAACAGCGCTACCTCTGCAGAGTGGTTTGGTAGAACTGGTGCAAGAATAAGACACTTTTATATACTTCAGTACTTAAAACTATACAATTTTATAATTTAACTGAAATATAATAAATGTCTACAATAAATTGACCAAAACATATTCAAAACTGGAATAAAACACCTACAACCACCACTCTGCCCTAGGCTTTCATTACTTTGTTTTACATGTATCTGACAGCCAAAGAAAGACCAGACTACCCTAGCTTCCAACAATACTTACCAGTTCTATGTTATCTCAGGCACTAATTTTTACTTACTAGAAACACTATCTGGTAATAACATGGGTATCTCTAACCTGTATAAACTAACCATGAGGGAGAAAAATGAAATACTTTTTCTTATTCTAACACTTTTTCCAAGCATATTCCCACAAAATGCAGGGACTTCTATATATAGTCCCTTTATATCCACAATGCATAAATATTAATAAAATTAGTTAAGCTTTTACCTTAACAAGTGAAGAATCCATGTACTGACCAGGAGGGATAGAATCCAAGTATTTCTTCAGATCCATGGAAAGAAACTCAAAGATGAGATATAACCTGGAATCCTGCATAAGCACATCCTGAAGACTGGGGAAAAAAAATATATGAGAGAAGAATCCAGCAAACATTTTTGACCTCTGTTTCACAAAATAAAACTCCTTCCATAATTTCAGTTGCTATAATAAAAACTGGGGAAGACGTAGTAGCTTCCCTAATGGAAGAGACTCAAAACTCAAATTTAAGAAAGGAATCTCAGGGCAACTATTTAAAATTAAGCCTTGTACAGGAGGTGCTTATTTATAAGGAGCCTGTATTCAAAAAGAACATATCTAGGTTGGCTACTAATTGCTGAGAGCTTATTTTTTCATTGAAGTGAATTATACAAATAAATTTTAAAGTGGTATCTGACCTTAAAAGCTACTTCCAATCTCTAGCCCAGCCAAGTACAATTAGATTTTAACTTGGACTGTTAGGAAGACAGCTCTCCAAAAAAAACCCAATGCAAATACTTTAAGGAAAAAAAATCTTTTTCATTTGACCTAGCTACTTTTCTTAAGACTCTAACTAAAGGGTCTTCAGGAACTAGAGCTCCCCAAGTAGGAGAGAGTTGACAAAGCTCTATGAAAAGGGCTTTACTCCCATGGCCAATTTACCTTGCTTTTCTAGGCCCAAATATTAATCTACATCACCAAGCTCCTCCAACTCTGTTCCTGCTTTAACAGCCTGTTCTCTTTTACATATGTGCGGCATTCTCAACTAACAAAAATAGGGTTCTAGTCCACTCAGTAAGGCTAGACCAAGAAATTGAGCAAATCTAAAGATTTCCAAGTTGAAATTTATATTTGAAATAGCATGCAGAAAATGGCTTACATTCAGATATTACAACATACCTGACTATATTTGGATGACGAAGTTCCTTTAATAGAGAAATTTCCCGAATTGCAGTACTAGGAACCCCTTCCTCTTCACTTTCTAGTCTGATTTTTTTCATGGCTACCACTTGACCTGTAGTTTTGTGTCTACCCTTATACACAACTCCATAGGTACCTGAAACAAAGTAAATAATATGCTGTGTGACACACCCCACAAACTAAAGATCTTTTTTTCTTTTCTTTTTTCCTTATGGCAGGGTCTTGTTTTCTTGTCCAGGTTGGAGTGCAGTGGGTCAATCAAGGCTCACTACAACCTCCTCCTCCTGGGCTCAAGGGATCCTCCCACAGCAGCCTCCCAAGTAGCTGGGACTACAGGCACATGCCACCACACTCGGCTAATTTTTGTCTTTTTGGTAGAGATGGGGTTTCACCATGTTGCCCAGGCCAGTCTGGAACTCGTGAGCTCAAGCAATCTACCTGCCTCACCATCCCAAAGTGCTGAGATTATAGGCGTGAGCCACCACACCTGGTCAAACTAAAGGATTTCAAGATCATTGAATCCCATAAGGGTCACATGATAGAAATGTCTGGTGTGGCCATATGGGAAGTATCTTACTCATACCCTCATTGCTTCCAAAAAGAAATTCAGAGTAACTACAATCTGTATGGCTTAAAAATAAAATTCATGTAGTCATCACAAGTTTTCTATACATCTAAATTACCATTAATGTTCCAGCATATTTTACAGAACAAAATAGATCATTTGCAAATTAAAATTAACCTTCTGTCAATATCCTACCCTGCAACGAAGTGGGCATAAAATATAGTGTAAAAATTTGGGCTCAGGAAATATTACTGATAAAAGTCATTATGACACTTTCAGAAAATACTGTAGAGTGCTTTATGCTTTTCAAAACACTTTTATCTGTATCTCAAAATACAGTCAACAGTCCTCATTCTCAAAAGAATGGAGAAAAAAGACCAGGTGTTTGTGTATTAAACCTAATAAAGCACATTGTATGTACTACATATTAGGAAAGCCTCACACCCATTTGCAAGTTGATGGAAATACTGATTTTGATATATAGGCTTCAGGTAATGAGCAACAATATCAATTATAAGGGATAGCAAGGAGGGAGGAGGTGGATACAGGGAATGAAATGGCAATAAGGGAGAAGACTAGCTAAAACGCGTCATATACGTGGCTGAATTCCCTAGATAAGTCTTTTTAAACTCGAGTTGGAGTTTAGCGAGGTCCTGAACCCCTTAAGTACACACAAAATTTTGTTGAATAGCTTGCTTTCCATGGCATTGGTTTAACTTCAAAAGTGATTAGAGTGCACTGTTCTAGGAAGAAGGCCTCTTCTATAGCTTTTATGAGTTTCTCTGAAGGTAGCAATATTTTAAAAAAGGCTAACAACCAACAAATTACCAACTGCTTAGTTAGAATATTAAGCAGTTTGAGCAGTAGCAAATTGATGCTACTTAAGCTTAATTTTTTTGACAGAACCTCTATACAAAAGTCTATGTTTTCTTAAATACTGGTGTCATTTTAAAACTATAAACTGACACGAGTCATTTTATACTATTTTGATTAAATTGTGGATTAATGTATAACTTTTTGATAACCAAAATTACTCTACATTAAAGGAGAATTGACTATATTTAATCCTCACAGCCATCCTTAAAAGTAGGCAACCTTCATATACTTAAAATCTACATTTTTTTGGATGTAAATTCAGCTCTCATTAAACACAAAAAGTAGGTAAACCAGTAGCACAATCATCTGGCATACTGTTTAAGTGATCTCAGGAAAATTAGTCACTTGCATAATACAGTCACATAAACAGTTAATGGTAAGTTCAGAACTAATTTTTTTCTAGCATCCTTTCTTCTCCCTCAAGTGTACAATCTCATCTAATCCTAAATAATTTTCAGAATTAACAATTAACCAGTGGCCAACACTCAATGTGTTGAATTTTAGAGATAATATCACTTCTCACTGAACTACTGGAAGAGGGGTTAAACAAAGCAGAACTTTCTATTGGTTAATCATCCAAAATTATTTTTGAAATACATGGCATATGCTCCAAAATGAACTAAGAATTCTAAAGATAGACATACTCTAGGGTATTTAACTAAGTATAAATAACTAAGGAGGCAAAAATCATTAACACAAGTAAGCCTAGAAGGAGATCAGTCTAAATCTAATGGAAGATTTATCCCAGGAAACAAAAAGAAACAAAAGAAAAATATGTAGGATATGATCAAGTTATGGAGGCCCTTAAGCAGAAAACCTTCATTAAGCAAGTATTTATTAAATGCCTACTAAATGCCAGGCAAGGTTCCACCACCATGGATACAGCTACTCTATGATCCAAAAAGACATTTTCTTAAGACAGGAAGGATTTCAAAGATTAGTATCACAACACTCAGATTTCTGTAATTCGGAAGAAACCAGAGAACAATTTTTGTAATATTTAAAATAGTAAAGTCTGGAGGTATTTAAGAAATGAATTAGGTTGTCAAGACTCACTGTCAAGTGAGACAAAAGGCAGAGACTGTTCTAAATCAGAATTAATGTCAATAAAAAAATAAAAAATAATGCTAACATACATACAGATAATAAAGTAAACATGACAAAACACCAACATCTTGGTAAAAATATTACAAGTTCATTGCATAAATCTTTCAATATAGATTTGGAGATGTTCAAAATGAAAAGTTGAGGGGAAAAAATATAACTTTTAAAGTAGTATTTTAATACTAGACTTTAACCAGATACCTGGCAGAACCAAAAGAAAATTCTGTGTGGATCATTTAGGCCTCCATTTATTTCCACAAGTTCCTTTTTCCAAAACAATATCCAGCACATAATCCAAAACAATCAGGCATTGGAGTAGAAACGACAATACAAGCCAGAAAAAGAAACAACAGTGTTCAGAAGAGCAAACAAGGAAAACAGATGTTATTATTATCTATTTGGCTATCTCCTGTGGGTTAGGCACTACTGATAGGCAGTGGGCAAACAGTTGTGAACAAGACAAAAACCCCAGCCCTCAAGGATCCTATGGTATAATAATTAAAATGGATATCAAGCATGATGCAAAGGGAACTACAAAACGCTCTTGGACTAGAGGAGGAGATAACAAATGAAGCCAGTAGAAACTGGCCTCCAGGTAGAAAGAACAGCCATTGCCAAAACTCATAGGCCAAATCACAGGATACATTTGAGGACATCAAAGAAATCCAAATTAAGAGTTAAGTGGCATTAGATGGAGCTGGTGAAGAGATAGCTTTGGAGACAGTGTTCATAGTAATAATACAATGTTCAAATGATAAACATTTGAAGGTTTTCTGAGTTAAAGCGCTCATAACAAATGCTTTCCATAATATTGTTCAATTGAATCATATCTTTCGTGTTAAGTCCAATTATCACCATTTGCAGAGGCAGAAACTGAGATCCAGAAAAGTTAAGAGGGTTTACCACTGTCACACTGCTAGAAATAAAGAATGGGAGTCTTATGACTTACATGAATGTAATGGATTAAATTTAAAATTACATTCTTTTAACTGCTCCTATTTATAGTAGCAATTAAAGTACTTTTCTCAGAAGTCAAATCTGCAGTCTCCTGTATGTTTGGAGTTCTGTCATCTTAAAGAAAAATATATTTATACTTTAAGAAGGTCTCTTTTTATGCCAAACTAAAATCAGCACAAATTCTCTGGGAATTTAAGAAACACACTACAAAGCATTAGACATACTAATCACATATTTTTAATTCAGCAGCAAAATTTGTTTAGTAGAATGGGTATGAGGTATTTAAGTGACTTAAAAATATATATATATATGTATACACACACACACCTCCAATCGAACACCACACTAACTTGTCACTCCTTTTCCACTAAATTCCCTCCAGTATTCCCCCTTGTTTTTCACTATTTCTTGTCAAGTGGGGTCTTTGATCACATTAAAAATATAGTTCGGAATTTTCTTCTGGCAGAACCTATATAAACTGGATTCTATTAGCAAATTATTTTGTACCTGGAGAATCGAGAATGTTCTGCTGGAGTCGAGGAACAGGCGAAGGGATATACCCCTCATTTGTGCCATATATAGATCTAAACATTCCTTCAAGTACCACAGAAAGGGAAGGATTATATACATAAGTTATAATTTTAGAATAGCTTAAACATGTATATATGACAGGTCATTTATACTTAGGGTAACTAAATAGAAATTTTATTTAAATTAGATTAAGTCAATTATTGTAACCAGTCTATAAAGTCTGGATAAAAATATTTATCATCCTAAAAACAATTGAAAGAGACTAAAAATATATTATGAAGTTAGCATAATTCTGCAGCCCTAACCTCTGCCCCTCAACACACATGCAAATTATCAATAGTGTCTTCAAAATACAAGTACTACTATAAGTGTTTAGTATCAGAAGACTGTAAGACTATGCGGGTGAGGCGAAGGGTCATTAGGGATTCGGTAATTTCGATTCTCTTGAAATGTGAACAAATTTGCGTTAAGTAAAGAACATATGTTAATGCACACTGGTACTACAAGACATCTTAATGGTTGAATTTTAATAAATATTTAAATGTGTTCACATTACAGAAGTTGTAGCATTGTTAAATCATTCCAAAAAATTTATTTTACTAAAACCACTCACCTTCTCCAATTTTCTCTATTTTGGTATAATCTTCCATAGTTAGTCAATGGGTATGGTAGATCCTAAAATGAAGGAAAAACTGACTTAATTACATGCCACTAACTCGAGTAGTTTTAAGCATTAATGAAACACTATATGTAAAGCATTTTCCACAGTGCCTACTGCAGCATAAGTATTCCATAAATATTAACTACATTCAAACAATATTTACAAGGGTAAGGACTCCTACAATAACTTTCCATCCTTCTTGACTCCTGAGACATTGGAAACGTGTATATTCTATACTAGTGTAGTATTTAGCTTCTTCCAATCAAAATAACCCTCAAATTCAGGTATCAACTTGTCTATTCTTTCCAAACAAAAACCAGAATTATGTTCCCTTTTTGTGACACTTTAAAGTAGTACCTGCGTGTGCCAAAGTTATACCCAAATATTTCAACAAATTTATACCGCTTTATGATACTCCTAATTTTATTCAAAACACTATTTTTTAAAGTTATGAGGACAGAACTAAAATGTGTTCAGACTGTTCATTACGAAAATTTTGTTTAAAACGACAAAAACATTTTAAGTGTTTACAGTTGCCCACGTGACAATTTTAATCTTTTTCCTCTGCTTGCTGAGGTCACAGACAAACATGCTCAAGACTTTCAAGGTACTTTTTCCAAGAGTAGGAAATATCACTTAAGCACCCTAAAACAAAAGAATGAAAAGTGCAATTCCACAGATAAAATTCTAATTATAACCTAAACAATGTCAAGGACTAAGCAGAAAAACGGTATACTTGAATCACAATGAATGGGTTAAAAAAAAAAAGCTGACAACCAGAAGTTCAAGACTTCCTCTAAAGTTTGCCAATGAAACGTCAGAACTCCAGGCATAATTACCTAGATTTTTCTAACACCCATCACTGATGATAAAATCATTTATAAAGCACACTCAGAATAGACCTTTAAGTTCTATTTCTCACATTCATCTTCAAAGAAAAATCAATCCAGAAAGCAGAGATGTATCTTTTTAAATGAAAAAAACTGCACTACACTGCTCATGAGAGTTAAGTGCCTGGGCTGAGTGTCCTTAACAGCTCCAGGTGGGCCGGGGCCGTGGGCAGAGCAAGCCCAAGAAGGCCCACGAGTTCCAGGATCGGTTTCTCAGGGCGGCCTGGCTCTAGGGACCCGCGCCTGTACCTGGCCCAGGTGTGGTCCCACTTTCCCACCCCCGAGGCGGGATGGCAGGGCGCGCAGGGGCCGGGCCCAGGAAAGAGCCTGCTACTCCGCAGGCGCTCAGCGTGGGGGAGCGGATTTTGCTTCAATCAAGACCCGAAAGCCTCTTCAGGCAGTTCCTGAGAACAGCCGACCTCAACTCCTGACTGCAGCCCCGAACCCCCACCCCCACGCCGCCTAACCCCGCCAGGCTGGGCTCCCATAGCCTCCCTCTAAAGCCAGCCCAGTGTGGCTCACACGCCCAGACCCAGGCGAAGGCCCTGCCTACCGCCCCCCGAGGCCCAGCCGGGCCCCGCGCAGATCCCTGCCCTCCGGTCCGGCCTTCTTAGAGGACCCCGTTCCTCAATACTCGCCCTCCGACCGTCCCCTAGACACGACCCTGACCCCAGCCACTGTACCCGGCTTATTATTCCGCGGCGGCCGCAGCGGCAACTACAACAACCGCGTCGCTCTCCGCTCAACTTCCAAGAGCCAGCTTTAAAGCCAAGTGCGAGCAGTTTCAAACTCACCGCGCTAAAGGGCCCCGGATTCACCAATCGGGTAGCCCGTAGACTTTCAAAGCAGCCAATCAGAGCCCAGCTACGCTGGGCAGGCCTTCTCGGGTGGCTAGAGCGCGAAAGAAAGAGGAAAGGGCGGCTAGAGAAAAAGCAGGAGGGCGGGCGCCAACTGAGTGCGAGCGCAAGCGCTCTCCTCCAGTCGGGAGAGTGTCGTCCTACTGTTTCTAGTCAGCGGAGCAGGAAGCTACTGTTCGCTCCGTTCTTCTTTTAAATGTTTTCTCCCAGCATTGGCACAGTTCAAATTTATTATACTTCAAATAGCTCATCAAAAAAGTGATATTGTGTTTACATCGAGATTCCATTACTTTCACTTCTAATACTTAGGGTTAGGAGTGTATAGTTATGTTTTTCTAAATGCGTGATTTGCGGGCTGGCTCCAAGGAGCACATTTCAGTGACCTTAAGAAGGAAATGGAAAACTCAAAAGACCGCCTCAAAAATGTAAAGGAAAATTTATTATTTATATCGCTGTGCTTTGTTTCTACCTCATTTTTGAATTTAATATTAAATTATTTTATTATTTACATTTTGTTTATTATACAATTAAAAACATTTGAAATGTTTTAAATTTCAAAATATTTTCACATCAGAATTTTAAATATACAGAGAGAGGCATGTATTTAGAGACTGGCTCTCATTATGTTGCGCATGCTGGCCTCCAAATCCTGGGCTCAAGCAATCGGCCTCAGCCTCCAGCACAGCTGCGACTACAGGCACTCGCCACCACGCCTGGCTTAAATATTATTAAAACACAAAAATTCACAATTCTATGAGGGGAGAGAAAGAGGCTTAAATTATGCTTTAAATAATCCAGTGTCAAAAACTCTGTCTTCATTGCCATCCATCATATCCTTAAGAGAGATTTCTGCACTTACTGCAGTTAATTTTTTTTTCCTTTTTCTCGTTCTTTCCTTCTTTCTCTCTTTCTTTCTTACTTTTTTTTTTTCTGTTTGTTTGCAGAGACGATGTCTCCTTCTGTTGCCCTAGCTGGTCTCCAACTCCTAGGCTCCAGCGATCCTCCTGCCTTGGCCTCCCAAAGTGCTGGGATTACAGGCGTGAGCCACCAGCCCAACCTAAACACCATTCTAAAATCTTTTTAAAATAAACAAATAGAACAGTAAAACAGAGCTAGACATAGTAAAAGTCCATTTTAAGGATTTCTGGTTGCATTGATCCTAATGGGACATAGAACAAACACTGATTACCACATCCACTACAAGTATGTATTAGAAGACCCAAATCAGGATATGGAATGGAACTTCCTTACCCTTGTGATATAGAGTATATCACATGCACTTAAGTGTTTAACACCTTTTAACACAATGAGCTGCATCTATCATCTGGTGTTATACATTGCATCTGGCTCAACCTTGACAATTTTTGTTCCTAGGCGACAGAGGCAGAGCATTTGGGAGTCATGGTGTAGGCAGGAATTTAAGAACTCCTGCTGCAGCCTAATCACTTTTAAAACTTATGTTTAAAATCCAAACTTCATTTTTTAAATAAAAACTGACTGCCCCAGAGAAGTGCTCTAGGGAACCAGGCTGTTCTGTGCAGTTTATGGTACTGGTTTTAATGAATTTTAATATGTCTTTCTCTTTGAGAGGCTTAAGCAAGGAATTCAACTTCTATATCATCTAAAAACGGCAACTAATTCATTATATCCATTTTACCTTTAACGTAAAGAAGACCACAAGCTTCCACAGCTGTGATGCTAGGTGTATCAATTTAACTCAATCATCTTTCTTTATAAAGTTTCAGAGGTTATTGTAAATCCATGCTATCATCTTGGCAAATACAGTTTATTACCCTTTGGGCCAACTTCTATGTAGTATCTCCAAAGTGCAACATTGTGCTTCATAGACACAAAAATGAATAAGATACAGTTACCGCTGGAGGTGTTGAGGGTAGGGGAGCAGGATGATAATTGAGAATTCTCTTCTGGTACTTACCTTGTAACTTATGTTACAGGGCGATGTGAGAACCCAGAGGAGGAAACTGCTAATGCTAGCAGAAGTGACATTTGAACAAAGGCTGGGGAAAGGATTGTGGAGTGGGCCTTCCAAACAGAGGAAATTGTATAAGTAAAGCACAGAGGCCAGAAAGTCAACCCAGGTAATTCAGGGTGCGCCCCATGGTAGAATGCAGGGAGTACTGCATCGTGTGATGTTAAAGTCAGAGAAGGGAGTTTACAGTCAGAATCCTGATGAGCACTGAACACTGTTCCAAAGGATCTGAGCAGGAGAGGTACACACAGCCTTGGAACCGTATTTTAGGAAAACTACCCTAGAGGTGGTATTAAAAAAAAAAAAAAAACTGCAGAGGAGAGCAGGGGAAGGTATGTGCTCTGAAAAACTTCATATTTGTATTTTGGTAAACTCCATTTTGGAAGGAAAAGAAAAGATCAGTTGGTATTGCACATAAGTCTTTTTGGTTTTGTTTCTTATATTTAAGTATTTCTATGGTCTGAATGTTTGTTGTCCCCCCACCCCCCTAATTCATATGTTGAAGGCCTCACCCCACTGGGATGGTGTTTGGAGATGAGGCTTTGGGAGGTAATTAGGTTTAGATGAGGATGTGAGGGTGGGGCCCTCGTGATGGGATTAGTGCTCTTATAAGAAGAGACGCTGAAGAGCTTGGTAGCTCTCATGTGAGGTTAGAATGAGAAGGCACCTGTCAGTGAGGAAGTCAGCCCTTGCCAGAACCTGATGTTGCCCGCCCTCTGAACTTGCACACCAAGCCTCCGGAACTGAGTGAAAATAAAATTTTGTTGTTTAAGCCACGTAGTCTATGGCATTTTGTTATGGCAGCCCAGGTCAAGTGTTTTTTTTAGATAAGAAAAATGTGAGAACATTTGCTTGAAAATACACCTCCGGGCCGGGCGCGGTGTCTCACGCCTATAATCCCAGCACTCTGGGAGGCCAAGGCGGGTGGATCACGTTGTCAGGAGACCGAGACCATCCTGGCCAACGTGGTGAAACCCATCTCTACTAAAAATACAAAAGTTAGCTGGGCGTGGTGGCACATGCCTGTAATCCCAGCTACTCGGGAGGCTGAGGCAGGAGAATCGCTTGAACCCTGGAGGCGAATGTTGCAGTGAGCCGAGATGGCGCCACTGCACTCCAGCCTAGCGACAGAGCGAGACTCCTTCTAAAAAAAAAAAAAAAAAAAAGAAAAAATAAACTTCGGGAAGGAGGTGGAAGAAACGAATAAAAATGTGTCCTCTGTGGAATACAAGAGTGACCTGGTACAGAGGTGGAAAGGAGAGTTTTGTATCTTTTGAATATTGAGCCACGTGAATGTACTACCCCAGCCCAAAAATGAACGAATAAATAAATGAATGAATGAATCAGTCTTGCCAAGGCCTCCATTGCTACTGGATAAAAATGGTAAAAATTGGCCAGGCACAGTGGCTCACACCTGTAATCCCAGCACTTTGGGAGGCCAAGGTGGAGGATCCCTTGAGGCCAGGAGTTTCAGGCCAGCTTGGCAACATAGTAAGACCCTGTCTCTATACAGACAAATATATAAAAAGAAAAAAAAATTTAAAAGTTGCTGGAAAATGTATGCAAAAGAAGAAGATTTATCTTTTTTCATGTTAATTCAGAAAGGAAAGTGACAGAAAATACAAGATATATAGATTCAGGTCTTTTCACCACAAGTGAAAATACTGAACTATCATTGCTATGACAGAGTTGGGCGTTTTTCTGATTATAAAAGTAATGTGATTTTTCTGTAAATTTTAAGAAATAATCCAAAGTGTAAAATACAGATAATAAAAGTTTGTCATATACAACCTCCATGCCCCCTATCTTCATTCCCCCCCCCCCACAAAAAGAGAAAGAGATTACTCTAAACCTTTTGGTAGTTGTACTTTAAATGCATACATGTCAACCCACCTTAATCTCTCATTGGAATTTTAGAAACTGGGCATGGTGTAGGGAGAAGAGATTCATACGTCAACCTTGGGACTAATGAGGATCAAGGATAACAGGTGAGTAGCTGTGGATCTTCCACCTAGGTGGGGTGCAAATGTTTACAATGCAATATGGTGAAGACTGCTGTGTGCAGAACATAGTGGAGAGGGCATCAGGCAAGGCTTCATAGCAAAGTTGACTGAACTGAGTCTTAAGGAATAAAAAGAGTTTGCCAAGAAGACAAATGAAGGTGGAGAGCTTGATCCATTGACAAGAAAGAACAATGCAAGTTTGTAGACTGAAATTAATTCAGTATGCAGAACATAAACAGAATCTGGGTGCTCAGCAAAGGTCATAAACATTAGGCTAGGGAGTTAAATAATATCTATACCTGAAGGTAATGTTCAAGGTCATGCTAAAAGTCTTGGATTAGAGGTTGGACTTGAACAAAAAAATGTGAACAAGGCAGTGACATGGTCATAAGTGGGAGTTAGTGGGGAAAAGTCATGAAGAGGGCTGGTGATGCAGCATCAGAGCCAGCAGACAAAGGAGGGCTCTGCAACAGTCCCAGCAGGTGCTGAACTTGGGGAGATGTCAGTGAGTTTCAAGAGGAAGAAATGACAATGAGATATTTTTAGGAGCTGGGACTGGGTTAAAAAAGGGAGAAGGAGTCATCAGGGATGACTTGGGTGTGTGGCTTTGCAACAGGCTGAGGGTCCTGCTGTTCTAGAGAGATGCTAAGGGGCAGCTATGGGGCATGGAGCATCACTTTGGGCATATTGATAGTGAAGTACTGTGGGACATCCATGTGGCTGGATATGGCCAAGGGTAAGTGTAGGTTCCATGGGGCCTGAAGTATATATCACTTGCGGATTGCTATAATTTGAAGGTATGTGCCCCTCCTAAATGCATATGTTGGAACTTAAACCCCAAGGTGATGGTATTAAGAGGTAGGGCCTTTGGGAGGTGATTATTAAACCTCGAGGGCTTTTCCCTCATTAATGGGATTAATGCCTTTATAATAGATGCTGCAGAGAGCTGCTGGTATCTTTCCATTCCTTCTGCCATGTGAGAACCCAGAGTCCATTCTTTTTGCCCTTCTGCCACGTGAGGATGCAGCAAGATGGCACCATCTTGGAAACAGAGAGCAGGCCTCACCAGACTCCAAATCTGCTGGTGCCTTGGTCTTGCACTTCCCAGTCTCTAGAACTGTGATAGTTTATAAATTATTCAGTCTATGGTGTTTTGTTACAGCAGCAGGAACAAACTTAGAAAGGGATCCCTTTTAAGAAAAGGAATCCAAAATTAAGTGTGAGGGGGAATATGTATTGAGAATAAGAAGTCACAAAATTATAGAATTTTTTTAAGTTGTAAAATCATATAAAATCACAAAATCCACAAATTTTATTTTTATTAGTTGATTCCTCTTTATAATGCCTTTTGTCCTACTTTTTTTAGCTACATTTTTTAGATTCATATTTTAACTGTTTTGTTATCTACTCACCTTACAAGCTCTTTCATCTTTGTTTTTCCGTGACACAATTTTAAAATATTTTCTATATAGAGAAAAAAGATAATTTAGTCTTTCCTCTGGCATGGTTAATCGAAACTGGTTTTGCATGATTGATCATTTCAAAAAAGTTTCTTTGGCTTCCTATGTCATTACTGGTCATATCATGTAAATTTTTAGAATTTCTGTCCAATTTGAGAAAATATTTATTTCACATCTGAGCTGTTTGTACTGCTGCTCTAAGTGTGTGCCCTACAAATGCAAGAGTTATGGTAATCCTAATTTGTTGATTCCTAATATTCCAGATTCCAAAAATTATCTTATGTTTTTATAATTGTTTATGGTGTATTAATGAGTATATTCCTGACGCAAGAGAAGTTCAGTTTACATGAGGTAATGATGAATATCAAAGTCCTATCTGCTTATAATTTTATACATCTAAGTTTGTTTGTTTGTTTGTTTTTGGACAGGGTCTTGCTCTGTCTCTCACGCTGCAGTGCAGTGGTACAATCATAGCTCACTGTAACCACGAACTCCTGGGCTCAAGTGATCTTCTGCCTCAGCCTCCCGAATAGCTAGAACTACAGGCACATGCCACCACACCTTGCTAATTTTTTGTTGGTGGTGGTGGTGGTGTTGAGACAGGGTCTCGTTTTATTGCCCTAACTGGTATCAAACTCCTGGGCTTAAGCAATCCTCCCACCTCAGCTTCCCAAAGTGCTAGAATTAACAAGCATGAGCCACCATGCCCAGCCACATCTGATAATTGAAAGAACTTTCCACAGGTTAGCTTCTCCTCTGTTACCCGCTACTTACTTACTTCTGGTTCATTTAAGATCTTTTACCCTACACCTTCACTTCCAGATGCCAGGAGAGTTTGCAGAGCAGGTGGAAAGGGTTTCCTGGGAGACATGCCTACATTAGGACTGCTGGCAATAACTTGGAAGTGCTGTGGATAAACAACTGGATACCATTAATTCCAATCTAAAGTATGTCTTAGTCCACTCAGGCTGCTATAACAAAATGCCATGGACTGGGTGGCTATATACAACAGAAATTTATTTCTCACAGTTCTGGAAGCTGGGAAGTCCAAGATCAGGGCTCTGGCAGGTCCAGTGTATAGTGAGGGCCTGATTCTGCATAGACAGCTCTTTTCACTCGAACCTCACATGGTAGAGGGGGCAAGGACTCTCAGGCTTCTTTTAGGGTCCTTTCTCATGAGCTAATCACTTCCCAAAGACCCGCCTCCCAGTATCATTACCTTGAGGATGAGAATTTCAACTATGAATTTTGAGGGGACATAAACATTTAGATCACAGCAATGTATCCTTAACTCAACTTCCCTGGGCTGAACCTCAAAAATGTTCATAGTCACTCAATGCCATTGAAGAGGTAGGGAAATGTGACTGATAGGGAATTGAAGTGGAAACAAACAGCAGCTTTAATCAACTGTAGTTAAAATATCTTACTATATACATTTTACAAAAACATGACTACACGAGCATATTGCTAAGTGTCCCTCTCAGAGCCATGAGAGGGACACTTAAGCTTCATTAGAATCATGGTACATCTAACTCTGTGGACAATTTTATATATAGTACATCTAACCTGTGGACAATTTTATATATAGTTGAAGCTGAGAGAAATGATCAGGGCAGTCATTGTAGTTGAATTGCTTAGGTATTTTTTATGGATTCCTGATGTCCCTTAAACTTGATCACAATACTACTTATGCCTAAGATAGGCCTTTCTTCAATGCAGAGTGAGAAGTGGTTAAGTTTTTATCTTTACAAAGTCATCCCACTGAACAAAGGCAATGGATTATGATTAGATCTCTAATCAGCAAGTTAAGGAATTCATATAAAAGTTCATTTTCTAATGGTGTTAAACAAATGAAGTTCTAATTTAACTCACTATTCTGTCATCTGAAATGAAACAGGCCTGAAGATTTAACATCATGAAATATTCTAATTCATTTTAAATGTTTACTATAATTAACAAATTTCAAAGAGCAAAGCTACAATGACATTTCTCAAAAATGAGACAAGTACTTCAGAGTCTTGTAGTGCCTGAGGGCCTCCTTATGAACATCCCTTATCTGGCTCTGTGCTGTGCATCATTTTATAGCAGGGATGTGCTGCTGAAGTACAACACATAACACTATACAAAAGCTCCAAATTGTGTCAGTTCCACTCACCAAATACGGAGTGTCTTCTGTTTGCCTGGCATTATCTGAGGACCATTAAAGATGCAAAGATGAACTAGACTACCTGTTCTTTTTAATTTTTTAAAATTCCCATAGGTTATTGGGGAATAGGTGGTGTTTGGTTACATGAGTAAGTTCTTTAGTGGTGATTTGTGAGATTTTGGAGCTTGAGAGGAGACGAGATAAGAAATAACGCAACAGATGAATATACTTCCTTTACACCAATTATCTTCCTTCAGCTGGGTTTTTGAACCAAGTGCAGTGGGGACACAAAGAAAAGAGGTCACATCCAGATAGGACAAAAAGGAAAATATTTCATCTGCTATGTCAACAACATTTGATAACATTATTAGAGCCTTTCCTATGCCCCAAGCACTAGCTTAAACAATGGCTACAGAAACAAGATTAAGATACAAGGTAGCCCTTCTGTGCTTCAGAATCTAGGTGGGGAGACATATACAAAGAAAAATAATTTAAAGAGAAAAATCAACTTTTTCTTAAACAAGACAAAACTAAAACTTCTTCTTAACCCTGGAATCATATTTTCTTTCTACAGCCAATCCCTAAACCAGAGACTCAAAAGGCATGTTGGCTGTGCTATCATGACAAAGGGCCCTTCTAAATTGGGTGTGCCATCATGGTGGTTAAAAGCTCAGATCTAGAGACCACCTGGTCTCAAATCTTTTTAACTCCTGGCTCCTGCCTTACCTCATCTGTGACTTTGGGCAATAATTTCATTTCTCTGTGCCTTCTCCACTCAAGTGTTGATAATAATAGTACCCAGTTGTAACGCTTTGGTCATAAAATGAGTTATCCAGATAACATTTACTTAGATCAGTGCTTAGCCTGAGGTAAGCTCTTCACACATGATTTCTTTTTCTTAATCTCATTGATTACTATCTATTCTTACAAAAATAGCTCGCATAGTGGGTACTGGAACAGAAAGTTGCATACATTGCTATGGGGTCACAGGAGAAAGGAAAATAACTCTTGGGAAGGCAGTGTGATCCCTGCCATGTGTTTGGAAGGAAAGATGATGTTATCCTTTCAGATGGGAATGAGGGAGAGTAGGACTGGATTAAACATCCATGCAAAGGAAACAGCATATGCAACAGTGCCTATGCAGTGTCATAAAGGCACCTGGCTTGCTTGGGACTGATGAAAGGAGCTTGTTACAGTTTAACAGAGTGCATATGAAGTAATTCTTGAAAGATGAGCACAACTTTGGCAAGTAGAGATGGAAGAAGGAAATCAGTGGGGTAGAGATAGTCGACTAGGTGGGTGGCACTCTAGGCAGAAAGAGGGAAACATGGGGAGGGGTGAGATAACATCCAGGAGTGGGATTTGTCTGGAGGGTAGGGTGGGTACAGGGGCTGAAGGGCTTAGAGGAATGGAAGGAGAGTTGGATTCACATTGTGAAGAGCTCTGGAAGCCACCATGGGGAGTTTACCAGCAGCACTTCAAGCAATCCAATGGGAAGAATGGAAGGTTCTTTTTGTTTGATTGAGCAGGGACATGATAGAATCAAATTTTCCCTTTATACAGATTAATCTGACAGTACTTTCAGAAAGGATTAGTGTGGGAAGAGAGAGGAGTAAGAATGCCATTTAAAAGACAATACTCTCTAGGAGTTCATAACATCTAAGTCTGGGACCAACTCTATAAAGCTAAAATCGATAAATTACTCTGTGTGTGTGTGTGTGTGTGTGTGTGTGTGTGTGTGTGTGTGTGTGTGTGTGTGTTTAATCTGGAGGCTATGCCGTAAGGATATTATGACTGTGATTCCACTAGAGGGTAGTAGAGACAAATTGGTAAAATAGGCTGCTATTTTTTTTTCCCTACCTGCTACAGGCTAACTATTTTCTTGTCTATATTTTGTAATGGTTGCAAGTTTAATTTAGTTACTCCATGGCTAAGAAAAATATGACAAGTACATTTAGTGGGTTATAGCTCTAGACAGTTTAGTAAGTTCAAGGTATCAATTTTTAGGAGACAATAAAGCTGGACTGACAAAATCACAAAGCTGGCTGGCCTTTAGCCTTTTTACAATAACCAATAACTCATTATGGCATTGAACTGAAAACCTTCTTTTAAATTGAATGCTGAAAATTACATCCAAATCTCTTGTTGATTATATTTAAAAAAATTGGTAAAATTTAATTCTGGTGTGTACTCTTAGTTAAGTAATTTGAGAAGGCATTTCTTTGGTATACTCATCTACAGATAATATCCTAAAATAGATACTGCTATATTATATACATTGCTATATTTTAGCATACACACACATACACATACACTTTTGGAAAGTAATAGGCAATAAAGATCTATACTGCATATATTGTTTTGTTTTTCAACTTGTATTTTGTTTACTGTTAATTTATCATGAGGAAATAATTATATATGTATAAAACCATATACTTGAAAAAGTTCATTGTAACATTTTCTAAATTAATAAAAATGTATAGCCAGCCTAGAATCTAATCGGGAAATGGTTAAATAGGAAAATTAGGGTACTTTTCTTAATGAAATACCACATACACAGACACATACTGTGATAGCAAGTTTGTAAAAGCAAGAACTTGTACTAAAAGTAAGTAGATACAGAATTGTTCACTTAGTGTTATGGGATGTGTCATCGTTTAAAAACACTTCTTCCAACTAGTTTTATGTTGTTTTTATAATGACCACACACAAAAAGGTTAATATACCGTCAATAATGTTTTACTTACAACTTCAAGACATTGCCACTTAGCTAACACCTTACAATTTTTCAGTCCAAAGATCACTATATTAATACTTTAATCTGAGTAACTCTCTTCTATTACTTCATATTGTTAAAAGGAAGGGAAGGAAGGAAGGCAGGGAGGGAGGGAGGAAGGCAGGAAGGCAGGAAGGAAGGAAAGAAGGAAGGAAGGAAGGGAAGGAAAGGAGGTGGGGAGGGAGGGAGGAAACTGAGACTCCTAGAATGCATCTGCTATCATATCTGCAATGAAATATCTCTGGAGTAAGCTATAGTATTTAAAAAAGATTTATTAAGTACCTTCCTCAATAGCTTAAGGAAAGGAGTGCAAAGAGGCCAGCAGAGCAAACAGAATTCTGAAATGGAATTTGTCCATACCAGAAGTACAGTGTGTTACCATATTTCAAATGGGTGTGTCCTACTGCAGGAAGTAGAAGCTTCAGAAACTTGTTCAGTCATGAAAACGTTGTAGTTGAACATCCTCTTCCATCTTTAAAAATACAAAAGGCCGGGCGCGGTGGTTCACGCCTGTAGTACCAGCACTTTGGGAGGCCAAGGCAGGCAGCTTGAGGCCAGGAGTTCGAGACTAGCATGGCCAACATGGTGAAACCCCGACTCTACAAAAAGTATAGAAATTAACCAGGTGTGGTGGCAGGCACCTGTAATCCCAGCTACTTGGGAGATTGAGGTAGGAGAATTGCTTGAACACCAGAGGTGGAGGTTGCAGTGAACTGAGATTGCACCACTGCACTCCAGCCTGAGTGAGAGAGTGAGACTCTGTCTCAAAACAACAACAACAACATAACAAAACCCCAAACTAAAACTAAACTCATCTTCATTCTAATGGCTTCTAAACACTCGCAAAGGCAATAAGCATGGAGTTATAGAATAATAAAATGTTAAAATTGTTGGTGCCTTAGAGATCATCTAATGAAAAGTACCCTAATTTTCCTAATGAAAAGGGAAGAGAGTCTTAAGGAGTGTTACATTCCTTTCATTTTTAGAGCAACATGTACTTATTACATTTGTTTTGTTATTTAAGCTTCTGATAATAGTGTAACTTTGTCAGTAAGTAGGATGCGTGTGTGTGTGTGTGTGTGTGTGTGTGTGTCTATGTGTAGGTAGGTAGGTAGTCAGATAGAAAAAGAAATTAAATGTTTCCAGATGGTAATAATAACCATCTTTTATAATATTTAAAATTGTGCCAGGTACTATTCTAAGTACTTTAAATGGACTATGTTTAAAGATGCAACAATTCTGCTGGTGCAGAGCCAGCTTCAGATGAGGAAACTGACATCTCAAGAGTTTAGATAATTTGTGCAGTGCCAGACGGCTAGCAAGGGGCAGAATGGACACTTGAACCTAGGATTTTTCCTGACTTCAAAGCCAAGCTTCTCTACCTGCATGCAATGTTCCTCTTATGTGCAAAAAATAAATACATGGCACTGTATTAAGATGATAAATTACTTGAAATATTATTAATATTAATTTTGATATATAGAAATAATATATTTTGTCCTCTTATACTGTTGTGTCTGAATGATGATTTCATTCTCACCAATATCTCCCTAAATCACAGTAGAAGTGTATCATTTTCTTTAAATAAGAACATGATTAGAGAAGGTTGAATCATTGGTTAATAGTAGAGTATTTAAAATAGTTGTTCATTTTTCTTGGAACATCACAATCATTAGCTTCAGATGAAATGGATGAGACACTTTAGAACTCATTCTTATATAGCTGTAGGTCCAGATTTTCTCTCATCACTAGAATTTTCCACTCAAGATACATGGTTGTTTATTTTCAGTGCTTTTGTGGGACTAGGCAGGGGGTTACACAAGAACACAGCAGTGGACTAATGTAATCCTTGGTTCGTGACACATTGTCACTATTGGTGCATTTACGGGCATCCTTATTTATATAATTATTAATTTATAGTAATAAAGTAATAAACACCCATGAAACCCTAACCCAACATTAAAACTGGATCCTGAACAATAACTTACGTGTGTGTGTGCTCCTCTTTGCATCATCTCATTTGACCACTGCCCAAACCTCAGGTAACTGCTGCCATCTTGAATCATCATTCCTTTGCTTACCTTTTTATTTAGTTTTGTCTTATCTGTATAGCCTTAAAAATGTATAGTCTTAAAAAGTCCCCTTGAATTTTATTTAAATTTTTTTTTTTTTTTTTTTTGAGATGGAGTCTGGCACTGTCACCCAGGCTGGAGCTCAGTGGCACGATCTCCGCTCACTGCAAGCTCTGCCTTCTGGGTTCACACCATTCTCCTACCTCAGCCTCCCGAGTAGCTGGGACTACAGGTGCCCGCCACCACGCCCAGCTAATTTTTTCTATTTTTAGTAGAGACAGGGTTTCACCGTGTTAGCCAGGATAGTCTCGATCTCCTGATCTCATGATCCGCCTATCTCGGCCTCCCAAAGTGCTGTTAAAATTTTTTAAACCTCAAAATAGTTGAGAGCAGTAGCAATAAAACTCTTATACCCTTACCCTAAATTCCCCAATTATCATTTGACCAAATTTGATTTCTCTTCTCTTCTCCTCTCCTCTTCTCTCTTCCTTCTTCTCTTCTGTCATTCTTCTTCCTTCCTCTTCCTCCTCCTCCTTCTTCACCTTCTCTTTCTTTGCTCTCTTCTTCTTCTTCTTTTCTCTCTTCCCACTTCCTGAACCATTTTGAAGTAAATTACAGACATCATGGCTTCCTCAAATGCCTCACTTGCATTTCTTGAGAATGATGTTTTCCTATATAACCAAACACCACTATCAAAACCTAGGAAAGTAACACTAATTCCATAATACTCTAATATATTATCCACATTCAAATATCCATACTTTTCCAAAAAATGTCTTTTAGAATCTGTTTATTATATCTCTATTTTAATAGTCTTCCATCTTCTGTTTTGTTTGTGTTTTGTGAGAATATATTTAAGCTGGTTGTTCTGAAATGGTTCCCATGTGGTACATTTATCTGATCATTTCTTCTTGGGGTCATTTAACTTGTTTCAATATCCCTGTATTGCATACAATATTTTCTGTATTGTATACTGGTCTGGTAGGTTTGATTAAGTTCAGATTATGCATTTTTGGTAAGGATACTTAACAGGGAAGTTGTGCATTTCACATTGTATTCTGTCAAGAGGGACATGATTCAGGTGGCCCACTTCACTTAATTGTAATTTTTAATTAAATCTTTTCATTTTAGGCTGGACATGGTGGCTCACGCCTGTAATCCCAGCATTTTGGGAGGCCGAGGAGGGCAGATCACTTGAGCCCAAGAGTTTGAGACCAGCCTGGGCAACATCATTAAACCCTATCTCTACAAAAAATACAAACAAATTAGCTGGGTGTGGTGGTATGTGCCTATAGTCCCAGCTACTTGGGAGGCCGAGGTGAGAGGACTGCTTGAGCTCAGGAGCTTGAGACTGCAATGAACCATGATTGCACCACTGCACTCTAGCCTGGAGGACAAAGCGAGACACTGTCTCAAATAAAATAAAATTTTTAAATATAAATTTTTCCATTTTATAGTTGTGTTCATAAATTCTTTAATACTCTTCCACTCATGAGGTGGATCTTAATTCTTCTCCCTCTAGCCAGCATGCCATGAGAACACTTAGGCCATGGTTGGAGTGGCCTTTGGGTGAGAAACTAGTCTCCTTCCAAGAGCCAGCAATGAACTAGTTCTGCTAGTGAATGAGCTTGGAAGCAGATATTGTGCTAATATTTGGTTATTAAGTTATATTTTTCAAGAAATTTTTCCATTGGGTACAATTTTTCAAATTGTTGGTACATAGGTGATAATAGTATTCTCTTACTACATTTTATATCTCCAGCAGGTCTATACACTGTTTTAATTCATGATACTATTTATTTGTGACTTTTCTCCTTTTTCTGGTACAGTCTTGCCAGAAGGTTATCTTTGTTTGTTTTTTCTTACTGTTGTTTTTGTTTTGGTGTTTTTTGAGACAGAGTCTAGCTCTGTTGCCCAGGCTGGAGTGCAGTGGCACTATCTTGGTTCACTGCAACCTCTGCCTCCCAGGTTCAAGCGATTCTCATGTCTCAGCCTCTTGAGTAGCTGGGATTATAGACACATGCCACCACACCTGCCCTGTTTGTTTTGGAAGAACCCATGTTTGCCTTTGTTAACGTTCTCCATTGTATCTATAATTTTATATTTCATTAATTTCTGCTTCCATTTGTATTATCTCTCTCCTCCTATGCATTAACATTTAGTATCTTGTCTTTCCTAATGTAAGTATTAATATCTAAAAATGTCCCTCATAATGTCATTTTTGCTGTATACTATGAGATTTGATATACAGGGTTTTAACTTTTTGAATGTATAGAGACAGTAAAAATAAATGTTTAAATATCATTGTCTGCTAATTCTGACATCTGTATCATTTCATTTTCCTTCTTAGTTGATTTTTCTCTTCATTATTGGTTGTATTTTTCTGCTTCTTTGCATGCCTGTAATTTCTGTTTCTTTGCATGCAGTAATTTTTACCACATCAGGCATTACTTTTACCTTATTGGGGGCCGGATCCTTTTGTATTGCTGTAAATATTTCTGAACTTTGTTCTGAGGTGCAGATTAACTTCCTTGGAAACATTCTGATCCTTTCCAGTCCTGCTTTTATGATTTGTAAGAGAAAAAATAGATAGAACCAGAGCTGTGTTTAGTCTAGAGCTGATTATTCCCCATGTCTGAGGCAAGACCCTCCTGGTTACTCTTTTGGTTGTCCCAGAAATTATGAGTTTTTCTACTCTGGCAGGTAGAAGCAGACACTGTTCCTGGCCTTGAGTGAGCAGCAGGTACTACTCCCTTTAATCTTTTGGGGTGGCTGTATTAGTTAGGATCCTCCAGAGAAACAGAACCAATAGGATATGTGTGTGTGTGTGTGTGTGTGTGTGTGTGTGTGTGTGTATCACAAGGAATTGGCTCATATGATTATGGAGGCTGAAATGGCTCAGGATCTGCAGCCGGCAAAGCTGGAGACCCAAAAGAGCCAACAGCATAATTTCCAGTCTGAAAGCCAGAAGGGGGTTCTAGAACCAAGAAGAGCTGATGTTTCAGTTTGAGCAAAATCAGAAGACTGACATTCCAGTTCAGGCAGGAGAAATTCCCTTTTACTCAACCTTTTGTTCTAGCCAGGACTTAAACTGAGTGGATGAGGCCCAACCTCTCCCTACATTAGGGAGGGCCATTGCCTTTACCCAGACAATCAATTCAAATGTTAATCTCATCCAAAAACACTCTCGCAGACACACCTAGAAGAATGTTTAACCAAATGTCTGGGCACCCCATGGCTCAGTCAAGTTGACACATGAAATTAAGCATTACAATGGTTCTTTTCCTGCCCTCTGTAGTTCATTCACCTGAATTCTCAAGGGAGACCAGCTTCACATTTGCAGGGGGTTCTGTGCTTTCCTCCTCAGGACTCTGTCCTGTGAATGCTAGAGTTTTGGGTTTGTCTCTCTGGATTCTCAGCTTTGTCTTTCAACTCAGAGATTTTACTGGCTCTGCCTGGGTCCCCTTCCTGCACCAGGCTGTCTCAAGACAGTGAACTGGGGCAATCACTGGGTTTAACCCATTTGATTCTTATCTCTCTTGGATCACTGTCTTAAATTGCCTGATGTTGAGTGTTTTGAAAATTATTGTCTCATATATTTTGTCTATCTTATTATTTTTTATAATTCTTTAAGGTGGTGGGGGGGATAAATTTAGTACCTGTCACTCCAGGCTTCCAAGCAGAAGCACCTATAGTATCCTACATTTTATTTTTAAATTTCCAGTATAATTTTTTTCCTTTAACCCAGGGTTATTTAGAAGTATGTTTTTAAAACTTGTAAATATTCTTCATTTATCATTTTAAAATTGTTTAAACTTAAAGCAGAATCTTATATAAGTCCACTAAGTTCAGGCTCATTATTTGTATTACTCATATCTCTTTATCACAGTTGAATTTTTCTTTTAATTTTCAATCCTTGTTTGGTTGAAAGCACTGTTGAATTTCTGACAGCCTCATCTATCAATAGTTAAGACAAATGTGTTGAAATCTCTCATTATGATAGTTGAATTTATTAATTTCTACCAGCAGTTCTATCAAATTTTGCTTCATATTTTTAAGAATATTTTATTGTGCAGCTATGTATTTAGTATTTCTATAACTTCTTGGTGAATTGAACTTTTAATCATTATGTAGCAACCATCTTTTTTCTTAATAATGCTTTTGTTCTTAAAACCTATATCAGAATTGTCTGATGGAAATATGTGAGGCATATGTGTACTTTCGAATTTTCTTGGAACCACACTACAAAGGTAAAAAGAAACAGGTTAAGTCAATTTTAATATTACCTTTTTTTTTTAAATTTTGAAACAGTCTCGCACTGTCACCCAGGCTGGAGTGCAATGGCACAATCTTGGCTCACTGCAACCTGTGCCTCCCAGATTCAAGCAATTCTCCTGCCTCAGCCTCCTAAGTAGCTAGGACTACAGGCATGCGCCACCATGCCTGGCTAATTTTTTTTGTATTTTTAGTAGAGAGGTGTTTTCACCATGTTGGCCAGGCTGGTCTCCATCTTCTGACCTCAGGTGATCTGCCCACCTCGGCCTCCCAAAATGCTGGGATTACAGGCATGAGCCACTGTGCCTGGCCATTGATACATTTTATTTAACTCAATATATTCAAAACATTATCACTTAAACAGATAATTAGTATAATAATAATTAATGAGATGTATATTCTCTATATTTTGTGGCAAGTCTTTGAAATCTGGTATGTATTGTACACTTAAAGCACATCTCAATTTACACTAGCCTGGAGTGTGGTCAGTGCCTACCTTATTGGACAGTGCAGTTCTACATTGCTTTATCAACTTACATTTAGTTAATGTTAGTCTGTTACTTTTTTTTCCTTCTTGTATTTGAAACTGTATTCTCAAGCTCTGTATCCTTGTAAAAGACACATGCATTATTTTATGGAGTCTAAGATAAATATCAAATCTGGCATTAGGACAACTTTGAAATCAAGATGCATGTTATAATTAATGGAATGTTACAATCTCTGTCAGCCAGGTGGCATTTGTGACATAGTTGTCATTGCCTGTGCATGCACAAGCATTATGGTTGTCATTGCCTGTACATGCACAAGCAAATCAAAACTTGAAGAATGGGTGTCAGTAGCTTAGAATCAAATTTCCGAAGAGCATAATGAGGGCTCTTTTAGCCCCTAAGGTTCAAATGGTTGTGGGAAAGGAGTGGAGAAAGGTGTGAATCCAATATGTTTGGCAACATTCATAAAGCAAGAATAAACAAAATAAATTAGCTCCACATAATCACAAGGTTGTCTTAAGACCACAGAACCAATGGTTTTTAGTTATGTTATGGATTATTTTAGAAAGTGCTGAATTACCAGTGCTCTTGATAACATGAACAATAATAATGAGAAATAAAAAGGTGATTCATGAGAGCTGAGTGGATGTGATGAAATTTTAGAAACACTTTAATTAATTTTTTTCTTCTATTTTACTTACTTTCTTTTTTAAAAAATAAAATAAAATAGAGACAAGGTCTCCCTATGTTGCCCAGGCTGGTCTCAAACTCCTGAGTTCAAGCAATCCTCCTGCCTCAGCCTCTCAAACTGCTGGATTACACAGGCGTGAGCCACTGCATCCGGCCCCAGCTTCTATTTTACTTTCTATGTGTACATTAGTTATATATGATTAACATATATGTCTAAATATAAGTAAAAGAGCCCCTTAAGCTAGCATAAAATGAAGTTTAACTGATCAGAAAGCTTTTGTCATAATTAATCGATAGCATTTCTTCTTTTCTCCTTAGATTTACATAACATAAATCTTACATTCTATGTCATGTTAGATTTGATGAAGTAAGGTTTGTAGATCTCAGTTCTGCTTTTATACAATGTGACAATCTCTCTTAATTAGTAAGTTTTGTCCACTTAAATTTATTGTAATTATTAATATATGTAACTATTTCTATAATCATAGTTTATTATTTAAATATGTAACACTTTTTCAGTGTTCCTGTTTTCGTCCTCTCTTTATATATCTTTCCATTTTGACAGGTCCTTACATCCGTTAATATATAAAATATTAAATTTGGGGTATTTGTGGCTATTTCTCTCTCTCCCCTCCTGTAGTGTACAGATTTATAGTAGGCAGAATAACAGCCTTTCAAAGATAACTGTATTCTAATCTCTGGGACCCACGAATATGTTACTTTACGTGGCAGAAAGGTATCTGCAAATGTGATCAAGGTTAAGGACCGTGAGGACAGGGAGAGTAGCCTGAATTATCCAGGTGGGCCCAATCTAATCACAAGCAACCTTAAAAGTAGGAGAAGGGATCAGAGAGTCAAAGTCAGAGGTGACCATTTTGAAGAACGATTGGAAAGAATCAAGGTTGCTGCTTTGAAAATGGAGAACAGGGCCATGAGCCAAGGAATGGGATAGCCTCTAGAAAATGGAAAAGGCAAAGAATGGATTCAGCCCTAGAGCAGGGGTCCCCAACCCTCCGGGCCACACCATGGCCTGTTAGGAACCAGGCTGCACAGCAGGAGGTAAGAGGTGGGAAGAGAATTACCACCTGAGCTCCACCTCCTGTCAGATCAGCGCTGGCATTAGATTCTCATAGGAGCGCGAACCCTATTGTGAACTGTGAATGCGAGGAATCTAGGTTGCTCCTTATGAGACTCTGAGGTGGAATGCTTGAGAATCTTAGGTGGAACCATTTCACCTCAAAACCAACCCCCCACACACCTCCATTCATGGAAAAATTATCTTGCATGAAACCGGTCTCTGGTGCCAAACAGGTTGGGGACTGCTGCCCTAGAGTCTGCAGAAAGGAATGATACCATTCTCCTACCTTGATTTCAGCCCAGTAAGACTTGCATTGGACTTGATCCTACAGAACTGAAAGGTAATACACTGATGTTGTTTTAAGTCACCAGGTTTGTGTTAATTTGTCATAACGGTAATAGAAAACTCATGTAGAAATTTTAAACACCAAAAACTTTACCCAGTATTTGAAGACCTTTACTTCATATGTATCTTTCATATTTTCTAGGTTTGTCTTTTATTTGAGTGCTTTATCTATAATTGTTCGCAGGGTAGAATTTTGTGCGGTAAGTTTTTTGAGGTCTTTTACGCTTGAAAATATTTTTGCCAGATCCTTATATTTTAGCTGTGTAAAAAATTCTAAGTCCTGATTCATTTTCCTTTTTTTTTCTTTTAAGACAGAGTCTCACTCTGTTGCCAGGCTGGAGTGCAGTGGCACGATCTCGGCTCACGGCAACCTTGGCCTCCCGGGTTCAAGCGATTCTTGTGTGTCAATCAGCCTCCAGAGTAGAGGGGATTACAGGCAAGTGCCACCATGCCCAGCTAATTTTTTTTTTTTTTTGTATTTTTAGTAGAGATGGGGTTCCACCATGTTGCCCAGGCTGTTCTCGAACTCCTGGCCTCAAGTGATCTGCCTGCCTTGGCCTCCCAAATTGCAGGCATGAGCCACCACGCTGGCACCTCATTTTCCTTTTTTTAAAAAACATATCTGCTCTTTCTATAAGCTTTTAGAATTTCTTTTTCATGTGATATTTAAGTTTTTCACTTAGTAGATCCAGGAGAAGTGTGTTTTCCCCTTATTTCTTATGTTTTGGGCTTTATAGACCATTTCATCCTAGGTCTTTCATCTTTCTTTAATTTTAGGAGTTTGTCTTCTTTATTTCTTTAAATATTTATTCCTCCCTATTTCTATTCTTCTCTACTTTGGTGACTCCTTTTACCCAGATGTTGACAATTACACTCTTTCTTATCACCTAGCTTTATCTTTGTATTTTCTGTAGCTTTTTTTTTCTCCTTCCTCCCTTGTTGAGAATTCCTCAATTGGAACTTCCACTAATTTTGTCTTTTTTTTTTTTTACTGTATGTATTTTTTTCTCTTACTTGTTTAATACATGTTTTAGGTTTGTTTTGAATTCATTGTCTCTTCTAACATTGCTTATGAGGAAGTCTGTAATCACTTGCTATTTTTCTTTATAAATAGCTATCTGCTTGTTTTAGCCTATGAGATCCTATGTCCTAGAAGTAGTGCCTGCTTCATATGCTGGGAAAAGCTAAAGTCCATCCCTGACTAGGTGTTGAGGAAGTGTGAGGAATCCTGGGGGAGACAGTACCAGGCACAGAAAAGCACTCCTCCCTCCATGACTGGCTGGATGAAGCTGCCTTCAGTGGAAATACTGCTTCTACTGAAAACACGAGTGTGTAACTGAGCCCAGGAGTATCAAGGGGGAGGGGTGAGGAAGCAACTGCTTAAGATTAGTCTGTCCCCATCTGCTGTCTCTGCTCTTCACCTGCAAAGCTCTTCTGTGCTACGATCTGATCCAGCATTTCTCCCCAGTCTCCTCATGACTTCTAGTTGTTTAATTTAAGAAGATAAGAATGCAAACTATGTGAGCCTGGAGACAGAGACTGTTTATCTTTGCATCCACAGGGACCAGGATAGGGTCTGGCACTTGGTAAGGATCCAGTAAATAATTTTATAGTGCATTTCATCACATGGAGGGAGAAAGATAGAGACTGGGAAGGGTGAGTCGGGGAGAGGAGGGAAGATGAAGGGAAGTGGGTTCAAGGATACAAACACAGTTGACAGATGAATGAATTGATAGTAGAGTAGGGTGGCTATAATTAAACAAAAATGTATTGTGCTTGGATGATGGATACCCTAAATGTCCTGACTTAATCACTATGCATTATATATTTGTAGCAAAAGTTCACATGTGCCCCATAAATTTGAACAAATGAAAATAAATAAGTAAAACTCAAGATTATAAAAAGCTGAAAAAAATTTTTTTGCAGTGGAATAATCTGAAATAGTTATAAACTGGACTGGGGGTGGCACAGGAATGCTACTTACAAACCAATTACAAACATATATTGACAATTTAACAAAGATTGAAGATAGAAGGTAAGGCTATAAAGGAAATTTGAAATTAAGTTCATCATGTTCTACAGAAATAAAAATTATTTGGTTCATTATGCATACACACAGAAAAGTCAGACAAGTACTTATTTTCTGTACATATATATGTATATACACATGTATATATGATTTTATGCCACCTCTATGAGACATTCAATATTATTGCCAAAACTTTTTCTCTTGAAACTCTTTTTGATAGATGCATTCTTTCCACTACCAGCCTCTCTTGTGGTTTTTCTCTTATCATTAATTTCTTTTACTTTACTTTTTTTTTGGGGGGGGGGGGACAGGGTCTTGCTCTGTTGCCCAGGCTGGAGTGCAGTGGCACCATTTCACCTCACTGCAACCTCCACCACCAGGGTTCAAGCGATTCTCATGCCTTAGCCTTCCAGGTAGCTGGTACCACAGGCATGTGCCACAACGCCCAGCTAATTTTTTGTATTTTTAGTAGAGACAGGGTTTCTCCACTTTGGCCAGGCTGTTCTTGAACTCCTGCTCTCAAGAGATCCACTCGCCTCGGCCTCCCAAAGTACTCGGATTTCAGGCATGAGCCACCATGCCCGACCGTTTTACCATTGACTTCTGCTCCCCCATTTCCTTCACTGACTAATTTCTTTTCTCTCCACCATGGGTCCCAGGGTTCTGTCCCGGGCACTCTTCTCACTCTATTCTCTTTCCTTGCATGGTCTCATCAAACCCCAAGATTACAGCTATCACTTACATAATGATGCTCTCTAAACCATATTTGCAATCCTCACCTCTCTTCTGAGTTCTAGGCTTACTACATACTAGACTGCTCCACCTGGAGTTCCCACTGGCATCTTAACCTCCAATATCTTCCCCCACCAAATACAGTCTGTCCATCTTACTAACTGTTACCACTTTTGCCCATGGCAGAAATCTCAGTGTTGATCTTGATGACCATTTTTCCTCATGAATCACATCTAATTCAGCATGTCCATTCTACCTTCTTCTTTCTTCTTTACTTCTTTACTATATCTTCTTTACTGAGCTGACATCAGTAAAGTACTTGCTAAATAAACTGTAGTTTCTCAAAACATAATCCTGTGCTACTGTTAATAACTTGTGATTCTTCAAACATGTCGTATTGCACTCTCTCTATCTGGAATGTCTACCCACTTTACCTACTCTTTGTTGAGTAAGAAGGTTCAGCAAAAATCTGGCTTGGTGGAGGAGAAAGGTTCAAGTTAGGTGGCAAAAATGGAGGCAATAAATTCAGTAACATCAAGAGAAGCAGAAGGTCAGCCAGAATATGAGACAGAGTAGCCTTGTAGAGTGAGAAGCAAAACAACGAGAGGAAATAGAACTGTTAGTTAAAGTTTCATTGTCTAGTATCCAGTTCTTGTTGGCCTAGCAATGGGGTCATCATTTTACGGTAATTATTCCATAATGAGAAAACCTACATGCAAATGAAATAAATAATAATTAGGGATTTTGGACTAGTCACCATATCCTTGGAAGAAAGTAAGGGGATGATGTTGGGAGAGGGTCTTTGCTGCAAACAATGAACAAAATCATGAAGGGAAAGGAAATGTTGTGTGTATATACAGGATTAACTTGATCCTGCACTTGGGAGAGCTTTCTGATACTACGCACCTGTGTTTTTCCCACTATCTTTGGTCAGAGTCAGTGAAAACTAATAAAGCCTGTGATTCTAAGTGTCTCTCATACTCATGTTGCTGTTGGAAGGAACCCTAGAAATCAAGAACCTAGACTTGGGAAAGATACTCACTGTCTACCTGGGTTTGGAATAATCCAGGCAGTTTGCTATTGACCTGCTCTTCCTGTCCTTGCCATTAATAGGTGACAAGCGGATAGTGGGGTAGAGAGGGCAGCATCAAATCTATCCAAACCTACTCTAGGAATTACAGCAGGGAGCTGACATCGATAAAGTACTTGTTAAATAAACTGTAGTTTCTCCAAACAATCCTGTGCTACTATTAAAAATTAAGGTTCAAGGGTGGAAGGAGGGGGAAAGAGAGAGAATTTTTTCTGTACCAAAATGGTATCATCTTCAATATAGTGTTACGTGGAAATAAAATAAGATGCAGAACAGTGATTATTGTATGCTAGCTTTTGTGTAAGAAATGGGAAAATAAGAATATATGTGGAGTATTTGCTATTATTTACATAACAACACTAAAAAGTTACATAAGAACCTAATTAAAACAGTCTCCTATAATGGGAGGAAATAGAAAGCAAGGTGAATGAAAGCAAGATATCTTAATTATGATTTTTGATATTGTTTTAATATTTGAAATATGCAAATATTTTATCTGTTGAAATAAAACTGTTTAACCATTGCTGTGTGTTTGTCACCTCTTAGAAACATAAACAAAATTATCAGTTGATTATCAGATAACTGGCAGAGAGACAGAAAGACGTTCATGACAGTGTTGCTTTTAGTAGAACAAAGAAAAATAATTGTGATAGGCAACTGATCCAGCACAATAATGTGCAATTATGCAGTGAATACATGGAGTTGTTATGATGTAAATACATGTTTATTAAGTCATAGTGGGAAAATGTGATACCAAATAGTATGCATAGTATGATCTCTATATATGCAAATGAAAAATTGTGAAACAATACACCAAAATGTTAATTTGAAAATACAGGTGATTTTTGTTTAACTTTTGTTTTCTAATAAAGCTAATAAGTTTTTTTTTAATGTATCAAGTAAATAAAAAAATACTACCTCTCACCGTCCCTTGTCCTCTCTCTACTCATTCAGCAGTATGTCCTTCCATATTTGCTACTACTAGCATATATCAGTAGTAGAAGGATTGACATTTATTGTTTACCATGTCCCAGGGATTGTTATAAGCACCTTGCAAGAATTACATAATTTAATAATCAGAACGGTATCATGAAGTAGGAGTTACTCTATTTCCATTTACAGATAAGAATCCCAAGGCCTAGTGAGGGTATGTACCTAGTCCAGGTCACGTGGATATAATCAGTGTTGTGAATCATGAACCTAGATGGTTTGACTCTAAAACATGTAACCACCATGACTGTGCTCTCACATTCCACAGGCACCTGTTCTTATCTCACTTCAATACAACTATACAATCCTGGCAACTCTGGCACTCTCTTTAATTTCTGGATTCCCGCAAACTAGCTCAGCACCTGGCTTGTAACACACAACTTAATGTTTGTTGGATGAATGAATGAATTTGTTTGAAAGCTGGTGAGGTGGTTCAGCTTTGGCAGCCCTCTGGATATGATCTAGTGTGATGGTTCCTAATCATACAGGTTGCTTTCCTTCTATGTTGCCTGTCAGAAACAACTGTCCAGATATATTACTCTGAAGTCCATGTTTCTGACAGTCATGCATTTCTGCACTGTATAGTTGAGGTATAATTTTTTATCCTACCACTAAGCCTGCCAATGAAAATTTATAACACATGTATTGAGTGCCTGGCACATAGCAGACTGTGTTCTAGGCACCCAGTGTACAAAGATAGAAACATACTTTATGATTGTAAGGAACTCAGGCTGGAGCAGGAGGCAGTGGAAGGGTGTGTCTAGTCACTGGTTCATTACAAAAGAGATGGAAGAACACACAAGTTGCCTGAGAGCCAGTGGAAGAATAACTCATTCCAACTGGGATGGAGTATCCTGGAAGACTTCCCAGAGGATGTGGCAGTGGACTGCACTCAGTTTCAAAGGATGAGTAGGAATGAGGCTAACAGTAAGGGGGTGGACAGGAGGAGGATAAACCGGGCGACACTTCTAATAGGAGCTTGAAGTCAAGGGAAGTCTACTTTATCCATTAAAATTGTGAGAAAGTACTTTTCTGGTAAGAATCCTAATCATTTCTATGTGGATGGGTCTCTTAAAGTAGCCAGGAGAAGGAGGATTTAGAAATTGTGCACAGAGAGAAGTGCAAGCCTATGTGAGTGTACAAGATGAAAAAGAAAGACCAGTTACATCTAGTGGAACGCTAAATCTTGTTACACATCACATCTTTGTTTTCTGACGTTAACAGTAATTGCAGTAATTGTGAGTAGGCCAGTTCCCTCTGCTCTGGCTTAGGCACATGAATTCCTTTCACTGACTCTGGTAGCCATGTGCAAACACAGTCAGAATCATTTCCTCGGTATGACGACTCATTATTCAGTGACGGGGAAAAAATTAACAAGCCTCAAAATAATGTCTTTTTTATCCAGACGGAATTTTAGCCCTCGTTATTTCAGACAACATAAATATATGACGTCTTCCAATTTTAAAAACCTTTTAAAAACAAGAGAAGTGCCTAGGCTTATTCTTCATGGTGCCCAGAGGTGGAAGTAAAATTACTACAAGTGACCAGGTAAGGACCCGGGATAAAACATCCTGATAGAGGATTGAGTTCATTTAGTCAAATCATCCATTTAAAAAAAATTACAGGCCGGGCGCGGTGGCTCACGCCTATAATCCCAGCACTTTGGGAGGCAGAGGCGGGGGGATCACGAGGTCAGGAGATCGAGACCATCTTGGCTAACACAGTGACATCCCGTCTCTATTAAAAATACAAAAAATTAGACGGGCGCGGTGGCGGGTGCCTGTAGTCCCAGCTACTTGGGAGGCTGAGGCAGGAGAATGGCGTGAACCCGGGAGGCGGAGCTTGCAGTGAGCCGAGATCATGCCACTGCACTCCAGCCTGGGCGACAGAGCGAGACTGTCAAAAAAATTACAACTGCTTTAATTTCAGTTTAAATACTGAGAACCATATCCTAAATTTATCTCAACCACTTTGCTTGTTAGAGTGGAGGAATTAATTAGCAGTTAATTAAATTCCAGGCGATTTTTAATTAAGGGGTTAAAAACAATTAAGACAGACATAGAATTGTTACTCAACTCTAATTAGAAGAGCAGTAAAAATCAACAAAGTAATCCAATAAACTTACATTTTACCTGGAAAGGAAGTTTTACATCATCACTATCTATTGAAGTAAACAAAAATAATGTGTGTGTCGGGGGGATGGGGGGTGGATTATGTTTAAATATGAACAATTTGGGGAAAAGGTACCAGAGATGGTACCTTTTATCAGATCAGATGGGTATGATCTGATTTTTATTTCTTCTATGCCTTTAGTGAATTATTTTCATATCTCTCTTAATTGAACAGCTGATAGCCTGGGGCAATCTTGGACAGGAAGTAGGTAGATCTTTATGTTTAATACACAGTGCATTCTTGGCGCACATTAAGTGCAAAACACTAGCATCTTGGATCTTTCATCAGGCAAGGTTATGGAGAAGTTTATTACAGGGCTTATTTTATAATGAATAGGTATTACTTTTGCTAGTTAAATGATGAAATCGTGCTAGTGATTCAGGATGGGTGTAACTTGTGTTTGATGTTCAGAATGGTTGGCTAAATCGTACACTTCCCATCCCAAAGCTATATGCATCCTCTATTACCACCCCTTGTAAGGCTGGAATTGCTAATGTTAAGACATCCATTACCCACACACCGGGGAAGAACAGGGATAAGGTGACTGGATGTTAGGGTGCCAATGTCCTTGAGCTGGAGAATCTTAGGGGTCGCATATCTGACCTGTTTACTTGATTTTCTCTTTTTTGTGTCCAGCAGTCAGTCTCTACTTCTGTCTCTGTCACCATCCCCAGGGCTCCCAATCACTTAAATTGTGCTCCTCAGTCACTTGAACCCAGCCTCAATACTCCAAAGTACAACTTTTACTGCCTGCAGACATGAAGTTTTCATTAAGAAGACTGATATCCAACAGTCCCTGACTTACTATTGTTAAACTTATGACTTTTCAGTTTTACAGTGGTGCAAAAGCAATATGCATTCAGTAGAAACTGTATTTCAAATTTTGAATTTTGATCTTTTCCTAGGCTAGCGATATACGCAGGTCAACATTTTATTATAAAGTAGGCTTTGTGTTAGATGCTTTTGCCCAATTGTAGGTTAATGTAAATGTTCTGAGAATATTTAAGGAAGACTAGGCTAAACTATTATCTTTGAAAGCTTAAATACATTAAGTGCATTTTTGACTTACAATATTTTCAATTTATGATGAGTTGTTTGTGATGAAACCTCATTGTAAGTAAAGGAGCATCTGCATTAAGCTAAAATTCATGTCTGTAGCTTCCTCATGATATTTAACATGTGACAGAGATGGTGCTGGCTTGGCGCTTTACCCTTGACCAGGGTTTCCTGACCTTGGCATTATGGATATTTGGAGCTGGATAATTCTTTATTTATGTATTCATGCATTTATTTATTTGTCACCCAGGCTGGAGCACAGCGGCATGATCACTTCTCACTGAGGCTCGAACTCCTAGGCTCAAGTGATTTTCCTGCCTCGGTCTGCCAAGTAGTTGGGACTACAGGCAATTCTTTTAAGTTTTATTTTATTTTTAATTGACACGTAATAATTATACATATTTATGGGGTACAGTATGATGTTTCTATACATGTATACATTGTGTAAAGATCAAATCAGGGTATTTAGCTTACTCGTTACCTCAAATATTTATTATTTCTTTGTGGTGAGAACATTCAAAATCCTTTTTTCTAGCTATTTTCTTTTTTTAGTTTTAATTTAATTTTATTTTTTAGATGGAGTCTCGCTCTGTCACCCAGGCTGGAGTGCAATGGCACGATCTCGGCTCACTGCAACCTCTGCCTCCTGGGTTCAAGTGATTCTCCTGTCTCAGCCTCCCTGGTAGCTGGGATTACAGGCACACACCACCATGCCCAGCTAATTTTTGTAATTTTAGTAGAGATTGGGTTTCACCATGTTGGTAAGGCTGGTCTCGAACTCCTGACCTAGGTTATCCACCTGCCTTGGCCTCTCAAAGTACTGGGATTACAGGCGTAAGCCACCACACTATTTTGAAAGATACAGTATAATATTCTTAATTATTTTCACCCTACTGTGCAATAGGACACCAGAATTTATTCCTTCTATCTAACTGTAATTGTGTGCCTGTTGACCATCTCTCCTCCTCCCACCCTCCTCCTACTCTCCTTAGCCACTGGTAATCACTGTTCTACTTTCTACTTCTGTGAGATCAGATTTTTTAGATTCCACGAATGATGAGATCATGCAGTATTTTTCTTTCTGTGTCTGGCTTTCACTTGACATCATGTCCTCCAGGCTCATCCATGTTGCCACAAATGATAGAATTTTATTTTTTATGGCTGAGTAGTATTCTATTGTGCATTTATTCTACATTTTCTTTATCCATTCATCTGCTGATGGCCACTTAGGTTGATTCCATATCTTGGCTATTGTGGATAATGCTGTAATAAATACAAGAGTGAGGACACCTCTTTGACATACTGATTTCATTTCCTTTCAATAAATGCCCAGTAATGGGATCTGCTGGATGATATGGTAGTTCTCTTTGAAGAACCCACTTACCATTTTCCGTAATGGCTGTACCACTTTGCATTTCTACCAATAGTGTGCAAGCGCTTTTGTTTCTCCATATCCTCATCAGCATTTACTTTTTTCCTTTTGATAATAGGCCTTCTAACTGGAGTGAGGTGATATCTTGTGGTTTTTATTTGCATTTCCTGGAATGAATAGTGATATTAAGCATTTTCTCATATACCTGCTGGCCTTTTGTATGTCATCTTTTGAGAAATGCCTTCAGGTCTTCAATCCACATTCTAATTACATTATTTGGTGTTTTTGCTATTGAGTTGCTTGAGTTTTTAATGTATTCTGGCCGTTAATCCCTTGTCAAATGCACTGTTTGCAAATAGTTTCTCCCATTTGGTAGGTTGTCTCTTCGCTCATATTTCCACTGCTGTGCAGAAGCTTTTTAATTTTATGTTGCAACTGCGTAATCCTTGTGGAGAATAATAATATTAACTCTGTGTATTGCAGGATGTTTAGCAGCATCCTTGGCCTCTGCTCATTAGATGCCAGTTGCAACCCTAAAGGCTGTGACAATCAAAATGGTGTCCAGACTTGGCCAAATGTGCCCTAGAGGACAGATAGCCCCCAGTTGAGAACCATTGTGCTAGATCTCTGTCCCATCAGGCATAAGGAGGAATTTCTGCTTTCTGGCAAGTTTGAAGAGTGCTGTATCCTATCTGCATATTTCACACCTTGACCTAAGAGGAGAAAGAAATCCTTTTGTCACTGCACTTCACACCCCACCATGATAAATCAAACTCAGGGCAGTCTCCAACAGAAAGCTCCTAAATTCTTTTGTTTTTTAACCAGTTTAACAACTTTCTGTTGCTGTTACCCAATAGATTGCCAGTTTCTCTTTTAATGATTTTGCTGCCAGTAATCCATCTCTCTTTCCCTACTCTTTTGTTCAGAGAAAACTTTTTTTAAAAAAAAATTTATTTTTCAGGTCTCTAGCTTACTGGGAAGTGAGATCTTTTTTCCTCTATAGTACAAGTCTCTCTGTCATACTGGTTGGAATTGTTCTCCTTGTTGTCACCTCAAACCACACTCCTGAGTTTTCCTGAATGCATTACACAGTATTATGCACATGCCTCCATCCTTTTACTGTTCAGCTGCCAGTCAATGCTTTTTGTCCAGTCAGTCATAGAGTTTTCCACCCAAACACACCTGAAAAGAAAACATCCTCAACCATAATCATTTCCACAGTCCTTCTCTACTTGGGAAGCCAGCTGTGTTCTCACTCTTTCCTTCTGCCCACCGTCCCTCTTCACCCAGAGAAAACTGGCATTACTTTAAGGAAGTTTTTCTCATACTTTAGCTTACAGCAGAGTCACCTGGAGGGCCTGCTGAAACATGGATTGCTGGGCTCTAACCTCAGACTTCTAATCCAGCTTGGAGTGAAGCCCAATAATTTGCATTTTAACAAGTTTCAGATAATGCTTCTGCTCCGGTCATCTCATCTTGAGACCACTGCCATAAGGTATAATGGCAGAGAAAAAAGCACTCCAGGTGAATCTGATTGAGGTAGGGTGCCCACCTACTGCAGGATCGTGGGTTTATTTCCTCCTTTCTCCAAAAGATCAATGTGTCTTGACAAGTTCCATCCTGCCAGCAATGCCAGCTGAGCTTGGAATAGGCTATGAAACATTTCCAAAGCTATGGAACAAAGCTCATGGACTCAAACAAAAATACACAACACTATAGTACACATACATTTTGGTTGTTCTACCCTCTGATAGGTGAATTTCCAGCTGCACTGCCTTTTATAGGAATGTTTTGCCACAGTCTTTCCACAAAAGAGAGAACATTTGCTTACTTAGAAACTTATGGACATTTATCAAGAAACAGTTACATTCAAAGCTTTCTAAAGAAATCAAGGAGAGTACAGGAGACTTGGAGTGTAAACACCTGGACTCTAGTCTGGTTGAATAACCTGGGTGAGTCACTGCATGGCATTTTGCAAATATTCAGTCTTCTCAGCTATAAGATGAGGAATTTAGATTTATTCTCAGAGGCCTCTTGCAGTGCTGTGGTTCTAGAAACTTCCTTGAGCAAGAACACTGATAAGATCTAGCTCTAGGGTTGGAACATACCTCACTTGAACACTAAAGGGTCTGCTCAAATGTGTCAAAATGAGGCAGTTCATGCCATCTTTTAACATACGGTGCGGTCGGCTGAATAATGAACCCCAAAGATATCCAGATCCAAATTCCTAGAACATGTGAATGTTACCTTCTGTGGTGTTAGAACTTTGCAGATACGATTATCTCTTAAAAGAGTATTCTTAAAAAGATTTTGAGATGGTGGAGATTATCCCGTCTTATTTAGATAGGCTCCAAATGTAATCACAGGTATTACTCTAAGAGGGAGGCAAAGATTTGACTACAGAAGAGAAGGCCATGTGATGACAGAAGTTGGGGAGAAAGTGTGATATGATGTGAGGCCATGAGCCAAGGAGTGAGAACAACCTCCAGATGCTGAAAAGTCTGGGAACTGATTCTCCCCTAGAGCCTCCAAAAGAAACCTGCCCGGCCCAGCGCGGTGGCTCACGCCTGTAATCCCAGCACTTTGGGAGGCCGAGGCGGGTGGATCACGAGGTCAGGAGATCGAGACCATCCTGGCTAACACGGTGAAACCCCGTCTCTACTAAAAATACTAAAAATTAGCCGGGCGTGGTGGCGGGCGCCTGTAGTCCCAGCTACTCGGGAGGCTGAGGCAGGAGAATGGCGTGAACCAAGGAGGCGGAGCTTGCAGTGAGCCGAGATCGCGCCACTGCACTCCAGCCTGGGCGACAGAGCGAGACTCCGTCTCAAAAAAAAAAAAAAAAAAAAAAAAAGAAACCTGCTCTGCTGACACCCTGATGTTAGTCCTTTAAACTCATTTCAAACTTCTGACCTCCAGAACAGAAAGATAATATATTTGTGCTTTTTAAAAAGCCATCAAGTTTACGATAGTTTGTTACAACAGCCATAAAAGATGGATACATCAAGCGTAGAACAGCATGACACTCTCCTGATCCCCAAAGTGGAAGTTTTCAATGGGGATGGCTATAGCTGGTAAATCAGAGGGATGACCAATGAATCACATTGCCTGCCCTTCAACATTAGAGCTGCCTTTCTTTAGATCTTAGAGAGTTCCATTATCTATTCAAATTGCAATATCTCTGACAGGCACTCTGCCTTAGTAGATAATGGGTTCAGCCCAAGGCTTGGCATATCGTGGATACTTCGTAGAAGTTATTGTGGCTTACTGTCAGCTGTGCACAAGGCACCAGGAGAACAGGGGCTGGAGGTGAGGGAAAATGGGAGCAGGTAGAGGACCTGTCCAAGCCTACCTCCTCTGTTCCCTGAATTCCTGCCAGGTTCGTTCTAAGACCACATACACTTTACCTCATCAAGGCCCTGGGAGGACATTTTTGTTGCTATTGCAATGGGTCAGGATCATTCATTTCTGACTCTACTATCTGTCCTGTTGGCCACAGGGACCCACCAGCACCTCCAAACAAAGCCTGTGTCTATAACCTTCCTGGACGTTCTTTGGTCTAATTATCCCTGGCAGCTGATAATCATTTCCTCCAGGATCTCACCAGGAATCAATGGTGATAATAATAACCATGAGAGCAATCATATCTGTTTAGTGAAGGTCTACTATGTGGTGAGCGCTTTACACAAAGTCTACCAAATCACTATAGCAACAATTCACAGTAGGTATTATTATAATATCTTCTCATACATAGGTTAACAGAGGCTTAGAGAAATGAACTATTTTATACCAAATCCTACAAGTGATCAATGATGGAACGCACATTCAAACCAAGGTCGGCCTGATCTCACAAACTCTTTCCATTTTGCTACATTGTTTCTGATCAAAAGAAAATGTACCCCCAAGTACTTAGCACAGTGTTTGGCATATAGTAAAGTCTTAGTGTTGGCTTTTATTGATATCATTGTATGTTTATGTCTATGACTATGGCTGCCCATCAGAGTGTACGTGGAGCAATGCCACAGGCATGGTGGCCTAGGGCCCAGCAGATGGAGAGGGCCCCTTTGGACTTTCCACACCCCATGTCCCTGAAGAGCTTCAAAGCCATGCATATGCTCTTCTGCTTCTTTATCCTCCTCCCTTGACATACCTGATCATTTCCAGAAATGAGAAAATAAAGGGGATGTAGCCGAAAGAATAATGAGTGGAGAAAATGCATGCATAGAGGGTCCGGCCCTCTTAGATTGAGCCTCTCTTCACCTGGCATCCTCTCAAGGCGATCTTCTCCCTCTAGCCCTTTAAAGGCCCCTATGCACATCTCTCTGAATGCACTGACATCGTCCCAGAAACCTCCATGCCTTCACCTTTTACCACACACATACTGGTGTCTGAGAGGCAGAGGAGCTGACAGGCAGTAGGATTTGGGGAGGAAGAAAGAGGACCCTCTCCTGAAAACAAATGTCTCTGGTTATTTTCTCACATCCCTGAGAGAGTTGAATGGTTGAATGGGTAAGGCAAGCATGTGACACACATGATCCCTTCACCCCATCTCCGACCTGTGACAGGCATCACCAATGGATGGTGGCACTCTCCATTGAACTCAGACCAATGAATTGGAGGTAACACAGTAGAGGAAACTCATTTGGCATGACGACATGCATTTGGAGATGAGGTACTCTGTAATCTCTTCCTAAGTTGTGAATCCACTTAGTAATTTCTGAATTCTACCTTTTCATTAAAGCCCAGGCCCCATCTTATGCATTTTGAGAAGCCACCCCTTATAATACTGTTGCCTTCTCTATATTTCTCTTCTTTGATACTGATATATTCAAGGGAGAATTCAGAGTTTGAGAGGGCTGAAACTTGACAACAGTTTTATAATATTTTCTATGGAGAAAATGAAAAGATAATTCAGTTTTTCCTCTGAGTTGATCCAAATTTGTTTAGAAAAAATTATTTTGGCTTCAGACTTATTATTGACTATGCCATGTAAAGTTTCAAGGTGTTCTCTAATTTGGGAAACCACTATCAATTTTATTTCATACATGAGCTCTAAGATTTTAGAGCATCTCAAGTTTGCTGTGCAGTGTGTAATCAGAAACAGTTTTATGGTGAATGACACTCATTGACCAGTATGTCCTAATGTCCTCAAGTTTTATTTCTAAGTGGGATGCATCTAAATATCTAAAACCATTGTGGGCAACTCATCATGCTCTTGCAAAGGGCACCAAGCACATATTGTGGAGCACCGAGTTAGGCATGTTCCTTCCCAAGCACTATGGGTGCAATCACCTCAGTGTGGGCAAAGCAATATTTCTTCTGAAGCAAGAGCCAGGCCTTCTATTCAGCTATGTGTCTACTATCAGCTCTTCAAGGATGCTCAGAGAGTAAATCCAATTCCTTTACAACAGATAAGAAAACCAAATCTTTGAAAAATATTACTTACCAGAAAGTTGGAGGTAGAGCCTGGACTAGAATCAGGTAGACACACTCTAAGATTCATGCTGTCTCTCCCCTCTGCTTAGGAAGCTCAGCATGTCCTGGGTATTTGATAAATATTCCTAAAGCTCAGCATGTACTGGATATTTAATAAATATTCCTAAAGCTGATCATGTACTGGGTATTTGATAAATATCCCTAAGTTTCAGTCCTCTCAAAACATCTAGTAAAATGCCTAAAAGAATTCAAATACATATCATTTAATGAATGAATGAGCAACTAAGTGAATGAAGATATAGTTACAAGCATCTCCAAATATTCTGGTTGCTCTTTTTAATTTTTTTTATATTAATGGTGTTTCATATTAATAGCCATAATTTATTTAACTATATTTCAGGCTTTTTTTTTTTGCCTTCTGAGATTAAAGTCTTGATGAAATCATAAACCATAGAATGTCAGTACTGGAAGACACCCTAACAATCATATAATTCAATCCTTTTTTGTATTCAGTGGATAAGGAAACTGAGATTGAAAAAGCTGAAATTATTTATCCAGGGCCTTAGAGTAGTTCTTCTAAATATTTATCCTGGCCTTTTATCATACTGTTTAGCATTACAAGACAAGTGCTTATCATTTCCTTTTCATAGCCTCAGAATTTAGAGTCTGAATCTGCCTTGAAATCAGTCACTTCAACTGTCCCCCACCCCCTTATTTTTCACTTAAGACATTGGAGTATTTATTAAATATCCTGTGTGTTCAGTGCCAACGGGAAAGCAGAGACATGGTCCCTACCCTTAAAGAACTTATAATCATATATGTTCATAGAAACACATGGCCTTATTTATGACAGGGCATAATTATGGGGAAATTTTGTCAATTTCCCCTGAATTCTGTATGAAATAAAAGTTATTTCTCTTTTAGACCACAACTTTTTCATTTTTAAATGAGACATTTGAAGAATGACACTCTAAAAGCTAAATCATTTCAGCAAGACTGCCTGTCTGGAGAATCATACTCTAGCCACATCAAGATGGGGCTGTCACTTTTACGGGTATTATTCATTAAATGGAGCACATCTTCATCTTTGTTCATTGAACTGGCCAAACATAGTTTGTGTGTTTTGTTTTTGTCTGCTATGTCTGTGGGACTATAATTTAAGGGATGTGAATGGAATAACACAAACCAAATGCTTCCCCCCAAAAATGCTATGATGTGTGTCATGGGAAATGGCCTTAGCCAGTCCTGAGGCAGTAAAACGTGATGAAGAGCATGAGAGTTTGGTTAATAAACATTAATTTAGCAGATATTTATAAATAATTCTTAAGTCCTTACTATATGCCAAGCACTACTGGATACTCAGAGTCAATATAGTGGTGAATAAGAGAGAAAGAGATCCCTGCATCTATAGAGCTTATATTCTAGTGAAGTAGACAGGTCAAGAACAATAGCAAATCTACATAGTAATAAACACTATGCAGAGAAAAAAAACTGTTTGATGATAAAGCATAGATTGGAGGATCAGGAAAGGCTTTTCTGGGGTGGGGGGCAGGGGGCAGGGAGTGACTTGGATGCTGTGATTCAAATGACAAGAAGAAAGCAAATGACGAGGACTTGGGGGAAGAGCAGGGAAGATGATCTGGGCAGAAGGAACATCATGTGCAGCGGCCATAAAGGACGAGGCATGGCTCAGAAACAGAACTTAGGCTGGTGTGGCTGGGGCCTGCAGGAGAAGAACAATAGGGCAAAGATGAGGTCAGAGAGGCAGGGAGGGGCCACACAATGTCAGACTCTGTAGGCAGGGTGAGGAGTTTGGTTTCAACTTCAAAGGCAAGAGAAGCCATTGTAGGGTTTTCAGTAGGGAAGCCACATGATGTAATTTACATTTTAAGAAATCATTCTGGATGCTGCTAGAAGAGTCAATTGTAGGGAGGAGGAAGGGAAACAAGGAGGCAAATTAGGAGACAATGGAAGTACTGCATGTGAGAGACAGTGGCCACTGAAAGGAGATGGGGCTGTCATAGGGACAGACAAGGCTACTTGACTCACTGGCTAGGTGCAGCTGATCAAATCAGCCTTCTAAGCATGAATTTCCTTACCTATAAAAAGGGTATAATAATGTCCTCTTGGAAATTTGTTCTGGGGACTAAGTGTGATAATCCCCAGCACATACTAAGTACATGGTGATATTTTAGAAAATGAAAGGATGGTGTGCTAGCAATCTGGATCAGTAGTCAGCAAACTATGGCCCATTCAGTCCACCACCTGTTTGTGTGGGTCAATTTTATTGGAATACAGCCATGTTTGTTTGTTAGTTATGGCCACTTTCACATTACAATAGCAAAGTTGAATAGTTGCAACAGAAACTCTAATGGCCTGCAAAGCCTAAAATATTTACAATCTGGCCCTCAAAATAAAAAGTTTACTGATCCCTGATCTAGATTGTAATGAAGAGTAGAGGGTAGAAGGAATGTAAGAGAGATGAGATGTATCTGTACAAGAAGGAGGCAGATAATTCAGAGAAACATTAGTGGTGTGTCATGCACTATATTTTGTAAGTGCTCTGCCAAAGAGAAGACCCCAGCTGTAAAGACATGATTAATAAAAGGAAGCATTTGAAATAAACTTCAAATGTCATCATCACACAAATCAACCAATAGTATGCAATATTTATATAATGCCCCATATTTCCATTATGTTCATCAATAATTTTACTAAAATAATTCATTCCAGATGCATAATTTCAGGGTAAGAGAAGGCAAGTAATGGAAAACAGATAGCAATAAATTGGAAGAACCATAAATAAAATAGAGAGTTCATCCATGCAGTCAATAAATATTAATTTAGCACAAAATTTATACTAGGTCCAGTGCTAGGTGCTGGGATATACAATGGTAGACATGACAGCCACAGTCCTTGCTTACATGGAACTTTGAGTTCAATGTTTCCTTTTGGGGAAGAACTGCCCCCAGCTCCACATGAGTATCTTTGTGTAAATGAAGAAATACACTCTCCTCCCTCCTCAAAATACTTTATCTCCATCTGTAAGAAACATTCCAAAAAAGATTAATTTTTCTAGTACCTTAATGGCCATCTGCCAACGATTTTAATATAAATGTTCAACTCTACTGTAATTATGATGTGAATGGCTCTGGGGTATGAAAACTTTTTGGAGTATAGAAACATGTTTAACTATATACAGAAGCATGAAAAGTATGTGCTTTGAACAGAAAGTGATGATAATATGGAAAGAAGGGACTGCCTCGGCTAAAGATTATGAAGACTGTTTCTCTAGTTTCAATTTTTACTAAGTTGGTGATCCCTAATTATGGTTTTATTAGTAACCTGCAGGTATCTGGAATAATTTCATATGGCTTTCCAAAACTTTCAATGTGAAATTAAAGCAAGGCATATACTGTACTTGAAAGAGTGGGCTAGGGGAAGAGTGTGGCAAAATAAAATGATCAGTTACAGGATGTCCAAGTAACCAAAAATGTTGGGGTCTCTCTGAGAGTGTAGCCAGAGTTGCTGCACATAGTTTTGGGGAGTTGTGTTGGTATGTTTCTATTTTTATTAAATTTATTTACTTTCTGGTTTAAATAGAAAAATCCAGATTTGAAGTTCAAGACTCATATCATGTAAGTAGTATATGATTAGAATTCCTAGGTGAAGAAGTTCCATACAAGGCCATTAGAAACAGTTTTACAAAATACAAAGGCTAAAGCAGGTAATTCCGTAGGTGCTAGAATCAAAGCATGCATGGAGTAGATCAAGTACCTTCCAGATTATTTTTTCTCTTTGTTCAGAAATAAGATGAAAACATGTACGAATGAGAGAGCCTGATTCTGGTTTAGAATCAGAATGGGGGAGAGTAAAGGGTGAAATGAGAAAGGACTAACAGGAGTATGTGGGAAGAAATAAAAATAAAATTTTGTTTTTTGAGACAGGGTCTGGCTATTGCCCACGCAGGAGTGCAGTGGCATAATCACAGTTCACTGCAGCCTCCACCTCCGGGGCCCAAGCTATCCTCCTGCCTCAGCCTTGGAAATAGCTGGGACCACAGGCATGCACCATCATGCCTGACTAATTTTTAATTCTTTTTTTTTTTTCTTTGTAGAGATGGTGTTTTGCCCAGGCTGGTCTCAAACTCTTAGGCTCAAATGATCCACCTGCCTCAGCCTCCCAAAATGCTGGGATTACAGCTGTGAGATAGAGCACCTGGCCAGATGAAAATATTTTAATTGAAAGTCTGGCCCTCTTTATTCCCCCAAATTCTCTTCTGAAGGTGTCACTTTTTTTATTCCTCTTCCCCTGCATCCTAGATGCCATGCCAATGAACAAAATAAAGTTTCTCTTTCCTTTTCTTTCCCAAACACGTGCAACTAGAACCAACACAGTTGAATTCACTGGGAATTCAGGCAAAGGTAACAAAGTTTGCTTTTTCTTATTTATAAGTGGCTAAAAGTTACCAGTTTATTTTCTGTCACTAATTAGTTAGTTTTGCTTTATGTTAACTTTTTATGTGTATTTTTAAAGATTGATATTACCATTATACATATTGCCATCACTTTAAATGTTTTTGAAATCCCAGACCAAAGTGAATAAAAAGAAGTGATGAAAAGTTCCAATCAAAATGTGGAGATAAAGTAGAATGAATCACACTGATTATTTTGTCTTCTGTAACTCTACTATGAAGTTTCTTATCCTATTTCATAAACTACTTTGGGACTGGATTTTTAAAATCAACAATTAGTTATCTCAAATATGTTGAGTCAGACAATGTTTGCCATTTAACAGAATATATCAGATAATCTCTATTTCCTTTCAAATGTTTTAAAAAAACTTAAAGGATTAAGAAATGGAAATAGACACTAAAATAAGTTACTTAACCATATTCTACATGGGATTGCAAAACTAACTTGATAAATAAACATTATACTCTCATTCCACTTGATTTTGATAAAAAGATTGCTAAGCCATGATATTTATTGTGTATTTAAAAATATGAGTTTCTACCCAGTTGAGACCATACTGGAGGGGAAAGGCCAAAAGCCACAGGAGAGAAAACATTTTGATTCAACTTTGCGCTTGGTGAGCTGTTTTCCTTCATTAAAGTCACAAATTAAGGGACATATTTCTACATACCATCATATTCCCCATGGCTTGTGGTAAACAAATATATATCTCTTTGAGAAATGTTTTCTATTACTACTTTTGTGAAAGAAACACACATTCATTAAACATCATCTCTTGAACTTTACACAAAATTTCTCACAGGCTAAAACTTTCTGTATTGACTCTTGTTTCCTTGTTTCTTGGAGATTTCATAGATACTACATAAAAAACCAGCTTTTCTCTCTTGCTAATGGTCAGGTAAAAAAATTCTGCTGTTTAAACATAACTGTTAGTGTCTAATTATAGTAGAAACTACTCTGGAAGGAATAGTGTCTCTGTGTAGCTATGGGGAAATGTCATAAATTCAGAAGCTGAGTGAGGGAGAGAAAAGTTCAATCCCATTTCTACTGATGGTTCTTGATAACAGTAGGTGGCGTAAGGACAGGGGATTAAATAATATTGAATCACATAATACGTGACTACTTCTTTGCTTCTCTTTCCCTCCTGATAATTTCAAGGAGAAAGTTTGCATCCAGTTCTGGTTTTCATGCCCCTTTAGTGCTTGCTAAGTTTTCTTTCTAACAGAGAGGGGTTGAGACAGAATACAGAATAAAACAAGAAATGTATAATAATGTTTTCATCCTGTGTGTTTAGTGTAAGTGGAAGTGATTTTTCCTAAGGTACTAAAAGAAAGTTTCTTTTAAAGATAAATGTGTTTAGAGTTTCCAGATAGCGGAACACGCGGAGGTTTCTGGAGAGTGGTCCCTCAGGGAAGGCATGGAAGCTCTACACCCCTTCCCCCATACCTTGCCCTATGCATCTCTACATTTGTATTCTTTGTAATATCCTTTATAACAAACTAGTAAATGTGAGGTACTATGTCATTCCTTATGATACCAAGTAAAGTGAGAGTCCTGTTGTCCATGGTCAGCCAGCCTGGGACTGTTGGGGAGGCTCTGACCATTTATCCACTACAGGAAACACGACTAGAGTTTGACCAAATTTGTCCAAATTGGGGGGAGTCTAACTGAAACACCAGAGGCTTATGCATCGCACCATTTGAGGGACCTAACCGTATGACCACAGTGTCGTCATGAGGAACAGACCAGAATCTCCAGCTTCAAACAGTGGATGCCTAGGAAGGAAGATCGATGACTACAGACAGAAATCTGGTGGCTCTAATTGGCCAGTCATGGTCTGTGTGACCCTGACTCAGTGGCTATATTTCCTTGTACCTCAGCTTCCCTTTAATAAAATGGGATAAGAGTTAAAATATGTGTTTAGATAAAAAGTAAATTAATGTAAATAAAAGCATTAAGTAACAAAGGTGGTGCAAGAATGTGACAAACTACAGGGTCTGGTGGCTCACGCCTGTAATTCCTAACCCTTTGGGAGGCCTAGGCCAAAGGATTGCTTGAGCCCAGGAATTTGAGACCAGCTTGGGCAACATAGTGAGACCCTGTCTTTATGAAAAATCAAAAAATTAGCTGAGTGGGGTGTCTCATTGCTGGTGGTCTTAGCTACTCAGGAGGTTGAGTGAGCTATGATTGTACCACTGCACTCCAGCCTGGGTGACAAAAAAAAAAAAAAAAGACAAATGCTATGAAGTGACTGAGTTTGGAACCCAATGTTACAGTTCTCTAGAGATTAACTCACCTTCCACCAGACTTCATCTTAAACAAACAAACAAACAACAAAAAACTTCCTTTCTTTTCTTTCTCTCTCCCTTCTTCCTTTCTAACCTCTATCATTTAACAGACTGGATTCCTAGCGTGTATAATGTGCCTGACGTTGTGTTAGGCATTGCAAACTCAGAAATGCAAAGATTAGTAAATATATCATCATCTTTCTTCTTAACCTGCTCAATCTCACTGGAGAGACAGAAGTGTAAACAATTATTCTACAGTTAGAAATGTGACGTGCATGCAAGGTATAGTAGCCTAGAGGAGGAACAGTCAATTGGGAAGCAAGGGGAGGTGTCAGGTTTCAACCTTAGGAATCAGTTCTACGAAATACAGTCCAAGTTCATAACTACACCCTTTATTCAGCAAACTTTGAGTGAGCCAGACACTGCATTAGGTCATGGTGATTTGGACATGAAAAAGATAGTCAAAGCATCAAGAAGCACATGATTAAAATGGCACACAGGCAAAGAAAGCAATGGTTATATAGGTCTATAACCCTTATCTGAAACCCCTGAAGGCAGATATGTTTGCGATTCAGAATTTTTAGAATAGTGATATGGTATACACACTATATATCACATAATACCAGTAAAAGGGCCTGGGGAAGTACTTCATAGTTAAGACATAGAACTAGTGACACTAAATGGGATAAAAACTATAAATAACCTCATATCAATTCTGTTTAGGTTTCCAGTTTTTGTAATTGTTTAGATTTCTGAATTGCAGAAAATGTTTGGGAACACATTCTTCAAAATTGTTAGAGGTATGCTGCAGGGTGTTTTGGCAGAACAAAGGGCAACAAACTACATTGTAATAGAAAAAGAGTCAGGCCTCCTCAAAGATGTATTTTCTGAGAGAAGTCTTGATGGATGAATAGGCGTTAACCAGGCAGAGAAGATGGGTGAAACAGAGTACTGGAGGATGGGGAAAAGGGTTTTCTAGGCAGAAGAAATGGCTTGTAGAAAGACAATGGCCTTGGTGTTTGTGGGGAACTGCAAGTATTTCAGAATGGCTGTGTGTGTGTGTTGCCTGAGGTAGAGGGAGAAGGGAATGGAGATGGAAATGGTGATGGAGAGCAACTGAGATCCAGTGGAAGAAGTGGACAAGGACCCGTGCTGAGTTAACCCTTATTGTGAAAGATAGAATGAGCTACTAAGTAATTATTTAACATTGTATAAACATATGAACAGATTTGAAATTTTAGACAAATCATAAGATTGGACAGAGCTGATACACTACACAAAATTAGGAGGATATTGAAGTTGTCCAGGTAAGAGATGATGAGAAAATGCAAGTTGCCATGGTTTGACACATAGTAATTGCTCAATAAGTCATAGCCATTAGAGAATCAAAGGCAGGGATGTAGTGGAGATGTATAAGAAGGGACATTTAAGGGCTCAATATCTGATTGGGTTGGGAGGTGGGGGGCAGAGTCTCCTCCCCTGACTTCAAGGTCTTGCTTGCTTGGTGGTGCTAGGCTAGGGAGCATTGGTAGTACATGATTCTGCTGTCCTTGGGGGTAGGAAAGGAGAAATGATGTTTTCCCTTTTGGATGAGAAGAAATTGGGTTTGGGATTCAGGGAAATTGTCTTAGTTTGATTTGGGAGTCATTATGTGATAGCTAAGCCTTAATGTGAATGAGATCACAAAGAGATAGTGCATGATGTGAGAAATAAGGCAGACGGAGGTCAAAATCCTAGAAGATGTTTAAGGAGGAGATAACAGTCAGCCATACCAAATGATCTTGAAAAAAATAACCTAGATATGGTCTAGAAAAGTCTTTCATGGCTGTGGCAAAGAGGAGATCAACCATAACTTGAAAAGAGAAGTTTCAGTAGCTGAGGAAGGGCAGAGGCCTGATGACTATAAATAAAGTAGTGTGCAAGTGAGAAAATAGGGACCCCAGTGTCAACTACTATCCCTTCAAGATACTTGGCTGTGAAAAGAGAAACAGAGAGGAGGACAAACTTAGAGACAAACTTAGGCTGCATGGAAAGATTTTTGGTTTAATCTTTAAAGGTAGGAGAGATGTTGCCAGACTGCAGTTACTTCTTCCAGTTAGCTTTTCAGTTACGTTGCAGTATGCCTCTGGAGGAGGGGAAGTGTCTTTGATGCTCTGGAACACAAGTATTTCTCAGAAACAGACAGCCAGATCAACAGACTTGCCTGGAATAGCTCTGCAGGGAAGCACCCCTTTCTGAGCTTCTCTCCCAGGTGCTGCTCCTTGTGCTAACTTCCTGTAGAGTTTTTTTCTCCCTCTATTGTCTACCTGGCTGGCTGCTTGCCTCTTGTTTAAGATGGCTCTGTGGCTGTATCGGTGCCAGGGAGTTGGCTTGTAAAATACCTGTGTCTGTGCAGGCTTTACCAAGGTGATGCGTCTCCCAAGCCACTAGCGCCTGGCCCTTGTAATCTCTATTGTCTGCTTCACACATTCAATTTGGGCAACCAATTCCTATGAGTGCCTGAGGGAATAGAGAACTAGGCTAGGCACAGTGAGAGATAAAAGAAAAACAGGACTTTTGCCCCAACGGACCTTAAAATCCAAGGCATAGGATAGCCTTGGAAATAATGATGACAGTGGTTCTTAACTTTCTGGGGACACACAAATCCTTTTGAAAAGTTGATGAAGATGATGTGCTTTCTCCCTATGAAATAGCACACGGAATTTAACATAAAATTTTAAGGGGTTTATGGACTTGCTAAATTCTGAAGTGGTTTATAAAGCTCATGTTAAGAATGCCTAAAGAGTTATTGTTACTCTATTAGTGTGTGACCTTGGCTAAATAATGTTTCTGAGACTCAGTTTCCAGATTGTGCTGCCTGTCTTGCAAGGGTTTTGTGAAGACTAAATGAGACCACATGAATAAAGTGCTTAGCACAGAGTCCAACACAGAGCTAATGCCCAATAAATGTTATTTCAGTTTAATGTGTGTTACGGAGAAAATGAGCAAGGTGTTAGATGGGAGACATAGCTAACTCACTGCAGTGTTCTCTGGTAATAAAGTCATTCCAGTATTTAGTTGTTACTTGTTGGCAAAAGTATGTTTCCCATACTTGAGTCATTCCCTGCCTACCTTTTGAAATTTTGCTTATCCCAGTCCCACCTGGACAATTACCCTTTTAAAATATTTTTTAAACATATACACTTGCTAGGAAAGAACTTCTGGATCCCTACCTTAAGTAGAAAACCCACTTTCACTTGCCTTAAATAGAAAATAACAGTAACAATAAACAATGGAACTAAACAATGAAAATGAAACAATGTTATAAATTCCAGTTAGATACCAGTGCTTACCTAGGGCTTTGAGCCTGGAGCCTGCTCTGTGATAAAAGGGAGTTTACTGTTTGAGAGAGAATACTTTCTCCTTGTATACGGAAGAACTGAAAGAGAATGCAAAAAGGAATCCATTTCTTACTATGTGATTCACAGTCATTTAATGCCCTGGCCCTGCTCGGTGCACCGACTAGACCTATCTTCCGTGACTCCAAGTGAGATGTCCTCCCTTTAGGAGACATTACGTGAGGGCAATTGCTCCCCTCGCCCCACACCAACTAGAATAGTAAATTCTGTGGGGGCAGTGGCCTGATATCCACCTATCCCGCCGGCCTTGTCCAAGACAGGAGTGTAGCAAAACCCTTATCATATGAGCTCCTAGAAACAAGGACGCTCAGAGGTCCCCTGCTCCCCATTCTGTTGCTGGATCAGGCTCAGTGCCTCCCTCCCACCCCGGACAGCTCCAGAGTTTAATATTTTAATTGGGCACGTAGCTGAAGCAATCTGAGTGCTGCCAGGACCTCGGCGGGGTGGAAGGGAGGCTGGGGGCATTGCTCGGAAGCTATCTGCCTGGGACACATTGCTTTTACATAGATCGTATGCTACAGATTAATAATAATAAAAATGCAAAAAAAATTGCCTAAAGATGATTTTATTCCCTTAAGCCATGTTATTTTATTATTATTATTATTATGGGGATGGCTAATGAAACTCTATTCAGCAGCCCGGAGGAAAGAGGACTCGCCCTCTCTCTCTTCCTGGAGCTGCCTCTGCTGCTCCTAGTCACCCTAAGGCCATCTTCCTCTTACCCTGGCCCCTGGGCCCTGGCCGACTGGATGTGATCGCGGGGAGCTGGGTGCAAAGCAGCCTCGGCCTCCGGCCCAGCCGCGCCTTTACCTGAGCCGGGCCCGCCCCCCGCGCACCGGCCCGCGCGGGCACCTGGCGGTCGCAGCGGACACAGCAGGAGGAGGAGGGGCCGTGCTGGGCGGGCGTCGCGGGGCCGCGCTTGGTGTTCCTGAGCCGCGGCCGAACTTTTTCCCAAGAAGTCCCACGTTTGGAGGCCGGAGGAGCGGGACGGGGAGGAGAGACTGGAGTTCCTGGAAGGAGCAGCAGCAGCAGCCCCACAACATGGCCTCCTCCGCCTCCTCCTCTCCCGCGGGCACCGAGGACTCCGCTCCTGCCCAGGTGAGCGCCGCGCCGCCCCCTACCTGCGGCTGCCTTCACCCAGGGGCATGCGGGGACCCGGGCGGGAGGGAGGCCCGGGCCGGGGGGCCCCAGGAGTCCTGGAGACTCCCTGGAATCCTGCCCTCCTGGGGGTGCTAGGCGGCGCCGCGAGGCTCCGGGAGGGCGAGTGGAGGGGACCCGGTTCCTGCGGATCGTGGGAGTCCAGTTGCGCCTGAAAGTTGCGGCCCGGGACAGAGGCGAGAGCTCGAACTCGGTCCCAGTGCTGGAGCATCCCCAGGAGAGAAGGGGGCCCGAGGACTTGGGGCTTCTGCTTGGAAACATTCGTCTAGAAAAAAAAAAAGCGGGCCCCGGGCTCAGGACGCCCTCACCTCGGTCTCTCGTTCTTGGGGCTTCTCTGCTCTTGGCTCGCCCCTCCAACTCCGTGCCAGGCTGAACCTTTCCTAAGGACACGACTGAAGCAGGCTGCAGAGGCTGCACGTTTGGCGGGGAGGAAATCACCTGGTTCGGAAATCACCTGGCTCTGAAAGTTACCTTCAGACTCTGAAAGTTACCTTCAGACTCTGAAAGTTACCTTCAGACTCTGAAAGTTACCTTCAGACTCTGAAAGTTACCTTCAGAGTTAGGCGTTTGTTGTTGTTGTTTGTTTGTTTTGTTTTCTTTTCTTTTTTGAAAGTGAGCCGATTTAACTCCATGAAAGTATGGAACATAATTTATAGATTGAGACAGAAACCTGCAGAGCAGGGTGGCTATCGTGGCAGTGCCAGGGGGTGGCTTTGGTGGGTTTACCTTCTCTTCGATCTCCGAGAGCCTTGTAAAGGCATGCAAACAAAAACAAGAAGTAGAAATCGGTTGCCTGACGAGCAAAACCGCTGCATCAAGATAGTCTCCTTCTTCCCACCCCACACCCCTCAGCAGATTGCCACCTTTACGCCCGGAGGCGTTTAATAGCAATTTTGGTGCTGCCACGGTGTGTATAATGTGGCATAATTGGTTTAAAACACTCGCTTATGTTTGCATTTGCATGGAATGGCTAGGGAAAGGTTCCTGAGAAACAGTAGTCGTCCCGGGAAGGGGGATTGGGGAGACAAATGAGAGGGTGAGGAGGGAGACTTACCCTTACCTTTCACATACCTTTTAGGACTTTTGTTTTTTTTTTTTTTTTAAATCGTGGGCTTGCATTACCTGTTTTCGCAGAAGAATAAATACTACGTGTTTTAAAAATGAGGCACATTTGAATCGTCTTGAAAACAACAGTTCACCTAGTTTTAAGTTATGTAGAATTGCCCTTGAAACACAAATCTTGCCCATGTCATGTTTTTCCTTTAGTTGTCGTCTCTAAAAATCCTCAGGGAATCAATGAGAAGTCTTCAAAAGAAGACTCTGAAGTTTCAACCAAGTCAATTGGTGGTTTTGATTGCTACATAGATTCTGATTTTGATTTTGCTTGCTTGAGAGTATGGGTTGTCTAATTTTGGAAGAGGTCACTTTCTCTTATTCGTAAAAGCATAGAAGAGTCATCCTGGGGTTACATGGGACTTCATTCCAGGAGGGTAGGTCAGGGCAGGTAGGCTTTATAGGGAGGCAGTCTCAGATTGGACACAGATTGCTGCTTTAGCAGTTCAGGCAGCCTTGTCATCTGCTGACCTGGGCTCAAACCGGTGCATGTTTAAGGAAGCAAATTTCTGTAATGAAAGTGAATGTAAAGTTAAAACCACAGTTCTGAAACAAAAACGGACTGAAGCAAAACAATCCTTTGAATATCTCCAAATCAGCTACTAATATCTGGAGGGCCAACTTCTCTTAGTTCTCAAATCAGTGGAGGATAAATAAGTGAGCTTTGAATTTGGACTGTAGTTAGATTGTTATTTATGATGGTTCTCAGTGTTCTTTTTGTTAAGACGTAAATAAATATGTTTCATAATCTACACAGCGATGTGTTACGCTCCATAGCAGATATTGTAGCTCAAGATCCTTCAGACAATGTAAAGGCCAATGGTGTGTTTTGGAATCCAAGGAAACAGTGTGGATTCTGAATCTGTTTGCATTTTTATGGTGGTGTTTATATTAGTGTATGTATACCTGTGGTTTTCTTTTTTTCAGTACTTAATTTTTTTTCTTTTTACAGTGTTCATGAGTTTAAAGAAATAAGTGTCCCTAACTCTAGAATGATATGTTGATAACTGAGAAGAATATAATTGTTATGGACTCTCAGCAGTTTTCCCCAGGTTAATCTCCAATTAGTTACTTCTTTATTTAAAGTTATTCATTTTTATGCACAAAATGTCTGTATATTTTTGTCAAATGTGTTATTGTAATTATAGGGAATCTGTATAATCCAAATTGGAGATTATATAAAATTCTAGCCTATGTAAATGGCATTTTTACCTTTTTGAATGAAGTAAATACCTGAAACTGACAAGTCCAACTATCTGACACTTTTACACAAGATTGATTCTGAGTTAGAACACATAATGAATTTTAATTGGAATGTTTAGCCTTGATACAGCTTCCCCAAACTCACATTATTAAAGTTTATGCTTCTAGAAAGATCAAGGTTACTAAAGATCTAATCAGATCTGAAGTAACTTTTCCCTGTATGTATTGACTGGGCTGTTGTTCACATAACTATATCCTTGGATCTTGCAAATGTGAATGCCAGTCAGATGCTGGGTTAATGTTAAGGTACTTGGAACAATAGGGCCATTTAATTGCAATTTTTTATTTTCATCCTTTGTCGACATGTGAAAATAGCTTAAAAATTTTCAGTTGCCTTCTATCCATGATACAATTTTAAAAGTTGTTTAAATATAGTCTACTTTCTCCTAGACATGTGTTTTAAGTATTAAAAGCTCAGCTGTTATTAGTTATAATTTGAAAGTTCTATTAGAGCAGGCAAGGTGGTTTATGCCTATAATCCCAGAACTTTGGGAGGCCGAGATGGGAGGATCACTTGAGCCCAGGAGTTCGAGACCAGCCCTGGTAACATAGCGAGACCCTGTGTCTACAGAAAATGAAAAAATTAGTAGGGCATGGGGGCAAGTGCCTGTAGTCCCAGCTATTCTGGAGGCTGAGGTGGGAGGATCACTTGGGCCTGGGAGGTTGAGGCCACAGTAAGTGAAACTCATGCCACTGCACTCCAGCCTGGGTGACAGGGTGGAGTGCAGTGGAGTGAGACCCTGTCTCAAAAACAAAAAAACTTTTAGCATTAAGTACAGTATTTATTTGAGGACCATGCATCTTTTTTCCTGATTAGACTCTAAAAAATGTGGTAACATTTCCAAAATCTACACGCATGGTGAAATATATCCCAGACACTTGTCTCAGCATGTTTGAAGGTGGACAAACAAAATCGTCCAAAGGGTTTGTCCATTCAAAAGGACATAGATTTTTCCAGGAGTTGATCAGATTTCTGTTTGACTATGGGAGTGAGATCAGTGGTATCAAAATAGAAGTAATTTGTTGAAGTTTTATGGAAATTACTCCTGAATTTTCTCTCGTAGGAAGGTCTTATATGGATTAATTACCAAGTGTCATGTGGTGTGATGGACAAGAAGAAAGCAATCAGACGAAAGTTATGTGTTTTCAGTTCTGAGTAGATGGTAGTATTTTTCCCAGAACAAACTGCTTCTAGTATTTGATGTATATTAATAACCTGAGGCTAAATGATCTAGTGTTTGGAGTTAGAGCTTTAAAATATGAAATAAATTATTGTGGTGTTTTTTGATCAGATGATGCTTTGGCACTGTCATTTTCAGATGATGTTAAGAGAAGGGAAGTAATGAAAAATTGGCCCTAACATATATTTTAGACCTGGCTTGATAGGGGAAGTTAATTTGAATGCCAGAACTGAAGTTAATTTGAATGCCATTGTTGAATTAAGAACTATGTGTTGCTAAACTGGAAAGGCTATTTTCCTATGTGTTTTGAAGATAACTATGGTGATTTATTGGTAGCTATTATGTCATCTAGCTTCATTTCTGGGCTGTGCTACTTCTCTGGGGGATGCCAAGGCTTCATGCTGAGGATATGCTCTACAAGTGTAGGGCTTCTCTTTCCCCACTTTTTTCATGTCACGATGCTTTATAGGGAATCTGGCAAAAAGCAGCTATGTGACTGCAGTGTTGCTCATTAGCATCAAACATAGGGCTTGATACACATTAACTCCAATTAATGTTTGTTAAGTTAAGAATCTAAAAATGATAAGAACCTGACATTCAGATTTAGTAGCAGCTTCCATTATTTAAACAACACGTACTTTTGAGCTCCTATCTTGTAAAAGGCACTCTTAGGTACACAGTGAAAGCATGGGGTTTACTGTTAAGTAAAAAGAAGTGTATAATCCAAGATAGAGAAGACATATGCATCTTGAAAATACAACTGCATTGTCTAGTAATAATAACAACCATGATTTATTATGCCTCTCACAGTAGATACTATGTACTTCACAATAAACTAGAGGGTAAGTATTGTTACCCACCACCCCTGGCATTTTACACATGATGAAATTGACCTTCAGGAAGACTATACAAGCTGTAATTTGGTAACCTGAAATTGGATTGGAACCTTTGTCTGGTAACTGATGGAGAGACCAATGGTAGTAAAACCAGGAGTCAAGGAATGAAGTCCCCATTCTCCAACTAACTAGTTCTGTAACCTCAGAAATGTATCACTTCCTGAGCTTCCATTTCTTCACTAGATGAAGGAGAGGGTTGGAAAAAAGTATTTCTAAGGTTTATTCCAACTATAACAGTCTACGATTTAAAAAAATTTAAATGCTGAAAGAGTTATAGACAATTAGTAATAAGTGATACATTTCCTTGTTTCTAGGAAACACTTTTTCCCTCACATTGGAATTCCTAATGTTAGAATAATTTTCCAAATATTGGGAACTTTTACATTTATTGTTTTTAAAAAAATGATTTCGTTTTCCCTGAAAATCTGATTTTAAAGCAATTGTGCTCCCTACGATTGATGGCATCTTAGACAACAAACATTTGTTAGTTCCAACAGGAAGTGGTAAGATGACATGTCAGTGAGTTTGGGCTGGTAATTGAACACTCACCAAAAAACAAGGACTTGGGTGTAGAAGAACGGAAACATTTCCCGTAGTAGGTGGAGAACAATTGAGAATAACTGCTTGGCCTCTGTGGGTCCTTGAGGTTTTCTTTCTTTTTTAAAAAAGTTGAGATATTATCAGTGGTATGCTGGTAAAATGTCCCTAAAATAAAAAAAAGCCCTGATTTGTAGCGTTTGCTGATTCCTACCTCTACTATGGCTGATTTCAAGTTACCAAGAGGCGATGAACATGGAGTTGGAAAGAGAAGCACAGAATTGGTAAGCACACCACTTACGTACAGTGAGATGCACAGATTTCATTTTTAGTTGGATGAACGGTTTTTTTCAAATTTATATGACACCAGGTATCAGGCACACATGGGGAAGCACAGATAAATAACTAGTTCTTACTTTTCAAAATGTCATAGTTCAGCAGACTGTTTCAATGAACTTTTAAGTAGGGAAAGGGCTCTTGCACTGGAGAATAGTTGATTAGGTCTCTCTTTTTCCACTGAGAACAAAATAAATGCCAAGTAGGTCCTTAAATACCTAGATTAGATATGAGAGAACTGAGGTCTGTAACTGGCTTATTTGATGTTAGGATGATGGATTATGATTTTTAAGACCCTGTTTCTAAGGATGTCAAGTTAAGCATAATAGATTCTTGTTTTGCTTGTGTATGTGTTGGTATGTGTACATGTCTAATTATCACCTTTATTGAGGTATAATTCACATACAATAAAACTCACTACATTTAAGTGTACAATTTGTTGAATTTTGACAGTTATCAAACCCTATCACAATAGAATATTTTTGCCAAACTGAGAAGTTTACTTGAGTTCTTTTCCAGTTAAACTCCCAACCCTCCAGGAGACTGCCAGTCTGATCTCTTTCACTATAGATGAGTTTTGCCTATGTATACATTTTTGTGTCTAGCTTCTTTCTCTGAGCATAATGTTTTTGATATTAATCCATGTTGTTTTAGGTATTAGTAGATTATTCCTTTTTATTGCTAAGTAGTATTTCATTGTATGAACATGCCACAGTTTGTCCATTCACCAGACATTTGAGTTGTTTTCAACTTTTGACTGTGACAAATAAAGATGCCAAGAATATTTTTGTACAAAAATCCTTTCCCTTTCTTTTGCTTGGGGCGGGGGTATGTAAGTGCTTAAGACTGAAATTGTAGGATCTAAGGTTAGTATGTACTTAACTCTGTAAGAAAATATTCATGTCTTACCTCACATCTCTAGGGAATGAAAGATTTTAGATCAGAATGGTAGGGTAGAGGAAAATCCATTGGGGAAATTGTTCCTTTGGTATTTACTTAATCTGAGAATTTTTTAAATGCAATTGTAACTATTGATGAAATGTGAATATTGAAAAAAGACGTTGATGTTAAATAAGACTTTACAAGCTTGTAAAAGAAAATATAGTTACAGAAGGAAAACAAGTTTTTAAAACAGCTTTATTGTGATATAATTTATATACCATAGAATTCACCCAACTAAAGTGCTCAATTCAGTGAATTTTGTTTATTTACAGAGTTGTACAGCCACCACCACAAACTAATTTTAGAAAATTTCTATCACTCTCAAATAGGAAGTACCCATTTACAGCAAAGAAGAAAAAAACAAAACCAAAACCGTGGTTTTAGAGTTAGGAAGAGCTATGTTTTAGTCTGAATTTTACTGGTGTAGCAACTGCATGACCTTGGTAAACTGAATCTCAGCTTCCACATCTTTAAAATGGAGGTGAAGCAGCTCCTTTACAATATTTGTATAAGGATTATAACTAATGCACATAAAGCACTTGGTACATGATGAATATTAAATAAATGGTAGTGTTTACTATTGAACCTTGTGTGCACCTTTGTACTTTCTATGACATTTTGTTCATATCCTTATGTCTGACTCTACTACAAATATCTTTGAACCTATCTTTTAGGCAGAAATTAGATGGAGTGGAAAGGAGAAACCTGGACTTTAATGAGCTGGGGTTTTCTGGCTGTGCAATTTAATTGCTTGACTTGGCAAATCACCTAACTGTGTCTTTTTTTTATATGAAGGATTAAAGTAATCACATCCACCTTGTGGGATTGTTCTAAGTATTTGAGAGAAGCTATGTGATGTGCTGATATAGTAGATGCTCAATAAATAGGAGCTGTTCTTCTGTGATACCAGAAGCTATCATCGTTGAAGTAATTACATTGTTGAAGTAATTACAAAATTCAAGGCATACATGGAAAATTTGGATGTGAACTTTGTGCATATTTGCTGTACAATTTTTTATATTTTAGGACTAGTAGAGAGCCAGGTACATAGTTCTTAATAAAATATTTGATGAAATAAATGCATAGATGAGTAAACAAGAAAAATTACTTTCCCCATTCTGTTTCAGTTTCTCCATGTTTGGGAAAATTTCATTTTCCAAGCTTTAGGCTCATTCACTTATCTCCTTTCTTTTTGGGGCTGGGATGGGGGGACAATAGTTAGAAACTTTCATTATAAGAACAAAAATAACACTAATTGCTTACCTTTGTAAGCAGCTATTTATATATTTTAAAAAGTACTCTCATGTTATTTCTTTGTATTCATGTCTCACAACAACCATATCAGGTAGTTGAAGTAGAGAGTCTCATTTTATTGAAAAGAAAAGAAAAGCAAGGTTCTGAGGTAGACTTATTCCTGGTTCTTACGGAGCTAAGAAGTATAATAGCAAAGCCAAATGAGGGAAGGAGGGAATAAATAGGAAGCCTTGCGTGTGCTGGTGGAAGCACAGATGGGGGCTGCTGTTCTGGGAAGCAATCTGGCATTACTTAAGCAAATTGACTAGTTATCTACTCTGTGACCCAGCAATTCCGTTCCTACAGGTGGACACAGGAATATGTACCAGAGGTCCCCAAGAAGACCTGTCCAAGGTTGTTTACTTCTGTTATTAGTGGTGGAGGGGAATGGAAGGTAACTGAGCGAGCATTGCTTGGGGGAGAGGAAAAATGGCGGGTGCACGTCATGGAGTTGTCTGTAGCTGTAGAAGCAAAGGATTAGATAAACATAAGGAACTCAAATAGATTTTAAGAATATAGTGCTTGGTGAAAAGATAAGAGTGTGAAGTACATAAACATTAAATCCTTTATGTGAGTTTAAAATTCATTAGCCCAGCACAGTGCACATTTTGTAAGAGTACTTACATAAAGTACATTTTACATAAAGATACTCCTTAAACACGTTAGAATGGCTGCCTGCGTGGGATCCAGAGCATGGGAGTGGGCTATGGAGATAAAAAGGAATAAAGAAAGAAAATGATGATAATGTGCCATGAACCGGGAAGTATAGTTAACTCAACCCTCTGGATGGTGAAGTTAAACAAAACTAGACAACACGTTGTTATTTGATACTGTTTGAGTTCCTTTTATTGTGATTAACTCTGTTACCACAAGGCTTAACCAAAGAGATCCTCACATTATCATTATATGGAATGGATGTTCCAAGTGAAATAAAATTTGGATTGGTTTTCTAAAGTTTCAAGTGAAATTTCAGAGGAATATCTTTTTCTTTTTAAAATGTTTACAAGACAGTACACTTGATTTAGTGTGAATTTAAAAATTAAGTTCCTTGTTAATTTTGCGTTTTGGATAATAGAGACTGATGTGCCATATAGTACTACCAGTTTTTACAGAATTAGAATGTAATATGCTAAATATTTAATTCTAAAGTGATACTTATTGTATCTTTATCATACTTCATGGATTTAGAAGGTGCTCAGTATCCTATTGTATCTAAAAATAGTTTGCTGTGTGTATACTATCCTTAAAGGATATCGATATGTAAATTTTGGGGGGAGGAGGGCAAATATATCACATTCTATTGTAATACTTGTTTTCCAAGTTAACTTTGAAGTATAATAGATCACCTTTTTGTAGTAGAGGGGACTAAAAACAATACAGATTTACTAGGTGCGGTTCTGGAGGCCAAAAGTCCACCGTAGATCAGCAGGGCTATGTTCCTTCTGGGGGTGCTAGAGGAGAATCCATTTCTTTACCTTATTCCACTGCTAGAGGCTGCCTGTGTTTCCTGGCTCTTGACCTCACATCACTCAGACCCCAGCTTTAGTCATCACATCATCAGATTGCTTTTCAATTTATCTTCCCTTTCTACTCACTGTTTGTAATTCTGAGATGATAGTTATAGAAAATGGCTATAATTATGTTTTATGTATGCTGCACATTTTTGTAAAATCAGCTGTCTTGGTCATTTAAAAAAAGGGGCCCTAATAGTTAAAAGTTCAACTCAAAATGGTCAGCCTTTGAGTGTCTACCCATTGCTACTGTGGAGGTGTTGCTGATATTCAGTAGGAGAACTCTCCTGAGAAAAGAAGGTCACCCAATTATTTTAATGATAGGTATAGAAGCTGGAGAGAAACTGATTACATCTTTGACCCCAGTGTCCACCTGTTTATGAGTGGCATACAGGTGAGAGTGTCAGGTTTATCTGTAAAATGCAAGGAAAGGCCTAGCTCTTGTGTAAGAGTCTCATCTACACTAACACTTTGTTGTCTAAATGTGCCTCTTATAAATATCAATGAAATGTTGACATCAGAGAATGAATTTCAGTGCTGTGTTTTGGTTTTCTCCACAAATGAAATGAAATACTCAGAAAAGGAAGGTGTTGTGATCTTGAAGAAGGGATACAAAGAATGTCCAGAGTGCAAGTGGTGAAAATTAGATTCAAGAGCATGATTAGATTCAAGAGATGATTTGCTTATCTGCAGCCTGGGAATAATAATTCCTACTTCCTCTCAAGTAATAAGGATCAAATTGTATGATTAGGTAATTAATTCAAATTGCTTAGTACTATGTGAAAATATTGATATATTTTTAATGTACTCTTTAAGAAATGAGCTGCTCTTTTCAATGTAATAGTTTTTCCATTGAAGTAATTTAGTGGGTTAGTTTTTGTGTTGCTATACAGGAATATTTGAGACTGGGCAATTTATAAAGAAAATAGGTTTATTAGTTGGCTCATGGTTCTACAGGCTGTACAGGAAGCACGGTGTTGGCATCGGCTCCTGCTAAGGCATCAGGAAGCTTCCAATTTTGCTGGAAGGCAAAGACAGGCATATCATATGGCAAGATAGGGAGCAAGAGAGAGAAGGGGAAAGTCCCAAACTCTTTTAAACAACCAGATCTCCCATGAACTCACTGAATGAGAACTCACTCATCACCAAGGGGATGGTGTTAGGCCTTCATGAGGGATCTGCCCCCATGATCCAAATACCTCCCACCAGGCCCCACCTCCAACATTGGGGGTTATAGTTCAACATGGAATTTGGAGGGGACAAACATCCAAACCATATCCTTTAGCATCTTGCCAAATATAATAAATAATAGCAAATACTATCTCAGTGATAAGTGAACACTTTAAAATTTGACATCTTAAGAGATTTGGGATTTTTAGCCTGTCTTTGAGGTTTTGGCAATTAATTTTTTTTTAATTTTTAATTTTTTTTTTTTTAGAGACAAGATCTCATTTTGTTGCCCAGGATGGAGTGCAGTGGTGCGATCATAGCTCACTACAGTCTCCATCTCTTGGGGTTAAATGATCCTCCTGCCTCAAGTCTCCTGAGCTGGTGGCACTACAGGTGTGCTGCCACACCTGGCTGTCAATTTTACATTTTATTAAACATCAGGTATGCCAGAAACTATGCTTTCTTAGTCTACTGAATCCAACAGAACAAGTGCATAAGCAATAATTAAAATTTCCTTGCAGCTCTATCCTTCATTTTGCAGAGTCTTGTTGGATTGAAAAGCTGCTATGGGGTGCAAGGGGTATGAAATGGCATAGTTTAGGTTGGTGCGGATGTCCACTTAAGTCATGGAGACTTAAGTCTGTCTCAATGTGTATAACTGATCAGCCAGAAATTATTCAGATGTTTGAAAAATCAGTGTAATGAGTTGCTCTCTGAGTTGGGAAATTTGGGTTCAGCCTATCATTCAAAATGTATGTACACTTGGCAAAGTCACTTCTGCAGAGTTTCCTCCCAACTGGTAAGATTTCAGCCAATTTAAAGATTCTCCATGCTTTGAGATATGAACTATGATGAAGGTGTCAATTAAAACTAGTACATGCTATTTTGCAGAACCTCCACTAAACTAATTTTAAGCTCTAGGTTTGCCTAGAAATTGATGAGGACTCTGCAGGGATGAGTAAATACCTTAATGTGCATTTATGTGGATTCTTGAAGCAGCTTTTATCTGTTAGTAATCACTGTCTGCCCAAGTTAGATATCTGTGTCATTAATAAGACCTTTCTCCCTGTCTCATGGAATGAAGTACAAATCATTTTAATACTGCTCCGCAAATGTCCATTGAATCCAATCTTCTCTCCAGCCCTATGCCACTGCTTTGGTTCTGGACTTCATCATTTTTCACTTGGGCTATTTGAACAACTGCTTAAACTTTCTCCTTGTTTCTGCCTTGTCTTTTAATAGACAGCTGGTCTCACCATTTTTCTGTACAAAACAAAGATATGATGTCATTCCTCTGTTTAAAAACCTTTTATGATTACCCATTATAAATAGGATAAAGTCCAAACATCTTAGGGGGTTGTACAGAATATCTTTTGCCATCTTGACCCAAAACAGTTTACCATTTTACTGTTTATTTTTGTGAAACATCTGATCCTGTGACCATGCTATACTTATTTTTTCAACTTTCTTTAAATGCAGTCTGCCTTTGCATTTTTCCACCTCTACATACAAGTCTTCTCTCTGCTAATTTGTGCCATTCTCATTTTTCTCTTCCTGGAAAATCTTCCTTCAAGACAAGCTCAAGTACTCCTCTTCTGGGCAACTTTCATGGTCTTCTGCAGATGGTGACAGTCAGTCTGTCTTCTATAGTGTTATAGTACTTCATGTACATTTTGCAGTCATGGCATTTAACACAGCTTATTGGAACTATTTAGTTACTGTTTCTTCCCTAACTAACTGGACAATGGACTTCTAGAGGGTATTTTTACTAATTGGATATTTTTATATCTGCTTACTCACATCTAGGATCTAGCACATCTGGTGCTCAGTTGACAGCTGTTAATCATAAAAATGCTTGGTTGGATGGTATTTACTAACATGATCTCCTGTGGGACAGTATTAAGGTCACTTTGACCTTCAAAAACCTTCAAAAGGTCTGGGCTTGGTGTCCCATGCCTGTAATCCCAGCACTTTGGGAGGCTGAGACTGGCAGATTGCTTGAGCTCAGCAGTTTGAGACCAGCCTAGGCAATATGGCAAAACCCTATCTCTACAAAAATTACAAAGATTAGCAGGGCATAGTGGTGTGCACCTGTGGTCCCTGCTACTCAGGAGGCTGAGGTGGGAGGATCGCTTGAGCCCAAGATGTGGAGGCTGCACTGAGCTGTGATGTGTGATCACATCACTGCATTCCAGCCTGGGCAACAGAGCAAGACCCTGTCTGAAAACAAACAGAAAACCTTCAAAGATACTTATATTTAAGTCAGATATAGATATATAAGATTTCGCAAATGTGTTAGAAATCTGGCAAGACTATACTTTTATAATATAATTACTTTTAATTGCAAAATCTACAATTACTTTTTTGCCAACCTAATAGTATTTTGTATTTCTGTATTTTTGGAAGCTTTGATCCTGCAACAATTTTCTGCTAAATAACGTAGTATAGTAGATTTCATAGTAGCTGTGTGACAAGGGTAACTGAATTCATTTCTCAAAGACCCATTTCCTCATCTTTAAATAGGGTGCATATCTCATAGGGTTGTTGAGAGAATTAAATGTGATCCTTCATGGAAAGCACTTAGAACAGTGTCTCGCACATAGCTACCATCTTGTGAGCATCTATTGTTAAAATTGAGTTTTACTATGTGTGTGTAATATCTGTGCTAATATATGTTAATAATATGCGTTTCTACTGTGTATTATCCTTGTAAGGAAGGGACATTTCTCACAAATTCTCTGTTGCAAAAGGACATCAGATTCTTTTGCTTAAACTTCCTCCTCTTCTCTCATCCTGTTATAATAAAATGATGGGAATTCGTTCAACATTTTTCTTTAAAGTGATCTTAAAAATAGAGATCATTGATATAATAAGTTGATGTTAAAATGAAGCTAATCTCTCTTCTATTTGCTTATGATAGATAGCAGCTAAAGTCTATGAAGGTTCCAGTGATCTCATGCATAAAGCAAACAGTGCCATAATGTGCTTACTGCACCAAAATCAATGCCATATATTTTTTATTTGTTTATAAAATGTATAACCAAGTAATATAGCAAATAACATCATAATTAAAGTCAGAAGAAAGGTTAATAAAATATTTATAATAATGTGACAAGATATTATATCTCTATTATGCAAAGAACTTGTACATATTGTGAAGAAAAGGACAAAGTACCAAAAGGATAAATGGCTCTGGGGTATGAATAGACACCTCATAGAAGAGGGAAAGTAACTGGCTAATAAATGTATAAAAAATACATTAACAAGTCATAAAAGGTTAAAATGACTAATTTTCATTTGATAGCATTTTATTTTTCAGATTGGCAAAAATAAAAAATCTTTATAATGTTGAGGATATGGACACTTCCAAATATTGCTGATTTGAGCATCAATTGGTACAACTTTTTTGGTGGAAAGCGTAGGCAAATAGTTAATCTCTTAAAACATGCTTATTGTTTGTTACAGCAAACCACTTTGGGGAACTCCTGCAATAGAAATGAAAATATTAATATGTAAGGATACATTAATGTTTACAAGGATGCTTATTACAGCAGTGTTTGTAAAGCAAAAAGACCAGAAACAAACTAAGTTTACCTTTATGGGACTGGTTGAATGTATTTATGGTTTCTTTATTATATGGAAAGTGATAATTTAAAAGTGAGTTAGAGCTACAAATAGTAAAGCAAAAAAGCAAGTTACCAAGCAGTGAGTATTGCGTAATACTAGTTTAAAAACAAAACAAAACAAAAAGCAAAAGAAAGAAGTCACAATATTTGTCTGAATTGAGGCCGTTCAAGGATTTGGTTGTCTCAGGGGAATGGAATTTTGAGGGGAGGAAGATTTATTAGCTTTTCTTTGTGCTGTATAGTTTGATATATTAAAATAAGCATGTGTTTTGTAATAAATCCAATAAAGTAAAACACAAGAAAAAAATTTAGGTTGAAGGAAAAGCAGAGAGCAGTTTTTCTCTTGGGTATCTTTTCTTTGCATAACTTTTGTGTACTATCATTTGTTGTACATTTGGTCTTATGAGTGCTTCTTATTCACATAGTCACAGAATTCCACTCTCTAAAATGGCTTGGTTTCTCTCTGAATGGGGTGGCCATTAAAAAAATTTTTTTTAAGTGAAATAAAATGGCTTGGTAATTGTGCTTGTGGAATACTTCTTATCCCTAGTTAAGGTTTTTGGTGATGTGTATATTGTCCTACTGTTTAGAAATTACATTTGGAACTGAGCTGGAGCATATAGTTTTTGTTGAGATGTTGGTAGCACAAACATGTTTTTATAGAGTAAAATTAAGAATACTTTTTTTTTTCCTTCTATGTTTGAAGCCCAAAATTAAGTAGCCCTGTCCTCATCCTTTTTAATTTCAGGTGAGTAAATTCCCTGTATCATTGACTCCTCCCATTTCAAATTATTGCTCAGGTGAATACATTCCTTGCTTCATCGACTCCTCCCATTTTAAATTATTACTTTGCTTGTAAAGTTTAAATGTTTTAAAATAATGTTTTTTAAATTACAAAAGCAAAGGTTGTTTATTACTGAAAAATCAAAGTCATGTTCAGGTAAATACCAACAAAACCAACTCTCCTACTTCTAAAACAACAACAAAAATGCTATTAAATTAAATTTGGCCTAAAACTGTCTCTGCATGTAGTGAGCTCCAACCTAACTTAGTATGTAAAGAAACTACAACCAAACAGCATATATTCTTGTAACAAATAGCTAAGTCTCAGATAATCACAGCAGCTGAGTCTCAGCCAATCACAGGCTGATAGTTGATCAGACAATGTCCATATAAGGCAAATGCCTGATGGCATCCTGCCTAAGTAAGGCAGATGTTGAGCTGTAACCAATGAAACTGTTTGTGTGTTATTTCCTTTTTCTGTCTATAAATACTGACTGCTCATGTTGCTGGTAGCTCACTCTACCTTTTCTAGTTCTGAGGGCTGCCTGCCTTATAAATTGGTTTTTGCTCCAATAAACTCTACTAAATTTAATTTGACTGAAATTTTTCTTTAAACAATGCAAATCTCACCAGTTTGGTGTCAATCTCTCAGTCTCTTGGTAACTTTCAAACCTTTCATTACAAATAGTTTTCATGAGTGGTAATGAAGTTGAAGGGCTTTCAGAGTCAGACTAATCTGAGTTTTCATTACTTGATTTTGTTGACTTGTATCTCAGTTTCTTTTAAGGAAAATGGGCATAATAAATATTATTAACTTCCCATAGGATTGTTGTAAGCACTAAATTGTAAAGCTCAGTGCTTGGTTCATAGTAAGTTCTTTTTATTATTATGCTTTAAGATTTCCCATATGTTTATTATTACGTATTGCTTAGGTAATCCATGTTCAATATAGAGATGAACCTTTTTAATAACATGGCACACTGGACTCAAAGAGACAGGCTGCTCCCAGCTGAATATGATGCTGTGGGGCTGTGTCTACACTAGACTCTGCCATTGCCCTGAAGACTAATAACTCCTCACTCCCAGAACCCTTGCCAGGCATAAGTTACCAGAAGTGGAATGTGAGCAAAGGGTGTGGATAGTTTTGACAGTTTTATGCCCCCTTTATTTTTTGGGTACCACTACTTCTTCCTTCTGATAGGTTATACCAATTTACATCTCACAGTGTAGAAGAGAGCTCACTTTCTAAACTTTTCACAGCATGGTATTATTTTTTCTTTACCTTTGCCAGGGTGATGGGTGAAAAGTAGCCTCACATTGCTTTACATTGTGATTATAAGCTTTTGGTCAATGTAAAAGTAAAATGTGGAATACCGGCTTAATAAAAAAATCCTCAAGGGATAAAGTGAGGAGGAGCTAATACCCGATAATCTTATAAATCACTGGCTGTAGAAGTAGCAATTGCTGGGTCTCCGCTCTTTAGATGTTTCTTATGAGCCTGGCTACTCTTGTTTCATAGCTACACTTTGTGCTTCTGGTTACAATTGTGTAATCTGTTACTAAAGGAAGATTGAATATGGAAATCTCCACTCTCAGCTTTTTCCTTTTTAACATTGATGAAGGCTGGGCACAGTGGTTCATGCCTGTAATCCCACCACTTTGGGAGGCCAAGGCAGGAGGATCACTTGAGCGCAGGAGTTTGAGACCAGCCTGGGCAACATGGCAAGACCTTATCTCTACTAAAAGTAAAAAAAAGTTAGCCGGGTATGGTGGCATGCATCTGTAGTTCTAGCTACTTGGGAGGCTGACATGGGAGGATCATTTGAGCCCAGGAGGCGGAGGTTGCAGTGAGCTGTGAATGTGCCACTACACTCCAGCCTCGGTGACAAAAAAATTTTTCTTAAATTGCCTAAATTTTTTTTTTAATTGAGTGTGAGATTGTAAGAGAAAATAGAGAACAATCCATGACTTGAGTGGAAGATTGAGATTTATTTTCTTGACTAGAGTTTCATGAAGAATTGTCCCTACTGTCTTTGAAATTTTTTTTAACCTATATTTAAGTGCATACTTTGGCAATACACATTTTGCTTCTCCAGTTGCTTGCTTTTATTTATGAGAAGCAATACTCTGATTGTAGCAATCATTTTTTTCCCACACGGTTTTGTTCCCCCCTAAGCAGTTTTTCTTGAGAGGGCAAGAAAGTTAATTTTTTAAAGTTAATTCTATACTAGAACGACATTTTTTTTAACTTTCTTGGATTTTGATGTTAAAATACAATTTTTATGAGAGATAGTATTAATGATTCTCAATAGGAATTATTTTCATGTACTATTCATGTCTGGTAATAGGCGCACAAGAAAAACTTGAATATGTGAATGTGTATCACATGTAGCAATAGTGTATTACCTTTCAGATGAGAGCATGACATTTCTAACTGACCACCTGAAAGGCATCCACTTGAAACACATTTTCTAGTGTTGAAGCTAGATTTACCTTAATTTGTACATACACGTTTTTAATATTTCTTGAAGAAGGGAGAGTCTTTTGTTAAGGAGTACAGCCAAGCTGATTTGGTCAGCATGGTCCTTAAGTTTCAAACCTGTGATCTTCAGATTAGAACCTTAAAGGTTTTGGCCGAAAGCCATTGTAAAGTTGAATTAAAAAAAAAATCATAGAACAAAAATCGTAACATTCATGGTAGAATAGAGTTGCAAATATGCAAAACCTACCATTTAAGAATACATTTTATCAACAGTCAATATTACTACTGTAATATCTGAAATAACTATCTGAAATAACTTTTATACTGGTTTTAGAAAGAAATACAGACAAAGTCTCCAGAAGTTACTCCTCTTGCTGTGACCCAAATATACCCTCCTGCCTGTCTCTGTGCTTTTGTTTAAATTGTTCTCTTTGTGTATTCTCCCCACCCTTATCTACCCAGGAAGGGTCTTAGATACTTTATGCTGATTCTATGAATTCACTTCTTATGTAAAATCTTGGATTTATGTTTATCCCACCACCAGATATTATGTGTGTCTGTATGTGTGTATTTTCAGAGCTTGTGTTCCTTTATGCATTGTTCCTTTAATTTATCTGACAGTGACACACCTCTTTGTGCCAGGCATTCTGTGGGGTACTTGATTTATAATGGTAAATCAAACACTGTGTTTGCTTTCACGAACTTTACAAAGCAATTTTATACACACACACACACATTTGTATATGTAAATATATATAATAGAATTTGTACCAAATTAAAACAATTGTAGACTTTATTTTCTAGAGCAGTTTTAGGTTTACAGAAAAATGGAGTAGAAAATGTAGAGTGTTCCCATATATCCCACCTCCCCTAACCCCATACATGATTTCCCCTGTTAATAACACCTTGGGTAAAGTGATACATTTGTTAGAATTGATGAAGAATATTCATATATGATTATTAACCAAAATTCATAGTTTACATCAGTGTTCACTTTTTGTGTTGTACAGTTCTATGAGTTTTGACAAATGTATGATGCTTGTATTCTCCGCGATGGTATTATGCTAAATAATTTCGCTGCCCTAAAAATCTTCTGTGCCCAACTTATTTATCCCTCTCTCCTGCCCATGAACCCCTGGCAACCATGTTGCCCAGGCTGGTCTCAAACTCTAGGGGCTTAAGCAATTGGCCTTAGCTTCTTGAGTAGCTTGTAGATATTCTTTATCAAGTTGAGGAAGTTCTCCTCTATTCTTAGTGTACTGAGATTTTTATTATGATTAAGCATTTGATTTGGCCAAATGCTTTTTCTGCATCTATTGGTATTTTTCTTCTTTAGCCTTTTGATGTGATGAATCCCATTAGTTTATTTTCAAATGTTGAATCAGTCTTGCATACACGGAATAAATCTTACTTGGTCAAGATGTACGATTATTTTTATACATTACTGGATTTGATGTGTTGAGGACTCTTACATCTGTGTTTATGAAAGATAGTGGTTTGTGGTTTTTCTTTCTTGTAATGTCTTTGTCTAGTTTTGGTATTAGGGTAATGCTGACCTAATAGAATGAGCTAAGAAGTTTTTCTTCTGCTTCTGTTTCCTGGAAAAGATTGTAGAAAACTAGTATTTTCTTCTCAAATTTTTGGTAGAAGTCACCAGTGAACCCATCTGGGAATGATGCTTTCCATTTATGAAGGTTATTAATTATTGATTCAATGTCTTTAATAGATAAGGATTATTCAGATTACCTGTTTCTCCTTATTTGAGCTTTAGTAGATTTCAAAATGTCTTTCTAGGAAGTGATTCACTTCATCTAGGTTATAAAATTTATAGGCATACAGCTGTTAATAACATTCTGTTATTATTCTTTTGATGTTTATGAGATCAATAATGGTGGCCCCTCTTTTATTTATGATATGAGTAATTTGTGTTTTGTCTTTTCTTTTTCTGGGTTAGCCTGGCTAGAGCTTTATTAATTCTATTGCTCTTTGCAGAGACCCAGCTTTTTTTTTTTGTATTCTCTGTTGATTTCCCATTTTCAATTTTATTGGTTTCTGTTGTAATTTTTCTTTTTCTTTTTCTTTTTTTTGAGACGGAGTCTCACTCTCTTGCCCAGGCTGCACTGTAGCCTCTGCCTCCCAGGTTCAAGTGATTCTCTTGCCTCAGCCTCCCAAGTAGCTGGGATTACAAGCATACACCACCACACCCAGCTAATTTTTGTATTTTTAGTAGAGATGGGGTTTTGCGATGTTGGCCAGGCTGGTCTTGAACTCCTGACCTCAGGTGATCTGCCCGCCTTGGCATCCCAAAGTACTGGGATTACAGGCATGAGCCACTGCACCCAGCCTGTTGTAATTTTTATTATTTCTTCTTTTCTGCTTGCTTTACACTTATATTCCTCTTACTTCTGTAGTTTCTTAGATTAGATTATTGATTTTAGATCTTTGTCTTTTTTCTGATATATTTCTTCAATACTATAAATTTCCCTCTAAGCACTGGTTTTGCTGCATTTCATAGGTTTTGATAAGTTGCATCTTTATTTTCATTTAGTTCAAAATATTTTTAATTTCTCTTGAGATTTCTTCTTTGACTCACATGTTATTTAGAAGTGTATTGTTTAATGTCCAATTATGCTGAGATTTTTTTCAGTTATCTTTCTATTACTTGTTTATAGCTTAATTTCATTGTGGTGTGAGAGCAAACTTTGTATGATTTCTATTGTTTACATTTGTTAAGGTATATTTTGTGGCTCAGAAAGTGGTCTGTTTTGGGGAATGTTCCGTATGAGCTTGAGAAGAATGTGTATTCTGCTGTTGTTAGATGAAGAACTCCATGAATATCAACTAAGTGCAGTTGCTTAATGGTGCTTTTTACTTCAACTATGTCCTTACTGATTTTCTGCCTGCTGGATCTGTCAATTACTGATAAAAAGGTGTCGAAGTCTGCACCGTACTTGTGGATTTATTTGTTTCTCCTTGTTGTTCTTTTAGTTTTTGCCTTACATATCTTGATGTTGTGTTTTTAGACCTATACACATTAATAGTTATGTCTTCTTAGAATATTGATCTTTTTATCATTATATAATACTCCTTTTTATCCCTGATATTTTTCCTTGCTCTGAAGTCAGCGTTTTAAGAAATTAATATAGCTACATCAGCTGTCATTTGATTCATGTTAGCATGGTGTATCTTTTCCATTCTTTTACTTTTAATTTATGTGTTTCTTTATATTTAAAGTGGGTTTCTTATAGACAACATATAGTTGGGTGTTCTTTTTTAAATTCATTCTAACAGTCTCTGTCTTTTAATTTGTGCATTTAAACCCTTTGTATTTAAAGTATTTAGTTGTGTTAATATCTACCATATTTTTCACTGTTTTGTATTTGCTGCTCTTATTCTCTGTTTCTTCTCTGGTATTGAGCACTTTATATGATTCCATTTTCTCTCTAAGCATATAAATTGTATTCTTTAAAAAAATATTTTGGTGGTTTCCCTAGAGCTTGCATTAACAACCAATCCAAGTTTACTTTCAAATAATAATAATACCATACCAGTACATGAATAATACAAGTGCCTTATAACAGAGGCTATCCAATTCCTCCCTTTCATCCCTTATAATATTGCTGTCATTCGATTTATCCTGCAGGATCTCTAAATTACTGGTAAATTAACAGATCCAGCAGGATAAGCTATAATCACTGAATTACAAGCTATAATCACCAAATAAACTATAATCACTGAATACCTTGTTACTCTTGTTATTATTTTAGAGACTGGGGGGGGTCTCACTATGTTGCCTAGGCTGGCCTTGAATTCCTAGGCTTAGGCAATCCTCCCACCTCAGCCTCCTGAATAGCTGGAACTACAGGCATATGCCACTGTGCTTACTGTTATTGCATGGCAGGTCTTCTGGTGACATATTCCCTCAATTTTTGTCCAGAAAAGTCTTTATTTCTCTTCCTTTTTAAAGAATAATTTTCTTGGAAGTGAAACTATAGGTTGAGGGTTTATTCTTTCAACACTTTAAATATTTCATGCCACTGTTTTGCTTGTGTGCAGTTTCTGAAGAGAAATCTAATGTGGTTATTATCCGTGTTCCTTTTTAGGTAAGGTGTTTATTTCCTCTGGCTGCTTCCAAAGTTTTTCTGTTTATCTTTGATTTTCTGCAATTTAGATATAACATGTCTAGATGTAGATTTTTTGGCATCTATTCTGCTGGCATTCCCTGAACTTCCTGGATCTGTAGTTTGGTGTCTGTCATTAAATTTTGAAAAATTTTGGTCATTATCTCTTCAAATATTTCTTTTGTTCTTTTCTCTCTTTCTTCTCCTGGCATTGCCATTATGTATTTATTACACTTATTGTAGTTGTCTCACACTTTTTGAATATTCGATTTCTTCTTAAAAAAATATTCTTTTTTCTCTTTGTATTTTATTTTGGGAAGTTTCTACTGACATCTTGAAACTCATTAATGCTTTCCTCAGCTGTGTCCAGTCTACAGCTGAGCCTATTAAAGGCATTCTTCATATCTGTTACAGTGTTTTTTATTTTTATTTATTTATTTTTTTCTTTTTATTCAATTTTAATTTTTAATTTTTGTGGGTACATAGTAGATGCCTATATTTATGGGGTTCATGAGATGTTTTGATACAGGCATGCAATGTGTAATAATCCAATCATGGAGAATGGAATATCCATCCCCTCAAGCATTTATCCTCTGTGGTGTTTTTTATTTTTAACATTTCCATTTGATTCTCTCTTAGAGTTTACATCTCTCTGCTTACATTACCCATCTATTTTTTGTGTTGTTCACTTTTCCCATTAGAACATGTAATGGTTATTTTATGTGTTCCCTTGACTGGGCCAAAAGATGCTCAACTAGCTACTTAAACATTATTTTGGGATGTGTTTGTCAGAGTGTTTCCGGAAGACATTAGCATTTAAATTGGTAGACCTAGTAAAGTAGCTGGCCCTCCCCATTGTGGGTGGACATCATCCAATCTGTTGAAGGGTTGAATAGAACAAAAAGGCAGAGGAAGGCTGAATTTGCTTTCTGCCAGACTAGTTGAGCCAGAACATCAACCTTCCCCTGTCCTTGATACACCTGGTTTTCAGGCCTTCAAACTTGGACTGGAATCTGCACCAGTGGCTCTCTGGCCTTTGAACTACACCATCATTTTTTCTGGGTCTCCAGCTTGCTGATGGCACATTGTGGAACTTCTCGGCTTCCATAATTGCATGAGCTAATTCTTTGTAATAAACCATTATATAGGTGACCCTGAACAACATGGGCTTGAAATGTGTGGGTCCTCTTACATATGGCTTGTTTTAAAAAATATATTGGAAAAGATTTTTGAGATTTACACCAATTTGAGAACACTCACAGATGAACCATGTAGTGTAGAAATATTGAAAAAATTAAGAAAAAGGTATTTTATGAATGCATAAAATATATGTGGATGCTGGTCTGTTTTATCATTTACTATCATAAAATATAGGAAACTCTATTATAAAAAGTTAAAATTTATCAAAACTTATAAACACAGACCATTCATGGTGCCATTTACGCTTGAGAGAAAGGTAAACAACTGTAAAGACGCAGTATTAAATCCTAACTCTATAAAAATTACCTGTATTACATACTGAACTACTGTAATAATTTTGTAGTCATCTCCTGTTGCTACTGTGGTGAGCTCAAGTGTTGAGTATCTGTTTAAAATGCCCTGTGATGCTAATCATCTCTGTGTGAGCAGTTCATCTCTCCAGTAAATTGTGTATTGCAGTAAAAAGTGCTCTCTTACAGTTCTTATGTATTTTTCACTCTGGTTAGTGCAATACCATAAACCTTGAGTAACACTGTGGGACCCATACAAAGGGCCACTAGTGATGCTGGAAGTGCTCCCAAGAAGCAGAAAAAAGTCAGGTCATCAAAAGAAAAAGTTGAGTTGCTTGATATGTACCTTAGATTGAGGTCTACAGCTGTGGCTGCCCATCATTTCAGACAGATGATTCATCTTGTAAACAGATGATGTAAACCTATGATATTGATAAATACAGTATGGAACTATAAATATATATTCTCTTCCTTATGATTTTCTTTTTTCTTTTCTTTTTTTTTTTTTTTTTGAGATGGGGTCTCACTCTGTCAGTGAGGCTGGAGCGTAGTGGTGCAATCATGGCTCACTGCAGCCTCAACCTCCTGGGCTTGAGCAATCCTCCCATCTTAGCCTCCTGAGTAACTGGGATGACAGGCATGTGCCACCATGCCCAGCTAATTTTTATTTTTATTTTTGTAGAGACAGGGTTTCGCCATGTTGCCCAGGCTGGTCTCAAACGCTTGGGCTCAAGGGATCCTCCTGCTTCAGACTGCACCTGGTCATGATTTTCTTAATAACATTTTATTTTCTCTATCTTACTGTAAGAATATAGTACATAATACATATGACATACAAAATGTATGCAAATCAGCTATTTATGTTATTGGTAAGGCTTCCAGTCAACAGTAGTCTAGTGGTAACTAAGTTTTGGGGAATCAAAGTTTTGCACAAATTTGTTATTGCTCAAGGGTGGGTGCCCTAGGCTAATCTCCATGTGGTTCAAGGGTAAACTATGTAGATAGATATAGATATAGATATAGATATAGATATAGATATAGATATAGATATAGATATATCCTATTGGTTCTGTTTCTCTGGAGAAGTCTAATACAGAGCCCTTAGTGTATTCATCATTCTTGCTTAAAACTTCCAGTCTAGTAATTCCAACACCTCTGTCATATCTGAGTCTGGCTCTGATGCTTGCTATGTCTCTTCAAACTGCTTTTGGCCTTTTAGCATTCTTTGCGTTTTGTTGTTGTTGTTGTTGTTGTTGTTTTGTTTTTGATAGCCAGACACAATGAATTGTGTACAAGGCACTGAAATCAATAGGCCTTTATTGTGAGGTTTTGTGTTTATCTTGCTAGAAATCAGGTTGTGTTTACTGTTTGATGTAGCTTTGGAGTGGTGGCTGAAATATCCTATAGTGTCTTTGTTTTTGTCTCTCCTGTTGCTTTGAGGTTTCCTTAGAGACTCTTTCTTAAATAAGGCTTGAGGCTTGCAGTTCTTTCAGGTGTAATTTCCTGTTATTACACAGAAGCCAGATTGGGTCTCACTCAGTCTTTTAATGTGCCTGTACTCCTGAGCTGTGCCTTCGCAAGTGCTTCTCAGCCTTTCTTTTCCCCCTTAGGTGAGACAGAAATGCTAGGGGGTACTGGAATTGCGTATTTCTTTTCCCTCAGGTGGGTTAGGATCTGGTAAATCCCAAGTCAGTTAGGCTCTGGCAGATCAGATTCCATTGAGGAAACTATTAAGGAAAACAGAATATTCTGGGTGTATTTCAAAATGGCTGCTTTTCCCCTTCCCCTGCTGGACTTGTGAGAGGGGTTTTCTTCTATCTGCTCTGAGAAACTTGTGGGGCTCTTGGAGGTAAAAATCTCTACCTTTTGAAACTCAACTCATTCTTCAGGGCTTATGTTAAATGTATTCTCCCCTGTGAGGTTCTGTTTTGACCATTTCTTCTCATGGATTTTGTTTTCTCACCTTTGGGGTTGTACCTGTGACATTCCAAAAACATGGAATGCATTGAATTACATTCAGCTTTGTGTTTTGACTTGAAGAGAGGATTTCTCTGTAGGTAGGCAGGATTGTCTACCTGTTACAGCAGCAAAGGAACTTTGAAGACAGATGGGAAATTAAACTCTGGTGGATTACTGGAATTCTGGATTTGACTAAGGTTTGGGTATCTTAGCAAGGTTAGAGGTAAATTGATAATGAGACAGTCAAGTGGGAAGGGCTCCCTGGCAGAACCTCTGACAGCCTGTACATTGGGAGGAATGCACACGGGGTGGAGACATGGGAAGTTCATGTCCTTTGCAGTGGGGAGGAGCCTGGCCTCTCCTTTCCCAGGGTGTAGTACCTGGGACTCGATTTGTGAGGCGGGAAGCGCACTAGCAGGATTCTGACTTTGCAGAGTGTCCTTGTTTCCCTTTTTTTCCTTTTTGTTGAATAAATCTTGTTTTTCTCACCCTTCAAATTGTCTGTGAGCCTAATTTTTTTGTGGTTCTGTGACAAGGACCTTGTCTTTAGCTGAACTAAGGAAAATTCCTGCAGCAATAAAACTTCTGGAATGAAGTTTTTGTTTAGGAAAGAAAACACCAACAGCAAAACATACAAATTGCTAGCTTAAAAAAACTCATAATATGCAAGAAATTATTTCAAAATCAACTTGAATTTTTTAAAAATTGGCATTTTAAATCTATAATCTATATAAAATTTAAATTTATATATTTAAATATATAATCTAATCATATAAATCTATAATCATGTCTAAGTGTATCAGAACTGTATTTTGTGGAGTTTCAGGAAAAATTCTACGCTGGCCCAAGTCAGAGTATCTGTAGTTCTGCCACATTCTATTAATTATTATAGTGTTTTCTCTTGATGATTTTAGATTTAAATCACTTTATCAGGTTTACAACTGAGGCTCTAATTTTACATACCTGCTCCACACTTGTGTTTGTATTAACTCAAGCAAGGTAGCCAATCTCTTAACTCAATTGAAATGTGACAAATGGGGCTTTAAAGTGAGTGGTTAAAATGTCGTATTTTGATGTAAGGTTTCATATTGATTGGCTTTTGAGGATTCAGATTTCAAAAATTGAACGATTTTATGTAGCTTGTTAATAATTTCATATTAGGACATCTGTAGTCTAAAATTAGATTTTACATGATCCAAATTATTCAGTGATTTTTGACTATAAGATTAGAGTTAGATTGTAGGTTTTTTAAAAATTATTTTTTGGCAAAAAAGTGGCATTACTGTAATTATTGATTATGAACTCCTAGAATTTATAGTGAAGGAATATTTACATATAAACATACATTTATATATTATTATTAGGTTTGAAACATAAGCATGTATATATGAACACAAATATATACCATCTTCATTTGCTTTGGTTTCAAATATATAGTCAAATTATGTTCAAAGTATGCCAGGGAATTTCAAGTTCAAACTCATTTACAGACCTGAACTTACTGTGCTTTAATTAGTTATTATGTGTTCTACAGGTTGTTTGACTTGACTTTGTTAATTGTCTAATAAACCTGAACAATTTTTCTACTGGAAATAATAGTAGTAATTGTGACCATCTTGAGAACAATGAAGGCCATAGGAAAAGATAATCTTACTACTCATAACATCTAAAGCTTTATTACACAAACATTATCCCTACTATACTCTAAAATATGAAGGAGAAATGTAAGAGTTAAAGAAAGAGGAAAGAAACACAAAAAGCGGCTCAACAGTCAAAGACAGGTTTATTTTGGAAGTATACACCTGAGAGGGGCTTCTGCCTGATATTTTTTGGTTAGGAGCATTCTCTCTTACAGACTAAGAGTATTTATTGGTGAGAGAGCTTATCACAGGCTTGGGATGTTTCTGTGTTGGGGTGAAGTTTATGGTGGGGTTGTAATATCTCTGGTCAGAGGGGAGGTTATCTTGGGGCTGACATCTCTCTGGCTGGGAGGGAGGTTACCTTGGGGCTGGCATGTCTCTGGTCAGGGAGGGGTTTATCTTATGGTTGGAATGTTTCTGGTCAGAGATATCATTTGTGGTTTATGTTCATGCTGACCTTAGCCATCAGGCTGATGCCCTTTGCATTTAGGTGGTTTTTGATCAAGGGGAACTTTAGAATGGCGGTGCTTGTGCAAGATGGCCATGCTTCTGCTCTGTCAAGAGAGAATCAGAAAATAAGAACCTTTAGTAGCCTGGGTGCAGTGGTGCACACCAGTGCGGTGGCTCATGCCAACACGTTGGGACACCAAGGCGAGCTGATTGCTTGAGCCCAGGAGTTTAAGACCAGCCTGGGCAACATGGCAAAACCCTGTCTCTACAAAAAAATACAAAAATTAGCCAGGCAAGATGGTGTGTGCCTGTGGTCCCAGCTACCCAGGAGGCTGAGGTGGGAGGATCATCTGAGCCTGGGTGGTTGAGGGTGCAGTGAGCCATGATCGCACCACTGCACTCAATGGAGGTGACAGTGAAACTTTGTCTCAAAAAAAAAAAAAAAAAAAAAAGAAAGAAAGAAAAAAAAAAACCTCTAGTAGAAAACAAAACTGGGAATGTATAATGATACCCAAGGTTAAATCACTGTGGTTCATAATAGCACTGGTGATAGCTTTTCCTTATAATAGATGGGCTTGTACAGATAGATGCTGCTTGCTTGAGGTTTTAGTGGGTTTTGTACATTCATATTTTGTGGGGGAAGAAACACAGCTACTCTATGCCATTATCTAAGTTTTAAGTAAGGAAACGTGTCATAAATTCTAGAGACATTTGAGTGTCATGGTTAATTAAGGACATAGACTTTGGAACCAGTGCCTGAGTTAGTTTCATCATAACTTAGAGCCTCTGTTTTCCTATATGCTGAATTTCCTATATCTTAAATCAGGAATAATAACATTATACCTACTTCCTTGGATACTCATGTGAATTAAATGTGAATATTATTTTAAAAATCATATAGTGTCTGTTACTCTGTGAATGTTAGGTGAAGTGTTTGTTATTATTATCATCATCACCTTTATTTATTTAAGTCAATGGTTATAGAAGTAACTTGTCTTCCCTTCTATGGACATAAATCAAAACAGGTACTGAAGTTTAAAAAGAAACTAAGGTATGTTAGGGAAAGAATTCTCACTTAACTCAAAAGACAACAGACTTACAGTCTTATAAAAATCTAACTTGATTAAATTATGAGAAATCTCAGCCTTTAGTATTGAATAATCAAGCATTAGAGATAATATCTGTCAAACAATGATATTCATAGCATATTTTGAAAACTAAGTAATTCATTTATTTTTAGCTTTTCTAGGAAAGCTATTTTTTGTCCCTGAATGGGTTAGTTGGCTTTCATTTTCCTAATAAAGATTAAAAGCTTTAAAAATATTTCATTTTACCAACTCTGAAGATTCTATTGATTCATATAGAGAATGATAGATACCACCTATGATCTAGTTCTAACTTTAAAACACGATTATTTTTCAGTTGTTTGCACCTAACTTGGAGTGCTAGGAGGTCTATTAATAAAACATGTTGTAATTGTCCCACCATGATAGCATAGTATTGTTAAAGGAAAATTACTGGCTAACCCCCTGCTGAATTAAAATGAATTTGAAATCTGAGTAGAACATTAACAGTCTGATGCATCTAGATTCTCCTTTCATTCACACTCATTTCCTAGAATGACCTTTGTACTTCCTCTTTGTAGCGTTTCTTTGTTGGGAAAGGTCAGGAGGACAACGTTATTAAAATTCTTTAGGTTTTTCTAACTTCACCCCCATTATCTATTGCTTTTCCTGGGGTTATTTTTTTTTCTCTGAGTTTTGGTATAAAGGCCTTTTACTCTAAAAGCTCTATTTCTCAGATACTTGTTTTTTTGTGTAATTACACTAAACTTCGTTCAGAATTTAGGCATATGTTGATTGCTGCTTTTTATGCAAGCTAAATATTCAATCTGAATTGATTAAAATGTATTATAGGTCTGTTGTTTATTTCAGCTGGTATTAAATTGAGATAGTCTAAAAAGAGAAATAAAACTGATATGGATGTGAAATGATTAAAAAACACTGTACTTGACATTACCTATGATAGTGACTTTAAAACATCTTGGAGGCTTAACAGCCTATGTTTGATTTTGATACCATGCCTGTATTATTAAGCTTATGCTTATCTGGCAATGTAGAATTAACTTTTGTAGAGGCAATAAAATATAAGAGGCAAGATATAAGGGCTGAGAACATAGCCTCTCCATGTGATGTGGGCTTCTCACAGTGTGGCAGCTGGCTCCAAAAACAATGGCCTAAGAGCAAGTATTCCAAGCAACCCAGGTGGAAGTTGCAGGGCTTCTTATGACCTGGCCCAAGAAGTCACACAGTATCAGTTCCACCACATCCTATCAGATCAAAAGCCGGTGTTAAGGTCAACCCCAATTCAAGGAGACGGTTCTGCACAAGGGCATGAACACGTGGAGGTGTTCATTGGAACACTGTCTTTGAAGACTAGCTACTACACATATGGAACTACTCATCACTAAATTCAAAACAGTGGTTACCTTTGGGGAGGGCAGGGAGAAGTACACAGAGGGTGAAATACAATTGAGGTAACATTGTATTTCTTACATATTTTATACTAGGTGGTAGATACATAGCTGTTGGTTCTATTATGCTTTTCGGTATTTTTGAAATACTTCATAATAAAAATGTATACTTTTTATTTCTTTTTAGATTCTGTAACATCATTGTTTTAAAGAAGAGCTTATATCCAGGAAATAGTCATCAAAATAAATTTGGTGTTTGAAGATAGAAACCAAATGCTGTGGTTGACTGTTTATTGTGGACAATTTAAAACATACAAAATCCGGCAGAGTAGTAGAATGAACTCCCATCTACCTGTCACTAACCATAACAATTATAGACACATGATTAGTCTGGTTTCATTATACCTTACTTTCCTCTCTCCTGTATTATTTTGAAGCAAATGAAAGACTTCTTAACATTTCAGCCCCACATATTTCACTTATATCTCTGAGAGATAAAAATTTAAAAAACCCCAGAAACCTAACCTTACAATACCTAAATCTTCAATCATACCTAAACTTTCAATAATAATTTCTTCAATATTTTTCCAATCCATTTGGAAATTATCAAATATCCACTAAGTTCAAGCTTCCAATTGTCTTATAAATATCATAATATTTTTTAATTGTTTGTTTGAATTAGGATCCTAAGAAGGTCCATACATTTTGATTAGTTGATATATCTCCTGAGTCTTCTTTAATCTGTGGGTTTCTGCTTTTCTGGACTTTGTATTTCAGGCAATTTATTTGTCAAGGAAACTAAGTCGTTTGTTGATTGCATCCCTGTGGTATCATTGAATATGTTCTTTTATTCCCTGTGTTTCCTGTAAACTGTAGTTGGATTTAGACGCTCTATCACATTCAAGCTTGGATACTTTTTTGTAAGACTTCTTTTTAGATTGTGGTATATTCTTCCATGTGAAGGCAAAATAATGACTTGCCTGGTTGTCTCTTTTTGTGATCTTAGCCACTGTTGAAAAATTCACAGATCCACAAAAGTTTTGGAACTACAAAATGACAATATTCTGATTATAGAATTCATTCTTCTTTTCTAAACCCATAGTTCGTCTTCTTTATTAGCTGAAATGCTTCTATAAGAGAAGATCTCTTATATCCACTATTTGCTTATCTTTTGGTACAGTTCATATAGAAAGTTTTCAAAATAATGAGTTAGATCACTAGTCTTCTATCTTACATCTGTATTTTTTTTTACACACCAATAATCACATTTCTCAAGGACCCAAAGAATAGTAACACCAGAATATCAAATAATTACTCATTGGATTTATCCCACAGTATATACCCAACAGTCTCAAAATAACAATACCAGCACTACCACCAACAATATGATTACTGTACAATGTTTTGTATCCAGTTCTTTTTGCTTTTGCATATATCTCACTTAGGATATAGAGTACAAATTATTTGTTGTAAAGTCATTTGGCATAGTCCCTCTTTGTATGGCTAGGCCTCCAATTGGCCACTTTTTTTTTTTTTTTTTTTGAGACAGGGTCTTGTCCTATTTCCCAGGCTGGAGTGCAGTGGCGAAATCACAGCTTTTTGCAGCCTCACCCTCCTGGGCTCAAGTGATTCTCCTACCTCAGTCTTCCAAGTAGCTGAGACTACAGATGTGTGCCACTCCACCTGACTAATTTCTTTATTTACTTTTTTTTGTAGAGATGGAGACTCACTATGTTGACCAGGCTGGCCTTGAACTCCTGGCCTCAAGCAGTCCTCCCGCCTCAGACTCCCAAAGTGCTGGAATTATAGGCATGAGCCACTGCACCCAGCCTAATTTTTGTTTTTAGGAATTTCTGCTGTAAAGTTTTATTTATAATTATGTAAATTGTATCTCTTCCTTCTATCCTATTTCCTTCCCCTTTAATTAACCATTTTTAGAGCTTATGGTTTAATTTTTTCATAGTTTTGAACGTAATAGGCTACTTTTGATACACATTTATATATATACTTGCATCCCCTTTTTTGGTTTTTGTTGTTTTGTAGGTAAAGGAGGGCAGATTAATTAGAGAAAGTACAAAGATATGTTGGAAGGGTGCAATGGGCAGCACAGCGGAGAAGGGGCCGTCTGCCACTTTCTCCTTTGTTTAGATAAATGTAGCATGCTATACATACTTACCCCATCTTGCTGTTTTTACTTAATATAGCCTGGAGATTAAGTCACAGCAGCAATAAATGCTATTGTGTTGAATGTACCATAATTTTATTTAGCTTGTCATTTCTTCATGAGTATTTCGATTATTCCCAGTTTTGTGCTATTATAAACAGTCCTGCTGTGAATTGCCTCTTTTCATTTTTTTTCTTTTTTCCCCACTGTGTATCTTTTCATGTTTTTTTTTTCTAGTGTATCTTTGAGATCAATGTCTAAAACAAGATTGTTGAGCCAAAGGGCAAATGAGTATTTCACTCCTTCAAATATTGCCAAATTCCCTTTCATTGAGACTGTACTGTTTTATATTCTCGACCACATATGAAAATGTTTTTTTTTCTCACAGCCTTGCCCAGAATATGTCATCAGACATCATTTTTACCAATTTAATGAGTAAAATAATCATATATTGGCAGTTTTCCTTTTCATTTCTCTTATGAGAAATGTTAAACCTTTTTTTCATATCAGAGCAATTTTTCTCAGTCAACTGTTTCTTTAGACCATTTTAAACAATATCTTTTTTCTCTATTGTTCTATAAATTATTTATGTATAACAAATAATTCCTTCATTTGTGATGTAAATCATATTTTTACCAGCTTGTCACTTATTTTACTTTGCTTATTATTCTGCTTGCCATATACATTTTTACTTTTACTATTAAAATTTATCTCTTTATCTTATTGTTTTTAGGTTCTGGATCTTAATTAGAAAAGTTTTCTCCATTCCTTGATTATAGAAGAACTCACTCAGGTTATCTTCTAGTGTTTAGATGGCTTCCATATTTACATTTAAATCTCTGATTCATTTTGAATTTATCTTAGTATATGATAAGAAGAATGGGTCTAATTTATATTCTTTCTATTCAATTGCTAAAATGTTACCTCCCTGAAGTGAAAGCCTATCTTTATCAAATATTAAATTTGCATTTGCAATTAGAAGTAATTCTGGATTTTGTATTTTGCTTGCTTGGTCTGCCTATTATTGTTTCAATACCAGACTGTTTTAATATTAGAGACTTGATAATATGTTTTAGTATCTTGCACAGCTGGCCACCTCTGCCCCATCTTCTTTTGCAGGGTTTCCCTGGCTTATTATATGTTTATTTTTCCAAATCAACTTCAGAATTGACGTCTAATTCCAGGGGGGAAATTTTTTCAGGGGTTGCTACAAATTAATAAAAACTTAAAAAAATTTCCAGTTTGTATACTTTCCTGTCCTTAAAGTGTGTTTTATATTACTTATTTAAGATTTAGGCATTTTAAATTATGTGAACACTTTAATTCTTAAGACATCTCATAAAACTGTATTAAGCAGGAAAATTGAGAATTATTGCTTTATAAATTGTGTTTATCTGTATTGGAATTATTTAGGTCATTGATATCTAGTTTATCTTTTGTAGTTTATTTCAACTTATTTTTAATGCATGTATCTTTATGAAGCAAAATGCTCTCTACCCTAGCCCACTAAAAGCAAAACCAAAAAGAATCAAAAAGTCCCCAGAGGCTGACTGGGAGAGGAGTGGGTACGGGAAAGAGAGATGATGGTATAGAAATGTATGCTGGAGGTGTCTACAGTTGATAACAACATTTATATGAGCATCTAAGCCAGTGGGATCTTTACATCCCCTAAAAGAATTTTGAAAAACTATTTGCCTCTTTGTACATTTTGTAGTTGACATCTAACATTTGTACCACGAATTTAAACAGTTGTCGATGATGTGATTTCCTGTTTATGTTAAATATGTTATTTTAAAATGATACCATTACATCATTATTTAAAATTTTTCCGATGAAATTAAAATAAAGTAACAATTTAAGACCTCTGGTCATCATTAAACAATATATGAACTAAGATCTTTGAGAGCCAACTTTTACATTTTCTTCTCTCCTTAAATGTATATTTCCTTCCTCTTCCTGTATGGAATTACATCTTAATTAAATATATTTTTATACTAATTTAAAAAATTGATCATTATATTATGCTTCTTGGTAATAAACGTATATTAATTTAAAATAATTGTTTAAAAATTTTCTATGACCGTAGGCTTTAAGTGCTAAGAATTTTTTTATTGGTTTCAAGTTTCTATTATAATTAACAGCATAAATTCTATATAAGCAGCACAATTGTATTAAAAGATTTGATCATTGTATGTTTTTAAAAAGTAAAATTTTATTGGAAATGCATTTCTTAAAGAGATGGGTGAGACTTTTTACATGTCTTCTTTGAATATTAGTTATTACTTGAATAAAACAGGGTTCAGCAGTTCTTTTCCTGTTTGTTTTTATTATTATAATCTTTTTTTATCTATTTATTTTTCCATGGGTTATTGGGGTACAGATGGTGTTTGGTTACATGAATAAGTTCTTTAGTGGTGATTTGTGAGATTTTGGTGCACCCATCACCCGAGCAGTACACACTGCACCCTTTTTGTAGTCTTTTACCCCTCGTCCCCTCCCACCCTTCCCCTCAAGTTCCTAAATTCCCTTGTATCATTCTTATGCCTTTGCATCCTCATTGCTTACCTCCCACATATCAGTGAGAACATACCATGTTTAGTTTTCCATTCCTGAGTTACTTCACTTAGAATTATAGTCTCCAATCCCATCCAGGTCACTGTGAATGTCTTTAATTCACTCCAAAGTCTGTTTTATTTATTTATTTATTTATTTATTTATTTTTCTTTATTATTATTATTATTATTATTATACTTTAAGTTTTAGGGTACATGTGCACAATGTGCAGGTTAGTTACATATGTATACATGTGCCATGCTGGTGCACTGCACCCACTAGCTCGTCATCTAGCATTAGGTATATCTCCTAATGCTATCCCTCCCCCCTCCCCCCACCCCACAACAGTGCCCAGAGTGTGATGTTCCCCTTCCTGTGTCCATGTATTCTCATTGTTCAATTCCCACCTATGAGTGAGAATATGCGGTGTTTGGTTTTTTGTTCTTACGATAGTTTACTGAGAATGATGATTTCCAATTTCATCCATGTCCATACAAAGGACATGAACTCATCATTTTTTATGGCTTCATAGTATTCCATGGTGTATATGTGCCACATTTTCTTAATCCAGTCTATCATTGTTGGACATTTGGGTTGGTTCCAAGTCTTTGCTATTATGAATAGTGCCGCAATAAACATACATGTGCATGTGTCTTTATAGAAGCATGATTTCTAGTCCTTTGGGTATATACCCAGTAATGGGATGGCTGGGTCAAATGGTATTTCTAGTTCTAGATCCCTGAGGAATCGCCACACTGACTTCCACAATGGTTGAACTAGTTTACAGTCCCACCAACAGTGTAAAAGTGTTCCTATTTCTCCACATCCTCTCCAGCACCTGTTGTTTCCTGACTCTTTAATGATTGCCATTCTAACTGGTGTGATATGGTATCTCATTGTGGTTTTGATTTGCATTTCTCTGATGGCCACTGATGGTGAGAATTTTTTCATGTGTTTTTTGGCTGCATGAATGTCTTCTTTTGAGAAGTGTCTGTTCATGTCCTTTGCCCACTTGTTGATGGGGTTGTTTGTTTTTTTCTTGTAAATTTGTTTGAGTTCATTGTAGATTCTGGATATTAGCCCTTTGTCAGATGAGTAGGTTGCGAAAATTTTCTCCCATTTTGTAGGTTGCCTGTTCACTCTGATGGTAGTTTCTGTTGCTGTGCAGAAGCTCTTTAGTTTAATTAGATCCCATTTGTCAGTTTTGTCTTTTGTTGCCATTGCTTTTGGTGTTTTAGACATGAAGTCCTTGCCCATGCCTATGTCCTGAATGGTAATGCCTAGGTTTTCTTCTAGGGTTTTTATGGTTTTAGGTCTAACATTTAAGTCTTTAATCCATCTTGAATTGATTTTTGTGTAAGGTGTAAGGAAGGGATCCAGTTTCAGCTTTCTACATATGGCTAGCCAGTTTTCCCAGCACCATTTATTAAATAGGGAATCCTTTCCCCATTGCTTGTTTTTCTCAGGTTTGTCAAAGATCAGATAGTTGTAGATATGCGGCATTATTTCTGAGGGCTCTGTTCTGTTCCATTGATCTATATCTCTGTTTTGGTACCAGTACCATGCTGTTTTGGTTACTGTAGCCTTGTAGTATAGTTTGAAGTCAGGTAGCGTGATGCCTCCAGCTTTGTTCTTTTGGCTTAGGATTGACTTGGCGATGTGGGCTCTTTTTTGGTTCCATATGAACTTTAAAGTAGTTTTTTCCAATTCTGTGAAGAAAGTCATTGGTAGCTTGATGGGGATGGCATTGAATCCGTAAATTACCTTGGGCAGTATGGCCATTTTCACGATATTGATTCTTCCTACCCATGAGCATGGAATGTTCTTCCATTTGTTTGTATCCTCTTTTATTTCCTTGAGCAGTGGTTTGTAGTTCTCCTTGAAGAGGTCCTTCACATCCCTTGTAAGTTGAATTCCTAGGTATTTTATTCTCTTTGAAGCAATTGTGAATGGGAGTTCACTCATGATTTGGCTCTCCGTTTGTCTGTTGTTGGTGTATAAGAATGCTTGTGATTTTTGTACATTGATTTTGTATCCTGAGACTTTGCTGAAGTTGCTTATCAGCTTAAGGAGATTTTGGGCTGAGACAATGGGGTTTTCTAGATATACAATCATGTCGTCTGCAAACAGGGACAATTTGACTTCCTCTTTTCCTAATTGAATACCCTTTATTTCCTTCTCCTGCCTAATTGCCCTGGCCAGAACTTCCAACACTATGTTGAATAGGAGTGGTGAGAGAGGGCATCGCTGTCTTGTGCCAGTTTTCAAAGGGAATGCTTCCAGTTTTTGCCCATTCAGTGTGATATTGGCTGTGGGTTTGTCATAGATAGCTCTTATTATTTTGAAGTATGTCCCATCAATACCTAATTTATTGAGAGTTTTTAGCATGAAGGGCTGTTGAATTTTGTCAAAGGCCTTTTCTGCATCTATTGAGATAATCATGTGGTTTTTGTCTTTGGTTCTGTTTATATGCTGGATTACATTTATTGATTTGTGTATATTGAACCAGCCTTGCATCCCAGGGATGAAGCCAACTTGATCATGGTGGATAAGCTTTTTGATGTGCTGCTGGATTCGGTTTGCCAGTATTTTATTGAGGATTTTTGCATCAATATTCATCAAGGATATTGGTCTAAAATTCTCTTTTTTGGTTGTGTCTCTGCCCGGCTTTGGTATCAGGATGATGCTGGCCTCATAAAATGAGTTAGGGAGGATTCCCTCTTTTTCTATTGATTGGAATAGTTTCAGAAGGAATGGTACCAGTTCCTCCTTGTACCTCTGGTAGAATTCGGCTGTGAATCCATCTGGTCCTGGACTCTTTTTGGTTGGTAAGCTACTGATTATTGCCTCAATTTCAGAGCCTGTTATTGGTCTATTCAGAGATTCAACTTCTTCCTGGTTTAGTCTTGGGAGAATGTATGTGTCGAGGAATTTATCCATTTCTTCTAGATTTTCTAGTTTATTTGCGTAGAGGTGTTTGTAGTATTCTCTGATGGTAGTTTGTATTTCTGTGGGATCAGTGGTGATATCCCCTTTATCATTTTTTATTGCGTCTATTTGATTCTTCTCTCCTTTTTTCTTTATTAGTCTTGCTAGTGGTCTATCAATTTTGTTGATCCTTTCAAAAAACCATCTCCTGGATTCATTAATTTTTTGAAGGGTTTTTTGTGTCTCTATTTCCTTCAGTTCTGCTCTGATTTTAGTTATTTCTTGCCTTCTGCTAGCTTTTGAATGTGTTTTCTCTTGCTTTTCTAGTTCTTTTAATTGTGATGTTAGGGTGTCAATTTTGGATCTTTCCTGCTTTCTCTTATGGGCATTTAGTGCTATAAATTTCCCTCTACACACTGCTTTGAATGCATCCCAGAGATTCTGGTATGTTGTGTCTTTGTTCTCATTGGTTTCAAAGAACATCTTTATTTCTGCCTTCATTTCGTTATGTACCCAGTAGTCATTCAGGAGCAGGTTGTTCAGTTTCCATGTAGTTGAGCGGTTTTGAGTGAGATTCTTAATCCTGAGTTCTAGTTTGATTGCACTGTGGTCTGAGAGATAGTTTGTTATAATTTCTGTTCTTTTACATTTGCTGAGGAGGGCTTTACTTCCAACTATGTTGTCAGTTTTGGAATAGGTGTGGTGTGGTGCTGAAACAAATGTATATTCTGTTGATTTGGGGTGTAGAGTTCTGTAGAAGTCTATTAGGTCTGCTTGGTGCAGAGCTGAGTTCAATTCCTGGGTATCCTTGTTGACTTTCTGTCTCATTGATCTGTCTAATGTTGACAGTGGGGTGTTAAAGTCTCCCATTATTATTGTTTGGGTGTCTAAGTCTCTTTGTAGGTCACTCAGGACTTGCTTTATGAATCTGGGTGCTCCTGTATTGGGTGCATATATATTTAGGATAGTTAGCTCTTCTTGTTGAATTGATCCCTTTACCATTATGTAAAGGACTTCTTTGTCTCTTTTGATCTTTGTTGGTTCAAAGTGTGTTTTATCAGAGGCTGGGATTGCAACCCCTGCCTTTTTTTGTTTTCCATTTGCTTGGTAGATCTTCCTTCATCCTTTTATTTTGAGCCTATGTGTGTCTCTGCACGTGAGATGGGTTTCCTGAATACAACACACTGATGGGTCTTGACTCTTTATCCAATTTGCCAGTCTGTGTCTTTTAATTGGAGCATTTAGTCCATTTACATTTAAAGTTAATATTGTTATGTGTGAATTTGATCCTGTCATTCTGATGTTAGCTGTTTATTTTGCTCGTTAGTTGATGCAGTTTCTTCCTAGACTCGATGGTCTTTACATTTTGGCATGATTTTGCAGTGGCTGGTAATGGTTGTTCCTTTCCATGTTTAGCGCTTCCTTCGGGAGCTCTTTTAGGGCAGGCCTGGTGGTGAAATCTCTCAGCATTTGCTTGTCTGTAAAGTATTTTATTTCTCCTTCACTTATGAAGCTTAGTTTGGCTGGATATGAAATTCTGGGTTGAAAATTCTTTTCTTTAAGAATGTTGAATATTGGCCCCCACTCTCTTCTGGCTTGTAGAGTTTTTGCCAAGAGATCTGCTGTTAGTCTGATGGGCTTCCCTTTGAGGGTAACCCGATCTTTCTCTCTAGCTGCCCTTAACATTTTTTCCTTCATTTCAGCTTTGGTGAATCTGACAATTATTTGTCTTGGAGTTGCTCTTCTCGAAGAGTATCTTTGTGGCGTTCTCTGTATTTCCTGCATCTGAATGTTGGCCTGCCTTGCTAGATTGGGGAAGTTCTCCTGGATAATATCCTGCAGTGTTTTCCAACTTGGTTCCATTCTCCCCGTCACTTTCAGGTACACCAATCAGACGTAGATTTGGTCTTTTCACATAGTCCCATATTTCTTGGAGGCTTTGCTCATTTGTTTTTATTCTTTTTTCTCTAAACTTCCCTTCTCGCTTCATTTCATTCATTTCATCTTCCATCACTGATACCCTTTCTTCCAGTTGATTGCATCGGCTCCTGAGGCTTCTGCATTCTTCACGTAGTTCTCGAGCCTTGGTTTTCAGCTCCATCAGCTCCTTTAAGCACTTCTCTGTATTGGTTATTCTAGTTGTACATTCTTCTGAATTTTTTTCAAAGTTTTCAACTTCTTTGCCTTTGGTTTGAATGTCCTCCCGTAGCTCAGAGTAATTTGATTGTCTGAAGTCTTCTTCTCTCATCTCGTCAAAGTCATTCTCCATCCAGCTTTGTTCCATTGCTGGTGAGGAACTGCATTCCTTTGGAGGAGGAGAGGCCCTCTGCGTTTTAGAGTTTCCAGTTTTTCTGCTCTGTTTTTTCCCCATCTTTGTGGTTTTATCTACTTTTGGTCTTTGATGATGGTGATGTACAGATGGGTTTTTGGTGTGGATGTCCTTTCCGTTTGTTAGTTTTCCTTCTAACAGACAGGACCCTCAGCTGCAGGTCTGTTGGAGTACCTGGCTGTGTGAGGGGTCAGTCTGCCCCTGCTGGGGGGTGCCTCCCAGTTAGGCTGCTTGGGGGTCAGGGGTCAGGGACCCACTTGAGGAGGCAGTGTGCCCGTTCTCAGATCTCCAGCTGCATGCTGGGAGAACCACTGCTCTCTTCAAAGCTGTCAGACAGGGACATTTAAGTCTGCAGAGGTTACTGCTGTCTTTTTGTTTGTCTGTTCCCTGCCCCCAGAGGTGGAGCCTACAGAGGCAGGCAGGCCTCCTTGAGCTGTGGTGGGCTCCACCCAGTTCGAGCTTCCGAACTTTACCTAAGCAAGCCTGCGCAATGGCGGGTGCCCCTCCCCCAGCCTTGCTGCCGCCTTGCAGTTTGATCTCAGACTGCTAGCAATCAGCGAGACTCCGTGGGCATAGGACCCTGTGAGCCACGTGCGGGATATAATCTCCTGGTGAGCCGTTTTTTAAGCCCATCCGAAAAGTGCAGTATTCGGGTGGCAGTGACTCGATTTTCCAGGTGCCGTCTGTCACCCCTTTCTTTGACTAGGAAAGGGAACTCCCTGACCCCTTGCACTTCCCGAGTGAGGCAATGCCTGCCCTGCTTTGGCTCATGCATGGTGCACTGCACCCACTGACCTGCGCCCACTGTCTGGCACTCCCTAGTGAGATGAACCCGGTACCTCAGATGGAAATGCAGAAATCACCCCTATTATAATCTTAAGAAGCCTACATCACATGCCTAACAAGTGGTAATAAAATAACTTTTTTGTTTTTTGTAAGTGTCATTCAATTCTTTGACCTGCTTCCATATCATATGACAAAAACAATCTGTTATCAAAAATCACTTTTAACAATCAGCTATCAGCTAACACCTGAATTTTGCTCTCCTTCTGCCTTGTTCAAAGCAAAGAATTGGAAATATCTGACTTTCAAAAGGATTGACTAATCAGATGTTAGAGTCTGATTTCTTTCTGATTTTACCTTATTAAGTTGACTGCAGTAAAATTTGAATTGTCCCTTTATTTGGAGTCCCAGTGGTTGTTATACCCTGAGGCCATGCACCCTAGAAAAATTCAGAGTAGAAAAGAGGTTTGCACTTTTGTTGGTAAATTGGGCAGAGAGGAATTATGAGAAGAGGAGAAGAATGTGTGACACTTCCGTACATTCTTAATAGATCAGTTTTAGGGAAAACTAGAAATGGAAATTGAGAACCTAGAAATAGATATACAGAAATACCTATGCTCACATTTGTCATCCTGAACCTTGTAGGTTACACCTAGTAGCCCCAGTTTGAAGACCCTCATTTGAGGCAGCCCATGACAGAAAGGCCAATACCTTGGGCTACATTGGTCTTGTCTAACAACAAGATGTACAGCAGCTGGGGGTCAGCAGAGGCAGAGCTCCTGTGCTCTGTAAAACGTATGCCAGTATTGCTTATGTAGGAACACTGCCCAGTGATTTGATATTGTCTTCACAAGAATGTTTTATGCAAGATGATACATGGTTGGTCACTCAAACAACAAAATCCCTTGACACTCATTGGCTTTTAATTCTGTCCCATAACACCTATTTGTATCTTAAATAATGTGGTTCACATAGCTTTGGTCAGTCTACTTGATGATGGCTTGAATTTAGCTAGTGATGAGGAATAGAGGGCTACTTGACATATTCCTTACCAGCTAAGGCTATCTATTCTTGACAACCCCTCCTACTGGGTTTAAGAGATAGGAATGAACTCTTTTACTGGGAGAAATGAGTTTGTGGCACAGGTACATGTGTATATGCATGCATGTGCTTTGGCAGAAAACATTTCAGAACCACAGCCTTAAATTATTCATTCTTAAAAATTTTAAAAACCTCAGCTCAGCTCTTGAGGGAAAGAGGAGAGCAGATGAAAGCCCAGGGTTAGGAATTAAAATGCAGATACTGTATTTGGTATTGCTGTGTTAGAAAAGTAATCTGTTAGTCATGCAAGAGGTATAATTGACCTTTTATAATAAAAGGTCAAGGATCCAGACATATATTTTGGCTGGGAAAAAGGTCATCTCACCTTACCTTTTGTGAGCAGCAGGGGCTCCCCTCTGTAGGGCAAAATGTCCTTTAAGAAATTACCTTTGACATGCCGTTAGTTTAAGTAAGTGAAAAGTGGCAAACATTTAGTGGATCTTCTCTGTGTGCCTGGTACGATTCTAAATGCTTTACATTGGTTCTTTAATTTAATCCTCATAATAACCCTCGTGAATGAGTTTCAGAGATATTGATCCTCTCAGTCTCAGAGTTGGCAATTTGCCTACAGCACTGAGCAGCCTTTTCTACTCACCCAGAGTGCAATTTCAAGTAGTATTTTCTTTTCTTTTCTTTTTCAAATTTCATTTAGATTCGGGGGTACATGTTTGTTACCTGGATATACTGCATGATCCTGGGGTTTGGGGTATGAATGATCCTGTCACCCAGCTACTGCACACAGTACCCAGTATTTTCTCTATGTGTCAAGAAATGTAAAAGATGGGGAGACTTGCCATGGAGTGTAGGAGAGCTGACTTTGACCTAACAGATCTGTGGGTAGTTGCCATAAATTGACTCTATAGCACTAAAAAGAATTAAAAACACACACACAATTGACCTGTTCAGTGAAGTTATTAATAGAGTTCTTTATGGTGAAGAAAATCTGTATGGGTTTAATCCAGGAGTTAAAAAATAGTGGTGTATGGGCAGATTTAACCTATAGGTTGTGTGATAGCCCAGTATGATATTTAAATAAAATTAGAATTCGCAATGCCTTTTCATGGGGGCAGAAACACTCAGTAACAGCTCCTATCGATGCTGTAGCCCCAAAGCTTCACACATTTACATTTTCCTGCCTGGATTCTGAAGACTTCTGAGTGCGTAGCTCTTGGTTAAATCACTCAAAGGAGGTGGTTGGTCATACATGGTTGGTAGGTTGTATTAACTATTTTTTGGTTATTTTTACCAGAGATTTGGGAGACGACGGTGGTGGCAGCAGCCCTAGATTTGTCCAGTAGGCATATTTTAAAAATGCTGAAGCACCAGCTAGTTAGAAGCACAACAAAATCCTCATTTCTTTTTTTTCAAAAATTTATGTTTCATAAAAGTATTAAAGTATTAAGTTTTAAGTTTTCTAAAACTTAGGGAAAAAAACATTGCCTGTCATAAAAAATTCAATAAATTGTACTATTTTCTGTAATGGTAAAAATAAAAACTACTTTGGATTTCCTTATACCGTTTGCTAAGACCACTGGAAAAGCGTGCAGTATTAGGGTGGGAGTGTCCCGATTTTCCAGGAACCGTCTTGTCAAGGCTTGGCTAGGAAAAGGAAAGGGAAATCCCCTGACCCCTTGTGCTTCCCGGGTGAGGTGATGCCCCGCCCTGCTTCAGCTCGCCCTCCTTGGGCTGCACCCACTGTCCAACCAGTCCCAATGAGATGAACCAGGTGCCTCAGTTGGAAATGCAGAAATCACCCGTTTTCTGCTTTGATCTTGCTGGGAGCTGTAGACCGGAGCTGTTCCTATTCGGCCATCTTGGAACGATCCTCAGATATTTCTTAAGAAATAAATTATTTAAATACTATTTATCCTAGTTTGTACTACTTTCTAATCTGATTTCTTTCTCATTACATGCCCAGGATACTACCTTCAAGTTGAAATTTGCTATTCTCAAGCATGTTTGTATACTACAATGGCATGTTTGCATCCATAAAGAATGTGGAGTATTGTTTTGTATTTAATATGTTTCAAACATCATATAACTGTGTTTATACTGTACATACAATTTTGTACCCTTTATTCCCTCAACATAATTTTGAGGTTTATCTATATAAATCTAAAATCTATATAAATATAAATTACAAAATGAATGGCTCTAGTTCCTTCTTTTTTTTTTTTTTTGAGATGGAGTCTTGCTCCATCACCCAGGCTTGTGTGCAATGGTGGCATGATCTTGGCTCACTGCAACTTCCACCTTCTGGGTTCAGGCGATTCTCCTGCCTCAGCCTCCTGAGTAGCTGGGATTACAGGCACCCGACCACGCCCAGCTAATTTTTGTATTTTTAGTAGAGTCAGGGTTTTGCCATGTTAGCCAGGCTGGTCTCGAACTCCTGAGCTCAAGTGATCCACCTGCCTCAGCCTCCCAAACTTCTGATATTACAGACCTGAGCCACCGCACCCAGCCAGTTCATTCATTTTTAACTGCTGTAAGTGATTTCATTTGATAAATACACCTTTATTTATTTATTTATTTATTTATTTTTGAGACAGGGTCCCACTCTGTTGCTCAGGCTGCACTGCAGTGGCATGGCCACAGCTCACTGCAGCCTCGACCTTCCAGGCTCAAGTGATCCTCCTACCTCAACCTCCCAAGTAGCTGGGACTACAGGCACGTGGCACCACATCTGGCTAATTTTTTATTTTTTGTAGAGTTACAGTCTCACTATGTTTCCAGGGCTATTCTCAAACTCCTGGGGTCAAGCACTCCTCCTGCCTTGGCCTCCCGAAGTGCTAAGATTATAGGTGTGACCCACTGTTCCTAGCCAAATATACCTCTATGTAGACATCCATTCTCTGTTGACAAACATTTTATTTGTTTCTATCCCATTACATTAGAAACAAAGTCAGCATTACATAGTGGCTAAAACAGGGAAACTGAAAGTATTTTCTAGGTTCAAATACTGATTTTATCTTTTTTTTTTTTTTTCTTTTTTTTGAAATGGAGTCTCACTCTGTCGCCTAGGCTGGAGTGCAGTGGCACGATCTTGGCTCACTGCAACCTCTGCCTCCTGGGTTCAAGTGATTCTCCTGCCTCAGCTTCCTGAGTAGCTGGGACTACAGGTGCGTGCCACCACGTCCAGCTGATTTTTTGTATTTTTAGTAGAGACGGAGTTTCACCATGTTAGCCAGGATGGTCTCGATCTCCTGACCTCGTGATCCGCCCGCCTCGGCCTCCTAAAGTGCTGGGATTACAGGCATGTGCCACCGCACCTGGCCTGATTTTGTATCTTAATAGCTGCCTTGCCTTGGGCAAGTGACTTAATCCCTCTTGCTTTGCTTTCCTCATTTATATTATGGTATATTCACAAAATGGAATATTATATAGCAGCTGACAGAAATAAAATCTAACTATATCAATTTTAAAACTTTTCCTTGTGGTAAGAACACTTAGCATGAGATCTATCCTCAACAATTTTTAAGTGTACAACAGAGTATTGATTATAAGTACAATGTATGGCAGATCTAACTTATTCATTTTACGTAACTGAAATTTTATGCTAATTAAATAGTAATTCTGGGTCAGGCATGATGGCTCATGCCTGTAATCCCAGCACTTTGGGAGGCTGAGGCGGGTGGATCACTTGAGGCCAGGAGTTCAAGACCAGCCTGGCCATCATGGCAAAACCCTGTCTCTACTAAAATACAAAAAATTAGCCAGGTGTGCATGTGCCTGTAATCTCAGCTACTGGGGAGGCTGAGGCATGAGAATCACTTGAACCTGGCAGGCAGAGGTTGCAGTGAGCCGAGACCACGCCACTGCACTCAAGCCTGGGTGAGGAAAGGTCTCAAAAAAAAGAAGTTAGTAATTCTTCATTTTCTTCTTCTCCCAACCCCTAGGAACCACCATTTCACTCTTTGATTCTATGAACTTCACTATTTTAGGTGCCTCATGTAAGTGGAATTATGAAATGTTTGTGTCTCTGTCACTGGGTTATTTCACTTAGCTTAATATCCTCCAGGCCCATCCATGTCATTGCCTATTGCAGAATTTCCTTTTTTAAGGCTGAATAGTATTCCATTCTATATATATATACCACATTGTCTTTATTTGTCTGTCAATGGACATTTAGGTTATATAACCACATCTTTGCTATTGTGAATAGTTTGCAGTGAACATAGAACTGATAATATCTCTTCAAGATCCTGATTTCAGTTCTTTTGGATAAATACCCAGAAGTGTGATTACTGGTTCATATGGTAGTTCTATTTTTAATTTTTTGAGGAACCTCCTTAACTGTTTTCCATAGCTGTTGTGCTATTTTATATCATGACCAATAGTGTGCAAGGGCATCAGTTTCTCCACATCCTCACCAATGCTTGTTGTGCATGTGTGTGTGTGTGTGTGTGTGTTTTATACCAGCCTAATGCATGTGAGGCGGTGTCTCATTGTGGTTTTGATTTGAATTTCCCTAATGATTAGTGATGTCGAGCATTTTTTTTGTATGCCTGTTGACCATCTGTGTGTCTTCTTTGGAAAAATGCTTGTTCAAGCCCTTAGCCCATTGTAAAATCAGGTTCCTAGGTGTTTATTTGCTTTTTGCTGTTGAGTTGTAAGAGCTTCTTATATATTTTGGAGATTAATCCTTTATCAGATATGGCTTCCAAATATTTTCATTCCCTAGGTTGCAGTATAAATATTAATAAACTATTGAGAGGGGATGGACTGCGATATATATATAGTTGTGTGTTGCTTAATGACAGGGATATGTTCTGAAGAATGTGTCATTAGAAGATTTCATCCTTGTGCAAACATTATAGAGTGAATTTACACAAACCTAGATGATATAGTTAACTACACGCCCAGGCTGTAGCCTATAGCTCCTAGGCTATAAGCTGTACAGCATATTACTGTACTGAATGCTATAGGCAAATATAACACAATGGATGTATTTGTGTATCTAAACATAGAAATGATACAGTAAAAATAGCATATTTATAATCTTGTGGGACCATGATCATATTTGTGGTCAATCATTCACTGAAACATTGTTACACTTTATTTTGCAGGGTGCATGATTGTATATGGGTAGAGGTAGGTTATTGTGAAGATCCTAGCATTCCTCTGGAATACTAAGTTTATGCGTGCTTGTTACATCTGTAACATAATTAACAAAGTAATGAGTTCACGTGGTTCAAAAATGGACCTATGAAAAGACTGTGTCATGAACAAAGGATAATGATTGATTTAATATTGTGTACATGAGGTCTAAGATTACACCAAAATAAAAAGTAAAAATATAATAATACCTACAGTTGTTAGGAGGATTAAATGAGTTAATATTTATAAAAAAACTTTTAATAGTGCCTGGCACATAGAAAGTACTATACAAGTATTTGTTATGTAAAATATATGAACATCATTAACTATACAAGATATTGCCAGATTGTTCTGCAAAATATTAGTCCTAATGAATTTTATAGCTTCATCCCACTCCAAATGCCATAAGCATGGGTAAGGGATGACATTTCTTCATATTCTTTTACCACTTGAAATAATGAGGTTTCTAAATTTTTGTCAATTTTTGGTTGTGAAATGAATCTCACTGTGGCTTTAATTTGCTACATTTTCCTAATTTAAAATGAGATTGAACAACTTTTAATATATTTAATGTTATTTCAATTTCTTCTTTTATAAAATGCCTAGTTATATTCTTCACTCATTTTCTTTCCTGTAAGGCTCTTTGTATTTTACCTATTGTCTTAAATACTAAGGTTTGTAAACACTCTTGATGTCTAATAGTGCACCTCCATACACACTTATTTAAAATTATCTTACCTATTCTTGTTCTTCTGAAAAAATTGATATCAGTTTGTCAATTTGCATAAAAATTCGATTTTTATTTTAATTGGAATTGAGTTTATAGATCAATTTTGGAGAGAACTGATCTGTGAGAAAAGTTTTACTAAGAACAGTTTTTCTATTTATAGCTAGGGTTGCTCTATTATTTTGTTCTGTATTTTTTGTTATTCTATTTATATGTTTATATATTGCTTCCCATTCTTTTGTGTTTGGAGCAGATGCACTTAACTGGTGAGTTTGACATTTTCATTAAAAGTCCTCTGTTCTTTACATTTTCTTCTTTGCAGATCTTGCTAGCATTCACAGTTCCAACTATCATCTTATGGAAATGAATCCTCAGTCTCTTTCATAGCTTGTCTAGTCCTGCTCTTAATTCCCAAGGTCTTCATTCTAGGTCCTTGTTTTCCATTCCCATTTTCAATTACAAATATTATCCATTCTTAAGTGTATTGCCAATGTTTTTTAGATTAGCTGAAGATTTGCCGGCCTTCTCTTCATGAGCACGGGTCATTTCTATATAATAAACATGTTGTAAATCTTCAGCAAAGGCTAATAATTTGACTGTACTTTATGGCTTTGTAAAGCTAAATGATTTAAAACACATTCTTAGTCCAGAACTTTAATGAGCATTTTCTAATAACTGAGGGAGGGGCATTAAGAACCATGTCCACATTTTTTTTTTTTTTCACTCTTTAGAGTTTTATTTCGCTAACTTCAGGTCAAATTTCTACAACTGTGTTCTGGTCAATTTACTATCCTTGCTTGGCTTCCCCAAATGGTAGTACCAAAAGATTTGTGGGATAGGGAGAAGGTACCACTTTAAGATGCATGCATTTACTCATCCTCCACAAATCAACAGAGTTAGGCATCTGATCGTTGAACAAAACAAAGCTTTAATAGCATCCAGGAGGGCAGACAGGCAAACCAGGCTGTAGACACTTTTCCATTTGTCAAAATCAGACCAGAGAAAACCTCCTCCACACAGATATAATAGGTATTTATACTCATCTTTTCTTTAATGATCATATCATGCAGTTTCTCAAGTCCTTCCTTTAGGCCATCTCCTATGATTGCGCAGGTAGGCCGCAAATGCCAAGGAGTTGATGAGCTCAGTTCACCTGTTGCTAACAATTTCTCAATTTCTGAAAGAGATAATGAGTTCTCCAAGTCTTGTTTATTAGCAACTGTAAGTACAGGGACTCCTTGATTTTCTGATAACCTAGTTATTTTGTGAAGTTCAGTTTTGGCTTCTTCCATCCTTTCGATATCAACAGAGTCCACAAGAAATAAAATGCCATCTGTGCATCTGGTATATGACTTCCACAGTGGCATTAATTTCTCCTGACCACCTACATCCCTGAAGTGAAAAGTGACTATTTTAGAATTTCTCAAGTTTACCTTAATTTTCTCAGTGTTAAATGCTTTGGTAGGTACGGTATTTACAAATTCATTGAACTGCAGCCTATATAAGACAGTTGTCTTTCCAGCACAGTCCAAACCCAGCATAACAATGTGGAAGGATTGAAATGAAGGCAGGCTGGAGAGGATAGAAGTCTGGTCTGATAGTCCATTCCCCATTTCCAGCTGCAAATAAATGTCCCAAATTGAAACGCTTTCTACTTCTTGCCTTAGGACTTCTCTTCGTAGGTGATCCAACTATAAGACTGACTAACCATCCTTCCCTCCCCTTCACTCAGCGTCTCTCTCAGCCGCTGGGGAGGTGTGCTGATACCTGTTCGCTGGCACCAGGGAGGCATGGGCGGTGGTGGAGGCCTGAGCGCCAGGTGGGCGCGACGCGCCAGACCGTCCTAACGGTGGTTGTCCGGCAGCTCCACGCGACAGACCCCACCCCCTGCCTGCGCGCCCCTAATCACTACCAAGGGTTAACATAGATGTCAAACTGCTTCTCCCTCCCTTCCAAGATAATTATTATTCATGTTTTCTTTATTTAACGTTAATGCTTTTCTTGCTTCATCCATGATCGCCCACCTATTTTGACCCCATGTAATCATTTGATATATAATTCTTTTGGTTCACATTGACTAAAGAAACACATAAACAAAAATTAAGGGCACAAGCTTAAAAGTATTCTTAGAGAATGATGGTATTTCCATGAGTTTTAAAGAGTAAGATTGTCTGAAGTAAACCTACCTTTCTTCCTTCCTTCTGTCTGTCCGTCTGTCCATCTGTCTGTCCTTCCATCCTTCTGTTCTTCCTGCATGCCTACCTTTCTTAATTAAAAAAAATGTTTATATGTGGTTGTCATGTATGGATGTATGGACAGGAACATTGACATGGGAATTGAAGACCTGGGTGTAGTTCTGGCTTGGCAACTTAAATTCTCTGAAGATCAATGTTAATTTGGGAAACAAGGCTGCTGCTTGTTTTCTGAAGAAAGGAAACTGAAGAAAGGAGTGTAAGGGAGTTTGGAAAAATATAAAAGGAGAGCAATCAGGTGGATTTTGCTGTCTGTAAATTTCGAGCAAACTGACTTTTAGAATGGATATGGAAGAAGGCAAACTTTGTTTCTAAAAGGAAACCCCACTTGTGAAATATCTTCAAAGTGAAATTCATAATCATGTTTCTAGTTCAGCTTCCCTTTTGGGGATAAGGACAAAGTACTACATCCTGTGTTAGAGGGTGATATGGCTGCAGTCAGTCCCCCATTAATTATGAAGTTTGGTAGCATGGATTTGACTTATTTTACTATTCTGTTTCTTCCAAAAAGCCCCATGCTTGCTCAAAGTTGATAACTGTGCCAGATATTGTGGGATAGTTTCAGCACTTATTGAATAATTTCTAAAGGCCAGAAATTATCAGTTGTCACTTATTTTATGTTAATAATCTTACTAAACAGATGTTGTGATAACAATTTAACTGATATGTAGGGAGAAACTTTGTCAAACCGTGAGTTTTCTCTGCTCTCAGAGCCCCACAGCAGTCATCGACACGGAAGACTTCTGTGACCAAAGATGCGGGGGTTTTTCCTCATATACCAAGCCTGGACACCAGCTGGTGTCCTTCAATTCAGTTCTGACACTGCCTACCTGGAGATGGTGTCAGGTCCCATAGGGTGAGGGCTTAGTCCTACAAGACCACCCCTTCCTTCCCCCGCAGTTGAAAGTCAGAGCCTCTGGAACTTCTGAGCAACTGGCTTCAAGTTGGGAATTCCCATGAACCCTTCTTTGGGTTCAATTAATTTGCTAGAGCAGCTCACAGAGCTCAGGGAAACATTTACCTGTGTTTACTGGTTTATTATAAAGGACATTACAAAAGATACAGATGGAAACATGCATAGGGCCAGGTATGGGACACACAGCTTCCATGCCCTCCCCTGGCACACCACCCTCCAGGAACCTCCAGGCGTTCAGCTCTCTGGAAACTCTCTCAATACAGTTCTGTTGCGTTTTCATGGAAGCTTCAGGACATCAACATTCCTTCCCTCAGGGTATGGGGTAGGACCCTAACCAGGAAGGGTCTTAAGACCCTCAGTCAGAAAGGCAGAGAAGAGTGGAGTCCTTCCTTGGGGCAGTGGAAAGGAGGGCAGGAGAAGGTAAGAGGCCTGTGCCTGAGGCCTAACGCACCCAATATTATAACAAAAGACTGTAACAAGGGCAATGGGAGTCAGGAGCCAGGAACTGGGCCAAAATCCAGTATATATCATAACACCACACTGATGTAAAAAGAAAAATGAGGCTCGGAGAAGTTGTTCCTTATTTTAAATCAACAGGTATCAAGTGGCAGAATCAGGATTAGAGCCCAGGATGTCCGATTTGGTGTTGCATGTGCCTTCCACTGGAAAACAGCATGGATTGGTGTTAGTAATGTGGCTTCTAGAATCTGGTTGTGTGACTTTGACCTTGGACAAGTTATTTAAGCTGTCTAAGCCTCCGTTTTCTCATTTAGAACGTGGGAGTGCTAATAATTATTTTGTTTTTTTTAGAGGCAGAGTCTTGCTGTGTCACCCAGGCTGGATTGCAGTGGCATGATCCTAGTTTGCTGTAGTCTTGAACTGCTGGGCTCAAGCAGTCCTCTCGCCTCAGCCTCCTAATTAGCTAAGACCACAGGTACCATCATACCCAGCTAATTTTTCATTTTTTGTAGAGATGGAGTCTTGCTAAATTGTCCAGGCTGGTCTTGAACTCCTGGCCTCAGGCGATTCTCCTGCCCTGGTGTCCAAAAGCTCTGGGATTACAGGCGTGAGCCACTGTGTCCAGCTGATAGTTATCTTTTAGGGGCATTTTCTAGATCCCTGTCCTTTCTCTGCCTTTTAACCATCTTCATTATCAAGGTCTTAATATATGTATACTCAATCCCATGGTAACCTACTTCCATGTCCAAGTCGGAGCCAGTCTGCCCTGCACTGGAGACATACTAGTGTACAAGACGGTTCTTGTCTCTGTCTTTGTGGAATTTACAGTTTACTGGAGATACCTATACTATGGTGGTGTAAGCAATGAATGTAGCCACATAGGATACTACTGGAAGGCATAGTGGGGGCACCTGAGACTGGTGGGGCTGGATAGGAAGGGAAGGCTGCTTGGAACTGTACATTGAGAATGAAGGATGATTCGGATGTAGCCAGGTGAAGAGGAGGGAGAAGAGTGTTCCAGAGAAAATGATGTTTGCAAAATCTAGGAGATGCAAGAGATCATGATGTATTCCAAAAACTGGAAGTTCAACCTGTGCCCATGTGGGTGGTGGTAAGAATTGAGATGGAAAAATTCGCGAGGGCTCCTCAGGAAATGCCTTGCTAGTCATGTTAATGGTTTTGGACTTGGACCTGAGGGCAGTGGGAAACCACTGAAGGAATTTAAGGACTTTGCCACATGATAAGATTTGTACTCTGATTATTGTCTGAAAAGTAGGTGGGAGGAGGTCAAGATTTGGAAACAAGATGATGAGAGACCAAACTTCAATAGAATAGTAGAAATGGGGAGATGCAAATATCTTCAAGAAATACTTAGGAAGTAGAACTGGCAGGACTTGGACTTGGAAAGTAGAGGAGAGGGAGAAGTTGAACATAATGTTCAGGTTTTCACTTGGTTAACTTTCCCCTGAGTTAGAGAGTGCCAAGTGAAGAGGAAAAATATTATTATTTACTTCCTAGATAAAGCACTTCATGTGTACCAGGCACTGTTCTAAGTGATTTACAGATACTGTATTGTTAACTGTTCACAGTGGCCTTATGAGATAGTTACTACTCATTTTTCCTATTTTATAGTTAAAGAAACTGAGGCATGCAGAGATTAACAACTTTCCCACATAGCCAGAAACTGGTAGAGCCAGAATTCAAACTAGGCAGACTGGTCCAAGACCCAGGTTCTTAACCACTGCACCCTGCTGTCTTATCAACGGGGAAGATAAATTCAGTTTTGGTCATGCTGAGTTGGAGGTGCCATCAAGACATCTAAATGGAGTCACCCGGTGGTTTGGCGTTTAAAAACAAAATTTAAGCCAGAGACACGGATTTGAGAAACATTTACCTGTACATAGTAATTGACCTGTGTGAGGAAGAGGAGGTAGAGTAAATGGAGGAGAAGGCCTGTTGGGAACACCTATTTAGAACCATTCCCAGGAGACTGAGGTTAGGCAAGGCTAGAGAAGTAGGAAGAAAACCAGGAGAGCATGGACTAGATACTCAGTGACATCTTCATGGAGGTAACTGGTTTTGAAAGGAGGCCTCTGCAGTCCCCACTGCCCCTCCCTCTGTAACTCAGAGCCACTGGGCCATGCTGGCACTCACTGCATTGTCCCTGGCCTCAAGGCATACCCATTACTGTGGAGCGAGCAGCAGTGAATCTGTATGGGTCTGCAGCAGCTCAATTCTTGTCTCCTTAGAGGTAGTAATTCAACTGAGGGGCTTAAAACAGAGAGACCAAGGCAAGTTTTATATTTTTTAAAATCTATTTTTTTTCCTTTTATTCTTTCTTTCTTTCTTTTTTTTTTCCTGAGACAGAGCCTCGCTATGTCTCCCAGGCTGTAATGCAGTGGCATGCTCTAGGCTCACTGCAGCCTCTGCCTCCTGGGTTTAAGCGATTCTTGTGCCTCCACCTCCTGAGTAGCCGGGACTGCAGGTGCCCACCACCACGCCTGGCTAATTTTTGTATTCTTAGTAGAGAGAGGTTTCACCATGTTGACCAGGCTGGTCTTGAACTCCTGACCTCAAGTGATTCGCCCACCTCAGCCTCCCAAAGTGCTGAGATTACATGCATGAGCCACCACGCTGGGCCCCAGGGTAATTTTAGAGCAAGAGCAAAAGCTTATTTAAAAGTTTTAGAGCAGGAACGAAAGGAAGTAAAGTACACTTGGAAGAGGGCCAAGTGGATGACTTGAGAGATTCAAGTGCCCTCTCCAACCCTTAACGTGGAGTTTTTATACATTGGCATGGTTCCGAGGTTTGCATTTCTTCTCCCCTGATTCTTTCTTGGGGCAGGCTATCCGCATGCACGGTGGCCTGCCAGCACTTGAGAGGGGCACATGTGCAGTGTGTTTACCAAACTGTGCACATGCTCGTTTGAGGCATTTTTTCCTTACCAGTCAAGCATTCCCAGAAGAAGGTCATATACTGGTTAAACTGCCATTTTGCCTCCTAGTGTACATACTTGAGCCTACTCACTCAACTCCTGAAATCTTAATGGAAAGTTGCTAATCACCAGCTTCAGGTGTTTTCTATCTATTGGGAGATTGCCTTTCCTTGGGGTCAGCTTGCAACCAATTTTTATTTTAGAGAAACTGTTTAACAACCGCCTGACCATCACCTGATGGTTGCCTGACATTCCTGGTGGGAGGGGGGCCCTCTCCTACCCTGCTTATGTCCGCTTAACTACTTACTGTAACAGTATCTCCCTTCTACTCAGGCCCCAATTATACATTACCAGAGTATTTCTCAGACTAAGCTCTTTGCCTGCCCTGTCCATGCAGCAATTTTGGTATTTGGCATTCATATGCAGTTTGTGGCCCTTGTTCAGATCATTGCCCTCCCGGGTTGTATAATCCAGAGACCCATGTTTTAACTGTTCACCAGGCTGAGGACACAGTGCTGTCTCCACCCTGAGCATTCTCTTTACCAAGCATCTTTCTTGTTCCTCAAATGCCTTTGCTATGTGATCTCCACTCTTGCTTTTCAGTTCAACCTGTTTTCTGTGATCAGCCATTCAACCCTTTAAAACCCAATCTGAGACTATTCCCAGGTAACTTAACTTCCAAATCCAAGTCTAAGCATTGGGTTAAGCCTATGGTTGGTGTATTTCTTTATTTTCTTCTGAGCCTCTGAACATTAAAAAAAAAAGTTACAGAACTGCATTAATTCGCCTCCAAATATTTTGTTTCTGAAACTGTGAGGTCTTAGTCATCTGCTTATTTTTGTCTTAATATTCAATAATCTATAAATGAGTACTATAACATATAAATGTTGACTAAAGCAGAATAAAATGAAAGTTTGCTAGTGGTCTGTTAACATTATCTGTAATAGCCTTTATAGATTTAGGAATAATATTTGATATAATCTAGTAAATAATTTTTGAAGCATTTTATAAATTAAATATTTTCTTAATTCCAAGGAAAATAAAGTCATATTGTGTTTATATACTAAGGTAAGCCTTGTATTTTGCTTATGTACATATAATCTTATCTAGACTTTTGGCTTTTGCGGTTCTTAAAAGCTATGCCAAACTCTCTTATTTTTATTCCCCTGACCCAGTGTTTTAAAACCTTGCCCACTAAATTGTTTCTTAAGTAATCATTTGTTTTTCTCCTTTTTCCTATGTTAAAGCCAATACAACAGTCAGCATACGATAACCTATTTTACTAAGCTGACAATTTAATTCTCACCAAAGCCCTATCAATGTATTTTCTTGTTGGATTCTGCAACCTTAATAAATTTTAAAATTCGATTTCTGTTATGGTTTTGAAATATCCAAGCTAACTCTTAGAGCTTTTATCATTGCCTTTGTGTACCTGGGAATGTAAGAAAATTATTCTAAGTTACCGTGCCTTGTTCTCAGTCTGTGTTTTATATCATTTGTTCTCCATCTGTGAGGGTAAAATCACCAGCTTACAGATAATGGCCTCATTTCCATTTCTTCCCTAACTTAGTGTGGCAAAGTACTGTTAGTAAGTAGGGCAGTCTGAGCGGATTTGGGCAGCTGGGATGGAATTTGGACTTCTGTGACAAAGGACCAGTAGAAGTCTAGCAGGATCTAGCATTTGAAAGGAGTATCATGTAAGGAAAAGCTAGTAGTGTGGTGGTTGTTTTTCTTTCTTTTTCTTTTCTTTTCTTTTTTTTTTTCTTTTTTGGGTAGTTGAGAAAGGATTGGTTTGGGATTCAGTCTCGAGGTGAGGTTGTGAGAAACAGCTTTGGAATTTGAGAGTCTCTGGAGATCAAACTTAATGCTTCAGTGAAAAAGCCAGTGCTTTTATCGTTCATAAATAATTTTAAATCTTCCATAACCATTTGCACATCTAAGGAATTCAGATGTTTCAAATATACTTATTTCTTTGAAAACTGGAATGGTAGGGTTGCAACCTTGTAAACTGCTTATTAGAGTAGGAAAACTAAATGACATACTTAAAATCAGTTTTTTTAAAAAGTTATATCTCTGCAGCCTCTAAACCAAAGATTTTCTTTTGATATATGTTAAACTTTTAAATGACATAATATATTGTAAGACTAATATCTCTGGGCAGTAGCATGTACTGATTTAAATCTAGAAAAATGTAATATGTTCTTACTACCATATAACTATAAATACATATAGTTCTTTTTCTTAATTCCTTCTCCAGTTGACTGCCTCACAGTCAGTGTATCTCACTAAATTGTGGCCATTCAGTTCTTTGAAAGAACAAGATGGTTAGAATGTTGCTGTTTCTTTGATCTAGGTTATTTAGGAACATTGCTGTTGTACTTTCTCTGAACTGTAACTGTACCATTCCACTCAAGGGCACCTGGTCTTGGCCACCCTCTGCTCTGGGAACCTGTCCTCAGGTAGGAGCAGACCTGATAACAAAATCACTTAACCCTCAGATTCTTAAAAAAAGTTTTAAAATTGGTACATAATAATTGTACATATGTGATACATGTGGTATTTTGATACACACATAGAATATGTGGTGATCAAGTCTGGCTGTTTAGGGTATCCATCAACACAAGCATTTATCATTTCTTTGTATTGGGAACATTTCAAGTCTTCTCTTCTAGCTGTTTTGAAATATACAATAAATTATTGTTAACTGTAGTCACTCTACTGTGCTAAAGAACACTAGCACTTATCCTACTAACCGTATATTTGAAACTATTAACCAACCTCTCTTCATTCTCCTTACCCCATGCTTTTGAATGAATAAGGAATCACTTTGCTTCTGTCCTTTCATCATAGTTAAGCGTCTTTAGTTCCTAATATTTTGTACTCCCTCTAGTTAATGCTTTTCAACACGACATTGAAGGAATCATGATGATTAATGATCCTTAATGAGTCCTATGACTATATTTTTCTCTGAGATTGAAATGTATTTGTGTTAGTGTTTTATAATTGATGAGTATTATTTTTGCTTTAGAAACACAGAAATGGATTCTTCAGCAAATATGACAAAGTACTGGTATGTGTCATGACAACAGGTTACTGAAAATGTATATAACAGACCTTAATTTATAATTCAATTAGCATATACCTGTAGTGATTTATAGAAAATGTAGAATAATAAGCTTGTATGTAAAACTGATGGTCTAATTCATATTTTAAAATTTAACGGACATATGAACACATATATTCTTTTAAGCCAATTTCTATTAGTTCATTCCTATTGAGAAAAGGTAAAACATTTTCAAATTACTTGCAAGAATTATCTACTGTTAGTTTAGTAGAGCAAGTAATGGAAATTTTCCTTTTAAAAATTGCAACATCAACTATTTTGCTTTGTTATAGTATTTTCACTTATTTTTTGACTGTTTTATGGTGTTCTATCTTAAAATTAAATAAGCCTTACTTTTTGAGATATTCATAATTTGTATAATTTCCAATGTCCAGATGAGGTAGAAAAAGTGGAATATTCTTATTTTTGAAGAGAGCCTGTATTTAGATATATAAATGGTGCAATTTAACTTTCAAGTTATGGTTTTAAATGTAGATTCTGTTTTTTTTTCATTCTCCAATTATCTCAATATTTCAACTTCTTTGCTGGCTATGTTCCTGAAGAACTGTGGCCCCAAATGTGTAGAGAAGTGTGACGGTGAATTGACCTTTGCATATCTTTTTTATTTCTTATCACCTTTTGGGACTGGAGTCCATTTGAAATCTGAAGAATGTGATACTGCCTCTTTTGAGAAAAATGCACATATTTATAAACAAAATTTAGTGTACGATTCTAGGCATTTTATGAACTCTGGCTCTGTCCTATATGTAGATACTATTCTGGTCTAATTTCAGAAAGTAACCACTCAAATTTAGTATATGTTACTCGTTTCATTGGAACTTCTTATTTCTACAGGACTACTTTGCATTCATTCAAAAAATACTTACGAATCATCAGTTTTGTGCATGCTATAGAACTTAGGTATTGAGAGGAAGCCAGGAATTCTCAGAGAAACACAGATCTATACTATCTTTTGCACAAATTTAGAAGACAAATTGTGTGGACTGGAATGGTCACAGATGTTCTTGGCTATATTGGGTGGAATTAGGCTTCAGAAAACTGGGAAGATGGGTGGAAGAAGTGAGTGATGCTAGTCTGGCTGCAAACATTTAGTGATGACTGCAAACCCTGAATCCTTTTATCTTTGAAGGGAGGTAGCCTAGATCCTTATAGGATAAATATGTAGGCTAGAGCAATGTTTTTCAAACTTGATTAATGTACTGACTCCTTTTAAAAGGAAATTATTGTGGCCTGTCAATGCTGACTTAAATTATTTTTATTTAATGTTACTTAAATATGTAAAAACATAAAACTTGACCCAAATGTTTTATGCTCATAACTCTTATGCAACTGTAAAATCCAAAACTGATTTAAAAATTCCACAAACAATGATAATGATATGTTGCTGCAAATAAATTGCTACTTGCAATGCAAATGTGGTTCTGGCCATTATGGCATGAGTTCTTTTGAGGTCAACTTGCCCCTGATACCAGGACTCAAATATATGGTTTATGTTTTTGTTCTCTTTTTTTTTAATTGGCTTACAAATATTTGAAATATTACTACCTCATATCAACTTGACTGTAAAGATAAAATAGGCACAATGATCAGTTATGAGATGGTCATCCAGATGACTCAGAATATATGTGTTCATTTATTAAAGATTATAATTGCTATGGCTATATAAATCAGAACAGTGGTTACCTCTACGGGGGAGATTCACTGCAAAGGGACATAAGATACATTTTGGGGGATAGTCAAAATTTTTAATATCTTGACTTGGGCATTATTTTCATAGGTACACACATGATATGGTTTAGATGTTTGTCTCCTCCAAATCTCATGTTGAAATGTAATTCCCATTGTTGGAGGTGGGGCTGTGTGGGTACTTGGGTCATGCGGGCAGATTCCTCATGAGTGGCTTGGTGTCCTCCCCATGGTAATGAATGAGTTATTGCTCTGAGTTCACATGAGATCTGGTTGTTTAAAAGGGTGTGGCATCTCCCTCCTCCCTGCTCCCTCTCTCACCTTGTGGCATGCCTGTTTTTCCCTTTACCTTCCACCATGAGTGGAAGCTTCCTGAGGCCTCACCAGAAGCAGATGCTGGCACCATGCTTCCTGTACAGCCTGCAGAACCATGAGCCAAATAAACCTCTTTTCTTTATAAATTATCCAGTCTCAGGTATTCCTTTATGCAATGAAAATAGACTAATACGACACATTTATGAAAACTCATCAAATTAAACATTTTATTTCACTGTAGTAAAGTTTACCTTAGTAAAGAAAAAAAATTATTGGAATGAAGACACAATATTTAACTTTTTCTTTTTTTTAATACAAGAACTCTCATACTCTGAGAATGGATGTATGGACTTTAGTTTGGAACCCGCAATCAAGGAAGGCTACTGAACATTTATGGCTCCAGTAGGCTTTGGCCCAAACTCATGTACTGCTTCCTACCCTGGTGAACTGAACTTGACCGTATCTGAGCAGTGAAGACTCTTTGCACCCAGTGTAGAGATAGCCTATGTAGTGCGTCTTATGCCACCAAACACCTTGCATCATGCTGATTTCAACTCTTGCTTCTAATTGGAGTATTCCTCTGAATATTCTTCCTTCCCCCATTGTAGTCACATTAGGGGAAGAGAGAGGAGGGTAACTTGAAGAGTGCAGAAGGAAGGAGATCCAATAGAGCAGCACTCAAAAGAAGGTTGGAGTTTAGTAGATACTTGTGTCCTGAAAATCTTTATTTTTACCGTCAACACTTGTGAGACCTTGTTTAAAAACTTGTCTGATGGCTGGGCGTGGTGGCTCATGCTTGTAATCCCAGCACCTTGGGAGGCTGAGGCGGGTGGATCACCTGAGGTCAGGAGTTCGAGACCAGCCTGGCCAACATGGTGAAACCCCGTCTCTACTAAAAATACAAAAAATTAGCTAGGCGTGGTGGCGGGCACCTGTAATCCCAGCTACTCGGGAGGCTGAGGCAGGAGAATCGCTTGAACCTGGGAGGCAGAGGTTGCAGTGAGCCGAGATTGCACCATTGCACTCCAACCTGGGCAGCAAGAGCGAAACTCTGTCTCAAAAAGAAAAAAAAAAATCTTGTCTGAAGAGAGATAAAAATTAAAGTTAGATCTCTAATCCCATGAGTTATTTCCTATTCTGTGGTTTTTCCAGCTTGTCAAGGAGAAGGAATGGGACCTTCTAATCTCTCATGAATGTCTTTCCTCTTCTGTGCCTATGAAAAAGAAAAAAAAAACATGTTTTTGAGTAAAACATGTTTACAGCAGAAGTTTCTAAATATTCAAGAATTATTAGATCATTCTATCACATGAACTCTTTTACCTTTTATAGGTTTTAGATAGATGGTCCTCATCTACATGCAGAGGTGATTTTTTTTTTTTTTACCAAATTTTACAGAAATATATATTGCTTGTTGTATCAGAAAAAAAAATACATGTTTTCTTCTCTTGAACAGTGAACAGTGAACACTCATCATACTTCTGTGACCAGAATGTGTGGGGATTTCTCCCCACTAACTACCAATTTTCCAGTGAACAACTGGGCATCCTATACTTCCATTAAATTCTGACACTGCTTGCCTCGAGTAGAGTCAGCTTTTCCAGGTTAAGTGCACGGTCCCACAAGACTGTCCCTCAGTTCAGACACCAATCACAGATAGTAGATTGTCACCTATGCTTCTGATCAACTGGTTGTAAATCTGGGTTCCCAGGACCCATTCCTTGGGTTTGATTAATTTACTAGGATGGCTCCCAGCAGAACTCAGAGAAACACATCTACTGGTTTATTATATTAATAAAGGATACAGATGAACATTCAGTTGGAGAAATACAGAGGGTGAGGTCTGGAAGGGTCCTGAGCACTGGAGCTCCTGTCTTCATAGAGTTGGGATGCACCACCCTTCAGCCACATGGATGTGTTGTCAAGCTGAAAGCTCCCCAAACCCTGTAGTTCAGGGATTTTTATGTAGTTTTTATCATGTAGACATGATTGCTTATTAACTCAATCTCCAGCCCATTGCCTCTTCCCAGAGGATGGGATAGGGCTGAAAATTCCAAGCTTCTAATCATGGCCTGGTCCTTCCAGTGATCAGACCCCATTTAGTGGCCCTCTAAGAGTCGCCTCATTAGAACAGAAGATGTTCCTATCAACAAGGAAATTCCAAGGAATTAGGGGCCCTGTGTCAGCAATTGGGGTCAAAGACCCAATATCAAAACAAAAGATGCACCTAGCACCTCTGCTCAGGAAATTACAAGGGTTTTAGGAGCTCTGTCCCAGAAACCAGGGTTGGAGACCAAATCTTTTTTATTTATCACAATGTCATAATTGTCTATTGTTGAGTAACAAATTACACCAACACTTAGCGGCTTAGAACAATAAGTATTTATTATATCACACAGTTTCTGTGGGTTAGGAATCCAGGAGCAGCTCAGTTAGGGGTTCTGATTCATGATCTCTCACTAAGTTGCTGCCAAGATGTCAGCAGGGACTGCAGTTATCTGCATACATGACCCAGAGAAGCTTGTTTGTAAGCCTGGCAAGCCAGTGCTGATCTTTTGCAGGAGGCTACAGTTTCTCAACATATGGACTTCTTTACAGGGTGCTTGAAAGTCCTCACAATTGGAATTCTCCATTGGGCTGCTTGAGCATCCTCACAGCATGACTGCTGGATTCTTCCCACTATGAGTGGTCCTACAGAGTAAGATGGAGATTGCAATATCTTATGACTTAACCTCATAAGGCACACTGCTGCATTTCCACAGTGTCCTGGGCTGGGCTGCATACTGGGGTACAATAGTGAACAACAGACATATAGGCACACATTCCTGACCTTGCAGCTTGCAGCCCTGCCAGGGGAACACTTACATATATACACCCTTATAAGTTCAATAACAAAAAAGATTTACAAAGGCAAAAAGTGCTATGACAAACACAAAGGAAGTGCTGAATTAGAGTGTAACTGGGAGGACCCACTTAGACTGAGATACCAGGGAAGACCTCTGAGAGGAAGTGACCTTTAGGCTGAGCCCAGATGGATGAGTTAAAAACCAGTCATAGAAAGGCTGGGAGGGGAGAGGGAAGATCCTGTGTAGGGACCTCCAGAAAGGAAAGCACTTGGCCGATTGGAGGAATCCAGAGGAGGCCAGGGTGACTGAAATGTAGTAGAAAAGAGAGGACGGTGAGGGACAGGTGGGGAGGTAAGCGGAGTCAGATCATGCAGAACCTTGTGGATCATAGAGTTGGATTATTAATACAAATGCAATGGTATATTTATATTTAGATTTAGCTGCATGTGACTGAAACCAAAGAGTAGTTTATATAAGATAAGAGTTTATTTCTCTTATGAAAGGAGTCATGTGGTAGGAAATCCAGGGTAATTTCCGACCCAGGTTCCTATTGATTTACTTATTTATTCAACTATTTTTGGCTTCAATGACTTTTCACCCTGAAAGTTACATTGTGTCCTCATATGGCTGCTACACCTTCAGTTGTTACATCCTTGCTGTAGGTCAGAAGAAGAAGGAAAATGTAAAACAGCAAAACAGGGACTTCTCCCAACTGATCAATCCCCTTCAGTGGCCTTCAGAAGTGCCACACAACACTCCCACTTGGAGTCAATTGGCTAGACCTTAGGCACATGCCCTTGTTCAATTTCAAGGGAGAGAGTGCATTTTATTTTGGACAAAAAGTACCAACTAAATATCGTGTCTCTGCTACTTAGTGGAAAGGGAAACTGGGTGTGGGGGTAGGCAACCAGCAGCCTGTGTCACAAACGGGAAGCCACTCCAGGGGTTAAAGCCAGGGAGTGACATGGTGCTTTATAAAACGGATATTCCGGCTCTTGGTGGAAAACGGCTTACGGAGGGAAGGAGTGGAAGCAGGGAGGCCAGTGAGAAACCTGTTGCAGTAATCCAAAAGTTAGATAATGAGCCTGGGCTAGGTTAGAGGTGGTGGTTTGGAACCGAGTGGATCTGGGATATATAACCCAGCTCAGATCTACAGGTCTTGGTGATAAGCGAGGTGTGAGGAAAGGGGAGGAATCCAGAATGAAATCCAGGTTTCCTGTTTGAGCAGTTCTGAGGTTGGTGGTGCAATTTATGGAGATGAGGAAGACTAGCAGGGGAGGGTGGAGGAACTGGCTTGGAGGGAAAATTAGGAGGTCGGTTTTAGGCATGTTAGGGTTGAGAGGTTAGGGTATGGGAGGTGTTGAGTAAACAATTGGATGTACATTTCAGTTGTTTGTGGGGAGGTCAGAGTATATTCATTGTATTTGCAGCCATGGGATATTTAAAATCAATTAGGGCTGGGCACAGTGGTTCATGCCTGTAATCCTGCACTTTGGGAGGCTGAGACGAAAGGATCCCTTGAGCCCAGGAGTTTGAGACCAGCCTGGGCAACATAGCGAGACCGTGTTACCACTAAAAGGAAAAAAAAAGTAGCTGGGCGTGGTGCCTTGCACCTGTGGTCCCAGCTACTTGAAAGGCTGGGGTGGGAGGATCACTAGAACCTAGGAGGTCAAGGCTACAGTGAGCTCTATTCACACCACTGCACTCCAGCCTGGGTAACAGAGCAAGGCCCTGTCTCAAAAAAGTAAAAAATAAGTAAAATCAACTAGGCTGAGATTATAGAAAGGGAAAGGAAGAGGGCCTGTGACCTAGCTCCAAGAAATATTTAACATTTCAAGGTTCGATAGAGAAGAAGTCAACCAAAGAAAGTGAGGGGGGGTCAAGGAAAACCAGGAGGTATGTGGTGCCATGGAAAACTGGCCAGGCAGGGCTTCAGGATGTAGTGTGTCAACTGTTCAAGGCTGCTGAGTGGGAGGCTAAGATATGGTCAGAAAGGCATCCATCAGATCTGGAAACCTGGAGATCATTAGTGATTCCCCAGGGCAGCATCATAAAAACATTCCAGTGGAGTGGTGAGGATGGAAGCCAGACAAAAGTGGGTTGAAGTGGGATTAGGGACCCAGCAGTACCCAACCGCTGAGTAAAGGGTGCAAGCCTCTGAAAGTCGGAGTGTTTCTTAAGGCAAAAAAACCAAAATCACCAGTAGATAATCAGAAGAAGCAGAATGGATCCCATAAAATGGGTGTAAGTGGCTGCCAGCTAGAATGCATTTGAAAAATAGCTTTTGGAACAAAAGAAAAGTTTGTCAAGTTATTTAGCACTGCACTTCTGTGCTGACACTTGTCAGAAGCGAATGTGATTGTGAAGAGGCTGGTCCAGGGCCCTGTCCTGAGTGTAGCTCATAAATACAATCAGTTCAATCCTCAATCCAGCCTGAAAGGAGAAAAACCTGTTTGACACGTGTGTTGAGACAACATAGGTCTGACCACTTAGCCCCTTTCTCAAAACCTGGAGATCACAGTGAAGAACTGCTGACCCCCACAGCTGTCACAGTGTCAATTCTTGTGTTTGAATGATTTTTTTTTTTTTTTTTGAGATGAAGTCTCACTCTGTCACCCAGGCTGGAGTGCAGTGGCGCGATCTTGGCTCACCGCAACCTCTGCCTCCTGGGTTCCAGCGATTCTCCTGCCTCAGCCTCGCAAGTAGCTGGGATTACAGGTGCACGCCACCGCGCCCAGCTAATTTTTGTATTTATTAGTAGAGATGAGGTTTCACCGTCTTGGCCAGGCTGGTCTCGAACTCCTGACCTCGTGATCCACCCGCCTCAGCCTCCCAAAGTGCTGGGATTACAGGTGTGAGCCACCGTGCTTGGTCATTTGAAGAATTTTTAAAGAGTCTTGGACAAAGCTTTCTGGAGGGTAACAGCTGAGCCTGGCTGATGTGCACCTGCTTGAAACTTCCTCCCATCTCCCAGTGGAAGAGAAAGTCCCTTCTGTTCTCTCTGCATTTCTTCTATCCAGCAGGAATGAGTAATATCCCTATGATTAAGAAATTCCTGGCACCTGGTAGCAAGAAAAGCCCACCCCCGATGCCAATGATGTGAAAACAGTCCACCAGATCTTTATATTGTAAAGCTGGTACTTATTTATAACCATGAGTCGGATGGCCTCTGTGGATTGCTGTGCCCCTTAAGTACTATGATCAGTGGCACACTGCAGTGGTCCCCAGGCCTATGAATAGCTACTTCCTCAGTAGTTCTTATGTTTCAGGGGCACCTTCTCTATGGAAGATCTTAATTTGCTCATGAGTAACTGGGAGAGAGGGCAGGCCAGATTTAAGTTAGCCCTTCGTCTGATGAGTTATTCCCAGCTCCTATGGCTAGTCCATCCTGCCGTGGGGGAGGGTGAGAATTACGTTCTCCTCTGAGTTTCCTCCTCCTTTTCCTTTTTAGAAAGTGAGTGAGATTATTTGGAATCGGTCAAGGAGCAGGATTGCACATATTAATGCAGTGGTCTTTAAAGTGTGATTCTGCAAGCCAGCATCATCAAAGTCACCTGGGAATTTGCTAGAAGTGGATTTTTTAAAAACCCTAATCTAGACTTACTTTATCCAAGCTGAGGGATGGTTCCCAGCAATCTGATCCCAAGCAAGCTTATTAAAATCTTGTGTTTTTAACAAGCCTTCTGGGTGATTCTGTTGCAAGCTAAAGATTGAGAAACATTGCTCTAACCAGGAAAGAGAGAGATTCAGGGCCATTCCAGAATAAGGGACACTGATACAAATTATTGAGGATAGAACTGAGCTGAGGATTGACCATGTTACATGTCAATACAAACCTAGAGGTTCCAAACCCACTCTGAGGCCCTGGAGATGTCCCATGTACTCAATGGAAAGGAAAGAAAGGAGTGGAGGAAATGGAGACAGCTTGAGTAAGACAAGCTAGGTTACAAAGGGAACAAAAAAATGACAAGGTTGTAAAGTGTAAAAATATGCATTAGAAATATTTCCAGAAGATTATCTGGCTTCCTATGTCTACGACGACTTTGATGTCTCTTTAGAGATGGACAGTTTTAATTTTTATGAATTTTTATATCATTTGGTTTCTTTGATACTCAAACAATGGTAAGAATCATTGTGTTTAGCAAAACTTGTTTTTAATGTGTTAGTTTTTTATTTCAATGTCTATAACACATTTTTGGTTTTCTTTATTTGTAGTTAAGAACATTCTTTTTTGGTTCTTTAGACTTTTAAGAGTGGGCCTTTCTACATCCTCTTAGTAGGAAATGGGGGATTCTTTTATATCTCTAAAACCTGGCTTATCTCTGGAATGGGGTGGCTCTTACACTTTTCTTCAAATACAATATAATTAATATAATATAATATAATATACTATAATATAATATAAAGTTTTACCACAGGAAAAAAACTAAGAAGAAATTGGTGTGTGTGCCAGATTTAGCAAATAAAAATACAGAATGCATAATTAAATTTGAATATCAAACAATTTTTTTTACAGTAGTGTAAGTATACTCCCTGCAGTATTTGGGACATACTTATATGAAGAATTCATTGTTCACCTGATATTTAATTGTAACAGGCATCCTCTATTTTATCTGACAACTCTAAATTGGTAGTAACTCTAAAATTAAAACATCTAAGCATTACAGTCTTTCAAAATTGCTCCAGCTATTATTAACTAAAAGATTTAAGAGAAGAGTTATCATCTTGAATAAGATTTGCCATGGGGTATGTGCAGTTTTAGGCACCCTGAAGGAAATGCCACCTTTTTCCTTCCTTCTCCAGAAATCACACTGGAATTCAGTGAATGAGAATGATAGACTTATAGAGATAATCTTGAAGATAGTCTACATTACTTTTTACAATATAATTTTTGAATAGGTAATATATGCACACCTCTTTTTTCTCTCTTAAGTTTTCTACATTTAAGAAACCTATTAATATATTTTTAAGAACTGTGGTCAAATACAAGTAAAAGTCACCATCTTAACTATTTTAAGGTGTGCAGTTCAGAGGCACTAAGTACATTCACGCTGTTGTGCAAACACTCATCTCCAGAACTCTTTTCATGTTGCAAATGGATGTTACGCTGACTTAATGACTGTAGCTCTGTACTCATTACACAACAACTTCCATTTCCCTATTCCCCCTCCCCTCCCAGCCCCTGGCAACCTCATCTACTTTCTGTCTTCGTGAATTTCACAACTCTAGATAATTCATATAAGTGGAGTCATACAGTATTTGTCTTTTTGTGACTGGCTAATTTCACTTTACATAATGTCTTTAAGGTTCATCCACGCTGTAGCATGTGTCACAATTTCTTTTCTTGTTAAGGTGGAATAATATTCCATTCCACATTTTATTTATCCATTCATCTATTGGTGGACACTTGGGTTGCTTATACTTTCGGCTATTTTGAGTAATGCCCTTATGAACATAGGTGTACAAATATCTCTTTGAGATCCTGCTTTCAATTTTTTGGGGTCTATACCCAAAGTGAAGTTGTTGGATAATATGGTAATTCTATGTTTAATTTTTTGAGGTACCTCCATACTGTTTTCAACAGCAGCTGCACCATTTTACATTTCAACCAATAGTACATACATGTTCTAATTTCTCCATATCTTTCCCAACGCTTGTTAATTTGTGTTTATTTCCAGTAGCCATCCTAATGAGTGTGAGGTGGGCTCTTCTAATATTTAAATATTAAGTCACTAAAAAATATAATACTTAATTATTGGTAACATTATTTGATTCAAGTACATGACTATGTTATTACATGGTGGTCGAGAACTGCTATTTTATTCCGTGATACTAGGTTGGCAGAAATTACGCTGGGATTAGGATGGAGAAACTGGATAACTTTAACAAAATATCTCAAGATACACTTAATAGAATTGCTATTTTATTTTTCATAAATTCCTGGAATATCAACTGTATTTATCTTAAAACAGATACTGAAGACACAGTCCAAGTTTGAGTTTAAGTATGTTTTGTCTAGAATACCACCCTTCTCCCCACGACAATGTAGTAGCATCAAGAGCAGGATTTATGTGTCAAAGGATTTGTTCAGCCTGTATTTCATGAGCATCTGCTACATGCCAGACAACACATTTGTTGTTGAGGACACAAAGAAGAACCAGCACATTTAGATTTTATTTAGTGCTCATCAGGCACGATGACGAGCATGTTTTAGCATCTTAGAAAATGCTCTTTGAATATAACTGAGTTTTGATGTTTTTGGTCTCTTGTTCTATTCTCTGGCAGTTCAAACAAAATGAGAGTGGACAATATTACCCCTGTATATTTTTAAAAATATTAATATGCTTAAAAATAAATTTTTAACAGTGTTTTGTGCCCCCAGTGTTCCTCAAGAAGGTATTGTTCTCATTTTATTGATGAGGAGGCAGAGGCTTCGCATCGTTAAGCGACTTCTACAGGGTTCTAATCTGAGTACCCAGTGGGGCTGGGAAGCAGCTGAGTCATCATAGGCAACATGCTTATTCTTTCCTCTGAGGCATGCTGGCCATTCGGGATAGGAAGTACTTTCTGTGTTTCAATTTTGTAACATGATCCTGTAAAAATTTATAATTGATTCTGTGGTTTAAGGCTTATTCTTTTTAAACTAAATTGCATATTGGATATAAAAGCAATTTAAATCCCTCACATTTTACTCCTCTTACATTCTTCTTAATCGACATTTAGCATCTATGCACTTGAAAGTATTTCAGCTTCATTCAGAACTAATTATTACCTTGTGATTTAATTGAGTATTATTGTATATGACATGAAGCAAATATCTATGCAATACCTTCTGAAAATAATGGATCAGTATCTTATTTAATGGAGGTCATTGTTAGAATTTTGCATTTTATGCTTTTAAATGGATCTTGGGGTCAATTATTTTTTAGATTTTATTTCTGTCTTAACTCATGAGCCTTCTGCTAACCATTTCGGCCTGCATTGGTTTCTTTTGAGCTAATTTATTCTGGTTTCTCTGTGCTTTGAGACTTTCAATGGCTAACTTTGCATGAAACAAGCTTACAATAGGACCATCTGGTGTATCAAGGTGACCGATTCTCAACTCATTTGATTAAATGTTTCTTTCTGGAGTGTTCTCTGCTATCTTTGTACACACATAGATATCTTTATTTGGTGTAATGTTTTGTGTCTCAGATTTAAGACAAGGTCATTGCTTCTCAATTTTTGTCTCCTTATTTCACAGAATGTGATAACTATTATTTCATGTACAATTATAAAATTATCCCATAATAAAATCTCTTTTACAGTTTGCCCTAACTTGACAGTATTAGTACAAGAAATTTGACACTAAGTTCTTCTTCTTTATTCATCCGAACCATCTAGAAATTCTTGGAAGTGCTGGATCAGATTTTAAGCTGAGTTCCTATCAGGGTTCGTGCTGTCTCACGTGTCCTCTTTCTGCTTTGCGCCCTGACAGCGCGGTGGGAAGCTGAGTGGGTGGGTAAACAGTAGACTGCATTTATGTTCCCAGGAAGGCTGTTTGTTTTGCCTTCTGAGACAGGCAGGATGCAATAAGAGGAAGAGTGCTACATGATTCGGCAGATAAGATGCATTTGATTTTGAGTAAGCCCTTTCATCTGTCTCATTTCATTTCTTACTTAAAAATATTAGGATCTGCTCTGTTCTAACTACCTCACTGCTTATTGTTGCAAGAATAAATAAGATACGATTTGTGAAAGCTCATTGTAAATTCAAAAGCTTTATACAGAAATAATCTTGTATGTATTAATTTGGAGAAATAAGTTAATGTGCTACCTACTAAAGATGAAAGAATTAAAATAACTTACTTTAAATGGTACTTTTACAGTTTCAAAGTGCCTTTACATATAAGTTCTAATATGAGTATTTTAACACCATCCTGAAGGTAGGAGGAAATGCTATTATCAGACGTATTCTGTGAATAAGAAAACTCAGTTTTGGTGCTGTGACTGAAGTCACAGGAATGGAGTCTAAGGGTTGAGACCCTGGGGCTTCCCTCCAAGCCTGGACCACTGTCACTACCTCTGCTTTCCCTTCGTGCTCTTGAGCAGGTGTGAGGAAGTCATAGCCCTGGACAGAGCTGACCCACTGTGGTTTAATGTTATCTCCTTTCAGCTGAGCCTTGTAACACTGGTCAAGGTAGAGCTGCTTGGGTGGAAACAAGAGACGAGGGACTTGGGGACCCTTTCTATTAGCCAATAGCTTCAACAAGGAGCCTTCTCAGTGGAATCTGCCTCTGCCTTCTCCCTATGACCACTGTATAAAAATCAGTAGCCCTTTCCCCACAAAATGCTTGTAGTAGTTTCTTTTTTTTTTTTTTTTTGAGACGGAGTCTCGCTCTGTCGCCCAGGCTGGAGTGCAGTGGTGCAATCTCGGCTCACTGCAAGCTCCGCCTCGCGGGTTCACGCCATTCTCCTGCCTCAGCCTCCCGAGTAGCTGGGACTACAGGCGCCCGCCACTGCGCCCGGCTAATTTTTTGTATTTTTAGTAGAGATGGGGTTTCACCGTGGTCTCGATCTCCTGACCTCGTGATCCGCCCACCTCGGCCTCCCAAAGTGCTGGGATTACAGGCGTGAGCCACCGCGCCCGGCCTGTAGTAGTTTCTTGAATCAGAATTTCAAACCTCCTGGTGACGAAGAATGTATAATACGAAGTTCTTTAATGGCAGCAATCTGATGGGGGGAATGTGTGCTATTTGCATAGCTAGCACATTATTTTTATGTGAATTGCTCATTTTGGGGGACTGATTTTGTGAGGGGAGTTCATGGAGGAGAAAAGACTTGGTATTACCATGAACTCTTATGTTGTTTGACTCATTTCCCCAAGTAGTTTGCTCTTCAGGACTTTTGAAGGACTTTATGTAAGGCTTATTTGTATAGCTCCTGAAGTCTTACACAAGTGTTCTGTAAATTTCCCAGTAACCAAATGAATAAAACATAAAGTTCTGGGATAGTTTAATTGTTTATCTTAAAGGCCAGTTTAATAGCAGACTGTACTCTTAATATATTCATCCATTCAACAGATATCTTTTGAGCACCAACGACATGCTAGACCTGGCTCAAGATACTCGGGATAATGTAGTGAAGAAAACAGGCTCCTGTCCTCTTGAAGCTTGTGTTTATGTTTCAGTGTATAAAACATAGATATAAACATTTGCTAGGGATTGATAATGGTATTTGTTCTAATTAAAACTTGCTTAAGAAATCGGTCAGTATATTTTATATGTTTCTTTTAATAAATGATTCAGATTACATGTTATAAAGTGACAGACAATAATGAATGTGTGTAGAAATATATACACATATTTAGCAGTAGGTTAGATTGTTAGGATTTGGTTCTAACAAACCCTAACATTGTTAAGGATTTGGCTCTAGAGATCATATAGCTATTATTTTTGTTGATTTTCCCCAGAATTTTGTTGTAGAAAGATTAGCAAAGTATTAGTTGAATTCATATATAATTTCCATGTTATACACTTGTCTTTTTTATTTTTTAGTACTTAACAAAAATATCTATCAGATATGAAGTGAGCACATACTATGTTTCAGATCACAATATATCAGTGTGCCAGTTGAAAACATTTTTGCATTTTCTTCTCATTGCAGGACAATCCCACAATTGTAATTGGCTAGACATGGCATTTTTTCATCCTTTATTTCTCTTTTTCCAAAATAAACTCAAAAACGACCAATAGTAGTCATAGATAAAAAGTGTCTATAAATTTTTCATAATTTGTTTATAATTTATATTCTTTTTTGATATATTCTAACTGATCTAATTTAAAAATCTCATCAAATTGATTTAAAATAGTCTCTTTAGCCTTGATTCCTATTCTTGACAGCCTGGTAGTATAGCAGCTTAGAGCTAAAACTGGAACCAGACGATCTGGTTCAAATCCCCGTCTGGCTTTGTGTGGGGGATGAAAGTGCATACTGGTGTTTGAGTCAGCTCACAAAAATTTAACTTAGAGGAAGTAGTAATGCTTTTGTAGCCCAACGGAGCCAGATGAAGATGAGGGTGCTCAGGGCCTCCCAGTGGGTGGCCGGCATCATTCTTGTTGATGCCATTTTCAGATGCTTTTTCTTGCAGCTACGCCTGGAAACAAAATGTTTGCCATTCATCTGAGCAATGGCTGCTTGAGACTTTTAAGTCTGCAAGGTCGTGTACAGTGAGCAGGCCATCACTGTGCTGGAGGCTTAAAATCCAAAGTAAAGAGACAATAGAAAAAGATAAAATATAGGCTAAAAGTTAGTGGAATCTTCCTGGAGTCAATTGCTATCCATAAACAAAGCTGTAGAATACACAGGTGAAAACAATGAAGTTTGTATAGGCTAAAGAAAAGGAAACTAGAAGGGCAAATGATTAGGCCCTTATAATCTGTATGTCTGGGCATGGTGCCTTTTACGAATTGGAAGGACTCCCCGAAGGGCATTACCTTGGTAGAGGGAAAAAGAAATGCCTAGAATTTACAGTAGTTTTATTTCTGGCTCTCATCCTTTCACTTTCTAAGAAACAATTTCTTTAGTTTTATGATTATGAATTGGAAGTATAAATATACTATTTTTGTAATATTTGCTTATATGTTTATATGTAATTTTGGCAAGTATACATAAAACTGTAACCTAGACACTGGTTATGGTTCCGTCATTGACAGTGTTTGAAAAAAAAAACCAAAACACTTCCTCTCCCTGCTCTACCCCTAGCCCCATTACTTCTTCCTCTATATTTTATTTTTCACATTGCCACCAGACTCATCTTTCTGATCATTTTACTTACCCACTTAGAAACCTTTCTTGGTGGTTCCATAGTTTTTAGAGAACTAAGCCTAAACTTCTTGATATACTTTCCAAGTTGATTGGTTGTACATTATGTGTTATGTCTTATAGATGTGGGGTGTGTGTGTGTGTGTGTGTGTGTGTATTTAAAACTCTGAGAGGTTTGCTCCTTTTTTTCTCAAGGCTTTAGGCAAGATCACTTCTTGATTCCTGACGTGACTGTTACAGAGTCACACTGTTCAGCTCATACCATGTTATTGGCCTCTAATGCTCCCCCATCCTATCCCTACTTCTCTGTGTAGGAGAATCATCTTACTTCCACTTTAGGGACCAACTTAAATGCCAACTCTTCCAGGAATCCTTCCAGCCTCTACCCCAGAGAACTATTAATATTTTTCCCTATTCCATCGCATTTCTGCCATAATCCTCAGAGGAACCCAGCACAACCCAGAGTTGCTATATTATCCCACTAGACATGCAAAGAAACAAGAACTTTTGACCTATATTCAGGAAAAAATTTTCAGGTAGAAGGGAAATGACAACAGGGGCAACTTGGATCCACAGAAAAAATGAAGAGCATCAGAAATGATAAGTATATGCATAAATACAAACTATGATTACTGTTGCAACAATAATTATGACTTGACAGGTGTTTTACTTAGTGATAAGTATGACAGTATCTCACCTGATTGAGGGGAGAGATGCTGTTATTTGAAGACTCTGCATCCTTAGTGCCTAGAGCAGTGCCACACACATGTTAACTTTGCAGTAAATATTTGACATATTCATGCAGAGGTATGTATATTCAAGAAATATTTTAGTGCCTGCATGTGGTAGGAGCTTCAGTGAATAGGACGGTGAATAAAAGAGCGTTCTTATTCTGACACAGCTCAAAATTTAATATACAAGCAACTGTCTAATCAGAAAAATAGGTGCCACAAGAAAAGCATAATCCATGAGTCCAGGGAGTTCACAAGGAAAAATATACTTATGTACCTTCATATATACCTACCTGCCTACTTACCTACCTGCTTTTCTATCTAGATAGCAAAATCAATCTCTAATATTACCAAATTTTAAGAACAGGCAGATTACTGATCAAATTAGTAGAGTAGAAACAAATCCTAAAAGCTTGCAGAGAACATTTGGTAATATTTTATCTTATTTGTTTCAAAGTCTCATAGAAACAAAGGATGCCCATTATCAGGTTCCTTTGTACACCTTGTCCCATTTTTTAAGCTTTCTAGATCTTAATTTGCCTTTGTGTAGAAGGCAGCCAATTGTCTTTTCCTACTTGCATTTTTTTCCCCACGGATTTTATATTTACAACAATGTACCTTAAAGCAAGGGGCAGTCTTTTCCTTAGTCACTTTAATGATTATTGTATCTTATAAAAAATTTATGATAAACTAAGGATACACTCTTTTATTAAAAATGTTTATATGTACAGTGATTATGGTGTTTCAGAAAGGCCAAATAACAATTATGTATCTTTGAGTTTTAAAGTTGTACAACTGCTGACTACTTCCAGCATAAGCAGAGAGGTGATAAGGTCACACAAACTCTCTTGCAGATAACAATGATAAAAATAGAATAAAGTAATAATTAAAAATAAGAAACTACAATTATTTACAGATACTGGAAAGTGTCGCAGAGCAGATAGAAACTAGAAAAGAAACTGGAAAAGAGCAAATAGAACTGGAAAAAAGAACTATGACTGAAGGGGGTCAACATGATGAGTTGTGTCATTCTGGCCCAATAGTATATTTTCCCTGCCATAATTATGTCAAAACTGCAGCTTTGCTGCTGAAGGTACCAGGGATCAGAAATCAGAGCTGGAAAAATAGCCACTTTATTAATTCTACTTTTTGTGTCCCAAGAAATCTTTGCATAACTCAAGATCACAAAGATATTTTCTTCGTAAGTTTTATACCTTTAGCTTTTATATTTAGGGCTACAATTCATTTAGAGTTAATTTTTTAGTCCGGTTTGAGGTAAAGAATGTTGTTAATTTTTTCCCATACAGATTTCGAACTATTTAGTAGTATTTGTTGACAAGATCCTCCCCTCCCGTCCCTTCCCCTTCCTCTCCTCCTGCCTGCCTCTTTTTTCTCTTTTCTTTTCTTTTTTCCTTTCCTTTCCTTTCCTTTCCTTTTCTTTCCTTTCCTTTTTTTCTCTCTCTCTCTTTTCTTTCTCACCTCTTCACCTCTCCTCTGCTTCCCTCCTTCCCTCCCTACCCTTCCCCTCCCCTAATAGGCCAGTCAACTGCCTATTAGGATGAAAGACCAATAATCTTTAGAGAAATGCAACACAATCCAGAGTTGCTACATATATTATCCCACTAGACATACAAAGAAACAAGAACATTTGACCTATACTCAGGAGAAAAAGTTTAGGTAGAAGGGAAATGATACCAGCTGCAACTTGGATCCACAGGAAAGAATGCAGAGCACCAGAGATGGTGAATATGTGGGTAAATACGAAAGCTATAATCGCTTAAAACAAAATTATAACTCTATATTATAACTCTGGTTTATAATATATATAAATATAACATAAATTACAATAATAGTTCTAAGGATGTGTGTGGGGGCAGGTCAGTAGAAATATGCCATTACATGGTTCCTATATTTTACCTGGATGAATTCAGTATCAACTATAATTAGAAAAGGGTAATTTAAAGATGCATATTTAATTCCTAGAACAACTGCTAAAAAAAATGAAGAGATACAGCAGAAAGCCAATAGTGGCAATAAAATTGAGTTTTAAAAAGATACTTGATTAATAGAAAACAAGGCAGGAGAAAAGGAATAAAGGAACAAAAAGGATGAGACTTTTTTTTTTTTAAAAGGCAAACCTAAATATAGTCACATGGATACTTATATTAAATGTTAACACTCCAATGAAAAGGCAGATTATCAGACTATCTAACAAAAGCAAGGACCAAGTAATGCTCTCTACCAAAGATGCATTTTTAATAACAGGATACAATTACATTGGCAATAAAAGGCTGGAAAATAATGCACCATGGAAACAGCAAAAAAAAAAAAAAAAAAAAAAAGTTGGAATGGCTATAGACTTCAAGATAAGGAGTAAAATTAGAGTCAATGAGCAGCATATAATAATGAAACAGTCAAAATAAGAAGATGTAACACTTATAAATGTATATGTACCTAGTAACAGAGTTTCATAGTATATGAGACTAAAAGGAGAAAACTAAAGGAATAAATAGATATAATCATATAATAGTTACAGACACATCTCTTAGTAATGAAGTTTTTTGGATATAATTAAACCCAAAAAATCAGGAAGTCTATAGAAGATTAGAACAATATTCATAACCATTGTAATATAATTGATATTTACACCACACCACACACAACTACAGAATACTCCTTATTTTCGAGTGCATATGGAATATTCCACAAGATAGACCATATACTGGGCCCTAAAACCAGTTTCAATAGATTTCAAAAGATTGAGATCTTATAGAATATGTACTCTGGCCACAATAAAATAAAACTAAAATCAATAACAATAAAATATCTAGAAAACCCCCAAATACCTGGAAATTAAATAACTTTCTTCTAATTAACCATAGGTCAAAGAAGAAATCAAAAAGGAAATTAGACCAGGCATGATGCATGCACCTGTAATCTCACTGACTAGGGAGGCAGAGATCTTAGGATCACTTGAGGCCAGGTGTTCAAGACCAGCCTGGGCAACAGAACAAGACCTTGTCTCCTGATATGGTTTGGTTGTGTCCCCACCCAAATCTTGTCTTGAATTGTAGTTCCCATAATTCCCATGTGTTGTGGGAGGGACCCAGTGGTATGTAATTGAATCATGGGGGCGGATCTTTCTCATCCTTTTCTGGTGATAGTGAATAAGTCTCACGAGATCTAATGGTTTTATGAAGAGGAGTTCCCCTGCATAAGCTCTCTGTCTTTGCCTGCTGCCATCAACATAAGATGTGACTTGCTCCTCCTTGCTCTCTGCCATGATAGTGAGGCCTCCCCAGCCATGTGGAACTGTAAGTCCATTAAACCTCTTTCTTTTGTAAATTGCCCAGTCTTGGGTATGTCTTTATCAGTAGCATGAAAATGGACTAATATATCTCTTAAAACAAAAAACAAAAAACCACCAACAACAATTAGCCAGGCAAGATGGCATGTGCCTGTAGTCACAGTTACTCAGGAGGCTGAAGCAGGGGGATTTCTTGAGCCCAGGAGATCAAGGCTGCAGTGAGTTATGATCGCACTACTACACTCCAGTCAAGGTGACATGAGAGGTACCAGATTCAAAGAAAAAAAAAAAAGAAATTAGGTATTTTGAGTTCAATGATAATAAAAATACAACATATCAATGTTTGTAAAAAATAGGTTGTATAGGGTACAGCTGAAGCAGTGCTTACAGAAAAATTTATAGCTTTAAAATGTTTCTATTAGAAAAGAAAGACTGCAAAATCATTGATCTAGGCTCATTCATTCACACTTTGGGAAACTAGAAAAAGAAAAATAAGTAAACCCTAAACAACCAGAGGGAAGGAAATAATTATTACATTAGAAATTAGTAAAATAGACAAAAAGACAAACAATAGAGGGAAATCAGTGAAACCAAAAGTGGATTTTTTTTAAAAGATAGTAGCATTGATGAATCTCTAACTAGACTGATTTAAAAAAATAGAGAGGACACAGATTACCATTTTCACAAAATAAAGAGAGGATACCAAGACAAATACTACAGACATTAGAAGGAAAATACTGGAATATCATTAACAACTTTATGCCAATACATTTAACAACTTAGATGAAAGGTACTAATGCTTTGAACCACACAAATGATCAAATCTGACAAAAAAAGAAATAGCAAATTTTACTAGACCTACATTTATTTAAAATGTTAAGTTTGTCATAAAAACCTTTCCACAAACAAAACCCCTGGCCAAGATGGTTTCCTAGTGAGTTCTATCAAACAGAATCATGCATTGCTTGATGATACAGATACACATTGAGAAATTCGTCAGGTGATTTTGTCATTGTGCGAGTATCATGAAGTGTACTTACACAGACCTAGATGGCATAGTCGACTACACACCTAGGCTGTATGGTATAGCCTGTTGCTCCTAAGTTACAAACCTGTGTAGCATGTTACTGTAATGAATACTGTAGGCAATTGTAACACAATGCTAAGTATTTATGTATCTCAACATAGAAAAGATACAGTAAAATATGTGTCTAAAAGGTAAACAGTGGTACACCTGTGTAGGGCACTTCCCATGAATGGAGCTTGCAGGACTGGAAGTCCTTGCACTGGGTGAGTCCCTGAGTGAATGGTGAGTGAATGTAAAGGCCTAGGACATTTCTGTACACTACTCTAGATTTTATGAACACTGTACACTTAGGCTACACTAAATTTATAAAAATATTTTTATTTTTAATAATAAATTAACCTTAGCTTACTGTAAATTTTTCACTTTATAAACTTTTTAATTTTTAAAAAATTTTTGATGTTTTTATAACACTTAGCTTAAAACACAAACATATTGTACAAATGTCCAAAAATATTTTTTCTTTTATCTTTATTCTAGAAACATTTTTCTATTTAAAATTTTTTTCATTTTATTTTTTCTCTTTAAACGTCTCTGTTTAAAGCTAGACACAAATACACACATTATCCTAGGTGTATACAGGGTTAGGATCATCAATATTACTATCTTCCACCTCAGCATTTTGTCCCCCTGGAAGGTCTTCAGAGGCAACAACATGCCTGGAGCTGCTATTTCCAGTGATAACAGTGCCTTCTGGAATACTTCCAGAAGGACCTGCCTGAGGCTCTTTTACAGTTAACCATTTTTTCTTTTTTAAATAAATAGGAGTATGCTCTAAAATGATTAAAAAGTATACTATAGTAAATACATAAAGCAGTAACATAATTGTTTATTATCATTATCAGGTAATATGTACTGTATGTAATTGTACAATACTTTCAAATGACTGGCAGCACAGTAGCTTTGTTTACACCAGTCTTACCACAAACGTGAGTAATTGTGAGTAAGTTATTGCACTATGCTGTTATGATGGCTATGATGTCACCAGGATATAGGAGTTTTTCAGCTCCCTTATAATCTTATGGAATCATCATCATCTATGTGGTTTGTCATTGACCAAAATGTCAACGTGCAGTGTATGACTGTATTTAAAAGAGGGATAATAATAAACCTACACAAACTCTTTGAGAAAATAGAGGAAGGAATACTTTTCAATCCATTTTCTGAATTCATAATTGTTTTGATACTTAAAGACATTATAAGGAAAAAACCTATAAATCAATATCTTGTATGAACACAGATATACAAGAACTTCAAAAAATCTTCAGAAACAAGCTCAATAATATATTTTTTAAAGGATAACATGTCATGACCGTGTAGGATTTATTTCAGGAAAGCAAGTTTAACATTCAGAAATTGATGTAATTTACCATAGCAATAATGTACAGGAGAAAATGTTTATGATCATCTTAATAAATGAAGAAAATAGTATGATATCATTTAACACCATTGATATTCATAATAAACACTCACAACAGATAAGGAATAGAACTTCCTCAACTTCAATAAAGACATCTATGAAAAATCCATAGCTACCATTATACTTAATAGTGAAAGACTAAATTCTTTCCCCTTAACACTGGGCAGAAGGCAAGAATGTTCACTTCTTTTCAACACGGTACTGGAGATCCTATTTAATGTAGTAAACCAAGAAAAATAAAATATGTACAAATTGGAAAGAAGTAAAACTGTCTATTTGTAGACAACATACTTGTCTATGTAGAAAATCCCTGGAATGTACAAAAGCTACTAGAACTAAGAAGTGAATTTGGCAAGGTTGCAGGATATAAGAAAAATATATAAAATCAATAGTATCTCTATATAGTAGCAATAAACAATTAAAAATAAAATACAAAAACAGATACATTTACAATAGCATTCAAAAACATGCAATATTAAATGATGCACAAGATCTGTCAATGAAAAATACAAAAACATGGCTGAAAGAAGTTTAAAAACACTTAAACAAATGGAGAGATATATTTATGAATTGGAAGACTCAGCTTTCTTCTTGAATTCATCTGTAGTGTCAGTGCAATGCCCATAAGCATTTCAACCTAGAATAGCCAAAGCAATTTTGTTTGTTTTTGATACACGTTCTTGCTCTGTCACCCAAGCTGCAGTGCAGTGGTGTTATCTTGGCTCACTGCAGCCTCAGCCTCCTGGGCCCAAGTGATCCTCCCACCTCAGCCTCCCAAGTAGCTGGGGCCACAGGTGTGCACCACCACACCCAGCTAATTTTTGTATTTTTTGTAGAGATGGGGTTTCATTGTGTTAGCCAGGCTAGTCTTGAGCTCTTGGCTCAGGGATCCTCCCACCTTGTCCTCCCAAAGTACTGAGATAACAGGCATAAGCCACCACGCCCAGCCCAAAAGCCATTTTAAAAAGAACAAAAGAGTCACATTACCTGATTACTATAAAGCTACAGAATTGGAGAAAGGAGAGATACATGCATCAGTGGAACAACATAGAAAGTCCAGATAAAGACTAACATATATTATCAATTTTCAACAAAAATATCAAGGCAATTTAATGGAGGAATAAAAGTCTTTTAAAAAAATACTACTGGAACAACTGGAAATCTGTATGGGGAAAAAAAAAATTAACACCAGTCTTTACCCCATACCATACTATAAAACTAACCCTAAAGTATTGTAACCCTAAATATAAAAGCTAAAGTTGTAAATCTTCTAGAAGAAAACTAGAAGAAAAATATTTGTGACCTTGGCTTTGTGATCTTGTCTGAGATTTCTCAGGACACAAAAAGCATGACTACAAGAGAGAATAATTCGTCAAGTGGGTACTCTCAAGATAAAAACTTTTGCTTTTTGAAAAATATTAAGAAAACAGAAAATGTACAGAATAGGAGAAAATATTTATGATATATATATCTAAAAACTTGTACCTAGAAATTATAGAGGTCTCTTATAATTATAACAAGACAACCGAAGAAAAGATACTTCACAAATGAAAATATATATTTGGTCAAATAAACACATCAGGAGAGGCTCACCATCGTGAGTGGTGTTTGGGGAACTACAAATGTGTAAAGGCCTGCACTTTGTAGAACGTACCCAGACTCCACCTCCTATCTGGTCTCTAGAGAGCCCTTGCCCAGTCTTTCTGTAGTATAGTTTTTGATATTGGTTTCGTTCTTTATCCTGCCGCTGCTTCGACTTCTAACTACTTCCTGGTTCAAAGTTATCAGACTGGAACCTTCGTGGTCCCATTTCTTTGCCCAGTTTAGTTTTGTTTTGTTTTTTACATTTTGCCTGGAAGGGTGTCACCTCCTCAAACAATAATATGGTAAACAAACTGGTGTCTTCCCTCCTCAATAAAAACCTCCAAAGGAATTTCAGTACTTGACTAATACTGTTCTTAATTGTTACTCTTTACACGATCATGCCCCCATTTATGTGTCTGCCTCTATTTCCTTTTCTCCTTGGCTTTTGATTAAGGGTTTAAGGTTCTTTTTCTTAATAAGACCTTTTTCAAGTTCTTTATCTCTCCTTTTAATTCCATTAGTGTAGTATAGTTTTCGTTGTTGTTTTTGAGACAGGGTCTCCTTCTGTTACCCTGGATGGAGTGCAGTGGTGCGATCATGGCTCACTGCAGCCTTGATCTCCTGGGCTTAAGTGATCGTCCTAGCTCAGCCACCTGAGTAGCTAGGGCTACAGGTGTGCGCCATTATGCCTGGCTAATTGTTTTATTTTTATTTTTAGTAGAGATGAGGTCTTGCTGTGTCTTGAACTCCTGGGCTTAAGCAATGCTCCCACCTGGGATTACTTGAGTGCTGGCATTACTTGGCCTCCCAAAACACTGGGATTACTTGGCCTCCCAAAGTGCTAGGATTACAGGCATGAGCCACTGTCCCCAGACTATTAGTATAGTCTTTGAACTCACTAAGATGATACCAGTTCTTCCAGAAAAATTCTGTTATTTTTATAGGCAGAAATTAAACAACTATCAGTAAGTTTAATATTTTTTTCTTAAAATTATATTTTATAAGATTTTACTATCTAGTTTTTAGACTAGCAGTCTTTTAGCTGAGCACTATATGAGTGTTTGTTTTGTTGTGTGTGAGAGGTCAGAGTGCCTAGAGTGGAAGGGAGGACAGTTGGGTACATTTAATTAACAAACCCTTGTATAGTGCTTCCTATATGCTGGGAAGCACTTACCACAAATATTCTTAGCACTACCACAAATATAAGTCTTCGTCATAAAAACCCAACAAAGTAGATACTCTCATTATCTCTATTTTACCACTGAGAAAACTGAGGCAGAGAGGAGTTAGGAAATCCACAGCAAAGACAGGCAGCTAATAAATAACAGAGCTCATATTTGAAGTGAGAGTCTGGCCCCAAAGTCTATCTAAATTGCTAATCTGTGCTGCATTATATAGCAAAAACATGCATGTTAATTCACAATGTTATTGTTAAAATAGAACATGAAGTTCATTTGCATTTTACTCAAAAAAGTATGTTTCTTGTATATGTCCTCAATCTGCCAAATTAAATGTCTTTATGAATTTCTTTAAAGTTTTGGGCTTTATGTGAGGAGCTCTGTTAGTTTTGACTGAGGCCCTTGCTGAAACAGTTTGACCAATTTCTATAGGGGAGTGTAGTGGGCTCCCTATGTCAAAAGCTGGAATGACCGCTGATCTTGATGTGTTATCCTTGAACACACAAAGTATCTGTTTTCTGGCTAAAAACAGTTTCTAAGACTTCATTACTTCTATCAGCTAATTTTATTTCAGTAGTAGCTAATTTTATTTCAGGGCTAATTTTAGACAGGTACATTGTGTGTGTGTGTACACATTCGTATACATAAACACACACACATATATATATAACTATATATATATATATATATATTGTTTTAGATTTGCTTTGTCACCCAGGCTGGAATGCAGTGGCTCAAGCACAGCTCACTGTAGCCTCAAACTTCTGTGCTCAAGCAGTCCTCTCACCTCAACCTCCTGAGTAGCTGGAACTACAGGTGTGTGCCACCACATCTGGCTATTTTTTGTTGTTGTTAAAATTTTGTAGGAATGGAGGACTCACTGTGTTGCCTAGGATGGTCTAGAACTTCTGAACTCAAGCAATTGTTTTGCCCTGGCCTTCCAAAGTACTGGGATTACAGGCATGAGCTACCATGCTGGGCCCAGATACATAATATTTTTGACCTTTCATGACAGTTTATTTGAAAACTTTGAAGCTGAGTGGAGAATAACAAAGTTGTGATGAGATACAATTGCTGCAAACAGCCTCCTGGGGTCCATTATTAGATTAGTGTCTCGTCTACAAAGCAGTCTCTCCATCCTCTGATTCAAAGTCTTCCCTCCATAAAATTTCAAATTTTTCACAGTATCTTTCACAGAAGCCAGAGGATTGTCACAATTATGCATATTAGAACTATGCATGCCAATGTCTATTGTACTTCATGTAGGGAGCAAATTTTTTCTTATGTTTATTTTGACTGATTCAGCACTTGATGTCAAAGGGCATGGATCTTATTCACCTTAGTTTTCTTTAGCAGTACCTAGCTAGCATGGGACTTTAAAGCAGGAGCTTGTAATTTTTTTTTTTTTTGTAAAATAGTAGATAGTACTTTGTGAGCTATTCAGTCTCTGTTACAGCTATTCAGCTCTGCTGGTGTAGCTCTAAAGCAGCCTAGCTAATATGTAAATGAATGGGTGCAGCTGTGTTCCAACAGAACTTTGTTTACAAAAACAGGTAACAGGCTGGATTTGGCCCCGTGCCACTGTTTGTTGATCCCTTCCTTAGAGCATAAGTTTAGCAAATTATCTAGCAGTCAGAAGGATAGGCTGCACTGTGTGACAGATAACTCGAAGATCTCAGTGGCTTTGTACATCAGTGCATATTTTTTGCTTATGCTTTCTGTCTAGTGGGAATTGGCAGGAGATTTCTGCTCATTCTAGACCCTCAGGGACCCAGGCTGATGGAGACTTCATCTAGACATGTGCTCTCACGCAGTGAACAAAAGGCAAGGTGACAGATCATGAACTGTCTCTTAGAGCTTCCTTCTGAATGTGACACATTTCATTGGTTGAAACAAGTCCCATAGCCAACCCTAACTTCAAAGGGAACAGGCAGGGAGATATAATCCTATCATGAACCTAGAAGAAAGAGAAATGGAGTGTTTGTGAATAGCCCAAGAATGATTAACAGATAAAACATACAAGAGCATAAAAACATATAAACGCAGAGCTGCTCAGGCTGAAGCTGTAGTGAGGTGGCTAAAAGCTCTCTCCTAAGGCACCTTCAGGGGCCTCCTAGGGCTCAGCAGATTGTAGTTTAAAAGGCTCTGCCTTAGAGAAAACAACCGCCTACTCAATTGGGTGGGAGAACTAGTTCTAGATTTCAAAGATGTGTATCAAAAATATGTTGAGCTGAATTGATTTCACATAAGATATCATTTTTGAAGCAATTCACTGACTGCTAAACTTTTATAATAGTTCTTACCCTTGGTATTTCATCTTAAGATACTTATCTAGGATGTTATCAGAAGTACTGTTCCCATAAACATATTAAGATGCCTGTGCTTTTATAGCTGAAATGATTACTATGGTAAAAATCATTATACTATTAAAGAACTGTAGAGACAGTGTACCTTAAAAAGTATTATTATTTTTTGATAATACACTTTTTAATGTATTTATTAGGAGTTGGTGTTGATCTGGGTGGTTTTTTGATGGGTAGACTTGCTCTATGCTTTTCCTCCCCGTGGAGTTCCTGGGAGAGCATATGTCAGAATACTGGCAATCCAAGAAGCAAAATTCTCTCTCTTAGTAACTGGGAAGCTATGTTGGGGTATCTTGAATCTGTCTTGGGAACAGAGGGTTAGGTGGTTCTGCACAGAAAATTAGCCAGGAATGGCCAGTTCCTAAGAAGGACATTATGTCCCTTTATACTCGCTGATGCATGGAACCAAGAAAAAGAGTCGTGGGAGCACAGCTTTGTGCCTTCATAAGGTACACTCACCCTGCAGGTTATGGTTGCCTTGGGCTGTGGCCAATATGACTAGCAGATTCTCCTTGGTTTTGGGGGAGCAGGAGCAGGAGCAGAAGGAGCTTGGAAATAGCTGGAAGGGGTGTATCTGGGGTGGGAAGAGGAGCAGAAGCCGTATCTACTCCCAGCAAGAATTTTATTTTATTTTATTTTATTTTTTTAAGACAGTCTTATTCTGTCACCCAGGCTGGAGTTCAGTGGCGTGAACTCAGCTCACTGCAACCTCCGCCTCCTGGGTTCAAGCGATTCTCCTGCCTCAGCCTTCCAAGTAGCTGGGACTACAGGCACACGTCACCACACCTGGCTAATTTTTGTATTTTTTGTAGAGATAAGGATTTCACTATGTTGGCCAGGCTGGTCTCGAACTCCTGACATCATGATCCACCCTTGGCCTCCCAAAGTGCTAGGATTACAGGTGTGAGCCACCATGCCCAGCCCTCCCAACAAGATTTTAAAGAAACATCCCAGGCCAGGTGCGGTGGCTCATGCCTGTAATCCCAGCACTTTGGGAGGCCAAGATGGGTAGATCATGAGGTCAGGAGTTCGAGACCAGCCTGGCCAACATAGTGACATCCTGTCTCTATTAAAAATACACACACAAAAAAAAATTAGCCGGGCATGGTGGCTCATGCCTGTAATCCCAGCTACTCGGGAGGCTGAGGTAGGAAAATTGCCTGAACCTGGGAGGCGGAGCTTGCAGTGAGCCAAGATGGTGCCATGGCACTCCAGCCTGGGAGACAGTGAGAGACTCCATCTCAAAAAAAAAAAAAGGAAAAAAAAAGAGGCTGGCCACAGTGGCTCATGCCTGTAATCCCAGCACTTTGGGAGGGTGAGGTGGGTGGATCACAAGGTCAAGAGATCCAGACCATCCTGGCCAACATGTAAAACCCCATCTCTACTAAAAATACAAAAATTAGCCAGGCTTGGTGGCAGGCACCTGTAGTCCCAGCTACTCGGGAGGCTGAGGCAGGGGAATCACTTGAACCTGGGAGGCAGAGGTTGCAGTGAGCCAAGATCACGCCACTGCACTCCAGCCTGGTGACAGAGTGAGACTCTGTCTCAAAAAAAAAAAAAAAGGCAAATTTTGTTTCTGTCTTGAAAATTTGAAAAACTTGTTTTTATTCCTAAAAATGTGGTTTCAGTTGAAAAGGGAAATGTTTTCCTCTATTCTGTGCTATACAATGACGTGTTTTTAGACCCTAACTTGTTCCTTGTGCAACTGATATCTATGAACAGCATTATAGATAGAATTTGTCCTCCCTTTTCCAGGTCCATACAGGACATATTATAAAACTTTTTCACAAGGCAAGTTTTTTTTTTTACTGTTTTTAGACACTATGGGTTTAAAATTTTATTTAAATTGAGATTCTCCTGTATCATCTAAGTATTTATATTGTGTTTAAATTTTGTTATAGAGCATTTTAAATATATTTTACTGTCCCAGTAAATCGTCAATTAAGTTGTCCAGTGATATGACTGAAAAACCTGTCAAAGAAAATTTAAGCAATAGCCAGTAGATGGCAGCATGGCGTTGTACATGAAATAAAACTTTGCTGAGGACATTGTATTGCAGCTGCAATTTGGCATTATTAACGCAAAATGACTTCATATTTCATTTAGAAAAGTATATTTTCAACCAAAAAGCTTTTAAATGAGATCTGAGCAATTTCTTCCTTGATTATAACCTAAATGACATCATTTCAGGTGTCTTGGCTTTGCCTACCACATAGCTAACACCTTAAGGTTAGACATAACATGTTATACCTTTTATTTCTCCTCTAAACATTGCTCAGCGCAGTGCCGGGCACATAATTGCTCACCTACTTGCTCATCAGTGTTTTCGCTTTAAAATGATTCAAATATGTTATTGTTATTGTGCTTTCTGTTCAAAACATTGTTTCATAAAGCCCTGAAAGTCTGTAATGTCTATATACCTCACACACACAAACACATGCAACATATACAAATATACCCCAATGACCATGCTACATAGAATAATTTATATTAGAAAGTTTCATATGTGAAACTTCTGTGAAGGTTATCAGGAATTTCCATGTTGCTAAATCCCAGGGACACATTTCAGGGCTCATATTCCTTGTCCTTAGCAACTTCTACACTGGGGTCTCTTGGCTTATAGCATTCTACATTTTCACATTTTCCCTTCCTTTTCCAGCAGTAACTGCTTAATAGTCATTAAATTCCTCCTCTTCTTCTTCTTGAGCTAAATGTTGGGGTTCCTCAGGTCACGGTAATCTCTGACATCCTTCTTTCATACCCTATAATCAAACCAGTGACTTCTCTCCATAATAGGCTCCTACCCCAGGGATGCCACAGGCCCTGAGCCTGGAACTGGATCTCTGTAGTTGTCTTTTTGTTGTTGAAGAGATGGAGTCTTGCTGTGTTGCCTAGGCTAGTCTAGAACTTTGGGCCTCAAGCTGTCCTCCTGCCTCCATCTCCTAAGTAGCTGGGACTGTAGGCATGAGCTACCTAGTCCAGACTGCAGTTGTCTTTTATCTGGTTTTCTTATCTTTAGACTTGCCTTCTACTAATCCCTTCTCCACATTTCTCCAGAAAGAGCTTTTCCAAAGTGATCTTACTTTTTTGCATAGAACACTTCCAAGTTTCTTCATTGCTCTTAAGAATAAAGTCCCAAGTCCTTAACACCGTACTGTATTTCTGGCCCAAGTAATTAATGTTGCCACGTCAATCTTGAGCCATTCTCCCTCACTCATTGTACCCTAACCAGATAGCTTTTTTTTTCTTTCTCTTCATTTCCACAAAAGACCTTGGCTCCCTGCCTGCTGATATTGGAACATGTTGTAATCTTTGCCTGGTACTCTCTTGAAGGCCCCCAACCCAGTGTCAGTTTAAATGCCACTTTCCTAAGAGCTCCTTCTCTTCCCCATAGTTGATATTAGATCCTCCTCCTGTAACAAGTTCTCATTTTATGTTGCATTTATTTCAGAGCATTTATCACAACTCTAATTAAATACAATTTTGTGTAACCATGTGTACCCTCCTAGACTGTAAGCTCCGCAAGGAGGGAGACTGTTACTATCTTATCGTTTTTGTATCCTAATTCTTAGCAAAATCTTTCGGACAGATCAAGCTGCTATGAACATAAGATCAACTGTGTTTAATAAATGCCTCAGGAACTTCAGAAACATTTTTTTTTTATTATTTTCTTTTTTCTTTTTCTCTTGAGGCAAAATCTCACTCTGTTGACCAGGCTGGAGTGCAGTGGTGTGATCTTGGCTCACTGCAAACTCCACCTCCTGGGTTTAAGCAATTCTCTTGCCTCAGCCTCCCTAGTAGTTGGGACTACAGGTGCCCACCACCATGGCCAGCTAATTTTTGTATTTTATTAGAGACGAGATTTCACCATGTTGGCCAGGCTAGTCTCGGACTCCTGACCTCAAGCGATCCACCCAGTTTCAGCCTCCCAAAGTCCTGGGATTACAGGTGTGAGCCACTGCGCCTGGCCTATTCTTATTTTGTAAAGCTTAGCTTTTCATTGTCATAGATTATATATTAACTTACTAGACCAATAACTTTGGTAAAAATATCATTCTGAGAAAAATTACTCATGTCAAAATGCAATTTTTAGAATAACAAGTGGATTTATAAGAAGTGGCTTAGCTTTCTTTTTAAAGATCAATAATTTTTTAATAGAATGTTTGCACATTTTTATTTTGTTTTGTTTTTGTAATGCCTACAGAAAATTGTGGACAAAATAAATTGGGTGACAAAAGAGGATTTCAAATTCTGGGCATCAAAAAAATCTCATTAGGAAAGATTTTCTTAGGATATATGAGAGTTATATACATCCTAACCCACATTTCCAGAAATACCTAAAATTAAATGGAAAAAGCATTAAGATATTTGTATAAAAGCCTCATAAATTTTTACAGTAAATAAAACTTTAGTCCTAAGCAACCATGTAGACGACAATTACTCCTAAAAATATACCTGAGTTTTATGTTTAAATTTGAACATCAGGGAAGAGCAGCAATGACTCATCGTTTTTTTTTTTTTTTTAAACTAAAACTATCTGTAATTCAGGCCTGAATCTCAGCTTTTTTTTTTTTAACTAAATTAACTTCCTTGGATAGTTTTTCTTATTGATTTTAAAATTCTCTTTTGGCATAAGTATTGAATACCTCCCTACTACATGACTCACAATTATACTTTTCTGTAAGATATATGATCTCTTCCATTATCTAATCTAGGAGAAGAGGAAGGGGAGGTTGAAGAGGATCAGTGTGTGGCTGGAGGAGAATTATTTGCCAAGAATAGTGTAATCAATCCCATAAACCGTGCTGCAATTTTAAGAATCCTGTTGTGATGGTGATTAGACTCATAAATCTCTTTGCTGCATTTTTTTTTCCAATAGAAAATGTGGTACTTTTAAAGACAATTATGCCTTCATTTGGTTCAAAGAATAATTTAAAACGTAGTGGTTTTTATTTAGTGATGAATGTATTTACTTAGAAACATAACATGAAGGAAAAATCTTCATGAATCTAGAGCAGAAATTTTTGAAGATTCCTTTTTCATGCTACTTGAAAACATTTTAAAATATGAGTAAAACTGTATTTTAAAGGCTGAAATAATTAGTGGAATCTACCTTGTATATTTATTGGTTTGGGCAGATGCTATGTTCTCCTTATTTTCTCTGGGCACTTCTATCAAGAGATTGGCCATGCCTGATAAGCCAATACCTGCATGGTGAGTGTAGATAAAACCAAGAGATGAGAAGTCATCTTACATTCATTACTCTCTTCTCCAACAGATAAGCAAAACAGATGTTCATTACATTACTCATTTACTATTAGTCTGGGTTCTTTTGGTTTCCTCTGGCAGAAACCACACTCAAATTAGCTTAAACAAAAGATGGAAAATAATTGGCTAATGTAGTTAAAAGGGCCAGGAGGGGATATTTTTAGGCATACAGGGCTGGGGATAGGGACTCAAATAGCACTGTCACATTTATGTTTCTTTCCCTTTGATACTCAGCACAACTTCCCTCTTGGTAGGCTCTTGTTCTAGGAACACATTCTCTGGGAATGATAAAGATTTTCTTTCCTAGTCCTGGGTTACAAGTCCCTCAGATAAAAATGTCTTCCAGTGTCCATACAAATGCTTGAACAAGAAACCTGATGGGCTCTGCTTGGGTCATGTTCCATTTGTGGATTAACCACTGGGCTTCGGGAGATGGGGTCACATGTCAATCTGGGCTATGTGGATATGCCCATCACTGTGGCAGAGGTTGTAGTCACTCAAATTGAGAGCTCTACCATGTGAGAAAGGTTGGTCCCTGGAAGGTAAAGTGAGAGTCTGTGTATTAGGGTTCTCTAGAAGTACAGAGCTAATAGGATGGATGTATAGATAGATAGATAGATAGATAGATAGATAGATAGATAGATAGATAGATAGATAGATAGATAGATAGATAAATATATATAAAGGGGAGTTTATTAAGTATTAACTTATACAATCACAAGATCCCACAATAGGCTGTCTGCAAGCTTGTGGAGCAAGTAGAGCCAGTCCGAGTTTCAAAACTGAAGAGCTTGGAGTCGGAGGGCAGCAAGCATCCAGTACAGGAGAAAAATGTAGGCTGGGAGGCTAGGCCAGTCTCACGTTTTTACATTTTTCTCCCTGCTTTATTCTGGCTGTGCTGGCAGCTGATTAGATTGTGTCCACCCAGATTAGGAGTGTGTCTGCCTTTCCCAGCCCACTGACTCAAATGTTATTCTCCTTTGGCAACTCCCTCACAGACACACCCAGGATCAATACTTTGTATCCTTCAAATCAAGTTGCCACTCACTATTAACCATCACAGTCTGTCACCAGGTCAAGGAAGGGCTGACAGATTAAAAATAAGATGGAGCCAGGATACCAGGATTATTAACATTGAGTATGTGCTTATTGAAAAAAATCTCAAAATACAGGAAAATGTAAGAGTGAAAATAATGCTTCACATTTTATTTTAATACGTTTGTTTTTGTATGTGTGTGTATGTTTTTATCATGTAGCTGAATTTTCTGTTCTATCAAGTTTTATATCATGTATAATATTTTGAAGCTCTGTTATTCGACACATGCACATTGTAAATTATTATTAAATCGTCTCATTAAATTAACTCCTTATTATAAAATGCCTCTATTTTATTTTATTATTATTATACTTTAAGTTTTAGGGTACATGTGCACAATATGCAGGTTAGTTACATAGGTACACATGTGCCATGCTGGTGTGCTGCACCCATTAACTCGTCCTTTAGCATTAGGTATATCTCCTAATGCTATCCCTCGCGCCCCCCCCCCCCCCACAGCAGTCCCCAGAGTGTGATGTTCCCCTTCCTGTGTCCATGTGTTCTCATTGTTCAATTCCCACCTATGAGTGAGAACATGCAGTGTTTGGTTTTTTGTCCTTGTGATAGTTTACTGAGAATGATGATTTCCAATTTCATCCATGTCCCTACAAAGGACATGAACTCATCATTTCTTATGGCTGCATAGTATTCCATGGTGTATATGTGCCACATTTTCTTAATCCAGTCTATCATTGTTGGACATTTGGGTTGGTTCCAAGTCTTTGCTATTGTGAACAGTGCTGCAATAAACATACGTGCGCATGTGTCTTTATAGCAGCATGATTTCTAGTCCTTTGGGTATATACCCAGTAATGGGATGGCTGGGTCAAATGGTATTTCTAGTTCTAGATCCCTGAGGAATTGCCACACTGACTTCCACAATGGTTGAACTAGTTTACAGTCCCACCAACAGTGTAAAAGTGTTCCTATTTCTCCACATCCTCTCCAGCACCTGTTGTTTCCTGACTTTTTAATGATTGCCATTCTAACTGGTGTGAGATGGTATCTCATTGTGGTTTTGATTTGCATTTCTCTGATGGCCACTGATGGTGAGAATTTTTTCATGTGTTTTTTGGCTGCATAAATGTCTTCTTTTGAGAAGTGTCTGTTCATGTCCTTCACCCACTTTTTGATGGGGTTGTTTGTTTTTTTCTTGTAAATTTGTTTGAGTTCATTGTAGATTCTGGATATTAGCCCTTTGTCAGATGAGTAGGTTGTGAAAATTTTCTCCCATTTTGTAGGTTGCCTGTTCACTATGATGGTAATTTCTCTTGCTGTGCAGAAGCTCTTTAGTTTAATTAGATCCCATTTGTCAATTTTGGCTTTTGTTGCCATTGCTTTTGGTGTTTTAGACATGAAGTCCTTGCCCATGCCTATGTCCTGAATGGTAATGCCTAGGTTTTCTTCTAGGGTTTTTATGGTTTTAGGTCTAACATTTAAGTCTTTAATCCATCTTGAATTAATTTTTGTATAAGGTGTAAGGAAGGGATCCAGTTTCAGCTTTCTCCATATGGGTAGCCAGTTTTCCCAGCACCATTTATTAAATAGGGAATCCTTTCCCCATTGCTTGTTTTTCTCAGGTTTGTCAAAGATCAGATATGCAGCGTTATTTCTGAGGGCTCTGTTCTGTTCCATTGATCTATATCTCTGTTTTGGTACCAGTACCATGCTGTTTTGGTTACTGTAGCCTTGTAGTATAGTTTGAAGTCAGGTAGCGTGATGCCTCCAGCTTTGTTCTTTTGGCTTAGGATTGACTTGGCGATGTGGGCTCTTTTTTGGTTCCATATGAACTTTAAAGTAGTTTTTTCCAATTCTGTGAAGAAAGTCATTGGTAGCTTGATGGGGATGGCATTGAATCTATAAATTACCTTGGGCAGTATGGCCATTTTCATGATATTGATTCTTCCTACCCATGAGCATGGAATGTTCTTCCATTTGTTTGTATCCTCTTTTATTTCCTTGAGCAGTGGTTTGTAGTTCTCCTTGAAGAGGTCCTTCACATCCCTTGTAAGTTGAATTCCTAGGTATTTTATTCTCTTTGAAGCAATTGTGAATGGGAGTTCACTCATGATTTGGCTCTCTGTTTGTCTGTTGTTGGTGTATAAGAATGCTTGTGATTTTTGTACATTGATTTTGTATCCTGAGACTTTGCTGAAGTTGCTTATCAGCTTAAGGAGATTTGGGGCTGAGACAATGCGGTTTTCTAGACATACAGTCATGTCATCTGCAAACAGGGACAATTTGACTTCCTCTTTTCCTAATTGAATACCCTTTATTTCCTTCTTCTGCCTAATTGCCCTGGCCAGAACTTCCAACACTATGTTGAATAGGAGTGGTGAGAGAGGGCATCCCTGTCTTGTGCCAGTTTTCAAAGGGAATGCTTCCAGTTTTTGCCCATTCAGTGTGATATTGGCTGTGGGTTTGTCATAGATAGCTCTTATTATTTTGAGATACATCCCATCAATACCTAATTTGTTGAGAGTTTTTGGCATGAAGTGTTGTTGAATTTTGTCAAAGGCCTTTTCTGCATCTATTGAGATAATCATGTGGTTTTTGTCTTTGGTTCTGTTTATATGCTGGATTACATTTATTGATTTGCGTATATTGAACCAGCCTTGCATCCCAGGGATGAAGCCCACTTGATCATGGTGAGTAAGCTTTTTGATGTGCTGCTGGATTCGGTTTGCCAGTATTTTATTGAGGATTTTTGCATCAATGTTCATCAAGGATATTGGTCTAAAATTCTCTTTTTTGGTTGTGTCTCTGCCCGGCTTTGGTATCAGGATGATGCTGGCCTCATAAAATGAGTTAGGGAGGATTCCCTCTTTTTCTATTGATTGGAATAGTTTCAGAAGGAATGGTACCAGTTCCTCCTTGTACCTCTGTTAGAATTCGGCTGTGAATCCATCTGGTCCTGGACTCTTTTTGGTTGGTAAGCTATTGATTATTGCCACAATTATAAAATGCCTGTTTTTACTGATGATAATATTCTTTATTCTCAAGCCTACTTTTCTCGCCTTTTTGGCTTTTTTTGTCTTTGTTAGTATTTGTATGATCTATCTTCTTTCGTCATTTTACTTTTAACCTGTGTCTATAAATTTCAAGCAGATTTCTCATAGAAAGCATATAGGTGAGTCTTATTTTTTTATCCAGCTTGATACTTTTTGCTTTTTCATTGGAATGTGAAGTGATTTATGGTAAATGTAATTATTGATATGATTTGGTTTACATCTCTTATTTTGCTATCTGTTTACTATTTGATCCATGTGTTCTTTGTTTTTGTTTTCCATTCTTCTTTAGAAATAACTTTTTAAGGATTCTGTTTTATCTCATTTATTAGCTTATTAGAAATACTTCTGTGTTTTATCTTTAGTAGTTATTTACTTTAGTGGTTTGTCTATGGATTGCTCTATGTATATTTAATATCATTATATATTCAAATTCTAATATACCACCCATGTAAGAATCTTACAACAGTATACTTCTATTTGTTCATCTTATTGTTTTATGAGGTTATTACACATTTTACTTCTACATATTATAAACACCATAATATGTAATTGTTATTTTTACATTAAAAAGTAACTTAAAATATAAATATATATAATATTGCTAATAGATTAAAATATTTTTAAAATTACTTCTTATATTTGCTGCTTTGGGCACGCTTCATTTCTCTTGTAAGACCTTAAGAATTAAATTTCCGTCTTTTAGTGGAGGTCTAATGGTAATAAATTCTCTAAGCTTTTTTTTTTCTTTTTGGTCTAAAACTTTTTATTTCATCTTCATTTTTGAAATATATTTTTGCTGAATATAGAATTCTGTATAATTCTCTTCTTTCAGAACTTTGAAGCTAACATTTCATTATCTTCCCGTTTGCTTGGTTTCTGACATCTTCTGTTGTTCTTATTTTTGCTCTTACTTAATGTGTCCTTTTGTCTCTGTCTGCTTTTAGCATATTTTCTTTATCATTTTATCACTTTTTATCAGCAATTTGATTATGATGTATCTTTGTGTGGTTTTCTTTATTTTTATTCTATTTGGGGTTTGTTGAACTTCTAAAATCTATAGGCTTTTTATCAAATTTGGAAAATTTTCAGCCATAACTTCTTCAAATATATTTATACTTCTCCCCCTTTCTTGGAGACTACAATTATACATGTTAGACTGCTTGATATTGTCCCACTGGTCACTGATACTCTGTTCACGTTTTCAATCGTTTTTCTGTCTGTGCTTTATTTAGGATCATTTGTATTTCTGTCTTCAAACTCATTGATCTTTTGTTCTTATGATGTCTAATTTTCTGTTAAGCTCATCTAGACTACATTTGACTCTAGAAGTTATTGAGCATATTTTCAGTTCTAGAAATTTTATCTGGGTGTTTACATTTTTTTAGTTCTCTCTTTATTATGGTTGTATTTTCCTTTATAGGCTTGAGAATATTTATAATATTTTAAATAACTTTGTTTACATTTTTATGTGCTAATTCCATCATCTCTGTCATTTCTGTTTCTGTTTTGATGGATTTTTTTTTCTGCTTCTTCGCATGTCTGCTAATTTTTGATTAGGTATCAGGCATTAAGATTTTTATATTGTTGAACGCTGGATTTTGTTTTGTTCCTTTACACAGGATTGGATTTTTTGCTCTGTTATGTAGTGGTTACTTGCAGATCAGTTTAATCTTTTGGAGCTGCTTGTAAGTTTTGTTATGGCAGGTCCAGAGTAGTGCTTGTTCTCAGGCTAATTTAGCCTTACTACTAAGGCATGACCTTCTTGAGGTCTACCCAATATCGCATGTATTACAAAGTCTCTCCACTCTGGCTGTTGGCAACATGAATTATTTGTAACCCTGTGTAATCTCTAGGAACTTTTCAGCCTGCTGGTTCTTTCTTCTACCTCATGGAGTTTCACCTCATCCATGCATAGATCTGTACTCATTTAATGATGCAGTGAACTTCTTTGCAGATCTTTGGAACCTTCAGTGCACTTCACTCCTGTCTTGTACTCAGCTCACAAATTGGAATTATTTCCGACTGTTGCACCATGTTGGGGTTCTTCCTTCCAGCACTGTGGCTTGAAACTGGCTCTCAGAAAGTTGGGGCCAACCTATTGAGGGTGTGGCAAAATGAGCACTCAGGGCTGAACTCACTCCTCCCTCTTCACTCAGGGATCACAGGTCAGAGCTGCTTGTTTTTCAATGTCTGAATAAACATTGTTACAAATATTCTTTAATTTACATCGGAAAGGAAATTCCTGTAGCAGTTAATCTTTTAGGGTTAGAAACAGGAATAAGAAATATTATGTAGTTGGGTTTATTTCATAAATGCATATTTCGCTTAACATTATAGTATTTTTCTCATGTCATCTGTTATAATCTCATTTTACCCTGAAGAGGCTCCATGATTTATTTAATTCTTCCCTTATTTTTAGAATATTATACTTGATTCCAGTTTTTCACTATGTCAGAGAAGGCCATGTTAAAAATCCTTGAACATGAATCTTTGTTTTATATATCCAGCTATATCTTTGTGATATATGTCTTAAGGTGGAATTATTAGTTCGAAGAATTTGAGAGTAGTAAGATACTACAAATATATTGCTAAATACTTTCTAGAAAGATTGTACCAGTTTCCCTTTGGCATTGTATGAAAGTACTTATTTTGGCACACCCTCAATAGCACTGTCTATTTTCTTCTTTCAGTGAATGTGTATCAAATGCAATTGCTATGCAGCGTCCATTGCCAGGAAGAATCAAGCACAACCTTCTCCCCTAAAGGCTCATAAGTGAGTTATGAAGAGAGATAGTAAGCCAATCACCAGAATGTGATAAATTGGGGAACTTAGTAGCATGGGGAAAAGGGTGATCAAATTCTGCCTAGGAAGAACCTGTAAAGTTTTTTATTAAGTATCTGAGGAAAAGCAGTTTTAATAAGGTTAAAGAGAGAAAAAATGTTAGAAAGATGAATGGATTATTTAAGGTGACTGAAATGTGAAACAGCATGGCATAGGCACTGCATGGTTTAGCTGGCACTATGGGCGTGTTTGGAGTGAGAATGTAGTAGGAAATAAAGCAGAATTTGAAAGTAAGAAACAGGTATGAAGGGTTCTGCATGGTCTTGAGCAAGTGAAATGCACTGCCCTATCTTCTCCATTTCATGGGTTTGCAGAAACCTTAAATGTAGTAAAGTTCAACTGCTTACCATTGGCTTTGTTTTTCTTACTTCTTACAAATGTTCCCAAATCTTTTCATATCATGGGCTCTGTTTCATTTGAGAGTTAACACCCAGCAGCTAAATATGGTAGCAACTCTTTTTTGTTGCTTGTTTTTTAGGAGAGTAGGTTGATGCCTTGTCTGTTCTTGTAAATTCAGTAGTTTTGATTCTTTCTTGTCATCTAAGCAGTAGACATTGCACTTCTGTGCAGGCATAGCCCTGCCTGAAGCAGTCTTTCTTGAGCTGAACACAGAATCTGCTGTTTTTCCTGGATGGATGTTCTGTCTGGGCTCTTACTAATAACTCAGGCTCTCTCAGGGTGAAGATTTCATCTTAGCTGTCTGCCTTATTAAAACATAACCAATCATAGGTATTTTGTACTGAAAAACCAGACGCAAAGTTAGCCATCACACGAAGAGAAGAAAGTTTGGACAACATTAAGAACAGAGGAATTGAGACTTTGGAGGTTGATTTTTTTCCAGCTTAGCTTAGGAATTAATAGGTTGAGCAATCTTGGTCAACTCACTAACCCCTTTGAACCACTGCTTCTTGGTGTATAAAGTGGCCTCTATATTCCCGATTAGATCTAGGTTTTGAATGTGTAAGCAAGGGTTAAAATTTTTTTTAGAAAAAGAGAAGCTAAATTTCTTCATTGTGGATATAGAAATTAAATTTGTGTTGCCTATTAAAAGCAACATTTAGCTATATTATGTAATGATTTAAATTTCCAGCTTGCCAAAGATTCTTTTAATAAGCATGATTTTGGTTTTTAAACTAATTCTCTTCTCACCATGATGTGTCAACTTAATTTCTAAGCAGAATTTATTGGGCTGCTTTTCATTTATCTTAGCAGTTATTGAAGCTTAAAATGTTTCACTATGAATATAGTTAAAATAAGATGCTTATATGGCTGTGAAATATTTCCTTAAGAGTTCTCAAATGTCAAGAGTTAAAATCAGAGTAGTTGTCCTGCTTGTGGACATCCCTGGCCTTTGTCTATTTCTACTTATGCCATAATTTTAAGGCTTTTACCTGTTGTGCAATGTGAGATGAGAGAAAAGGCTGTCTGGGGCTGTGTGTTATAATTTTTATTTAAAGCACTATTAATCTGATTCTTCAGTTATTTTTGGCTGCAATGAGCTTTTTTTTTGTAATATCCAGGGTTTAAGCTATAATAATTTATTTTTTAAAATGACTACTAACATTTTAAGTCCTGAATAATGGACTTGTGCTTGAGTTTTGGGCAAATACCGCCTCATAGTTTGGATTTTACTAGTATAGAGGTCATATGTGAAATGTTCTATGAATGACTTGGAACCACTTGTATGAAATCAGGCACAAACTGATAAGGTGTTCAGAAACTATTGATATTAGGTCTATCAGGCCTTAGAAGGAGTGGCCCTTGGTTGTTGTACTTCTATCTATTCAATCTAATTTTATAGATTTTTTCTTAGGCATGTTTGCTGCTCTCACATTTATATTATTAACTGCTTCTAATAAGATTCGTGCCGGGCTGGGACTCTAATTACATGAATTTATTCAAATTACAGATAAATCAGTAGATATTAAATCTGAAGAAGTCTCAGAAAGACCACTCTCTACAGATAGGTAAAAAGAATTTAGGTGTAACCACCTTTTAAATGATGAGAGGTCTTTCCACCAAGACTATATCTGGAGGTGTAGATAGGATAGAGAGTTAAGAAAACTGAAATAAGCCTGAAGTTTAACTCCTGAATCGTTAAGGTTTTAGAAATGCGTGAGCTCCCAATAGTATCATAAACCTTTGTTTAATATTCACTAAATCATATTGTGTCCAGAATTGGTTCCATCCGGTGGGTTCTTGGTCTCACTGACTTCAAGAATGAAGCCGCGGACCCTCGTGGTGAGTGTTAAAGTTCTTAAAGATGGTGTGTGCGGAGTTTGTTCCTTCAGATGTTCAGATGTGTCCGGAGTTTCTTCCTTCTGGTAGGTTCGTTCTCTCGCTGACTTCAGGAGTGAAGCCGCAGACTTTCGTGGTGAGTGTTAACAGCTCATAAAGGCGGCGCGTCCGGAGTTGTTTGTTCCTCCCGGTGGGTTCGCGGTCTCGCTGGCTTCAGGAGTGAAGCTGCAGACCTTCTCGGTGAGTGTTACAGCTCATAAAGGTAGCGTGGACCCAAAGAGTGAGCAACAGCAAGATTTATTATGAAAAGCAAAAGAACAAAGCTTCCACAGCGTTGAAGGTGACCCGAGCTGGTTGCTGCTGCTGGCTCCGGTGGCCTGCTTTTATTCCCTTATTTGGCCCCACACACATCCTCCTGATCGGTCCATTTTATAGAGAGCTGATTGGCCCATTTTACAGAGTGCCAATTGTTCCGTTTTACAGAGTGCTGATTGGTCTGTTTTACAGAGTGCCGATTGGTCCGTTTACAATCCTTTAGCTAGGCAGAAAAGCTCTCCAAGTCCCCACTCGACCGAGGAAGTCCAGCTGGCTTCACTTCTCAATATTTCTTATTAGCTCATTTTTTTACTCATGGTACAAATCATAAACAAGTTGGTTTAGGGGAGAATTTTGAAATACAAATACTTGACAATCTTGTACTATTTTCCTCTTCTTGTTGAATTATCATGTGCCTTCAGAGATTTCCACCCAACCAAGCTAGACCAGCTGAACAAAACCCAAACAGAAATAGTAGGTAAAAAACTTCCAAATTAATCTCAAGGATTCTACATTATTCTGTGGGTTGTAAAGCTTGTTATATCCCATTATACAGAATTAGTGAATCAATTGAAGTGAACTATTCTCCACTCAAATAGTTACAACTGAACTCCATGCAGACTTTATTATAATTGAGATATGTCTCTTATTTTGATCAAAACATTGGAGTTTACACAAGCTCCATGAGATATGTATTCTATTTCTTTGTCCGTCTTAAGTTAAAATACCCTCTCTTTTGTGTTTGGCTCTAAGGCAGGAAGCATTGGCAATATTTCTTAGGCAAAAACGACAGCAGATATTCAGTGGCAAGCATGGATTTTCAACTTAAGAGAAAATGAAAGAAAAAGAGAGAACCCAATATGGATGCTTCAGGTGGTGTGGAGGTTTAGGAAACTGCTCTGCCAATGATTTCCTTTACCATGTTGCATATTTGTAAATATCACCTATAGTTATCCAGAAAACCAAAGAGGTGGAATACCCTTACCCAGTGCCCTGACCTCCCTACCCAGCTCTATTTTTTTAAAATCCTTGTTTGATTTTATTGGATTGGCCAGCTAAAATTTAAAGCAATAAATCATGACCACATTTTGTATCCAAATCTATACATTTGTTTAGATTTCCTTAAATATATATGTTCATATTGCATAGGGTTTACATGCTTTGATATTCTCTAGGAACTAGTATTTCCTTTGTATCAATAAATGTTCATTATTTTTAACTTATATGATGATTCATTGTATTTGCTTAAAAAAACTCCAGCAGTCTATTATTAGAAAATAAATTATTCCTAGCCGTATGATAACACTTAAAAATAACTTTAAGGAAGTCTTTGTGATTTACATTTTTTTTTCAGTCTTAGGAGGCATATTTTCTGCATTATTTAATGTGCAATTATTGCATGCAATAAAATGTCTTAAGCTTTGCTGTATGTCATGATAGTGATTATTTTCAGTAGGTATTGTGATGACTGCATTGTTTTGCATACCTGCTAAACTTGGATTTAATTTAGGTGGAAATTGCATTTCAGAATTTTTAAAGAAAATTTTAGTTAAACCCAATGTGAATAATAATAAAATTTTAAACATAACTTTTATTTGAATTTATCAAATTGGAGCTAAGTATAGAATCTCTATATACACTAGTCTATCTGGAAATACCTAATAGAGACAATAACCTCAAAATAGAATATTTAAAAATTCCTACAGCTTTAATTTTTATAATAAAGTCAGTTATCAAAGCAAGAATAAGTAGAGTTTTTTTTTGTTTTTTATTTTTTTGTTTTTGAAGACAGTCTTGCTGTGTCACCCAGGCTGGAATGCAGTGGTATGACCATGGCTCACTACAGTCTCGGCTTTCTGGCAATCCTCCTGCTTCAGCCTCCTAGGGACCTGTACTACAGGTATGATCCACTGTGCCTGGCTAATGTTACTGAATTTTTTTATAGAGGTGGGTTCTCACTATGTTGCCCAGACTGGTCTCAAACTCTTGGGTTCAAGCGATGTTCCTGCTTCAGCTTCTTGAGTAGCTGGGACCATAGGCATGAACCACCATGCCCAGCTAATTTTTAAAAAAAATTTTTGTAAAGACAGGGTCTCAGTGTGTTGCCCAGTCTTCTCTTGAACTCTTGGGCTCAAATGAGTCTTCCTCCTTGGCTTCCCAAAATGCTGAGATTACAGGTACAAGCTACCATGCCCTGGCAAGAATAAGTAGTTTTAAACAAAGACCTATCATCTTAAACTTTATGCTTTCCTAAATCTGTTTTTTTTTCTTTTTGCTAACAGTCAAGATTTTTGGAAAGCAAATGTTTTGAATTCTATTGAGCTATAATATAGAATTCTAAAAACTATATGTAAGTGTTGTCTTGTAAGTAAATTAGAAGAGATTGAAATGTGATTAAAGGATGAATGCCTTGCTGCTGATGAAAGCAATTTGGTTTTTACCTAAATAAATAGGTAGCATATCAATTATAAGGCCCCAACATAACATTAAATGGTATTTTTTAAGTTTATTTTATCTGAGCTGAATGTCTGATTTTGTAGATACAGGGTTTGAAGTTAGCAGTTGATAGCAGAGAACTAGTTGATGGGAAACACCAGCATCCCAAAGGTTGGCTGAGCCCTCCCCACCAACTGGTTCCATTCCTATGTCTTTAATTGCATTCCTTGGCTGAGACTAGACTTTAAGGCACTTGATAATATCTAGGTGTAAATTGTAATCCCCTAGTTCATTTCAATACTTTTTGAAATGTAAATTTTTATTTTAGGTAGCCTTACCATAAATAGTTAAATACTCCAAGATAAAAAAAAATTTGACTTGTATTAATCAAAATATTAACATGGTTTATCTTTGGATGATAGGATTAGAGGTAATTTTTATTTTCTCTGAGCTATTCCATATTTTCCAAAGTTTGAATGTATTGCTCTAGATCTGTATTCTTCCCTATGTTATTTCATTATCACACAAGTATTGTTTGTCTAATCTACTTTTATGATTTTGATGATTTAACAATTTCCGTGTATAATTTTGATGCATGTTTTGAAAGAAGAGTCTTTTTGGATTGCTATAGGTTTTATATTTATGGATAACAATTAATGAAATAGTAATAACTATTTATTTATTTTTATTTTATTTTATTTTTTGAGATGGAGTATCACTCTGTCACCAGGCTGGGGTACGGTGGTGCGATCTTGGATTACTGCAACCTCTGCCTCCCGGGTTCAAGCAATTCTCATGCCGCAGCCTCCCAAGTGGCTGGGACTAGAGGCACGCACCTCCATGCCCAGATAATTTTTTTTTGGTATTTTTAGTAGAGACGGTGTTTTACTTGGTTGGCGAGGATGGTCTCGATCTCCTGACCTCATGATCCACCCACCTTGGCCTCCGAAAGTGCTGGGATTACAGGCGTGAGCCACCATGCCCGGCCAGTATTAACTATTTATAAGGAAATCTATGACTTTGGACTGGGAAAATATTTAACAGGCAGATCAGTATAAAATAGAGCCCTGATTACCTGGCACAGTCCACCTCTTCCTGCCATCCCAGACCTGTTCACCTCTTCATAATTCCCATCATAGGAGATGGCATCATCAGCCACCCAGTTGTTCTTATCAAAAACCTGGGAGTCATAATTGATTCCCCCTCGCTTTTATCTCCTGTACCCAAATCCAGCAGCAAATTGTGTTTTCTCTACCTCCAGGGTAGATCTTATTTATGTTCACTTCTTGCTGTCAGCAGTGCCACGTCCTTGGCACAAGTCATACCATCATCTCTCATGTTGGTGATGTAGCCTCCTTTCTGGTCCCTCTGTGCAATCCATTGTCCACACAGTCATAAAAACAGGGTCCAGCTTTAACTTTCTCTCCGTCTAGGTTTTCATACCACATTATCCTGTCCGTGTTCTATGCTCTTTACCCCCACTGACCTCTGTGCTTTTTTGTCAACATATTAACCTCTTTCCTACTGCAGTGTCTTATAACAGCTGTCCTGCTGCCTGGCTGTCCATATCCTCCCATGGCTGGCTCCTTGTCCTGAAAGTTCACTTTCACAGCCCCTTCCTTCCTCCCAGATCACTGACCTGCAATCTGACCCAAACTAGCCCACATCTTAAGAATCCTCTAATCACTTCACTCTGATTAGTTCCTCTGCAGCACTTTCACATGTCTTAATCGCCTTTGTTTACTTACTTATTTTCTAACATTTTCTGCTGGAACATAAGCTCTATGAATGCAGGCACCTACCTACCTATCTCGTTCACCTTGCTGTTGCAGCAACAATTGGTAACATGGTAGGTACAAAATAAATAATTGTACATCAAAATAATTTATAATATGCATGGATTATAAATGGATCTTTATAATTAACTCTAATGTCTTAAAATAAAAATGTAAAGAAACATTTTAGTTTTTTTCTTTAGCTGTATTAATTTTTTTCACAGAGTGCTTTTTTATATCTAGAACATTTTGCAGCAAATTGGTAATGAGGAGGAGGGAGATATCATGCCCTTTGACAGATAAGAAACTGACACTCAGATTAAATGATTTATGCAAATTCATATGCTGGTAAATGATAGAATAGGAATCATAGAGTCTTTAATGTCCTTTAAATACAACATCCTCCTGCAAATGAGAACCCAAGGCTTTCAGAGGTTACATAGCTGTACTCTTGAAAAGAATAGGAACTAGGAAAATGTTAAAATAAAGTAAAATCAAATAATAAAAAATAAAATCTAAACAAAGTGCTATTGAATTGCTTTGAGGGTTCACATTGCAATGTAGCATGCACATCTTTTGCAACTGGGGAAAGGTATATCCATTTTCATAAAAAAGTATGAGTCTGTATTTAAAAAATATAAATTACATATTCTCACATTTATTATTATATTGATGTAGATTCTTTAAATACCAGAGGCATTCTTTTTTTTAATAAAAGATTTTTAATGTCTTTTATATTTTCTAGCTAATATTGTCTTTGAACACTGATTTTGTTTATTAAATATACAAAAACATCCATAACATTTGTAATAAATGTTACATGAGCTATTTGGTCTCTAGACATCACCTCTTTGACTCTCTGTTGCTATGGGTTTTCATTAGTATTCCGTGGAGCCTGGGTTGCCATAGAAAATGTGTGGTTGTAGAGGAGTTACTATGGCAACAATCCGCCATTATGTATTTTTCAATATCATCTAGCTCGAGATGATAGTGAATCTGAATGATATTTATTTAGTGATCCAATAAAGAAAAATAAAGCAAACATAATATTTTGATATCTTAGCTAACTTCAACAGATATTTTAAATATGATGCTTGTTACCTTTCATTCAAATAAATTAAATAGAAATTGAAAACTGCTCTAAAAAGCTAGTTTTTGGCAGCCATTTAACTTAGTCTCTGGAGATACTAAAAATTTAAATTGCCTTAAATGTTTGACATGGATATAAACTTCCATGTAATAAAGCTCCTTGTCAAATAAGCATACGTTTTTGTTTTAATGGTCTCCTTAACAACCTTGAACCCTAGCAGCTCAGGTACATGTGAGAAGATAAAGAAGAGGAAGAGTATTTTTTTTTTTGTCTTTGAAATGGAACTCAGAAATAAAGAAGGGAAATCACCTGGTGACTCGTTGCTCAATGTGGCTTTTCAAAAGAACAACAACAACAACAAAAAAGCAGAGAAACTATTTTCAATAAAATGGCAAATACCTAAGTTGAAGAGAAGTTTTAAGTATACTACTCAAAAACATTTTGATATATTCAATCCTTTAGCAATCATTTTGAAATTCCTAACCAATTGGAAATGTTAGGCATGTCATGTCAATTGTCTACAAATAATCATTTTTAACTTCATAGAGTGACACACCATTAAGTGGGAAAAGTGTTATGACAACAAGTCAGTAAATTAGATCCATGTATATTAACGATTTTTTTTAAAACATGAGTGAACTTCAGGTTTTACAATTTTAATGTTGTGATCTGGTTTGTTTATTTATTTATTTATTTAACTTGCCAATTCTTCCTCTGAAATTGTGGCAATACATGATGTTGGGACTCCCTTGTTTTATTTTCTTGAAACCATTTTGTCTGGGAGCTCTCCAACTATCTTTCCTGAAGCTGGGGTTTCCCGTGGGACATGTAAAGCTATTCCTTTCTGCAGCAGAGGCTAAGCACGGAATCATAGGGTCATAATTCAGCACTTCAGAGAATCAGAGAACACACGAATTGCTCCTGGATGATCATGGGGGATTTGAGAGAAAAAGATAAAAGTAAACAATGCTTTATCAGGTGCAGCTTGCATAGAGGAGGTATGTTGGGTTTGATAGAAATCAAAAGCAGATATTCTAATCCATGATGTTGTCATGTCATAAAACCTTTAGCAAAGAGTAGCTTCAGGTAAAATGAGAGCAAATTACCCTGAATTACAAGCTATGGGGTTCTGGAACAGTGACGTTCACCTATAAATGGCATTTGACATAGTCCTGATAGTTTTACAGATAAGGGAATTAGTAACTTAATGGATATTATCAATTGAGGATAAGAGTATTGAATTTAGGAAAAGTATAAAATGAAATCATTGGCATTTAGCAAATTAAGGGTTTATTGTTGAGAATACATTACAAATATTATTGTGTGCGTTCGTTTTCTCTGTCACAGGATATCTTTGAGCAGTAGGCAACAGAGTGTCCTGCTTGAAAGCATGAACTTTGGAGTTAGACTCCCTGGGCATGAATTCTGGTTTGATCATTTACTAGCTCTGTGATCTCAAACAAGTTAATTAACCTCTCCACGGCTCAGTTTCCTTATTTGTATAATGAAGATAACAACACTAGTGATGTTATGGTGTTATGTTGAGGATTAAATGTATTTAAATTTGTAAAGGGCTTGGAATTGGGTCTGATATACAAAAAGTACTATTCAGGTGTATGTTAATTAAAGAGAAAAAAGTAGGAAGTTTGGGGTTCAGAGTCATCCAACTGATCATAGCTGATCAGAGGGCAGACTCTTGACCACATAAAAGATTAATTCATGTCAAATAAGTCAGATAAACAATATCATAGCTAATTAGCTTGTTTCATGTTTTTCAGATTTAAAAAATTGCATGTAAGACTTTGACATAACATTAGTAGTCTTTTATACTGTATACCAAGATTCCATTTGCTATCAAGCCTACCCAACAATGATTAATTAGCCTTGATCATTAAGACCTTTATTCCCTGTGTAGAGATTTCTGGCAGCAGAATACAGATGCCTTTTTTTTTTATTTTTTATTTTTTATCTTTTTTTTAATGATGGACAATAATGACGTCAAGTAGAATTTGTTATGGTATATAGCCCCCTTTTAACTGTCTTTGTTTCCCCTTAATAGATCTTGAGTCAATACTGAATGGAAGAATTAAGTAGAAGATAAGTGCAGTTCATTCTAGAAATTGCAGTTTGATTTGCTATGTAATTTCGTGTTATGAGTTCCTTTAATATCAATGAATTTAGTGTTGTATGTTTAAATTGGATATCACAGCTAATCTACACCTCTGATTCAGACTCTCTTGTTTCTTTTCTGATGTGACCCTGGATTGAATGAACCTTTTACTATTTTTTATTCACTACTTTCGGGCCTTTCTCTGTCTTCAGTCCCTTGCTTCTCTCCCTAAATTTGGCAAATCCCAAGGCTCTGTTCTCTTTCTCTCTCCTATCTTTTCCAGGGTTTTTTATTTCCCTCCTGCAATCTCATGATCCCGCTTTTACCTCTATGTGGTTTTCCTGAAAACCATTCTGTTCCTGTCCTGGTCTCCCTCCCCAGCTGGTCCTCAGTCTGACTACATGCTAGTATTTCAACTTCAGTATTATACTGCTAAAACTTCAAATAGGCATATAGCCCTAGGCCCTTTGGACCTGTTAACCCTGTCCAACTCTACCTCTTAACTTCATTCCCACTGTCTTTTAAAGCAGGTGTCTTCTTTTACCTTTTAAATTTTGTCAGGGTACTAGCATCTCTCAGGCACTAAGGCTCAATGTTTTGGAAGAACTGTGAATTCAATGTAATTAACAATAGACCTGTCCAGGGCTTTAATGCAGAAGGTTTAAATCAACTGGCTGTGAGTAGAATTTCCAAGGTCTCCTTGGATGGGAAAAAATATTCATTTCAGTAATCCCTAAATGAAAATTTAGCTATTTCTTTAATTATGAACATAGGCATAAACCACAGTAGTATGAATTGTGACTTTGTCACTGTAGTAATTATGAATACTATTATATTTCATTATCTTTGTTGAAGATGTCTTGAAGTATTATTTATGCTCTTTACTATTTAAAAATTATAGTTGTTATTAGACCTACTATTTATACAATATAATGCATTAATAAAGAAGCAAATATATTATCACAAATTTGTTTTTTAAAATATCTTAAAACTGTGATATTGCAATACAGTAAATATATTTCAATGATGTCATTGTCTTTAGCTAATTTGTTTACTTAGAAAGTATGTAATCACCCAAGATAATGGAGGTCAGGAGAAATAATGGTATTTCAATTTGTTTGTCTTCCTTACCAGCCCTGTTTTGTTCTATGTCTTTAAAAACACTATTCTGAGAAGGGCTCCAGAGGGTTCATCAGTCTCCCAAAGGGACCGTCTTCCAAAAGAAGATGTTTCTTGTTCTTTTTTCTTTTCTTGTTCAATAAAGAAAAATAAGAACCCTTATTTTCCTGGAACAAGTGCTCATATAAAAGTTGACAGCTTTGAATGTCATTGCTCCGTTTATTTATTCATTCGGCATTTTAAAAATATGTACTAATGTCCTAGGTGTTACTTTAATCTATATTTCATCTCAGTTTTTAGGATCAAAATATCCTAATTTTATAAGAACCATGCATTCTTTTGAAAAACTTTTAGAACAGCAAAATAAGCCTAAGATAAAGATATGTGTGTGTGTGTGTGTTACTTTCTAGTATCACGGCAAATAAAACAAAACTAAATGAGCTTGCCAGTAATTTATCAAACAGGATGAGATTGTAGATATTAATAAGCCAGAAATAATGGAGATAGGAAATAAGTGGGGAGGATGAGCCAGGTATAATCAGAGATGTAATTGAGTACATTAGCCTAGTGGCTCCTTAACACATAAATTAGGTACTTTGGGAAATAAACTGATTTTGATAATCTGTAGCCACATAATAGAATGTTATCAAGCTCTTTGCGTCATTTGTGGATTTTAATTAGTTCTTCTTCTGACCTCCATTATCTTAGGTGATCGCATACTTTCTAAATAAAGAAATTAGCTAGGGACAATGATGTAGGTGAATTATATTTACTGTCTTGCAATTCAAATGTCTATTACCACATAACAAACCATCCCAAAGCATAGTGGCTTAAACAACAGTGCATTATCATCTCTCATGGCTCCGTGGGGTTCTTGTCTCGTGTGTGTGCAGCCATCTAAAGTCCCCACTGCTCTGCACATCCAAGATGTCTTCTCTACTCCCAAGTCTGGTGCCTCGGTGTTCCCCTTGTGGCTCCCTCTCTCGGCAGAGTAGCTTGGACTGTTTCATATGGTGGCTCAGGGTACCAAGAGGCAGGAAGCAGGGCCCGCCAGTCCTCTTAAAGGCTAGGTTCAAAGTGGCTACAGCACATGGTGGGTATGTGTTCTGTTGGCCAGACAAGATGCCAAAGGGTAAAGGAACAGACTTCACCTCTCAAGCAGGGTATTGGTGTGTGTGTGCACAGGGAAGAAGGAATTGAAGTCACGCGTACTTCTCATTTCCCCTGCTTCACCTTGTTCTCCTCAAACTAGATCTTCCTTCTTAGTTCTCAACTTTCATTTACTAACAATTTAATTGATTATTTTCTCTCAGGAAAACTCCTTTAAGTTTCCTGTATCTATCAGATCTCTACCCATTTTTGTTTGTTTTCTATAAAGTTCTAGCATTCATGCCTCCTCAATTCCACCAGTTTTTTTTTGTTTGTTTTTTTAAAGCCACTACAATCTCATGCACTGTTGTGGAGGGTTTCTTGTGTTGATTGGTGTAAAGTTAGGAAGATCCCAAGACCATGTTCATTTCTGACACCAACTGTAAGTTTTTGAGTTCCTAAGGCGACCCTCAGGTTTAATAACTTGCTAGAAAGGTTCCTAGCACTCTGAAAGCTGTTATAGTCACAGTTCCAGTTTATAAGAGCAAAAGAATACAGATTCAAATCGAGAAAGGGAAGACTGGGGAACACAGACCAGGGTCTAGAAGAGCTCCAAGCTTCCAGTTGTTCTTTCCCAGTGTAGTTGTGTGGATCATGCCACTTCTTCCAGCAACAGTGTGTGACAACATACATGGGTAGTGCCAACCAGGGAAGCACACCCAAGCCTTGGTGTGCAGAGTTTTTTTTTAAAACACTTTGTACTTTATCGACTGTATTAAATATATTACCTACATCCCCATTAGCTTTGATTGCAGTGATGAGTAGTTTTTATTTATTTATTTTTATTTTTATTTTTTACTTTTAATTTAGGTTGAGGGGTACATGTGCAAGTTTGTTATGTAGGTAAATTGTATCATGGAGGTTTGGTGTACAGAGTATTTCACCATCCAGGTAACAAGCAGAGCGCTCAAAAGGTAGTTTTTCCATCCTTGCTCTTCTCCCTCCCTCTACCCTCTAGTAGGCCTCAGTGTCTGTTCCCTTCTTTGTGTCCATGTGTACTCAGTGTTTAGCTCCCACTCATAAGTGAGAACATACAGAGTTATGTGACTGAGACTCAGTCACACAGGCATGTTTGGTCACAGAGATATTGTTGATTGCTCCTGATACCGTGTAGCCACAGGCACCCTACCATATATAAATCACATTGTTTGCATAGACTCTGAGAGGTGGCCTAAAGCCCCAAAGAGAACAAAGGCACTCTTTTCCTGCAGGATATCCCAAGGGCTTAGAGATTACTGCCTGAGTGCTAAGAGTGAAGACCAGACCTCTCTTTGGGCAAGGTTAATTCCTTACTGCTGAGGTCCTTCATCTACTTCCCTCTCCAGTCCATTTAATATCCTTGCCAGGTAAATTTCTCTAATGAATAGTCTTAGTCATTGTCACTTTCCTGCTCAACAACCTGTGATATCTTCTTAATGCATTTTTGTCCCTATGTTCCATATTTTTCAGGTGGCTTTTATTATAAATATTTTCTTTTTTGGCCCCATAAACTAACAAAATGTCAAAGTGGTCCCAGGTTACTTAATCACCCTATGTTTTCCTACCTGGCCTTTCCCCTTGCTATCTATCTGCTGTGTCCTTGCCCATTCGAACTCCAACCCATCCTTGTGGTATCATGCGTATGATAGTGCCCTCACTGTCAAAAAAGCTTAATTGCTTAAAATAGATTTATTTGATTCCTTTTTGGATCCCTTTCTTTGTACATCTCTGTGGCACTTGCTACGGTTGGCTTTGCATTACAGTTATTTTTGTACCTGCCTTATGCTCTTTCTAAGACAGTAAGTGCCTCCAGAGTAAAGATCGTACCTTATTCCTCTTCATATTTCCTGTAAAAGCCAAGATCATGCCTGAATCTGGAAGGGATGGAATATGGGGAGAATCTAAATCCTACCTTCTGGGGGGAAGACCCAATACATGTTTACTGTCACAAGTATAGACTCCTTAAAATGGTGGCTTCTCTGTTGTATTAAAGCCAAATGAATAGTTTCTGTAATAAGCCCTCTTAAGTTCTATATGGGCTAAGGTGGTTAGGGGAAATTCTTTTGAGGAGTTTTAAATAACTGAATTCACTTGAGCACGTAAACACTAGCATTGCGTTCTTTGGTCAGTATGCAGCATTTGACACTATATATAGATCAGGGATTTTGTAGAATCTAACCTAAAGGATTTGACTGGGTTCCGTTGGTCCCATGTGAAAAATAACTTGATAGGATTCACTTAACTTCAGATCTATGCTCTCTCCTCTCTCTCATTTCAAAAGCCCATTTTCTCCCCTGCCAGGATTCTAGTATGCATTTTACTAAGATAGCTCTTTTAATATATTCATTCATATAATGATTCAGCATGTATTTAATGAGCATGTATTTATCAGATGCTATGTCAGGTACAAGAGATACAGTGGTAAACAAGACAGCAGTAGCTCCTGTCCTCAGTTTCTCTCTTAGAAGTGACTTTAAAGCCTCAGGCAGCCGGGCACAGTGGCTCACTCCTGTAATCCCAGCACTTTGGGAGGCTGAGGCAGGTGAATCATGAGGTCAGGAGCTTGAGACCAGCCTGACCAACATGATGAAACCCCATCTCTACTAAAAATACAAAAACTAGCTGGGTGTGGTGGTATGCCTGTAATCTCAGATACTCAGGAGGCTGAGGCAGGAGAATCACTTGTACCTGGGAGGCAGAGATTGCAGTGAGCCGAGATCATGCTGCTGCACTCCAGCCTGGGCAACAGAGCAAGGCTTCACCTCAAAAAAAAAAAAGCCTCAGGCCTATTTTTTGTAGGTTTAGTTAACCTACCTACAAACTTACTGGCTTTGCAAACCAACTTTCTGGCTTTCCAAATGTGTCTGTGAAATGGGAGAGCTAAATTGATAACATCTGCAACAGCTAATATTTATCAAGCATTTACCCATTCTACATCCATCACCTCATTTCATCCTAACAACTATTTAGGTAGCAGCATAATCATTATTCCATCATAAATGAGGAAATGGGCAATATTTCAGGTTTGCATGTTCTAGAACTTGCACTCTTCACCGCTGTGTGATTACTACTAGATTGAGTAAGCCTCAGTACCATTTTGCTTGAATTGACTTTGATCTTGCATTGTTATTCCAGGCCAGGGTTCAAACATCTCCCATCTGACTGTTAAAATTTACGATTTGAGTTGCCACTATATTATCAGCTGAGTAATTGGATCAGACCTGCTCCTGGATCCATAGTGGTCGTATTTGTCTTTGTTCTTTACAGAGCCTCATTATATTGCTCGAATATCATCTTGAAAAAAACATAGATGATGTTAGAAATATTTTTTAACTAGATAAAAATTGCTAACAATAAATGTGCTACTTGGAATTTGCTAATAGTTTATTCTAACTGTGTTAGTTGGTCTGAGTTCAACAAGTGGATGATGACTTTTCTCAACAAATTGGTTGATATTATGCTCCTCAAACCTGCCATAAATTACACGACCCCAGGAAAGTCTGGAATGTTGATGTGATAGTGACAAATTGTTTCACTGCTCTCTAATGCAAAAATATTGTAAATGAGAATCATCTCAGTTCATTTATTCAAGTGTGTTTAAAATGATATATTTGGAGATCTGTACTTTCTGAGCTCTGTAGTAGACATTTCTTTAAGGAAATTAAAAATAAAATGTCAAATTCAGGACAAAACAATCTAGAATTTTAGTTATGTAAATGAGTGAGATAAATAGTACTGTTCTAGCACCTCTCTCTCTCAAAGGTCCTTTTTAGAATGCTGCATTCCAGTAGGCACTTCTCTTCAACATCTTGGCAGGTGCATTTGTAGGTATAAGCGAACACATTGCATTGCATTGCATTGCCTTGCATCGTTTGCAGTGGAGAAATATTTGACTGAATTGCTTTTCTCTAATTTAACCAGTGTTATTTCAGTAGAGCAGATTGCAGGCAGGTCACAGAACAGCTAGGAGCAGGGCTCTGAAGACAGACTTGGGTTTGAATGCTGTCTTTGCCATGTATATAAGCTGTGTAACTTCGGGCAATTTAGTCAATCTCTCTAAGTCTCAGATTCTTCATCTATAAAATGAGAACAATACTAATTCCTACCTCATGTTGTTTAAATGATCAAATATGGCTTATGCTGTGCATACATTAAATGCCCAGTAACTCCAAAAGGCTGTTTTACTTGTTATTAGAGAAGGTATCCATTTTCTTTTTATTCATTAAAAAAATCACTACTTTAAAAGAACAAGTGGTCTTGGTAATTAGCGTTATTGCTAAATACAAAAAAGCCACTTCAAAGAAGAACAAAAAGCAATAACGCAACTAATGGTTTCTTAAGTGGGCTGTCAAGATGTCACACTTTGATTCTAGTGGTCAATATAAAAACATTTAAATTCATGCCTAATCCTTGGTATCAAATGAGCCTCTGGAAACTACAAGTTATTGAAACTGTCTGGACTCTGGAGTCCCTCAGCCTGGGTTCAGATATAGGCTCTGTTACTTATTTACTGTGTAACTTTGGGTAAGTTACTTATTCTCTTTGTGCCTCAGTTTCCTTTTATGTAAAATGGAGGTAATAAAAGTACCTGCCTCATAGGGTTGTTAGGTAAGGATTAGATAAGATAATGTTTGTAAACTCTTTAGAACAGTACCTGGCAGATACAAGGATTAACTGCAGTTATTTTAGATGGATGGTCCTAATATAACTAAACTTGATTTTCACACAAATATAATAAACACCTTTGATGGAGATGCATTTGGAATTATGGATAGAATAATTCTTTATTATCATACAAATTGACTAGCTGGAAATGTAAAATAAGAAATATGTCAGATATGGAAAGTCACCAATGCAAGATCTCCTTGGAAACAGGGTCATTATTTAAAATAAATCATTTATAAGATGGTATATAGTTATTATAAATAGTGTTCAATCTTTTTAATTTAGCATTTGTAGTAATATTATAATTCCCATTCCTGGCTTTATAAATGCAGGCATGATTTGGCCCGTATATCCTGGCTTGTTACCAGAAGAGACTATTCAGTCAAGGGAAGAAACAAGGACTGTGTAAGACAGTCTCAAAGTAATTACTGTGGACTTCAGAATAGTCTTGTTGGAGAGCAGTTGCTGAGAAATGAACCATGATTGCTTCTGTAGCTCTAGTAGAAATAGGAAATGTTTGGTAACTAATGGTTCTGGAGACTGTAGGCATCAGTTTCGGCAAACAGGAGGAACTTGGCATTTGACAACAGAAGTCCTGGGTTCAGGTTCTGTTGCTTCCATTACTGACTGTGTAACTCCAGGCAATTCACTCATTTCTTTGCTCATCAGTTTCATCTTTTATCAAATAAAAATAATAACATCTCCCCTGAGGCTCTACAGGATTGTGAGCCAAAGAAGATAAAATGTGAAAGCCCTAGGCACATGACTGTGCTTTCCATTTTTACTAATGTCAAGACAGGAGTCAAGAACCAAGCATTTTTGTTTTTCTGTGGAACCTGAATATATGGCCTGGTCTATGAAAAGAGCAAAGCAAAAGAGATATTTTCTATTTAGATTGTATTCCACTAAATTTAATTATAATTAGTTTAATTCTGTTTATTCAGATTCTACTTAAGCATGTCACTTTACCTCATAGCATATGATTTTGACCTGCTTGGCAGAATGAGATCTGGGAAGAGGAACTTAGATTGGAGGCAGGGTTAGGGAGGAACAGGGTCTTGGTGTGCAGCTGGTTATCAGAAAAGGTGGGTGTGGGTGTGTTTTTCAAGACTTGGTTATCAGATGAGGTCTTAGCAAGATAGACTCAAGACTCTTTGAGTGGGCCTGGGCATGGGGAAGGAAAAGAGGGTAGGATCTATATGTTTTGGCGGTACAGAGAGGTTTGGGAGGGGCAGGATCTGAGGTTCCTGTTAGAGAGATGGGAGAAAGCCTGGGGGTGAAGGAGCTCTTCCAGAAGAGGGCAGAACTAACCTAAAGAAAGAGGATGGCCTGGGTAATTTTCTTCTAGGAGCCACTATAGGGTCAACTTTGATTATGAAGCTTTCTAATACTGGACATTTTTTTTTCTTATTTCTAGTTTTAATTTCCTGTCAATTTTTCAACAGTTGCTAAAGTTAAATTGTCCTAGAGTAGCACAGAAAGACATGTATTTATTTAGGGTCAGGTGATTAGGAGCCAAACTTGCCCTTCCATAATGTGAGCTATAGAGGAGAAACATTTGGATCAGAGTTTGGCTGGTGGTCATGAAAAGGAAAGCGGATGGGCCAAATCTTATTTATACTTGGCATTTGCTCTGACAGACACCTTCAACCCTAATGGGTGTATGAGAAAGAAGGAGAAGGCCAGGGGGTGCCACAGAGAAATTTCACTCTGGTTTTCTCCTTCTACCTTGCTGTTTACCACCATCTCCTTCTTACCTGCTAACTCAACCCTTTTCCTCCAAGAGTTTCTCTTTTGCTTCAAAGTCCTACTCTTTTCTGCTTCAGTGTTTGTAGCTCCAGTGGCCAAAGCTATGAGAGTTTTTTATTCTCTCTGTTTAGAGGATGACTAAGGAGAAGTCCCATCTGTGTCTCTGGTGTCTTCTACTAATTTGCTTTCCCATGGAAATATTGATGAATATTAAAATATTTCTACAGATAATAATGAGTGACCTACATTTCTTTAGGTAAGCTAATAAACTAGCCATGCTTTATTGCTTTACTTTTATAAGAAGACGTTTTATAAGGTCTAAACAACAATTCTTTTTGGCTATATATAAATTTTGGACAAAGCATATAACTGGGTTGGAGACTGACTACATTATAGCATGGTGGCATGGTTGCAATGGAAAATAGACACTGGAACCAGATAACCTGGGTGTGCATTCAGGCCCCACCATGTACTGGCTGCATGACTTTGGGCAACTCATATTACTGCTTTAAAAATCAGTTTCCTCTGTGAGAAGGAGATAAAAAAATTTAATATCATAAAATAAAGAACTGAGGGATGCTTCCACAATGTTATAAAGACTACCTGTCTTAAGCCCATAGTTAACATCAAACTCAATTATGAGCCTCTAGAATCTTTGCTCTTTTAATCAGTTAAAAGACTAGAATATCTGTGTTTACTATTACTTTTAAACATTGTTTTAGAAATTCTGGCCTATGTAATAAGACGTGCAAAAAAGAAAATGAGAGAGAGAATTGCAGGAAAAGAGTATCTGAAGAATAACTGTAATGAAAAGTGAGTTGGGCCTGTGTAAAGAACAAACAGGTAGAAATAGCCAAGAACATTTTTTGAAAAAGAAGTTCAAAGTATCTTTTCTGATCAAATGTTGTGTGCTCTATAAAGTTTATACTGTGAGCACAAGAATTGACAGATGGATCAGAGGAAGAGAAATGAACAGCCCTGAATCTAGTGTCTGGTTGGCTTAATCAAGCACTTATGCTGTGCTAGGCACTGAAGGGATTTCTGTACATTATCTGGTTTAATCCTTACAACAAGGCTGCAAGATAGATATTGACAAGCTAGACTTGCCCAGGTGTCAAAAACTGACATCAGAGCTCAGGTGTGCCTCAAAGCAAATTTTGCACTGATGAACCAGGAAGAAATAAATGATTTCACCAGTGGTGCTGGGGAAAGTCTGTGAGAGGTGGTAGTCAAAAACTGTAGTAAGTACTCGTCTCACGTTATACCTATGATAAAGTCCACATGGGTTAAAAAAAAGCCAAGGGTAAAAGATAGTGATAGGGACTGGGAGGACAAGCATAAGTAGCTATTTAATTGATATTGGATTGAGGAAGAACTTTCTAAGCATAGAAGCCCAGAGCAGACATCCCCAGGTAAATGATTGATACGTTTCATTACATAAAATTTAAACTTCTGTGCATCAAAACCATTATAAACCAAACCTAAATGCAAATAACGGACTGGGAAAGCAAATGAAAATATTTATATAATTATGATACACAAATGATTAATAGCCTTATTTCTAAAGAGCTCTTATAAATCAATAGAAACCCACAAACATCCTAAGTAAAGACAGTCAAAGGCATAAAGGGGAAGAACTGCAATAGATTGTAAAAATTGCTTCATTGTAATAACAAGAAAAAATAACTCGAATAAAAAGTACATACCATTTCACTATGAAATAAAAAAGCATTTTATGAAAATGCTAAGATATATTTGTGAATGTTTAGAGAAATGGGCACTTTCCTACACTGCGAATTGTTCTTTTGATGAGCAATCTATAGATTTTGCCCTTTTGGTGGGCACATGATAGGCAAGTGCCATGAAAAAAGTTTGTTCCTTTTCTTCAACAATACCATTTTGGTGAATTTCTCTTAAGGAAATCAGCAGATGTAAAGTCAAGATTTTTGTGCAAGGAGATTATTACGATGTTAGATGTGCTAGACAAAAATGTATATCATAAATACTAGGAAGTATTTGAAAAAATCTTGCCATGTAAATAGGTAGATTAGGATGCAACTATCAAGACCACATTTTGAGACTATAATATGGAAAAATGATATGATTTTAAGGGGAAAAGGCAAGATATACTGTATATATGAAATAATTTCAATCTTGTTTAAAACACTGTATATGTGAGACTGTGTGTATTGAAAGAGAACAACACAAAATATTAACTTTCCTCTAATGGTAGGACTATGATTGATTTTCATTTTTTGTGCTTGGCACATTTTCTGTAATGAATGTGCATTGCTTTTATGATTATACAAAGCTATTACATTTACTGTTTTAGAAGTTGTGAAGATTAAATAAGAAAATGTAGCTGAGATACCAGGAATAAAGTTAAGGTTTTAGAAATGTTAATTTCCTTCTATTTTTTTCTTTATTGGAAGCTCAAATAGAAACATGAAATTGCAGATTTAATTCTGTATGACTTGATAGTGGGCTTTTTAAAGCTGACAAGATGAAATAATTTGTATGGTGTCAGTTTGAATAGCCTTTGATAGAGTCCAATGAAATGTACACAAGTGTAGTTAGAGTTAACTACAAAGTAGAATGTTCCTTTCTTTACATTCTACGTATTTAAACTTCAGTACCAGTTGGAATAATTTGCATATTGCACATATTACTATATTCTGATAGGAAATGAGCTAAAGGTATTTCTTCCCTGATGGAATAAAGTTAGCATTTTGTAAAAACAGAAAGTCAGCCTTAATCTTCATCTTGGAGTTCCTGTAGTCAGAGTAGATCCTTGGTTTTCTATTTTGAGGTTGTAATAATATTATAGGAACCATGTCATCTCTTGCATAATCAGACTTTTGGCTTTACAAGCCTTGCTATTCTGACCCTTGGTAAACAAGATTTACAGTAATGAAGTTTGGGAGAAAATGGATTTCTCATAATAGCTGTGCAACAAAGTTATATGGGAAAATGTTTTCTGATGCCAGCATTTTCATGCGGAGGAAAAAAATTTTAAATTATCTTTATTATTACTGTTACAGTTGCATCTCATTGGCATATTCATTTCAAGTTCAAGATCATACTTTTTTAACGTATCTGGCACAATTTCATTTTTAAAAATTCTCTTTAAACCATTGACGCTATTGATTTGGTGTCCCTGCTTTTCTTTATTTTGTAGTTATCTAAGCATTTCCTGCAGATGTCTTTTTTTTTTAAAACTAGGATTCATCTTATTTCCTCTATTTTACTTTGTGTTCTCCCCTTTTAAGGAACTTACTATGTTTATAAGTCAATTAATAATGTGCATGTGTAAATCACTGTCATGGTAAATATATGGAATTCTTTCATGTTTGCTAAATGTTTGTTTCTTTACTTTTTTAGGGTGACTTTGGATCAGATTATTCACGAAGCTCTAGAAAGCTAATGAAAATTATCACTAAACTCAACAAATATATTATTTTGTGTGGACAAGTTTCTTCTTACAATTATAAACATAGAGTTGAATGAATTATTTACAGGAGATGGTCCTTTTAAACCAGTTTATTGTTGTTGTTGTTGTTATTGTTATTTAACTAGAGAACAATTTGAAGGCTTTTATACTCTTGCCTAGTGGAGCAACCTGGTCACCCGGACATGTGCTCATGGTAGGATAATTCCTTGGTGCTATTAGTTGTGTTTCACATCTGCTTCTCAGCTGTGCATTTGAGGCTTGATTTAATGGCAGGTACAGAGTAACCAAGACCCCCTGGAGACTGATACAGCATCCATTTCTCCATTGATAATGCCATGAAAATTAAATGTTTGATTTAGCTAAACCGAAAAGTCTACATGGGAGTCCAATTATGATCAGATGTTTGCTTCTAGATCTGGAATTAGAAAAAGGGGAGTCACTTCAATTATTTTAATAGTGAAAGAGCTTTAGCTATGGTAACCTGATATGTCTGTCTAACCTTGAAGGATATTCTGCTCAGTGGGCTATGCAGGCTACCTTTCCCCTATATAGTGATGTGTAAATGCTTCAACTCTCTCCCTCTTGGCCTCTCATCTTCCTGGAGTCATCACCATTCATCTTCCCATGTGCTCATGCCATCCGCTATTCTTTTCAACCAGCAGGGTCAGGTAAGGGTTAGGACAGACTGCATTAGAATGTCAGTTCTCCTTGCTTCATTTTCTTCATATAGAAATAGATGAATAATAGTATCTGCCTCATAAGTTTATTGTGAGAATTTATTGAAACAAAACGTTTAACTTGGTGCCATAATAAGAGCTTAATAAATATCAATATAATTCACATTATTATTTTTTTTTCCTAAGATGTCTTCTGCATTCATATGTATATATTTTACTAGGTTGAATTATGTGAAATTGCCATTTTGGTAAGTAAAAAATAGTCTAACACCAGCTATTTCATATGATTAAACTAATTATTAATTAACTTATAATTCTATTTTCTATCTATGGTCTTTTAGTTATTTTGTTTCTGTAACATATTCGCTACACAATTCTGTGGTACACTTGAATTATCTTTTTTTTTGACAGAGTCTTGCTCTGTTGCCCAGGCTGGAGTGCAGTGGTATGATCTCAGCTCACTGCAAGATCTGCCTCCCGGGTTCAAACAATTCTCCTGCCTCAGTCTCCCAAGTAGCTGGAAATATAGGCACACACCACCATGCCCAACTAATTTTTGTATTTTTCGTACAGATGGGGTTTCGCCAGGTTGGCCAGGCTGGTCTCGAACTCCTGACCTCAGGTGATCCGCCTGCTTCGACCTCCCAAAGTGCTGGGATTACAGGCGTAAGCCATGGTACCCGGTCTGAATTGTCTTCCTAAAATGATTTTTTTTTTTGTTTTTGTTCAGTGAAAAGACTGAGTGATGCTGGTTTTTTTCATGAAAGACTCCTAAGAATGATAATGTAGTCTAGTAAGACTTTGACATTGGTTCAGTAGGCTCATCATGATACTAGCTGCGTTCCAGCAGGATGTTGTAATGTTGCTGGTCAATATTAACTGTGTCACCAGTAATAAGCTAAAGTCAGATTTATCTGGGTCAGGCACACAATTTTATCTTAGCCATATGATACGTTCTACCTATCAAAGTATTTTTCCATTTTTATTGTATTTACTTTCTCAATAATTTTAAGGAGCAAAAGTAAAACTATCTTAATCCTTTAAAGATTAAAAATGGAGCCATACGTTAACTAATTTTATCAGGAGCATAGATCTAGTTAGTGGCTATTCAGAGAGTTAAATAAAGTTCTTCATAATTTCAAAGCTAATATAAGCTTTTATAGGTCTTATCCCAAACTCATTTGATATAATTGGATAAATAAAATCCTCCCAATTTCTCCCATTCCTACTATATTTCCAGGATTCTGTGGTTACTCAAAAGCATTCTCTATGTTTTAGAAATTTATATCTAGTAAAGTTAATAATTAATACAATTTTTAGAATGAATGGAACATAAATTTCAACAATACTCTGATGAAGAACAAAAATATAGGCTGTCATATCTCAAGATTGCAATATTTTAGTTTATCTTAAACCTTCTACAAGAATGAAACAACTATTCATATATGGATTTAGGACTTTCTTGTTCTGTTTTACTCACATATTTGTGCACAGTCCAACCTCATTTATAGCCCTCAGCCATTTAAACAGCTTCTGAAATGAATGTGTGGTTATGCTACCTTCTGTAGCAATTTTTATATATGGTATAAATGCTGTCTTTACTGAAATTCTGACTCTGTGCCCGTGATGCCAGAAGACACAAAGACTACTGGGAATACCAGGCTGAAATGATTTCTTTAGAGGCTCCAACGCCACCAGGAATTCAGTTAGGTGAGTGATTAAAACTGAGTGAGCCAAGGCGGGTGGATCACGAGGTCAGGAGATTGCGATCATCCTGGCTAACACGGTGAAACCCCATCTCTACTAAAAATACAAAAAATTAGCCGGGCGTGGTGGCAAGCGCCTGTAATCCCAGCTACTGGGGAGGCTGAGGCAGGAGAATTGCTTGAACCTGGGAGGCCGAGGTTGCAGTGAGCCGAGATCGCGCCACTGCACTCCAGCCTGGGAGACAGAGTGAGACTCCATCTAAAAAATAAAATAAAAACCAACCAAACAACAACAACAACAAAATACCAAGTGAGGCAAAAAGAGGTGAGAGTTGATACCTTTTATCCCCAACTTAAAAGTATCTTCTGTTTTACGTTTTTGGTATCTTGGGAGCATCTCTTTTGGCCTTTAACCCATCTGGTATATACTCATCTGCCTCGGTGCTTTGGAACCCTGACTGTCCTGTCTACTCAGTTTGCCTTCTTGCTTTCTTGTCATAATTTCAAAGAATGTCCATTTCAGATGTGAGAGCTCTGAACTCGACAGAGATAACTTGCTGCTTGGCACCCACTCAGCCCCCTGCAGCTCCTGTCACTTAATGGTCCAACCCTCTTTGCCAGCAAAATGTCTGGGGCCTCTGCGGAAAATGCAGAATCCTTTTTCAGAATCTCTGTTATTGAATCTCCTCACTCAGCTAAAATATTAAAATCCTCCTGGGATTAGGTATTGAGACAGTGTACTTCATAGTGTACAAATTGAAGAGGTAGTTTGGATGAATTCTGAATTGAATGAGATAAGAGTGTCAATAAAAATAAAAGGAAAACCATTTATTTTGTGTAGTATCTGATTCTTTCCCCATTTCTTTGCCCCACTCCTCCACTGCTTTGATAATGTGTTTCTATAGAATATGACTCCCGTGGCAACATTTAAGAAACCGAGGTCACTTTTTAGATCTTGTATGCCAAACACTTGCCTAGGCAAGCCTTTGATTTAGATGCCTGTAAATGTGACTTGACATCTATAGATAGGTGTGCTGTCAGGGCGTTCGATTTACTTAATAGAAAGGATGAAGGAAAGTGTGAGCCTATCTGTAGAATTCTTTTGTCTTTGAACTGTGGGATATGAGTCATCAGGAACAATGCTGCAGCATATCAGGCAAAGTCTGAATCCCAATGACACAATTCTAAGAACTGTCAGAATTGACTCACGCTCAGTGTAAGGGTATGGGTTACAATGAGGCTGACTAAAAATGGGTGGGTGATTTTGGTTGCTTGCAAAAGTTTGTTTTCATTCTACATTCAGAAGAAGTCAGAGCTACCACTATTCCAGCGCGAGGCTGCCCTGCAGGTCTGTATGTGGGGAGACTGCCTTCTGTTAGGTTCAGAAGTGCAAGCACTCTGACTGCATCCTCTGGCATTTATTTATCCTCACGACTGAGCCAGTGGGCGGCCAGGTGTGTCCTTCCTCTGCTGATTCAAGTGGGCCCTTCTTGAAGGTGTGTGCTCTGTAGGAGGAAAAGACTCCTGTTTTCATTTTGGAGTATCGGTCCCTAAACAAACTGTGATGTTTGAGGAAGATGTATTTGTATTGGTTTCTGTTCTAAGGAGACTAGTGTTATTGTAGGCCCTTTAACAGATGTGTTAGGAATGCAAATATTTGCATATGGAAGAATAAAATATTAATACTACTTAGAATAGTTATAAAAGTATATAATTTACTCGTATAGAAATTATCTTATGAATGATCACTTTAGTTAACTGACATCTAGCTATCACATTACAAGTAACTGACACCAGCTTCGAGCCCACTAGCTTAAAATTCTGGTTTGGCGGACCAAAAGATGCATAGCCACAAGCTGTTTATCTCATGCTGACACAAAGCATACTGTTTAGCATCCTTTAGCCCCTGAGAAAATCTAATTTTTCAATTGCCCCTCTGTTTTCTAGAGCCACTCTAAGTTGTTAAAGATTTCAGAAACAAAGTCTGTTATCACAGTATTTTCTTGCAGACATCTGATTCTTCCTGAAGGTGGAAGAATCATCCATTTTATTTATTTTTTTCCTACAGGTTTAATTTGCTTTGCTCAAGTCTGTGGTGAGGATATTATTTGCCCTGGAAAATGACTTAAAAATATGACAGTGATCTCTACAAGTTTGGGTTGGTTGTTAGACTCAAGATTTTGGCAGTTAGTAAAGTTTCATTTAGAAAAATACAATATTTAGAGACCAACCATGAAGATTTTATTCGGGAAGCATTTTTTTTTTTTTTTTCCGCTCTTGTTGCCCAGGCTGTAGTGCAATGGCACAATCTCGGCTCACTGCAGTCTCCACCTCCCAGGTTCAAGCGATTCTCCTGTCTCAGCCTCCTGAGTAACTGGGATTACAGGTGCCCACCACTACACCCAGCTAATTTTTGGTATTTTTAAGAGAGACAGGGTTTCACCATGTTGGCCAGGCTGGTCTTGAACTCCTGACCCCAGGTGATCTGCTCACCTCAGCCTCCCAAAGTGCTGGGATTACAGGCAGGAAGCAATCTTTCTACAAAAGGGGCCCTCCTTGCCTTTCTTTGATTACTAATGGATAGAATATTTTTTCATGCTTAGTAAATATTTAATGACTTCTTTTGTGAATTGTCTGTACATGTCTTTGGGTATTATTTTATTAGAGTATTAGTATTTTTCTTGTTAACTTATATGAGCTTTTTATATATTAATACTATTGTTCCTTTATCATTTTGGTGGTGAATATTTTTCTAGACTGCCTTTGCCTTCTAATTCTCTTTATATTCTGATTAACCCTTAAAGTTTAATTTAAAAATCTAGTAAACAATTGGTTTCCAACTGTGCTGGAACTGTTAACTGTATAATTGTTTTCTAATATGTAAATCTTTAGAAAATATAGTTAGGCACAATTAAGGATCATATTTTTGTTAGGGGGGTAAATATGGCTGAAAGATAAGCTAAAGTTAGGCTTTAAATTCTAAGGCAAGAGATCCTCCAGTATAAATGTGTTTCAGTCTAGCGCAGATGTTGTTGGATGCAATTATGGGTTATGATATGGTAAGGTATCCATGAATGCTTATTTCTTTGATGCAGTGCAGTGGTTTTCAAGCAACCTGCATTGTGTAATATGTCACTGTCATATTATCTCATATTCTGTCATATTATCTCACTGTTTTGTAACTCTCATAGAAGTTCCCTTTTGAATCTACCATAGTTGGCAAGGAAAAAAAAAAGGAAAAAAGAAGTCCCCTTTGTGGTAGACCCTTTTATGGATTTATTCATGTCACATCTACATCTATTGTCACATCTAAACACACCCTGGGATTCTAAGGTGAATTCTTACTCTACAATATTCATCTCTGTGTTGGAAGTTGTGGTCCTAAGTTGGGTAATGCAATAGCTCTTGATCACAAGCTCCCTCCATCTGCAGAGCAGTATAGCCTAGTAATTCAGAGTGAGAGCTCTGCAATGACAATGACTTGGTTGGAGTCTGGCTGGCTAGTTACTCATTAGGAATCATGAACAAGTTACTAGACCACCTTATTCCTCAATTTTCTCATTTCTAAAGGTAATTAATAACAAGTATCTATCTCACTGGGTTGTTAGGATAATTAACTGAGAATGTACTGTTCTCAAAAAGTTCTTGGCAAGTACGTTTGATAAATCTCAACAATCACCACCACTACTATACAGTCATTCCTTCCTCTTTCCTTTTCTTCAATTGATGGCATTCTAACCCCATTTTCCAGGTAGCAGGTTTTAAGAAGATGATGCTAAAACATAGAAAATCATGAGGGCTTAAAAAATGTTAAAGTATAATAGTAAAGCAGTAGACAACAACTTGGTGATGGAGCTAGGAAAAGATGCTTTACAGTTCAGTTTCAAAAGGGTCAAGGTTTCTTCCTATGCCCATCTCCCTGACTCACATGTCACATACTCCATATTTAAGATATTCTAACAGTGGGATCCGAAATAGAGGAACAGGATTTGAGGATGTTAATCTTACTTTGGTCTTTAATAATACATCTTTATTTGTCTATCTAGCCTGTGTACTATCACTAAACATATGTAATCTGGATATTCCTAGACGTAAAATATATATGTTTGTATACACAAACTCACATTGTGCATGTGTATTTGTTTAGAATATATAATGATGTAAGTTAGAGATCTAGAAAGTCTCAGATGCCTGCTGAGCCTCTGGTGGGAGTTACTCTGCTAATTCATCCCAGGGGGAGGAGCTTCGACGTGATAAATACTGTATTCTCTAAGCTACGATGATATGCTTCTCTCTTCACAATAAAGTATAATGCATATCACCCACTACTTAGTCTGTATCTCCCAACTGAAGACGTTATTGCAATAAAAAATGCTTCCTTCTCAGGCCATAGAAAAGTAGGACATATATATATTCTTAGGTTCACAAAGGAGAAAAAGACTTCCTGATGTAGCTGATTGTGGTTTGTATTTTGAGCTTATGGCCAGTCTGCTGATATTTAATTACTTCAAATGGTGCAGTAACAAACAAGAGTAAAGGAACTAACATTTATTGAGTGGCCATTATGTGCTATATGATGTTAACTCATTTGATTCTTTACTGATTCTGTGAAACTGGCTTGATTACTTTCAATTTATGGATGGGGGAACAGAGGTTCAAAGTAGTTGGTATATAACAAAGCTCTGTTTGAACCCAGATTTCAGTGAGTCCCCAAATCATGCCTCTCCCAGGGCCATGCTGCCTGCTGATACATCTGAATAAAGGAAAACAGAAAAATTGGTCAAGGATTTCCAGGTATGATGTTTGAAGTGCTGGTCCCAGCTGGTCACTCTCAGGGCAATCAGCTGGAGGTCGCTGTGGCTGATAACGGCGTTAGGTAGGTTTCTCCCTCAGCCATAAGCTTTTTCTCTCTGTGACCATTCTCTGGTTTTTGGGTACAGCCTCACTCTTGGCTACTCACCTGCGTGCTCTGACTTCTACCCTACCTCCTATGTCCCACCATAGTTTTTTATTTGCTAGCTTTGCATTCTAACCAGCAAAGCCATATTGGTGACAGTTATTTGCTTCACTTATTTATTTCAACTTTGATCCAGTGTTTTGAATATCTAGCTATAATTTGAAGCATGTATAACCTTCTGTGGAAAGAGTCAGCAATTAAGATGTCAGCCTTGTCAGGATTCCGGAGCACTATGCTGATAGGTACTTGGAAATGATATAGATAGAGCATATGCTAAAACCTTCTGGCATGTAAATATGTTGCTCTTTAATGGAAAGTTTCCAGGATTCAATAGGCAGCCTTTTGCAATGATTAAGGTATTCTGGGCTGGATTCAGCCTCCGTTAGTAATTTTTTTTTTATATTAGAAAGGGAGGCTGTATGTGGTGTAAGGTAAAGTGGGTGAGCCTGAAAGTCAGACTGATTCAGACTCAAATTCTAGTCCCAATCCTTACTGTCTGTGTGTCCCTGTGCTAGACACTTTACCTCTTTGAGCTCTGGTTATCTATCTGCAAAATAGATATAATACCTACCTTATGGGATGGTTTATAACACCCAGTATGGTGCATAGCACAGGCCATCACTGAGCAAATATGAGTTCTCTTCATCTTGACTGGAAGATAATGCTTTCTAAAGTTCTTGTCTTCAATGAGTGCATATATATGGACAGGAAGGCTGATTAAATAAGCCTTTTCTTACATAAAGACTATTTTTCTTTATAGTCCTTTATCTGTTCCAATTCAAAGGAAGGTTTAAGCCCTCTCATTTCCTTGATACCTCTGCATGAGATAAGACTTGAACTCAATATGCAACAGCTTGTTGGGTGTGTTCCATACATCTGTTATGTGCAAGTGTTCTTCCTGCCGGATCTGGGGAGCAGTGAGAGTCACATTTTGCTAGTAGACTTAGCTGTTGATGATTTCAACACAACATTTATCATGACATAGGGGATGCTTTTGAAATTGTGCAGGAAGCTGAAATGAGTAATGTGGCAAGTCAAGGCTTACAGCCATAGAAGGAACCACTTCTCGGCTGGATAGGGAATGTGTTTCTTCTCAGACTCCTCTCTTCTGTGAATTCCATGCTCCCTGATAAAGACTGGCCTTTCCTACCAGGATACCTTATTAAAGTAAACTCAACAGTTTTTTCCAATGATGTCAAATGTGGCCAGACAAAGGCTTACAGTTGATGAGTATAAGCATAGCAAGGTTTTACCTTAATCAGCTCTTAGACATACTCCCCAGTGTCTAAAACTTGTTAACTCTTCTTTCACTTTTAATTCAACAGCTATATAAGTGCTTTTTATATACAAGCCATACTTTTAAAATGAAAACATAATATTTTAATCACCAAATGAGGGAAGACTTTTCTCTCTACAGAAATGTATGTTTTAGAAAGGATCCTGTGTACTTTAAAAAAAAATCTCGTGAGACCAATTAATTTGATTAATAAAAAACTTTTAAATTATTTTTAGTATTGTACTGTTAACTGTGTTCCAAAAGAAAATGTTCCTCAACCCAAATTTATAATTGTGTTTATTATTTTTCTAATTCAGCATCAAAAAACTAAGAAATGCATCATTTTTAAAAATCAGGAAGTATAGGGAACTGAGAAGAGACTGACTACCTTTCATTTGTATGTTCCTTTTCTAATTGTCAATATTGCTACCCATCAACTGCTAACACTAAATTTTCTGATGGCTTAAAGTCTAATAATAAAGCTACATTTTTATTTTTTTCCAAGAACTTCTTTATAGACAGAAATAAATTAAAATTTGCCACTTTCAACTGATAATTTGAAGCTCTAGAAATTGTCAGTACCAATATGGCACTCCTACAACATGACTTTAGAAGGCAGGAACTGTTGCATGAAGTCATAAAGAGTATTCAGAAGTTTGTAAATGCTTTCTGTCACTTTACTTGAAATTATTTGATTTTTAAAAATCATCCTTATGAAATGAGCAGAGAAGCTCTTATTAATACAAGTTTATAGATAAACAAACTGAATCTCAGCTTACATGACTTGCACAAAGCCACATATTGACCTGCCTATGAATACAGCACAGGCCTTTGTCCATTGATTTTTCCATCATCCCATTATTTGACTCAACTCCTTTAAGAGACCACATGCTCCCATTCACATAGTTTCCTTGTAAGAAGCAAGCAAGCTTTGTTCCTTGGTGCCCTGGACTTTAAACATGAATGGATAAAATCGGTAACTAATGGATAGAATCTATAACTAAGTATAGAGAAACTAAGACTAGTTCATAAATGCTTATGAATCCTTCTGTGTGTGTCTCTATTTTCCTTTTTATTTATTTATTTCTTTATATTTTTATTTTATTTTTGTAGAGATGGGATTTTGTCATGTTGCCTAGGCCGGTCTCAAACTCCCTGCCTCAAGCGATCCTCCTTCCTCAGCCTCCCAAAGTACTGGGATTTACAGGTGTGAGCCACTGCACCTGGCCTGCTTTCCCTTCTTTAAGCACATTTGAGTCTGTAGACAGATCACATCTTGTCATGTGTGTCATTTATGTGTTTCCTGTAGAACCTAAAAGGAGAGAGACTGAAAGCTGGTCTGTGGCTATCAGTTGTGCTGATGCCAGTTCAGTTTACTGATCACGTTTACCAGGCTCAAGCTTTTAAAATGAGGCTCTATGGAAACGAATTGCCCATTTTAGGGACTTGAACGGGACTGCGATCAGCCATGTACAAGAATGGTGGAATATACTAAAAGATTAAGCTCTAATCATGTGTTTACTGGAAAATTTAAGGCAGCAAAACTTAAATCTCATTCTGCTGTTCAATAGCCATCTAGGGAGCAGCATAGCAAGTGGACTACAATGTTGGTGTTTATGGAGAAGGTCCACTTTCTACCTTCTGGCTCTTGAACTTGGTGATTTAGTTGTTTGGAGCTTACTTGTTTCAATAATAAAGCACACTATCTATGAGTGTTGGAGCCTTTCTTTCCTATATGGGAGTTATCTCCTCTGAGCATAGGTGGTGGCCACTCATTGAAAATGTTATAGATGGGCATTGGAGAAATTCCTTCCACATCTTTGGTTCTGGAAACCCCCAAAGCATTATTCTATTTTCCTTTTTTACTTTTTGCAAATTTAGGTAACCTTGAAAAATATACTGAGTAGCTAGCTTCTATTTCCACAGCTCTGGCATGGAAATTTCTTACAGGCTAGAACTGCTGCTTAGATTCGTTGCTATGCAACCAGGAGAGGAGTTCACAAGCTTTGTCACAAGCCAGCAATCAAATGAGAGACAATATTTTCTTTTATGTGTGTTTTCTTTTTGTCAACTTTTGTGTTTGATATTGTTTGTTTACATCTTTTGGGAAGTTTTTATTTGTAGAAATGCCTTTTCCAGAGAAACTTTATTTGTTGAAGGCATTTTGGTTTGATCTTGCTACATTAAAAGGTGAGCTCCACCTCAAAGGCAGTAGGTATTGAATTAGACCTTGAAGCAAATAGAAGAATTCTTATAAAAACATGATGATGTCACAATACTGCTTTTGCTATTATCTTATTAAGAAAACATACATGTAGCTTTGCATTCTTTCCACTGCTTATTTTTACTTATTGTGCACTCTTTGACATAAATCAGTGACTCGGAACCTACCATGCCTTTGTCTTCTTGACCTTGAAAGTCATCTCTGAATGAATACAAGATCATTTAAAACTTTATGGTCAGTATTTGTTCTAGCTGAATTCTTTGGAGCCATCTTTTACTTAAATCCCTCTTAACCTTTACAGATTTTGCCTTTCCAATGCTAATGAACAGTTTTTAAACAAATGCTTGAATAAATGCTTGTAACCAATGTTTATATTTAAATTATCTATTTTCAGTTATATATGGATGTGTATTGAGTGAGGCTGAGGAGTGTGCCTCAGAACTGTTCACTGTATTCTTACAGATAGACAAGCAGAGATGGGGACACTAAAATGAGACAGCTCTTGTCCAGTGTCCCAAAAGTGGAAAAGATGGATTGCAGAAACTACATATCAATTAACTTGATACCAGTATCTGGCAAAATTGCAGTCTGGGTTCTTGAACTAATAGCTTGTAATTCCATAGCCACTGGATATGGGTTTTCGTAACACGTTTGATGAAGTATTTCTTGTGATAATCAACATTTCATTATGGTAATCTCTAATTTTAATGCTTGAGAAATAGCACTTAGCATTTTTTTCTGCAAATGGCTTTCTATTTAAATTATTTGAAGAAATGAAACAGAACATTGAAACTGATGTAAATGTTTTTGAAATTCAGGGATGTAATATTTGCATATAAACTTTATAATTTGCATTTCTCCCTCCTAATTTGGCCTACTATAGGAAGATCCTTTTTACTCTTTTGCCTTTTAAAGTCAATATTTAGCACTTCATTGCATGATGCCACACTCACATTTTAGGAAAGTGTGATTCAAAACATTCAGGATGAGCTGTCTTTACCATTTGTGCCCTCCTAGAGCAAGTGAGGTTCTAGTTAGGGCCCTGTCACTGCTGGGGGTTTGCATATGCTATGTCAGTGCACTAATGGCTGTTGGAAAAAGGCCTGATACCTTGTCTTAGTTTCCAAACTCCTTTTGAGTTATTCATAGAAAAGTGGAGAATGAACCATTTTAAATCAAACCATAAAACGCGAATTGGGAATGCTGATTTCTTTCACTTCTTCAAGACACAAGCATTTGCTGAGTAGGGCCGTTCATTGGTTTCAAGACGAGTGGAGCAGATACATTCTGCGTCATGTACTAAACTCTCATTCTGACCCCCTTTTTTTAGATCCCTTTAGCAGCCTGATGAACCTATAAGAAGGAAAAATTTAAATGTGTGAAATGAAATATAAGAAATTATATTGAAATCATTATTGAAAAATTTAAAAATTGTAATAAAGTAATAGCTATATATTAGTGTTGCATTAAGTAATGAGATCTAGGAGAGGGTCTAACACCAGGTATATTTTTGATATCATGATGTTTTAGGTCATATCAGGAGACATCTGCCTAAATGTAATCTGTGAATACTACTGTGACTTGTATCATGCCCATATTTATAATGGAAGGAAATGCTAGATTTCAGTGAGATGCCTGTGAAAATAAAGATGTACTTTTCCCATCCAAGCTCTATCCACAGACCCATTTGGAGGGGTCCATATATCCCAATTTAAGAACCTCTGATTACATGGGCCCCATTGACATAAAATCTAAAATTTAATATTAAAATAAGGTTATGATATACCCTTTTCAAATGGTAGGGTCTCTAGGGTTGGTATCCTTGGGGATAATTCCAGTTGATATATGTCACTCAAACTGTATTAAGCGTGCATATTAGCAGAGACAAGTGAGTTTCAAACGTGTATTTTCCATGTGGCCTAGTTATCAATAGAATGGTAAATTTTTAAAGAAGATGCCAAATGACTGGGCCCGCTGCCAACCTTCCATTATATTGTGGGGAGGGAGGATAAGAAAAGAAGTCATAGTTTAAGTGGTGAAATTTCATCTGAAGAGGCTGTAAGTGACCAGGGGAAATGCCCAACACATTAGTAAATAATGCCAGTAGTCAAACTGAAAGTCTTCTGCATAAATAATAATACTGATTTTATGGATTTTTGTGAGAAATAAATGAGTTAATCCATATATAACACTTAGAGTCATGCCTGACACATGGTAAGCCCTGTATTAATGCTGCTCTTACTATTCCAGTGTAAGCTATTACTACTACATTTTACGAAAGTGATCCATCTATCTTTAAAGGAAGATTTTATGCACAAGCAAGTTTGTGCACACAGGCTTTTTATGACTGCATCTATATACGCTGTACTTCACCCTGAGCATATCAATAAATATATTTGAGATTATTGCATATAGAACTGCTTTGTTTTTTAAAAAATAAACTTTGTCTTTCAGAATAATTTCAACCTTACTGAAAAGTTGTAAAAGCAGTACAGAGTCTACAGACTCCATGCCCAGTTTCCCCTGTTGTAAACATCTTCTATTACCATGACACATTTGTCAAAATGAAGGAATCAACATCAGTACCACATTATATTTTATTAACTAAACTACACACTCTATTCAGATTTCACTAGTTTCTCCCTAATATCCTTTTTTATTTTTTGGTTCCAGGATCCCACCCATTATCCAGGTCTCCTATAACCTCTTCTAATGTCTGCTAGTTTCTCAGTTTTTTCTTGTTTTTGATGACCTTGATGGTCTTGAGGGATACTGGTTAGATGGTTTGAATACCCCTCAATTTGAGGTTGTCTGAAATTTTTCTGATGGTGACACTGGGATTATGGGTCTTGGGAGCTTGACCACAGAGTTGAAGTACCATTCTTATCACTAATAACAAGATTATCTGCTGTCATCGTGACTTACCATTGATGTTGCTAACCTTGACGACCTGAACAAGGCAATTTTTGCCATGTTTTGCATTATAACTTTTTTTTCTCTCTTTCCATACTCTACTTTTTTCGTAACAAGGCAGTGAGTACAGCCCATATTCAAGGGGTGGGAAGTTAAAGATCCATTTCCTTGAGAGGGGGATGTTGGGTGTGTGTGCGTGTGTGTGTGTGTGTGTGTGTGTGCGCGTGCGTTTGTATACATGTTTAATGACTTTGTAATCATCTATTGAACTTTGCAAGACATGTGAAAGTCTATTTTTGACATCTCTTAGTTCTCCCCAGATGAAAATTAGATTTAGAGTTCCAAAAGATATTTCCCAAAATCTAACCTCTCCCTTCATACATATTTCTTATTTGGGAACACCTCTGTCTAGTTTTCCTGAAACTTCTTTTTGTTTGTTTTAAAATACGTTTCTAGTTTATTTTTGGCATGCTTTGTGTAGATAGCTGAATTCAAAATAAACAATGAGCTACCTTATTGGCTTTGTTCTCATCTATATTCGTAGATGAGAATGGCTAAGCTACTTACCTGACAGCAAATTATTTGATCCAGGTAACTAAATAATCAGTCCTTCATAGAACTATGTTTTTGAAATCATTAATATCTAAGCATGCTGCTGTCTTATCAAATGTTACATATAACCTTGTAACGTAAAACTTCAGTATGCACTCACATATTTTGGGGCTTTTTATTCAATTAGCAGATTATTTATTGAGCTTCTGCTATGTTCTCACCATGGTTTGGTGGAAAGACAAATTAGATGCCTGCTATGAGAAGGTTCATATTTCTAGTGGGAGACACAAAGAATAAACACATTAAAAATTAATGGAAAAGATCATTTTAGAGAGTGGTAAGTGCTTCGAAGAAAAAAACCAGAAAGCAGGGTGAAGTGCTAGTGAATTACTTGGTCATAATGACTATTTAGGGACTGCTGTAAGTTTTGTGATCATGGAAGTCCTCAGGAGATAGCGGTTAAACTAAAGTCTGGGTATGCAGGAGCATCAGATACATGAAAACCTGGGAGAAGAACATTTCAGCAAAATCTAGAGTTAGGAGTAGTCTTGGCAAATTCCAGGAATAAAGAGAAGGTCAGACACAAGTAGATTTTAAACAAATGTTGATTAAATTCAACTGAAAACAGTGTCATTGTCCAAGACACTGTATGAGTACAGAATCCTAAATTCTTCACTATCTCCTAGCACTTGGAACAACTAAGACTAAAATCCAGTTAAAAGTAAGAGCTTTTGAGTCAAATATTGTTTGCTACCTATATAATTTTAGGCAAGTCATTTAAGCCATTTTTCTGAGTGTACAAACTGGGGTTATTTAAAGCTGTCTAATAGGGTGGACGGAAGGGAGTAAAAGAAAGAATGTAAAGTATTTAATATGGACCTTGGTATATTCTAATTATTTAATAAAATGGTTGCTGTGTGAAAACAAAACAAAACAAAACCAAAAAACAAAGAGAAAGCCAGAGTTGTAGAAGAGAGGACAGAGAAGTAGAGAAAGGGTTACAGAGGAAGGCAGGGCCCTGTCCATGTGGGGCTTTACAGACAAAGTTGAATTTTATATGAAATCTCTAGATGGCTTTAATCAGAGGAGAGGGACATGAGTTTTAAAAAACATGAGTATTTTAAAATAATCTTCTAGCTGCTGTATGGAAAATGGATTACGGAGAGAGAAGAGGAAGCAAGAACACCAGTTAGGATATCATTGTGAGAGTCCTTGTGAGAGATAGATGATGGGTTGTACTAGGGCAGTAACAGTGACATGGACAAAAGTAGACAGATTGGGAAATATTGTGCGGTTAGAACTGTTAGAATTAGTAGATGAATTGGAATAAATTATTGCAGAAAGGAATCAATAGAAAAGGTGATGATGTTATATAAACTGCCTCAAATAGAAATAGCCTTTCATGTGAGTAATGTAAAAGTATTTGACTTTATATTTTTAATTAATACTTTAAAAGAAGTGCGGCATCGAATATCCACATTAACACACTAGGAATAAGTTAGGGAGTCGTGTCCATTATAACTTAGTTAACATATTTAGTAGTAGAAGAGAAACCTTGCTTACCAAGTTAGTGGGCTCTTAATTTTTACCATCTGATGAGTCTGTCATAACTACCAAACACAGGCTGGGCTCAGTGGCTCATTCCTGTAATCCCGGCAGTTTGGGAGGCCAAGGGGAGAGGATCACTTGAGCTCAGGAGCTTGAGACCTGCCTGGGTGACATAGTGAGACCTTGTTTCCATGGAAAATAAAAAAAAACTAGTCAGGCACAGTGGTGTGTGCCAGTAGTCCCAACTACTCAGGAGGCTCAGGTGGGAGGATTGCTTGAGCCCAGGACGTCAAGGCTGCAATGAGCCATGTAACAGAGCAAGACCCTGTCTCAACATGAAAAACAACAACAACACAAATAACTACCAGGCACACAATGTTAAAACTTTGTCTTTAACAGCTAATTTCCAACTGAGGGATTAGCCTTCCTATTTATTTAATCATTCATCCTCAGGGAATTCTCATTTTAGTAATAATATTTCTGATGTAATATTCACTATGAATTGCTTTTATGTCATAATGATGTTACTATTTAGCAAAGCAGAATAGGTTCAACCATACATTGATATTTAACTTTGAGATTACTGAGGAAACATTTAATTTTGTACTGTTACTTTCATGCAAAATACTTTTTGATAAAGGGTTTTACAAAGCTTTCTTTGGAATGAATAACTAAATATAGTCACAATTTTGACATTTTGACTTATATCAAATACAGCAATTCCTTTTATGAGCACTTGGAGTTTAATTTTATACGCTTGCTTTGCTTTACATTTCCAAGGTAATCTTTTCTGTATAAAGAAATATTATTGTTAATATAACAAAAACTTCATTAGTCAGGCTCAATTTAATATTTTTAGATAAAGTAGGCAAGATAGGTACAATTTATTTTTGTATCCTAGAAAGAAGGATTTGCTAAGGAACTGAGGAGTTAAAGAGAAGGGAAATATTTGTCTCTTTACTAAACTTTTAAAGAACACTGCCTAAGTATATGGATATCACCAAAGCTAAACAAAGGGATGTTGTTGATACGCTGTGTATGACTCTTGTCTGATTATTAGGGCAGGTGTAACTGCACTTTAATTTGATAACACTCAGCTAACTTAGATTGTGCTATGATGTAACAGATGTTCCTGGATCCCCAGTTGTTGTTGTTCTTTTTTGAAGAATAAGATGCTGTAAGTTGAAATGGATTTCTCTATCACAACCTGTTAGTTTCAAACAAACACTTCTGCCCAAATTTATTTTTAGGAATATAATTAACTCTATGTATTGAATATTCTTTAGCATCACCTTACCGAAAGTATTAGAGCTATTTTAGTATGTGAAGTTCAGAAAAAGGAACCAAGCTTCGTGAACCACTTTAGAATATATACTTTAAAATTATGAAAATAAGAAGAAATATGTAAAATTGCTTCCGTCCTTATAAGAATATTTTGATATTTTATCTCGTTATTCTTAAGAAAGGGTTGCAGTTCCTATTGCTCAAGGAGATTTTATTCTCCTTGAGTTAACAAAAAACAAAACCAAAAGTTGCCATTATGAATCATGTTGATCTTTTGATTACATTGCTTGAACAAAGAGGAAAGAAAGCTCTGTTGAAATTCTTGAGAAATTCTATGGCATCTAGGATTTGAGCTGATTCTTCAGGGGTGTGTAGAATTTAATTTAAGCAAAGGGAGATGAAAAGAAGCCTTGGGGGAGATGAAGGAGGCGGGAAATGACAGCACTCATTCTGGCCTGCCTGTTATAACCAGGGATTGTGCCCATCGCTTGACTGGTCACTGGGAAGTTTGAAAGGTACCCTGAACAGAGAGGCTGCTAAATACATACAGTAGTATAGGTAGACAACATATTTGCCTGTTGATTTGCATACAGGTTACTAATGTATACTTGAATCAATTAAACAAGGCAACAGAATCCCATAAGCTACATTCATGTTATGATATCTCGGCAGTCTGTTTTATTTGCTTCCCATCTCGTTTGTAATTCCTAATCTGACTGCTGCAGATCAAAAGAAGAAAGAACATGTGTGGTAGGAGGGAGAATTCATAGGGATTCCTCTGGCTAAATGTTGATAGACATTTCTGAGATGAGCTTTTGGTTTGTAGTCTCCTGGTCTAAGACTCTGTAAAAGAACAGTTGATTTAATGGTTTCTATTTTTTTTACATTTGGGGGCTCGCTTTAGTGGAGGGGAATGCTAAGAATTTTTAAGGAATACATTAAAATAACAGCATTTTTTAAATCAGGAAAATTTCATATTGATTGAGTCTTTTTATGTGGTATGGATTCAATTTTTTAAGTAAATAGTCTTTCTATAATTTACTGATTTAAAAAACTTGGTTTCTTATAAATCTGATTTAATTTTGGGGTTTCTAATGTCTCAGTCTACAGAAAGTTTGTAAGGGAACAGGTGATTTCATGCTTCTGTTTTCTTATTTGGGGGCACTCACATTAGTGATGGGAATCCTAAAAGAGTTTCAAAGATTACATTTAAATAGTTGCATTTTTTTTAATCAGGAGAATTCTATATTCAGTGGATTCCCTGATATGAATTCATTTTTTGATTTAAGTAGTCTTCTTGTAATTTACTTGTTTCAAAAATGTACTTTTGTATATTGGATTTGCTTAAAGTGAAACATGTCTAACATACTATTGACTTTATATTAAGACCATTAAAATATCCAGTGGACAAATCTATCGGTACTTCTCAACATGTATTCTAAAATCCTATCAGGTTTAGTGGATAGGCAATCTGGAAAATTATTTCTTACACAATATTAAAAATAAGAGTTGATTCTACCATAGCGTATAGTAAGGTAATGGCTGTGACTGTGTATGTGACTGTTGCCATGTTTGATTAGGGCATGCATATTTGACATATAAAATATTGTTCTTATTAATGTTCATAGCAGTGGATTTATTTGGGTAAATTTTAACTTCAGTGTTGGTGATTTCATTATTGTTGAGTGTTCAGCCATTTCACAGCTTGTTAAAGATCTATTTCAAGCATTTGTTTTTCCTTCAGCACAGTTTCCCAGTATCTAATTATTAAAAAGAACATACAATATGTAGAACAAATTCACATGTGCAAAACTGACAATCCCAGAAGTGTTATATTCTTATTTGTATCATAGTCTTATTCATGTTGGGTAAAATCCACATTTCTCAAATTTCTCTTCTTTTCCTCACTGAGCCTCTTAGCAGGGATGCTGTACATGATACTGCAGGCATGCTGTTAGGAATATTAAAAAGGTTAAGAGCCTCAAGCTGAAGAATTACGGGGAAAGGATTCAGTGTGAACTGTCAATCAGGCCTCTTGTGCCTTTTGTTTTGTTTTGTTTTACTTTCTTGTTGGCAATATCTGGGGAAAATGAAACTACCTTGGCAAAAATTATGATAGTGAGAAAAATCTGACATACGAAAATTATGACAGTGAAAGAAATCTCACCTAACCAACTCCATCTTGCGTTTAATTATCAAGCTACCCTTGTTCATTCCTGGTTGCAGGCAAACTAACTTTGGAAGAATTTAGTTCATAGTTTAACTTTGAAACAAAGATAACAGTTCCTCCCTAAAACAAACCCCCTTCTTGTTTGGGTACCAGACCTCCTTTTAAAACTAACAAATTAGCCACAGGATTGGAAATTATAGCTCAGGAGTCACACAGCCAGAGACCGCAAGATTTCTAACTACTCCAGTTGCTCTTATAGACAACATTATTATTGTAAAACCTAAGATTGGTGTTCGAGGTATTTTTCAGACCCTGCATTCTGATAGACCAACTGGTGCCATCTGGACTAGTAAACTGGATCATCTGGTCTTGTGGCCCCAACCAGGAACTGACTCAGTGCAAGAAGACAGCTCCAATCCCTATGATTTCATTTCAACATAACCAATCAGCATTCCCCATTTCCTAACCCCCTGCCTGCCAAACTCTCTTTCAAAAACCCTAGCCTCCAAATTTTTATGGAAGCTGATTTGAGTAGTAATAAAACTCCAGCCTCGTGTTTATTTGACTCTACATGTATTAAACTTTCACTATTGCAATTCTCCTATCTTGATAAGTTAGCTCTCCCTGGGCTGTGGGCAAGAAGAAGCCAAGGGACAGTTACAAAAACGTGAAGCTCTTTTACCTGCTACTGTTTATCAATTTTTTTTAAAAAAATAGATTTTCCAGGGACTTGTTTGAGTTGACAGGTTCTGTGCTTCATATCAAGGTCTGAACATTTTATTTCTTTTTCTAGAATGTTTCACTCCTTCAGACACCATAGACTTCAGGGGATACTTACCTTGTTGGAAGTAGCAGTAATCTAAAGGATCCCATTAAGCCAGAATCAGCCTGAAATTGCTAATGGCTGCCTGAAAAGAACAGTCATCATTCCCTGCAAGGTGATTGTGAGGAAGCCAGGGAACATGCATTACTCAGGCACAACCAGCAGGACTAACCCTTGTAAACCTCTCAAAGACCTCATCATAGTGAAATTATTGCTGTAATATAGCAATAGTTCACAAAGGAATGCCTGAAAAAAACCAACATTACTATGAATGTAAATTTTCTGCAGATAAATTACAGATCACAAATGGCAAAACTCATAAAAATTTGCTGTGTCTGCATTTTACTTATATATATTTTTTTCACATATAGTCGTGTGTGTGTGTAAAAATAGGCATATATCCTTATCCTTATAGGTTGCAATGCAAAAAGTATGATAGTTAACATTAATTTGCACAATGTTATTAAATGTAATGAATGATTAAATAATATATTTTTGAAAGAATAAGACTGGAAAGAATCAGGTACATGCTATAATCCAGATTTTTCGAAGAAGTTCATAAGGTCTTTAACTGAAAAATGTATTATGTTTAGAGAAAGCCCCAGAAGGACCAAGTAGCATACACTGTATTAGTAACTGTTGCCTAGTGTGATGGGTGTGAAAGCTGTAGTCCGGGGATTAACCTAAGATTGTGTGAGTCTTTTTGTGGCTATAGTCCCTGCTATAACAATCTTTACAAAGAAACATTGAGAGGATTATAGGGAAAGATATAGAAAGGTAGGTAGAAAGATTTCTATATGGGTAGATGAACAGGGAAAGAGAGAAGAGGAAGAGAAACTTATTATTTTAATTTTTTCTCATGTTTCATATGAAAATTATGAAAATTAAAACAGAGAATTCTTTAATAAATTTTAGTTCTATAAATCTCTTCTATGAATATCGGTCATTTGCCCAGTGCAATGATGTAGGGAAGGAAGCTTCAATGGGACTACGTAAACATGTGACTTATCCTAATTTGCATTTTAGAGCATGTGGAAAATAGATATTGGTTCCAGGCCATCTATTTTTAATGTGTAAGTATGTGCTTTCACTGTAACCACTTTTAAGTCAAAGCTTACAGGCATTTCATTCACAGAAACCCATGTAGATACCTTCATTTTCCTGTTTGTAGCTTTTTTTGTCAGCAGAAAAATTAATGGATTAAAACTTGAGTGAGGCAACCATCCACTTCACAACAGTTCCCTTGAACAGGAGGTATTTTTCTTAGAGCGCTTTCATCAAAATTACCTTTAGTACATATTTAATTTTCTTATACTGAATACACATTTGGCCTCCTAGCCTTAAAGGCCCTAAAGGAAATGAATAAACATTGTTCATACTTTTAGAAATATTGAGAATGTCCAGAAAGCAATAGAAACCTCAAAGGTCATGATTTAAAAAAAAGCATTTTCCTAATTGTGGATTCAAATGTTTTATTTGCTACATGAAAAAGATTTGGAGGCTATTTGTCCTAAAGCTGCCTTTTATTATTCCGTATTACCTGCCGTTAAGTACTTAATTCTCTTTATAGTGAGTCCTTTGAGATCAAGGCACGATATCCTGGGATAGAAATCCATGGATAACATTTTACATAAGGTAATAATTCGTATGTTTTGATTAAAACAAATTTCTTTACTTCCCAGCTACAGGACAGGCACAGAATGTCTTAAAAGGGTTGGGGGAAAACGGTCATCAGTTCCTTGGATATGGAGGACCTATGATAATAAGAGTTAATTAATAGGTGCTTAAAGATCCTTAAGATTAATTGTTGTATTCACTTAAATATCAGTTATCTTTCTAGCCACTGCTAATTATCTTTCAGGTAGCCCTTGGCAACTCTAAAAACTTCTATGTGATATTGATCTCAACAAAGACATAGGGGTCATTCATGCCTCTTGACTAATAGAAATTCTAAGTAGGTTTCAAAAAGAGGGAAGAAAAGGGGAAAGAGTTTTCTTTCTATCCCTTCTCTCCACCAGGATATGGGCCTTTGGAAAGAAGGTTAGGGTGTGTTTTCTCTGGATTCGTTGTGGAGTGTTACTTTCATCAATAACTTCTTGTTATGTTTAGCCAGTCAACAGCTCAAAGAGCCTACCAGAACCATCAGGAGTGTGTGAGGGGAATACTCTCGAACTCTAGTCTGTCTTGAAGTAATTCAGTCTAAATTTCTTTTTTTCTTTTTTTGAAATGGAGTCTCACTCTGTCGCCCAGGCTGGATACAGTGACGTGATATCAGCTCACTGCAACTTCTGCCTCCCGAGTTCAAGTGATACTTCTGCCTCAGCCTCCCGAGTAGCTGGGATTACAGGTGACTGCCACCAAGCCAGGCTAGTTTAATTTTTGTATTTTTAGTAGAGACAGGTTTCACCGTGTTGGCCAGGCTGGTCTCGAACTCCCGACCTCAGGTGATCCACCCGCCTTGGCCTCCCAAAGAGCTGGGATTACAGGCATGAGCTACCATGCCCAGCCAAAATTTGTATTAACTCAGTTACTCAATTATTCACTTGATTCCCCTCCAATCTCTCCATGCCTTACTTCACATGTAGTAGGCTGGTTATGGTGTGCACTCAAGGATGGTAATCTTTGTGTTTACTGTCTAATTCATTGTCCTATATGTTCTATAATCGGAAATCAAAATATTGTTCTTGGTTGCAAACGAGAAACTGATTCTGGCTAACTTTATTTTTTTCTATTTTTTTCCTAAATGTTTAAATTATTAAAAAAAGTTTGTGGGTACATAATAGGTGTATATATTTATGGGGTACATGAGATGTTTTGATACAGGCATTCAATGTGAAATAAGCCCATCATAGAGAATGGTATATATATCCATCCACTCAAGCATTTATCCTTAGAGTTACAAACAAACTAATTAAATTCTTTGTTATTTCAAAATATACAATTAAATTATTATTGACTATAGTCACCCTGTTGTGCTATCAAATAGTAGGTCTTATTTATTCTTTCTATTTTTTCGTACCCATTAACTATTCCCACCTCTCCCCCAAGCCTCCATTATCCTTCCAAGTCCGTGGTAATCATGCTTCTGCTCTCTATGTCCATGCGTTTAATTGACTTGATTTTTAGATCACACAACTTAGTGAGAACATGTAATATTTGTCTTTCCGTGCCTGGCTTATTTCACTTAAAATAATGACCTCCAGTTCCATCCACATTGCTGCAAATGACTGGATCTCATTCTTTTTATGGCAGAATAGTACTCCATTGTGTATATGTACCACCTGTTCTTTATCCATTCATATGTTGATGGATACTTAGGTTGCTTCCAAAGCTTGGCTATTCTGAACAGTGCTGCAAGAAACATGGGAGTGCAGATATCTTGTCGATATACTGATTGCCTTTCTTTTGGGTATATACCCAACAATGGGATTGCTGGATCATATGGTAGTTCAATTTTTAGTTTTTTGAGGAACCTACAAACTGTTCTCCATAGTGGTTGTGATTCTGGCTAACTTTAGCAGAAAAATCATCCATTTGAAGAATATTTGCTTGAGCCTGGGAGGTCAAGGTTGCAGTAAGCCATAATTGCTCCACTGCACCACTGCACTCCATGGCTGACAGAGCAAGACTCTGCCACAAAAAAAATAAATAAATAAAATAAAAGTAAAAATAAAAAATAAAGGATGTTGGATAGTTTGCAGATTTGAATGGAAGCCTGGAGAACAAGGCTTGGAATTATGGCAGAAGCAGAAGAATGTGGCAAGCTAAATAATACAGCCAAGGTCATGCCCCAGAAAATGTCCAGTTAGGACTTTACTAATGGAGCTGGTCATGATCGCTGCTGGACGCCAACCCCAGTCATCACTTCTGTGAATAACCTGCTGCTACCCCTGTGTTTTGTGTCTCTTGCTCTCTGGCACACTTGTGTCCTTTGAGGTATCTGGGATAACTGCTAGTTTTCAGCACCTTTCTGCATGGTGTCTTCAATGTCATTAACTACAGTTGGCCCTCTGTATCCACGGGTTCTGCATTCACGTATTCAACAAACTGTGGATTGAAAATATGTCGGAAAAATAAACAATAAAAAATAACAATACAACAATAAAAATACAAGTGAAAAACCAATACAGTTTAACAACTATTTACATACCATCTGCATTGTATTAGATATTATAAAAGTAGTCTAGAGATGATTTAAAGTATGCAGGAACATGTGAGTAGGTTATATGCAAATACTATGCTGTTTTGTAGAAGGGACTTGAGTATCTGCAGATTTCCCAATGTCCATGTCTACTAAATGGCCACAAAGACTTTTGAGAAAGGCTAGGCAAAAGACTCATGAACTATACTTATGATGTTACTGCAGATATATGTAACCATTCTTCATGTTGTTCTTCACTTGTAAGTTGATCTTGAAAACATAGTAAACTAGAACCATTAAATCTGAAACACTCAGTTCCCAATTATTTGTGTGGGTTGACTGGCATTTCCATTTATCTTGGCCAGTTTTCTTTTCAAGTAGTTCCCAAATAGCCTCATAAAGAAGTAAAGTGAATGAGATGAAATTAATTTTAATAACATTTTAATCTAATATACTCAAAATATTATCAACATGTAGTAAGTATAAGTAATTATTGAAGAGATATTTTACATGTTTTTCCATACTGAGTCTTCAGTGTCCAGTGTATATTTTACATTTACAGTACATCCCTATTCACACTCAACACATTTCAAGGGTGCAATCCCCACATATGACTGGTGGCTACGATATTGGATAGGGCAGGGCTAAATTATGTTACTGGATTCTAAGAGTTGGCCATGAATTCTTCAGTAAATAGTTCCGGACTATTCTCAGATCCTCACCTGGAAGGAGAAATACAGAAATAGAATAAATCAAACTTGTCTAAAGTGTATTTTCATTATGTGCTTTTTATAAAGTATATCCAGAGTAAACATAAAAAAGAATTTGTGGCTTGAAGACTACACCTACTGTTTTTAGAAATCCAAGTAGCAGCAAACAATTATTAGAGAGGGGCAAAATTGTGGAAATTGAAAGGAAGGCTATTTCTTCAGTTAGGATTGGTTGAGAGGAAAACCAATAGCAATTTAGCAATACTGAAAGGAAGTTTGTTGAAATAGTACATTTAAAAAATGGTGGTGATAAATTATCCATAATAGCCAATGGAATCTTTTTCCATCTAAGACCTTTCAGAATGAAAATTGTTGAAAGGAAAGAATTACAAGATTATTTTATTTCTGATTGGGCATACCAATGCCTTTTTTTCTTTAAACCGGTTTTGTTGTTTCTATGGAATGAAGGCATTGCCATGGAGATTAAGGCGCTCTCTTCTTTCATGCTGTATGTTGCCAGTTTTATCCTGCTTCAAGCCACAGTCATCTGTGACTTCAGTTGTCATCCACATGGTTAATGAGCCAAGTCAACGTGCTACCTTGAACTTAAAAAAAGTCTGTCAGTAACTTAGTTGATTATAACAGGCACAAAAACCATGTTTATATGATGCCATTTCATATAGAAGATGCATGAATATTTACTAGGCATTTGGATTTTAGGATCCGACTTATTAAGAGCTTCTATGAGATTGATATTGTTTATTTTGCCTAAACTTTTTATCATGGAAAATTTCATATATGTGCAAAATTAGAATAAGATAATTAACCTCCCTGTAACCTTTAGTCTAGCTTCAACAATTTTAACTGGTACCTAATTTCTTTTTCATCTGTAACTCTATCCCCATTTACCCGAAAGTAGAATTTTAGAATCATTGACAATCCATAAGTAATTTCAGTATCCTTAATAAAATGCTACATCACACCAACAATTTAAGAATCTTAATATCATGAAACATTAAATGTTTGTATTTCTGAAATTATCTTTTTTTAAAATAATAGACTTGTTTGAGTCAGGCTACAATCAGGATGTACATGTTGCCTTTGGTTGATAGGCTTAAGTCTCTTAATCAACAGACCTCCTCTTTCTCCCCTTTCCCCGTTGTAATAAATTTTTGTTTATTTGTTTTGGTGTTTGTTTTTGAGACAGGGTCTCACTCTGTCTTCCAGGCTGGAGTCCGGTGGCGTGAACATGGCTCACTGCAGCCTCAACATCCTGGGTTTAAGCCATCCTCTGAGTTCTGCCTCCTGAATAGCTGGGACTATAGGCATGTACAACCATGCCCAACTATGTTTTTTTTATTTTCTGTAGAGACAAGGTCTCACTATGTTGCCCAGGCTGGTCTTGAACTCCTGGGCTGTCTTGGCCTCCCACAGTGCTGGGATTACAGGCATGAGCCACCTCACCCAGCCCCTTTGTAATATATTTTTTGAGAGCATTAGGTAATTTGTTCTTAGAATTTTTCACAGTTTAGATTTTGCTGGTTGCATCCCTGTGATATTGGTTATCATGTGCCTCTATCTCCTGCATTTCTTGTATAATTATAATAATAATTAAACTGAGAAACAGGCCAGGCGTTGTGGCTCACGCCTGTAATCCCAGCACTTTGGGGGGCCAAGGCAGGTAGATCGTGAGGTCAGGAGTTCGAGACCAGCCTGGCCAATATGTTGAAACCCTGTCTCTACTAAAAATACAAAAATTAGCCAAGCATGGTGGCACTCGCCTGTAATGCCAGCCGGTTGGGAGGCTGAGGCAGAAGAATTGCTTGAACCCGGGAGGCAGAGGTTGCAGTGAGCTGAGATCGCGCCACTGCACTCCAGCCTGGGTGACAAAGTGAGAATCCATCTCAAATAATAATAATAATAATTAATAATAATAATAATAATAATAAAACTGAGAAACTCAACCAGATTTATATTTAATTTTTTTTTGCTAGGAATATTTCATAGGTGCTATTGTGTGCTTTCGTATAGAAACACATGCTGTCTAGCTGTCTCTCTTTTTGTGATGTTAACATTGGTGAACATGTTTGTGCATTATTAGCTTGGACCATCCATCCATTATAAAATTCCCTATCAAATTTTCAGCTAATGGGTTTAGCAGCCATTGATGATGATTGCTTTGATCCATCATTTCATTAGGATCACAAAAATTCTAAAACCGTCATTCTTTCTTAATTTATTACCTGGAATATTTTGACATAGAAAAACTTGCTTTTATCAACAATTTGGTTACTTTGAGGTACAGTTTCTAAAGTAAAGACAGGATTAATATTTGATTTTTTCCTTATTTAGTAGTTTGGTTTGTTGGTTCCCTGAGGTATCTTCTAAAGGTAAATAATGTTTTGGGGTATTTTTTAAAGTATTATTATAATTTCTGGATTTAAACATGCTAAATGTATTTTAATCCATTCTATCTATTACTGTTTTTGATGCCTCACTCTGGCTAGTTGGAAGCCTCTTTAAGTTGGCACTGAGTCCATGACTGCAGTGGATTTTGACAGCTTCCTTGCTTTCTGTAGTGCCAAGATGTTCTAGGCTCATCTTACATTTCTCCGCTCCAGATCTTGAATCAGCCATTTCTACAAGGTTTTTGGAGGTGAATAAATGCTTTTAGAGACCACACCTGGGCATCTCGAGTTTTAAGCTTAAGGAATTAGTTAGGGAAACTCTAATGAAAGTAGCCATAATCTCAGTGGCTTAATGTAATTCAAGTTTATCTTCACCTAATGATATGGTTAGGCTTTGTATCCCCACCCAGATCTCATCTTAAATTGTAATCGCCAGGTGTTTAGGGAGAAACCTGGTGGGAGGTGATTGGACCATGGGGGCAGTTTCCCCCATGCTGTTCTCTTGAGAGTGAGTGAGTTCTCACAAGATCTGATGGCTTTATAAGTGATAGTTCCTTCTACACATTCTTTCTTCTCTCTCTTGCTGCCATGTGAAGAAAGTCCTTCCTTTCCCTTCCCCTTCCACCATGATTGTAAGTTTCCAAGGCCTCCCCAGCCATGCAGAACTGTGAGTCAATTAAGCATCTTTCCTTTATAAATTACCCAGTCTTGGATATTTCTGTATAGCAGTTTGAAAATGGACTAATACATCTAATATATTGGCAGACAGTCTTCCATGCAGTAATTTGCAGACCCAGAAGCCTTTTATCTTACAGCTACCATAACCCCTAGTGGCTCAGAATCCTGTACTTTCAGTGGAAAAATACAAAAAGGAAAGTGGACGATACCTACATTTTAACTACTTTGTTTTGAAGGTGATACATGCAATTTCTACTTTTTATTAGTGAGAATTAGTCATGTGGTCCCACCTCAAAGCAACATGGTACTAAATGTGGCCCCTGGCTACAATATCTATGGTATAGATATTGTACATTGTATAGAATACACATTGTACAATATATTGTAGAAGCAGAGCACACATCTTGGTTGGATGTCAAGCTGTCTCTGCCAGAAACCAGCTCTTCTGTCACTGCAAATCATGTGCCCTCCCCTACTCCTCCAGAGTCAATCCAAAGTCTCAGTTGGTTACTGCATCTGGCTCAAGGTATAGTATCTTCCATCACATTAAATAAATACATAGTGGTGGGGTAAAGATAGGCAACCAGAAAAAACTCCCGTTTGGAAAAACGAAGGTGAGCCACAGCTGTCACTGGTCCATAGAAATTTTGGGCTACTGTTGGGTATACATTATGAGGTGTTTCTGCTCTGACATTGAATAAAATTTCTCAATTAGACTCAAATTCTACCCTCTGAGAGCAATTCCCTGCTGATTGCTCTCTGTAGCCCTTGTCACTACTCTGGAAAATTCTTTCTTATCCATTTTCATCCATGTTCACATTTAAAGTGATTATTGAAGACTGTACCATCTTTGGAATCTATACACCTCTTGCATTCTGCTTCCTACCCTTGCAAGTTTGAAGGTAACTTTGGAAATTCTAAGTTTTTTTTTTCCCTTTTTTAACACTCAAAATGTCAAAGTCTTTTTTTTGTTTGTTTGTTTTTGTTTTTGTTTTGAGACGGAGTTTTACTCTTGTCGCCCAGGCTGGAGTACAATGGTGTGACCTCAGCTCACTGCAACCTCTGCCTCCTGGGTTCAATCAATTCTCCTGCCTTAGCCTCCCAAGTAGCTGGGATTACAGGTACCCGCCACCATATCAAGCTAATTTTTGAATCTTTAGTAGAGACAGGGTTTCACCATGTCAGGCAGGCTGGTCTTGAACTCCTGACCTCAGGTGATCCACCCACCTTGGCCTCCCAGAGTGCTGGGATTACGTACGTGAGCCACTGCACCCAGCCTAGTAATACAGTTCTTCACCTTGGTACATGTCTAATCTATATTCTTCCAGTTAGTTCCATTTGCCAATAACCTCACTCAAAGGTCTGTCAAGGTATAACTACCAAACCTTGTTGTTTCCTTTACTTCCTAATTCCCTTGGCTATATCTCTCATTTAGAGGTAGCTATTATATGTCACCTGAAGTGATAGGGAGAAGGGCGTATTCTTTTTTTTTTTTTGAGACGGAGTCTTGCTTTGTCGCCCAGGCTGGAGTGCAGTGGCGCGATCTCGGCTCACTGCAAGCTCCACCTCCCGGGTTCAGAGAAGGGCGTATTCTTAATCTGACCTTTGTTCCAGGGCTAAATCTCAATGGGTTTTTTCCTTCAAAGTTGTTCTCAGTATCCTATCTTACTGTCTGGGGTCTTTTTGGGCACTCAGCCTTTTCACTTCTGCAAGTCCCCAAATTTTTGAATGTTCTCTATCCTATACTTAAACTTTCTCATAATTTCTGCCTAAGCTCATCTCTTGCTTCCAAAACTTTGCCAAATGTTGGCAATAACAACCAATATACATAAAACTTATAGGCACAACAAGCATGCAGTCCGCCTTTCAAGTTACTGCAGGCCAGGTTTACCAAGTGTTTCACCACCAGTATACATCAAGGCTCTCTAACTCTCCAGCATGCAGCATCAATTTCCTTGCTGCCCGACTGCTAGGCCAATTTTAGATATTTGTTAGGCAGGATCTCGCTTGAAGGTACTAATTTCAGTATTTGTTAGGGTAATGCTGGCTGCTGTAATAGGGACTGTCACAGGATCAGAAAATTTTAGAACTAAAACAGGACTTTAGAGATCTTGAAGGACACCCAATGCCCCTTTGTTTTAGGAATCAGAAGCCAACATGGGAAGAGGCTGAGGTTTGTCCAGAGCCACATAGTGACCTTGAGGCAGTACATCTACCAGTCCCACTGGGCCTTAGTGACCTTGGCCTCTTCAGCCCTTTGCTTGGCTCTAGCACATACTAGAGACTTAATGAATATTCGTCAAACTGGATTGGGAATGTGTAAGTCTAACTGTGTGAAGATGTCATTGAGTTTCAGACAACGAGAGGAAGGAAGGAAAATTCAGGAAACAATTGGAACTTCAGTAGAAATGTCTCAGGAAAGGTGTAGATTAGAGGAACTACATGGCTTTGTTATGTGTCTTTTGTACACTTTGATGCTCTTCATTTTTGTTGTTGTTGTTGTTTTCATTAGGAGCTGGGGTCTTGCTCTATTGCCCAGGTTGGAGTATGGTGGTGCAATCATAGCTCATTGCAGCCTCAAACTCCTGGCTCAAGTGATCCTCTAGCCTCAGCCTTCTGAGTAGCTGGGACTACAGGCACTTGCCACCACACCTGGCTAATTTTAATTTTTTTTGGTGGAGACAGTCTTTCTTTGTTGCCTCGGCTGGCCTTGAACCCCTGGCTTCAAGCGATGCTTTTGCCTTGGCCTCCCAAAGTGCTGGAATTACAGGCATGAGCCATTACACCCAGACTCGTGGTTATTGTTCCTTCCATAATCAAAATGCTAAGGACATTTTGATGATGTAGTTTTGACACCAGATAGCTATTCTGATGTCATCTTAATAATAAGCCATTTACTATTTAGCTTAAAAACAACCAAGTAATTGGTCCAGCCTATGGACCTCTTAACCCTAATTCCCAATCTTCCTCTCACCTACCTTTGAACTTCTGGTAAGAAGTGGAGGTAGAGGGAGTTGGTCACAATTAGGATGAGATGGGCTAAGGTTAAGGAAAGGGAAGGTTTAAGATAATAAGAACCATCATCTTTTTAAAAATGACTGACACATAATCATACGTATTTTGGGGGTACAATGTGATGGTTCCATACATGTGTAAATTGTGTAAAGATCAAATTAGGAAAACTAATATATCATCACCTTAAACATCACTTCTTTATGATAAGAACATTTAAAATACTTCTCTGTGGCTGGGCGCGGTGGCTCACACCTGTAATGTCAGCACTTTGGGAGGTCAAGGCAGGTGGATCACGAGGTCAGGAGTTTGAGACCAATCTGGCCAACATAGTGAAACCCTGTCTCTACTAAAAATACACAAAAAATTAGCCGGGCATGGTAGTGTGCGCCTGTAATCCCAGCTACTCGGGAGGCTGAGGCAGGAGAATCGCGTGAACCCAGAGGCGGAGGTTGCAGTGAGCCAAGATCGCGCCACTGCAACCTGGGTGACAGAACTGGAGCGCCACTGCACTCCAGCCTGGGTGACAGAACGAGATTCCACCTCAAAAAAAAAAAAAAAAGAAAACAAAAAACAAAAAACCTCTCTGTAAGCTATATGGAAATATATAATACATTGTTCTTAGCTCTAATCATCCTGCTGTGCAATAAACCACCAGAACTTATTCCTCCTATCTAACTATAGCTTTATACCATTGATCAGTGTCTCACTATCCCCCTTCCCTCTTTTCTTCCCTATCCCTGGTAACCACTATTCTACTCTCTACTTCTATGAGAATAACTTTTTAGATTCTACATATGAGTGAGATCTCATAGTATTTCTCTTTCTGTGCCTGGCTTATTTCGCTTCAGGTAATGTTCTCCAGATTCATCCACATTGCTGCAAATGACAAGATTTCATTCTTTTTTTATGGTTGAATAGTATTCCATTGTGCATATGTACCAAAGTTTATCCATTTATCTGCTGATAGATACTTAGGCTGATGCCATATCTTGACTATTGTGAATAGTGCTGCAATGAGCTAGGATTGCAGATATCTCTTCAACATATTGATTTTATAACCTTTGGATATATACCTAGTAGTGGGATTGTTGGATCATATGGTAGTCCTATTTTAATTTTTTTAGGAACTTCCATATTGCTCCTTCCATAATGGCTGTACTAATTTAGAGTCCTACCAGCACTCTTTTCTCCACATTTTCACTAACACTTGTTATCTTTTGCTATTCTGATAGTAGCCACTGTGACTGGAGTGAGGTGATAAGATCAAATGAAAAAGCTTCTACACAGTGAGGGAAGCAGTAAACAGACAAAAAGACAACCTATGGAATGGGAACATATATTTGCAAACTATACATCTGAAAATGGGCTCATATCCAAAATGTAGAAGGAATCAGTATATTTATATTTTATATAATATATTATATAAAAATAATATATTTTAGGAATCGGAAGCCAACATGAGAAAAGGCTGTGGCTTGTCCAGAGCCACATAGTGACCTCGAGGTGGTACATCTGCCTGAAGTCCCATTGGGCCTTGGTGACCTTGGCCTCTTCAGCCCTTTGCTCAACTCTGGCACATATTACAGGAATAATGAATATTTGTCAAACTGGATTGGGAATGTGTACAAATCTAATTATATGGGGACATCATTGAGTTTCAGACAGAAAGAGAGGAAGGAAGGAAAATTCAGGAAACAATTGGAACTTCAGTAGAAATGCCTCAGGAAGATGTACTGCCTCAGATAGATGTACTGCCTCAAGTTCACTTTGTGGTTCTGGATAAGCTGCAGCCTTTTCTTCTTCTTCTTCTTCTTCTTCTTCTTCTTCTTCTTCTTCTTCTTCTTATTATTATTATTATTATTATTATTATTATTATTATTATTATTATACTTTAAGTTCCAGGATACATGTGCAGAACATGAAGATTTGTTACATAGGTATACATGTGCCATGGTGGTTTGCTGCACCCATCAACCCATCATCTACATTAGGTATTTCTCCTAATGCTCCCCTAGCACCCCAACCCGCTGACAAGCCCCAGTGTGTGATGTTCCCCTCCCTGTGTCCATGCGTTCTCATTGTTGAACTCCCACTTATGAGTGAGAATATGCCATGTTTGGTTTTCTGTTCCTGTGTTAGTTTGCTGAGAATGATGGTTTCCAGCTTCATCCATGTCCCTGCAAAGAACATGAACTCATCCTTTTTTATGGCTGCATAGTATTCCATGGTGTATATGTGCCACATTTTCTTTATCCAGTCTATCATAGATCGGCATTTGGGTTGGTTCCAAGTCTTTGCTATTGTGAATAGTAAGCTGCAGCCGTTTCTCATGTTGGCTTCCAATTCCTAAAATATATTCCAACAACTCATCAGCAAAAAAGCAAATAACCTGATTAAAAAATGGGCAAAATGGCCGGGCACTGTGGCTCACGCCTGTAATCCCAGCACTTTGGGAGGCCAAGGCAGGTGGATCACGATGTCAGGAGTTCAAGACCAGCCTGGCCAAGATGATGAAACCCCATCTCTACTAAAAACTACAAAAAAAAAATAATAATAATTAGCCAGGCATGGTGGCAGGTGCCTGTAATTCCCGCTACTCAGGAGGCTGAGGCAGGAGAATCACTTGAACCCGGGTGGCAAAGCTTGCAGTGAGCTGAGATTGTGCCACTGCACTCCAGCCTGGGCGACAAAGCGAGACTCTGTCTTAAAAAAAAAGGGGCAAAATACCTGGATAGGCAGTTTTCAAAAGCAGACATACAAATGTTGAACAGATGTGTGTAAAAATGCTTGGTACCCCTAATCATCAGATAAATGCACATTATGAACGACCTTTATATTTTGGTGGTGTGCGAGAAATGGCCTGCTGAGGTTTCTATGTCAATGCTGTCTCTCACACCACATCAAAGTGTAAAATGGGGCTTCAGTTTTTAGATAGAATGACACTTTTAGTGTAGGACAATGTCCAGCATGACACAAAACTCTGTAACTCTGTTGCTTGTCAATTTGTTGATTCAGATGGTATTTATAATGCACCTCGTCTATACCAGGCCCTGTGCTGGCACATAAGACATACATATGAGTTGATATAAGCTTTGTGCCAGGAGCTTACAGGCTATGCATGTTTATTAAGTTTCAGAATATTGTACTGCATCAGAATATTGGGGATAGCATTTTCAAAGACGATAAAAGTTTGCCTGGACCTAGATGTGACCCTCTTTGACTACTCTGTCTTCTCCCTTAGAGGTAGAGAAAGCAAGCTTGTAGTTCATTTCTTTCATAATTTTTTTCCACACTTCAAGCCTGAAAAATGTCTGGACAGCTGGGCTAGGCCAGATTCCCTGCGAAGGTGTTCTTTTCAGTTATTTGGGGACATTTTCAGTTTCTGAGTGAGCATATCTTTAGTTTGTAAGTCAAAGTCAGTATAAAAGTTGGGTTCGTTTTAGTGAAAAAAAATTTTTATACCCTATGTTACAAGAGTTAAATAATAAAGAATACTTGTATACTGAGGTTAATTATTTGGAGAGATTTCTTAATAACTTTGGAGGATTTTGTAGTGAATAATCCCCGAGGATAAATAAATTTTCATGCAGAATCATATAATCATTGTCTCAAGCTAACTTTAATTTACATGGAAAATTCTTATTTTAAAATTCTTTTATAGAGGAGGTTAGAAAAGGGCAAAATTTGAATATGTTTATAATAGCAGTGGTAGGTTTGAGTTAGCTAAAGACAGTATACCAAAGAAACCATGGTGTTTATATGCTGGCTGTCATCTGAACAGGACTTTATAGAAGCTTATTTAGATATCACCTGTGGCTCTCCAATCACTTATTCATTTCTCACTTTGATTTAGAATAGAGACTGTGTCTTCTTTAGTCCTCTGTTTCTTAGACTTAAAAATAAGTCCATCCTCATTGATTATCTTGATAGACTAAGCATAGTCATGAAAATAAAATTTACAAAATAGAAAATAAGTAATGGATGTTATTAGCGAATATGAAGAATGTGAAGAAATATGAAGAGTGTTCTACCAGCCAAAGAAATGCAAATTAAAACACAGCATAATATTTTTTTCTTATCAATTTGGTAAATATGACAAAAGATTGTTGCTAACTTATGTTGATGAGGTTATAAGCAAACACACATCCTTATACCTCATTGAGGAATGTTTAGATTGATAATGAATGGTAAACTCCAGAGGAATGTCATTTTCACTGCTGATTCTTATAGGATTTTCTGAATCATTTCACCATGTCTTAAATGTACGAATCATTTAAGATTAGGGGCATATTTGTGTGTCAAAAGCATCAATATTACAAATAATTAAAGGATAATTATAAAAGGATTGGCGTCCTGCAGTCTGTCACTTTAAGAGGAATATGTGTTCTCAGTTATTTGGTTGGAGAAACTTGGGTCAAGGACCATGACAAATCCAGAAGACTATATGACAATCAGTATACACTTATTTTAAAATTAAGAATTTTACCTTAACTTTATAATTATGACTTCCAACTACTCTGAGGGTTAATAATGATATGATGAAAATATCATTGGCTAGAACCTGGTCCTGGTTTTAATGTCAGTATCATTTTTTATCATGGGGCTGAGGCAATATTTTGATGTCACAGGTGAGGGTACAAATAAGGCAGGAGCTTTTTAGAACAGCTTGCATAATCTTCATTCCACAAACTCCCCACTTCAATAACTCATTCCTCTTTCATTGTAATTTCTCCTATTCTCCTTTATTTAATTAATTAATTTATTTATTTTTGCAACTAGAAAAATCTTTTTTTTTTTTTTTTTTTTTGTTGAGAGAGAGTCTCGCTCTGGTGCCAGGCCAGAGTGCAGTGGCACAATCTCAGCTCACTGCAACCTCCACCTCCCAGGTTCAAGCGATTCTTCTGCCTCAGCCTCCTGAGTAGCTGGGACTACAGGTGCGTGCCACCACTCCCAGCAAAGTTTTGTATTTTTAGTAGAGACAGGGTTTCACCATGTTGGCCAAGATGGTCTTGATCTCTTGACATCATGATCCGCCTGCCTCAGCCTCCCAAAGTGCTGGGATTCCAGGCGTGAACCACTGCGCCCGGCCAGAAAAATCTTTTAAGCTCATTTTTTTTTCTCCTGTTCCTTGAACAAATGATTTCAGGCATCTATGCCAACAATTATTAAGCAAAACCAAATAAAAGGTAAGAGATATCCAGACGTACTCATCATTATATCATGTTGGTCTTAGGCAAGGTACCATTAAGATTAGAATAAAGTTTTAAGATACTAGGAAATATCATTTAAGTTAAAATTTTAAGAAATCTAATTCTTTTTCTAATCCCTTTTATTTTAGGAGATGAACAAATAAGGGTCTTGATAGTTCTATGTTGTTGGAATATGGAGAGTTGGAAAGCTGCTGTGTTGGATGGATATTTGATAATAAAGAACTCCAGTGGAGCTGTATCTGTCCATCTTTTGTACGACTTTTCCACAGCAATAAAAGAAAGCCAAGCAGAACTACTGACCCCATTTCACTGTGGGCTCAAATATAAGCAGCCTTAGTTCTTAGTCATTTTAATATGAGCATTGCTGGAAATTACCTTTTACAAAGCAAGGGAATATCTTTAGATTCTATCATCATCATTCTTTTAAAATCATTTAGGATCTTTATTATTATTAAGTAAAACACATGGATTTAGGGAAGATCAAAGGAATGACTCATCAGTTCCTCACCTCACAAAAGAATGTATATCTGTCATGTAAATATCACTGGGCCTCTAGAGAAAATTGTTAGCCCAGTGAAAGAAAATTACACTGCTCAAAAAACCATACCAACAAAAATGCAAAGGTTCAAGGAAGTAAATAAACAAAAAGCAAACCATGCATTTAACAGCTATGTGTCTTTGAACATTCTGTCTCTCCCTATTTTACTAATATACTTTTATTATATCATTGTATTTTAATGGGCATATGGCTGAATAACCAGGAAAGAAAGAAAACTCGGAACAAAACAGGAAAATCCTGCTATGGACCTGGTTGAAGAGTTCAATGCATTGTCAAAAATGAATCTAGTGTATCAAAACCATACTGTCACAAATAGTGTTGCTTACAGTTAAGCTAGGTTTAAAAATTTCTATCTTAATTTACAAGTGATCATTAGATATGGAAAAAATCATTGTAGATATTTGAGGATGGGTTGGAAATTGCAACTCAATTCACAATCTCATTCTGCTTCACCTTATGCCCCACACCTATCTGAATTTCCAGTTGCTGTAAGAAGATGGACCAATGTCACTGTGATCATTTTTCAATATGAAGACTCAAAGAAGACTAGAAGCCTAATATATAGAGCATGTTTCTTCAGATGCTTTCATCACATTAAAAATACCAAGACATTTTATAAAACGTAATGACTTTTATACATACTTGTGTTAGTCTGTTTTCATGCTGCTGATAAAGACACACCTGAGACTGGGTACTTAATAAAGAAAAAGAGGTTTAATGGACTCACAGTTCCACATGGCTGGGGACACCTCACAATCATGGTGGAAGGAGAAAGGCACATCTTACATGGTGGCAAACAAGAGAGAGTAACAGAACTTGTGCAGGAAAACTCCCCTTTATAAAACCATAAGATCTCATGAGACTTATTCACTATCATAAAAAAAGTGCAAGGAAAACCTGCCCCCATGATTTGTTACCTCCCACCCATCCCTCCCACAACAGGTGGGAATTGTGGGAACTACTAGGATTCAAGATGAGATTTGGGTGGGGAGACAGCCAAACCATATCAATACAATTATACTCTGAGGCTTTAGTATTTGTAAATCTTTTCTATGGCCTAGAAGTTTAGGGCCCCAGGAACATCACTTGAGATAGTGGGCAAGCAGGAGAATGAAAAAGTACTGGTGGATGTGGTGGAACTAATTACAAGACCATCCTTAGCCTAAGGCAATGCCAGCTCTGTGGGAAGAAGAATGGCCACCTATTTCCTCTCACTCTCTTTGTACTGTTCCCTTCTCTGATGGCATTTGCACAAAGTAGTGCAAAGTAAATACCAAAACCCCACAGGGAAGTTTTCATGAAATGCACCTGATGGAGCCTAGTTACTTTTTTCTTTTTCAAATTGAAAGTAAATGCATAACTATTAAGGACAAGTTTGTTTGCCATTGAATATCATCTCAAATTTCACAGCTAACTTGACATTCTCTGGGAGATACTGGTGTAGTGCAAAGAAAGCTCTTCAGAGCAGTTGGTAGAATTGCTTCTGGTACCAGCTATGCTATGAACTGGCTAGGTCTCAGGGGAAACCCTTGCCAGGTGGAGGAAGAGGGCACAGCATCTCAGTGTTTCACTCAGCTCTAAAGATTCCTTTGTTTTCAGAAAAAACAGCTTGTTTGCCTGTGGATTTGTCTTTCACTTTTACAAGTATTTTAAACATCGATGAATGGTATCAAGGGAATGCTGTTAGTAAGATTTAGTAACTATTTTAGCTTGCCAACTAGCAGTGTAAATTACAGTAAGTGCATGACATCCTAACCTTAAAAATAAAATTAGCCTATTCATATAGGCATTTCTGCTGAACATCAATGGAAGGTTGTTGCTTCATTTTGTTTTACCTTTAATATGATATACCTTCATGTCAGTCAAACAATTGTGTTCAGTGTTAGTGTTTTCAAGTGAATTTTATGCAGAAGATAGCTTAAAAAAATTTGCTTCCTAATAACCCCAACCCTGTTATTTCTCCTATGGCAAGCTACTTTCTGTTTTAAAAATAGATCTGTTCTACGAGACTTCAGTTGGCCCTGGTTGGTGTCCTCTTATGCGAGTTATTTAATTTAAAAATAGAACAGTCTCAGATCTGTATCAACTAGTTTATGATGACTTCTATCGGGAGTGAACTCTAAGTAGGCAGTGAATTCTGTGGAGTTAAGTGTGGGAACATTATAATCCAGTCGTGTTTTCCTCTTTGGTGAACTGATAGAGCTTTGCATCCAGATTGATATTTTCCATGTATTCAGCTTATGTTTTTTCTGAGGTTAAATTTAACTTCCCCAAGAGCTGAGGGAATTTTATAATTTGGGTGGAAAAGAGATTACCGCCGCAAAGTAGTTAACATTTAACATTTTTGAAACAAGTAATCACCCCTAGACTGTTTTTAGGTCAATCAAATTACTCTTTTACACAGAGCAATTTTAATTTAAAATGCACTGGTACACCTTTGGGCATATTAAAACAATCATTATTTCTTTGAATGCGTATTTCTAGAGTAGAGGTGTAGAGAAACATCATTAAATAATAATAACTAATACCTTTTCTATTAAAGGTAAGTTGTTTTAATTTTTCAACCCTTAAATGAAATTTGCCCTATTTTATAAAGTGAAGATATGTTTTTACATTGTTAGAAATTAAATTACTATTGATTTTGTGATGATTTAAGGCCTTAACTCTAGCATAGGAGCTCTTTTGGCCTTAACACAGTTTCAGAGATGTAATTCTTTGTTTCTTTTAAAAAGTCTGGAACTTATCAAGTTACGGAAAATGGACATAAAACATGTTATATGCCACATAGTTTTATTATTAAATTATAACTTTAAATGGTACATTTTGCTATCTAAATAATTTGACATATTTTAAACATATTCTTCAAAATTGGGTTTTCTGTCAGACCTGATTAAACAATGTGACATCTTGAAATATTATTCAAAGTTACAAGTTCCTCATCAGGAAGAATAATTCCTTCTTAAAATGATCTTTTGTAGAATTTTGCCGTATAATCCAGTCTTTAAGCGTCCTTTTTTTTTTTCCATCCAACCAGCAGAGAGCACTTCAGCTTGTAATACGAACCTTACATATACAAATGAATACAGCAAAGATCATGCTTTGTCAAAGAAATGGGCAAACAACTACCCTTAGTCACAGGTTCATTCATTTCCTGCCAATTCATGTTTATTCGATCAATTTCCTAAATTTTACATTAATTTAAACACCCGTTTATAGTTTAAAAAGAATTTTATAAAGACATTTTCTTCAAACATATTCTTGTGCTATGCCCTTGGCCAGACATATCATGTTAATTGTATTTTGTATATTTTATAATCCCAATTAACTTGTAAATTTTTATGTAAATGAACTAAATTTAATCTCAATTTTTATACCCCCTCAGTTGTTTTTGTTTGCTTTTTGTTTTTAAAGAAAGAGGCCCATGTTCTTTGGATAGTCAGTAAATAGTTGTTGACAAAGGCTTCTTTTGGGAGGTAAATCCTACTGCTTGGAATCTACTATAGACAAATTACTTTAGGTGGATGTACTATCTCTGTTGCTTACATAGTGAAGAATGTCAAGATTTAGGTGGGAAAGTCAAAATTGAATCCACCTGCTTAGACTCTTCAGCTTATGAAGAATTTGTATAAAGCACCCACCTCATCCTCATCCCTCAAAAGACACACGACTAATAAACAAGGTTCACCCGATTGAAGTCAATGAGCTGTAGAAGCAGTAAAGGTACTGCCAGTTCCCCAGATTTCCCTATGTTTTGAAGATGAGCAAGGGTTGAATCACTGAAGAACTTGAAAGGTTTATTTTGCCGTCTTGAGATGTTCTACCTTTTATATTGCATGACAAGAGGAATGTTACTGAATAGTGGCAGAAAATGGAAACTGTGGTTAAACAGCAGTTCAGTGTCTGAGCAGAAATGTAGAACATGGTGATTAGATGCCCAACACCATTCAGAATTCTGGCCATCCCAGACTTACTGAGATGTGTATTATTATAATTGATGCGCACACCTCAAATAGAAATTAGCTCAAATAGCTGCCCTGTGGTTGGTAAAATCCACGTGGCTCTCTGAGCGTGTCACTTGAATCCCTATGCTTGGCCTGCTCAGCCCTGGGTAAAGCATCTAAGCATCCCTCTAACTCATGTCTTTCTCCGAGACTGGTGTTTCAGGTGTAGGAGAAGGAATCTTGGTTGAATATGGACACAAACCCCCTTTATATGCTAGGTAAAAAATGGGGGCGATTTCAGCCTAAACAGATCTGTTCTTTTGGTTTAATATTTTAGCATCATGTGCTCAACCATTGTTAAGTCCCCCACACATACCATTGAAAAATTAGCCCTCTGTAACTTGTTTTTTCCTGTATGGCTGTGTTTTACATTCATTTGAATCCCATTTCTCCTGAAAAAGTTAATATTCATTTGAATGCTATGTCTCCTGAATAACAATGTTAGTGTGTGTGGAACTGATATGATTTATTCCTGGCTCCCAGCCACTAGGAATGGACCTGAACCCTCTCTCCCCTTCTTTCTCCCTTTCCCACTTGTTACCCCACTCTCACTTTGTACCTCTGTCAGTTATCTGCTCAAAGTGCTCTGTTTTCATCTTAGTGGTTGTCTGTGGTTGCTCCTAGAACCTTATTCTTTCCTGAATCAGAATGTATCTGGCATGCTTCTAAAGATGCTTAAATGACAGCTCATAATAGTAATTTGGCTGTGTTTAAATGGATGGAAGGCATGGTGAGGGGGTTTCCACCCAGGTGTGAAATACCCCAGATAGTCAGAAAATATCCAGATTCCTGGGGCTCAGGATGGCGTGCAGTGGGAAGTGTGAGCACAGTGTGTGGCCAGGGCAGCTGGGGAGTGTGTAATGTGATCTGAGACCTGCACTGCCCTAAACACAGTCAAGAAGCACAGAATGTTTCTGCCACAGAGACAGCAGCTTTGCTCTTAGTATTTCCTGAATATTCTGGAGGGTTTCTTGTTGGTTGGTTGGTTGGTTGGTTGGTATATTCATGGAAGGAAACCAATGATTAAATATGAATCATGGCAAATTGGGTATGGGGCTTTCCATCATAAACCCTGCATTAGAAATCCTTAGGTGAAGATTGGCATCTTTTTTGCATGTCACATTAAAAAAAAAAAGTAATCATGGAGAAAATCTAGCCTGTGATGTGACTTCTCCAGTAGCGGTAGGTCTCTTTTATTGTTTGAATCATTGAATTTTTTTTTACAGACCAAGTAACCTGATCTTTTATCACTCTCCCGACTGCCTCCTGCGGTATGCCCTGATGCATTCAACACATGTGTTAGTATGGGAGGCTAGCAGCACGGAAAGCAATTTACATTCAGCTTCCCAGCCTGCTAGAAGCAGCAAATCAGCCCCTGGGAAGGCTTCGGAGACTTGTCAGCAGTCTGTAGCTTATTTCTGTGTGTGTGAGGGTGTGTGTGTGTGTCTCTCTCTCTCTCTCTCTCTCTCTCTCTCTCACCATTTCCAGGCTCAAATCACTGTGGAGGAACAAGCAACAAAGTCTTGTCAGGACCTTATCTCAGGGTAACGATTAGTTAAAAATGAAAGGCTAAAATATTGATTTTCTTTGGAAGAATAATTGACTGTTTGATGTAGAGAACACCCAGTTTCTTCCTGAGGAAAGCTGAACAGGGCTACATTAGCAGCCCGCGTCTCTCTGACAGCAGCAGGGGCTGGGTTTAAGCAGCGGCTGCTTTGCCTGGGGAGCACCCGTAAATGGACTTTGGTCTCAATGCTTTGACTCTTTGCCGTGGTTTTGGATGTTGGAATACCGGCGGTGATCTGTCTTTTATAAACTCACCTGATTTAAAGGAAAGATGAGTGAAGAACCAAGGGAGAAAAATGCAAAACCTGCTCATAGGAAAAGGAAAGGAAAAAAGGTAAGAAATGAATAAGCAACATGTTCTCTTCATTGTTCTCTGGCTCTGGGGAGGAAGTGATCTTTAGGCTGAATTTTTAAGAGATTGGCTTTAGATTTTTAAGAAGCTGCTAGAATCTGAATGCTTTTGTTTTTCCAGTCTATTAATGGGTGTGTTCTGTCTTGGAGGAAAATCATCACAACTCGGATACGTTGCTAAAATATTTAAACAGTTAAATACAGTCATTTAGATTTCACTGAAGTGGTGTGTTTTTCATAGTGATATTCAGGATTATTAAGTAAACACATGTCCTAATTATGTGGGTGGGTGTGTTTTTTTCTCCTTTAAATTTCACAGAATGCTCGTTAATCAACAGGGTATAATTACTAATGAATATTATTATGGTATAGATGTTTAGCTTTAACATATATTTTAGGGAAACTTAGAGAAACCTGTAGTTATACTTTAAAATTACAGCATGGAGGTGAACTCCATTTTAATTATTGATCATTTTGTGGCTGACAGATCTCAGGTTTGCATTCAATCCTGCAGTCATACAGCCATATGCCCAGTTCGTCTATTATAATCCAAAAAATTAATTTTGTTTTCCATGTAAATTGAGGAATCATCAATATATTAATAGATGATTATGGTAAACCTGTAGATTCATTTTGGTTTTCTTGAATGTGTATATCTTCAAAGGTGCTTCTAACTTTTTAATTCATTTTGAAATGGGGAAAAAAGATAATTCCCTAGATCTGTCATTTGGTTTTGATTGATTGTGGTTTATAAATTGTCTTGGTTTTAGGGTGTGCCACCAATGGAAAAGACAGTTGTGCATCTGTAACAAAGAAAAACAAATATCTAAAATAGGATTATAGCTCATAGATATATAAGGAGAATGTGTGCTGTTTTTTAAAATCTATAGTCAAAATCTTCAGATATAATATTTTAATTACTAGGACTCATATATAATTTTACCTCTTTAAAATGCTTCCTTGGCCCAATGTAATGTATGCTCAGACAGTGGACACATACAGAATGGTGGCTATAGTAGAGAAGATAAAGATTTCAGCTACTCGTGGAATATATCAGGCATTTAAAAAAAGTTCATAATCTGTTTATTATTAATTAAAAGGTTAATTTGAATATGATGTTCTTAAGGGACCTACTACCAGCAGACTGTTCTGAGGTCATGTCTATGTACATGCCAACATTCTAGGGCAGTGGTTCAATGTCTTCCAGATAGTGAATCTGTGCAGACTGGTTTTAAGTCAGCCTTGACTTCTTGTACATTGCCTTGGCAGGGGTTGATGATGTTGCAAAGGTGTTAGTCTGATTTCCCAAGGGAGCAGGTCTCAGCTGCACAGCACAAATGATTTGTTTAATGCCTAGCATAGTGACACTGGTCTCAAAAAAAAAAAAAAAAACCTGTCAGGTTTGCTCATGTTTATGAGATATGGCTTTAAGTGTCTTGACAGGCTCCACCATGATTCTGAACATAGAGTGTCATAGAGAGCCGAGACAGACACATGAACCACGACAGTGCAATCCATATTAGAGTGAGCAGTGGCTGGATTCGTTGTAAATCATCGAGCTTTTATGTGGAATCCTTTAACACGGGCTTTTTTTCCCCCCTCTCTCTACCTTGAAATTTTCCCAGCTGTGTTCCATGTCTCCTCATATGAAGTTATCCTGCTCAGAGCACAATATAAAGTCAATTGCTTTGAGCCCTTCTTCCTTCATTCCACACTCTCCCAACTGCTACTAGGGCACTCTTAATGAAAGCTTTGATCATCACCCTCTGCCTAGTACCTTCTAAACTCCTTACTGCCTGCTCAGTGAGTACCAAATTCCTGACCATAGGGCCTGAAGCTCTCCAGTCTAACCTGTACCCACATTTCTGTTTTTTTTCCCCCTCATTATACTTCATTCACATCTGACTCTATCCAGACCAGGGTTTTTACCAGTCCCTGAATTAAATCATTCTTCTGATGCTTGATCTTTGTCCATTGAGAATGCATTTCTGTGCCAGCCCACTGGGTGACATCCTACCCATCCTTGAAGGTCAAACCCATATCTTGCCCTCTTCTTGAAATCTCTTGATTCTCCCTAGTTGGAAGTTAGTCTTCTGGATGAACACAGCACCTTATACTGTCTGGACACTTAACACATTCTGCTTCTTTTTCAAGCTATCAGATACCTACTTTATTCTCTTGACCACATTGAACCTCCTGATATTTTCCTCCAAAAGCACTCAGCATGCTGCCTTGTATGCAGTTGACACTAAATAAATGTCCCATTGAATTATCTCTACCAGTTTACTGATCAGAGTTTACTAAGAATTTTCAGTGTTAGAGAAGATACATATCAAAAAGTAGATATCTTTCAAAGGAGTAGGCCTTTTCTCCCCATATTTTCTGGAAAAAGGATACAAATATTTTGTTGCTGAAAAATATGTATACATATATATATACCTTTTTATTCTGAAGCAAATATTCCAGAAGTTTTCTGGGTGCTCCAGATGACCTATACTGAAGCAGGGGAGGGTGTGGTCAAATAAAAGCATTTCAGGTGGGAAATATATGCAACCTGCCAAACTCTGTGGCAACAAGCTCCCCAAGCATTCAAAATATTTCCTAGTGACATATGGAATTATTTTAAAACAAAATTTAGTGTGACATCATTTTCCGTAAAAGAATCTATCTTAAAATGGCCTTTAAAATTATGTGTTGGTGTTGAGTGTTTTCAGAAAAACAGATCACATGCTTAGGGCATTTTGGTATAAAGTCTCTCTTGAGACATTTAATATGGAGTCATCAAGGTAAATGTGATGGAATCATATTATTCCTCTGTTAGCACATAGTATTTTTGTATTTTGATCAGGAATATAATGATTCAAGTTGGTGTTAGGAAATGTTTTTTCTAATAATTTCTGTGTTTTGTTCTGGAATGTGCAGAGGGTATCTGTGTGTATCCATATTCCACAGCTGTTTATGTCAACTTATGCTAGTTATCAAAGAAGGATTCGCTTGAAGAGACCTGGGTGCTCTTGTAATCTTGCTTCTAACTTGATATCTTGTCTTGAATAGATGAATCAAACTCTCTTTTTCTATAAAATGGGGATCATGTACCTGAGGCAGCTACTGGGGATACTAGGAAAGTAAAATAAAAATAATCAATAAGACCGTATTTTTGAAAGTTTTTAAAATGATAACACCTAACCTCGAAGTGGTCATCATGGTGGAATCTCAAGCTTGATGTAGAGTAACTGATCCTATAGAAGAGATGACCCAGGATAACATATTGCCCCCTCTGATATTATACTGCAGAAGTGCTTATTTTGACCAGCTGCCAAGGATAAAATGTAGGAAGTGACACTTAAAGATTTTTTTTCTTTAGCATCTGTATTAGCTTGGACTGACATTAAAAAAAATACAATAGACTAGGTGGCTTAAACAACACAAATTTATTTTCTCACCGTTCTGGAGAATGAAAGGCTGAGATTAGGGTGTCAGCATGGTTGGTCCTAGTGGGGACACTCTTCCCAGCTTGCTGATGACCATCTTCTTGCTATGTGCTCACATGGCCTTTCCTCAGTGTGTATCTGTGGAAGGAGAGGCATCTTTTGCTCTTCTTTTATGACCACCAATCCTATCATATTAGAACCTCATCCTTATTACCTTATTTAACCTTAACTATCTCCTAAAATCCCTATCTACACATACAGTCACATTGGGGGTTGGAATTTTAACATATAAATTTGAGGGGTTGAGGGGAGACACAATTTTGTCCATAGCAGCATCCAAAGAAGGGTATACTATCCAGGTTCACAACTTAGGTATGCTTAATAAATCATGTGATACTGACTGAAATTCTATTAATTCAATTCACTTAGCAGATGCTACATAGGGGAGAGCCTTCAATTACTGGCTAGAGCCAGCTACAGGCATACCTCACAGATATGGTAGGCTTGGTTCCAGACCACTGCAGTAAAGTGGATATCACAACTAAGCAAGTCATGCACATTTTTTGGTTTCCCAGTGCATATAAAAGTTATATTTGCACTATGCTGTAGTCTGTTAAGTATAGTCTATTAAGTATGTGTTTTTTATGTCTAAAAAGGCAATGTACATACTTGAACTTTCTGCGAGTCTTAATCTTTTTGCTTGTGGAAGTTCTTTTTTTGATGTCAATGGCTGTTGATGGATGGTGGTTGCCAAAGGTTGGGGTGGCTGTGGCAATTCCTTAAAATAAGACAACAGTGAAGTTTGCCACATTGACAAACTCTTCGTTTCGTGAAAGATCTCTCTGTAACATGCAATGCTGTTTGATAACATTACTCACAGTAGAACTTCTTTAAAATTGAAGTCAATCTCAACATCACCACTGCTTTATCAACTAAGTTTATGTAATACTCTAAATATTTTGTTGTCATTTCAACAATGTTCATAGTGTCTTCACCCAAGAGTAGATTCCATCTCAAGGAACCACTTTCTTTGATCATCTGTAAGAAGTAACTCCTCATCCATTCAAGTTTTATCATGAGTCATGTCATGTCTTCAGGTTTCTAGTTCTCTTGCAATTCAGTCATGTCTTCAGGTTTCTAGTTCTCTTGCTATTTCCACCACATCTGCCATTATTAATACTTCCTCCATTGAAGTCTTGAGCCCCCAAAGTTGTCTATGAGGATTGGAGTCAACCTCTTGCAAACTCCTGTTAATGTTGATATTTTGACCTCCTCCCAAGAATCACACATGTGCTTAATGGGATCTAGAATAGTGAATCCTTTCCAAAAGATATTCAATTTACTTTGCTCAGACCCATCAGACAAACAACTACTTATGGCAGCTATAGCCTTAGAAAATGCATTTCTTAAATAATAAGACACAAAAGTTGAAATTACTCCTTGATGATGGGCTGCAGAATCAATGTTGTGTTAGCAGGCCTGAAAACAACATTAGTCTGCTTGTATATCTCCATCAGAGATCTTGGGTGATCAGGTGCATTGTCAATGAGCAGTAATATTTTAAAAAGAATTTTTTTTTTCTGGCCAGCAGGTCTCAACAGTAGGCTTAAAATATTCAGCAAACCATGCTATAGACAGATGTACTGTCATCCAGGCTTTGTTGTTCCATATATATATCACAAGCAGAGTAGATTTAGCATAATTCTTAAGGACTCTAGGATTTTTAGAATAGTAAGTGAGCATTGGCTTCAACTTAATGTCACTAGCTACATTAGCACCTAACAAGAAACTCAGCCTGTCCTTTGAAGCTAGGCATTGACTTCTCTGTAGTTGTGACAGTCCTAGGTAGGATCTTCTCCCACTACAGTATAGGGCTGTCTTGTCTACACTGAAAAATCTGTGGTTTAGTGTAACCACCTTCATCAGTTTTCTTTGCTAGATCTTCTGGATAACTTGCTATAACTTCTAAATCAGCACTTGCTGCTTCACTTTGCACTTTTATGTTATGAAGACAGCTTCTTTCCTTAAACCTCTTGAATCAACCTCTACTAGCTTCAAACTTTTCTTTTGCATTTTCCTCAACTTTCTTGTCTTCACAGAATTGCAGAGTCGGGGCCATGCTCTGCAAATGCTGTAGCTGGTTTTTGTTTTGTTTTGTTTTTAAGAGACAGGGTCTCACTCTTTGTTCCCCAAGGTAGAGCACATTGGCATGATCATAGCTCACCACAGCCTCAAACTCCTGGGTTCCAGCAATCCTCCACTTCAGTCTTCCAAGTAGCTGGGATCACAAGTGTGCTCCACCACAACTGGCTAACATTTTTATTTTTGTGTGTGGAGATGAGGTCTCACAATGTTGCCCACACTGGTCTCTAATTACTGGCCTTGAGCAATCCTCCAATCTTGGCCTTCCAAAGTGCTGGAATTACAGGTGTGAGCTCCACCATGCCTGGCTAGTGGCTGGTTTGATCTATCCACAGCACTCAGCCCTTCTCCCTATCAGCAATAAGGCTATTTTGCTTTCTTATCATTCATGTGTTCACTAGAGTAGCACATTAATTTCCTTCAAAAACTTGCTTTTTGCATTCATAATTTGGCTCACTAGTGAAAGAGCCCTAGTTTTTGGTCTGTCTCAGCTTTTAGCATGCCTTCCTCGCTAAGCTTAATCATTTGTAGCTTTTGCTTTAAAGTGGAAGATGTGTGGCCCTTCCTTCCCTTGAACATTTAAAGGCCATTGTAGGGTTATTACTTGGCCTAATTTCAATATTATTGTATCTCAGGGAATAGGGAGGCCCAGGTAGATGGAGAGAGAAGAACATGTCAGTGGAGCAGTAAGAACACACATACAACATTTACTAATTAAGGTTTCCATCTTATATGGATGTGGTTTGTGGCTACCCAAAACAGTTACAATATTAATAGTAACTTCAAACATCACTGATCCTAGATCACCAAATAGATATAATAATAAAGAAAAAAATTGAAATATTTTGAGAATTACCAAAATGTGACCCAGAGACACAAAGTGAGCACATGGTGTTGGAAAAATGGCACTGATAGACTTGCTCATTGCAGGATTGCCATAAACCTTTAAGTTGTAAAAAATGCAATATCTGCAAAGCACAATAAAATAAAGCGTGCTGGTATGTTAAACCAATCTGTGTACAAAGTGTTAAGGGAACCAAATAAAGCTGAATTCAGGCTTTATTGGTGGCAGAAAGGAGGGAGTGGTAACTTCCATTTGGAGGATGAAGTCATGAAAGGATAGTCGAAGGCATGCTTGCATTGAGATTAAGATATGTGTTTCCCAGATGACAGAGGATAAGAGTGTTCCAGTTAGAGAGTGTGAGATGAGAGAGAAAATGATTCAGAGCTGCCTGGTGTAAGCTTGTGAATCTAAGCATTGGTTTGTATATTTGGACTATAGAGTGCAGGGGTGAGTTACGGCAAGATATAATAAAGAAGAAAACAAAGACCATCCCAAGGAATTTTAGTTAACAACATCATTTTCGACCTGGGGTTTCCCAAAAGGACTTGAGCAGGGAAGTATTAAGGTCAGACATAGTTTATAGCAGGGGTCCCCAACCCCTGTGACGTGGACTGATATCAGTCTGTGCCCTCTTGGGAACCGGGCCGCACAGTGGCAGGCAAGTGAACATTACGGTCTCAGCTTCACCTCCTGTCAGATAAGAGACAGCATTGATTCTCAGAGGAGTGTGAACCCTATTGTGAACTGCACATGCAAGAGATCTGTGTTGTGCACTCCTTATGAGAATCTAATGCCTGATGATCTGAGGCAAAACAGTTTCATCCTGAAACCATCTCCACCATCTGTGGAAAAATTGTGTTCTACGAAACTGGTCTCTGATGCCATTGGAGACCACTACTTCACAGGAAAACATCCCAACTATTTGGTAGAAAGGCCAGGTCTTTACTTTTGTACCATCATTTATCTCGTAGGACTATATGTTCCATTGGACCATGGCCCAGAATATATACTTTCATTGTCAATGATTACTGAAGACTTGGTCCCTTGAGTGCTTCATTTAGTGATTATTTTTTAAGGAGCAAATTGGAGAAAAATATTTATATGTTTAGGATTCTACTAGGTAAGGAATTCCACTGCAGTGAGTTTGCTTATTTTTTAGAGAATGTCAGAAAAAGGATTTTCACTATTTCAGTTCAGCTGCCTTTTCCATCTTAAGAATAAAAACTAACTTACTTTATTTAAACTAGTTTTTATGGTTTGTGTTTCTTCTAAGGGTAGACTTCATAACTGTATCTCATTCTTTCTTTTTCTTTCTACCAGGCCACCATAGCTTTGCCTTATGTGTGAGAGCTGTACTTGTTTCCTCTCTGATGAATCTCAAATTATCCAAACATACATTTATTTTTTAAGGGCGAGTCAAAGGAATGTCCATTTCTAATTTTCATTCCCTGTTCTTAATGCTGCTGGAATTATATTGTATTCTTATCTGGTCCTGGAGTCTTTGATTAGGGTGTCTTGAACACACCATGCCCTCTTACTAAGTTGGTGGTGTGCTGGCAGACCTTGAGCACACGGCAGTTTCATTGACCTATAATTTTCATTCTCGTGTTTGGACATTGCTTAATTTGATTGCTACTGCTCTACAGGCAAATAACCTTTTGAAGTCTTTTGTTGTTGAGCAGGTGATTTGAGTAATGGTGTACTGAGCATGGTCACGTGTTCAGTGCATTGTTTCTTCTAATGATACTCCATATCAAGAGGCATTTTAATCCTTTTCCATTTTACTTTAAACGTCATTGTTGAATTTTCTTCTTAGTCTTACATAGCTATAAATTTTTTTAAAAATGTTTTCTACTGGGCTGTTAATTTTATTTTTATAAATGCTATCCATTTTATAGTCAGTAGGCATTCAAAATGATTCAATGTCTTGTGCATACACATCCATGAAACTGAAATTTTGACTCCTCCAGTAATTAATTTGAAATGATTTTTTTTGAACTTAGCATTGGAATTTGCTTATTTTAGTACAAAGATTTTTATGTTGTCTTTGCACAAGGTGATTGTGCACTTAGAACTTTCTTTTTGTAAGGAGAGATTGGATGAACCTGGGATATTACTTCTTGATATCAGAATTTCATAAAATGTTAGACCTGTAGTATAATATCACCTTTTAAAAATCAAACTTAGTGAGATAGGTTTACTGGAGATTTTCTTCAAGCTTTTTATTATAAAAAGGATGGAAAAAACATGATATAAATTTATTTTATATATAGTAGCCTTGGGGCATAGACTCTGAGCATGGCTTCAGACTGAGGCACTGAAAATCTCTTCTTCATAATTTCAAAATCCAAAATGAAAAACTGAAATTTTTTCCTTAACTTCTTTGGCGGCAAAATCTGACCTGACCTGAGCACATTTGGTAGCAAAACCTGATCTGACCTACATGAAGCTATTTATAGTCTTTATTCATCCTACTTAGTGTGAGTATTCGTATGTTTTGCTGAAAAATTAAAAATTCTTTGCTTATGGGATGCTGCCCCAAGACACTGCTGGGGATGTTCATAATATTTATACATACCTTTCTAAGATGAAAAAGTTCTGAATTCCAAAGCTTGGCTGGCTGCAAGGATTTCAGATCATGGGTTGTGAGTCTGTATTGAGTTCTGAGCTGGGACTGGGAGCCAGTAAGGTTAGCTTGGGGTGAGAGGAAAGGGGCTTGTTTTTGTCCTTAATAAATTCCAGATAAAGTGGTGCTCTGTAATGCCAAGCACTATAGCAAAGGTCTGTAGTGCAGTTTTCAGTTTGATAGGAAAAATATTTCTAGAAGCACTCTAACAGAAAACTGCTTGCTTAATCATAAATCTGAACATTTGGACCAGGTGGTTTTCAAGATGATATTTATAAAGCTTGGTTTTTTAAAAACCCAGTGAATTTAATGAATTGTGATTTATCAATAATAAAAGGAAAAAAAAGAGTCCTGATTACTATTCTTGAAATTCTTAATTTTTTGTTGTTCATAATCATTTGATGAGGTTATAATAAATAACTCTGGTATATATTTTCTGAAAGAAAGGATATAGACTTGGGGGGGGATATAGACTTTGTTGTTTGAGTCATTGTACCTGCTTGCCAAGAAAATAATGTTAATCATATGAATAATTAATATTGCACGATTAGCACATACAATGGTGTTCTTTGTCATCTGTCTCAAATAAAAATTACCATCTATGGATATGACTTTTATGCACTTTAATTTTTTTTAAGTTTTTAATGCATTTTTTTTCTGTCTGTTAGATGATGTAATCTATCCCATGGCTATGTTAATAGCTAAAAATCTAGAAATTTCTTTCAACCTCTATTGATTTTACAACCTTTGTCTCTGAAATCCTCTGTCATTACCAGGGAAGTAACAGAAACAAAGCGTATTTAAACCATGGTGAAACGCTGTCTCTACTAAAAATACAAAAAATAAGCCGGGCATGGTGGTGTGAGCCTGTAGTCCCAGCTACTCTGGAGGCTGAGGCAGGAGAATCGCTGGAACCTGGAAGGCAGAGGTTGCAGTGAGCCAAGATCACGCCACTGCACTCCAGCCTGGGAGGCAGAGCGAGACTCCATCCCCCTACCCCACGGACGCCCCCCCTCAAAAAAAATGCTCCCTTAAGACATATTGTTAACATTTTTAGAGATGCCATTAATATACTAGCTTTAACCGCACCCATAAGAAAAACAAAACTTTAATCAATTATGAAGTTTTAATGCATAAGAAGAGTTTTGATAGTGAAATTTGGAACATTAAGCAATTTGCTGAATGCGGGCTGTCTTTGTAGACAGCCTTAAAACTTTCATCTTTCACTTCTAACTCACTAGTCTTTTAACTTATATATTCCATGAGATATGTTTGTTGGGCATTTCTACCAAGTGAGTGTTTTAAAATAAGCGTAATGATGCAAAACTATTTAATAGGTCTGTTTTATCATTTTGATTCTGCCTCAATGCCATACCATTGATTCCTTCCTTTATTTTAAGCATTTACTATTCTAGGTGCAAGGAATACGTGAGTGAACATGGCAGACAATAAACATACACAGTGCATAACTAATGCTAACTATCACTAGTTATCACTAGTTAAAATTACACAAGAGGCTGCTACAGTGGAGAGAGGCTAGGGCTCAGACACAACTCATGATCAGGGTAACCAGGGAAGGTCTGGCTGATATGACTCTTGAGTGGTGAGTGTGCTCAGTCACCACAGGGACTTGGGTCCACTCTGGAGAGAAGACACTGCAGGAGAAAGGAACAGCTTGGGAAAGGCCTTGTGGTGCTCAGGCTCTGAGGAAGAAACATCATTTGACCTCATCATGGACTCTCCCAGTTGGCATGAACTTTAAAGATTTCTTCACACAGTCCTCAAATGTTTATTTTTTCTTCCCAGAATCCAACCAATGTTTTGTGAATTTTAAATGTCACGAAAAATATTTTAGGGAGTTAGCTGGGGTTACATGATACCTGAACAATACAGCATCCTGTGAACTTTTGCTGAATGAATGAATGATGAACTTTTATTTTACTTTCCACTTTCCTTGTTAGCCACTGTGCCTTGTGTACGTGAGGAATTTTAAAACTTCTTGCAGGAAACCATATCTCTCAAGCCTCCATTTAACAATTACTTTCCCCCTTGGTACACAGTCTACTCCATAAAACAGAAATAAAAATATGTACATCAGAAACTTAAACCTTGATATGATGCTTATGCATGATAATTTTTGCAAATGATATCAATGAAGCTTATGAAATATTACCTTGGAATACAGGCTGCACCACTCCATGCATTTGTGTCATATTTAATGTCAGCATTTTGTGTGTACTTAGTGAAAAATTAAGCAATAATTATAGCAAACCACGCTAATTCCTTGAAACAAAGCTTAACCTCCAGATAATTTCTGAGAACATTGTGCAATTTCCCCTTGTTATTTTCATGATGCTAACTTATTTAGTTTTTACATACAGTGATTTTGCCACTAGATAATTTACCTTGGCATTTTACAAAGTTGAAAAATCTCTTTGGAATATTTTCATATTATCTTGAGTGATGATTTCTGTTTTTTCAAGCCAGTTCATTTTAACATAGCAGGAACATCAAAAATACAGAAGTTGAACCACGGTGGTCTATTAATGAAAAAGATTTTATGTATAATTACAGGTAATTAAGTGAATTGTGTATTCAAGCAAATATTTATGAGTTAACTTCAAAGTTTCTTTTTAAAAACAAAAGCAACTGTGGTTGTGATTTTATGGGTTCTCATCCCTATCCCCCTACAGAGATGCCTATCAGAAATTTAATGGATTTCCTCCTACTACAAATGTGGGGTTATTTCACTGAATCTGTTTTGGACAAATAGAGAAGTTCAGGAAACAGCTTGGTTTCAGACATTTGAAGTTCCCTGTTCTGACCCATTAAGCAGCACTTTTTCTCCATAACTGTTCTCTATGTCTTAAAGTTAAAAATTAAAGTTAAATGTCTTATAGTTAAAATTTAAAAATGTACAGGGCACTTATAAAGTTAGACTAGCAATATGCTCTAGATTCCAGCTTTTAAAAAAATTGCCACATATGGCTTTTGATGAATTCAATTATGTGAACGAGCTTGAAATAGGTGCTAGTACCAACTTATACCAACACATTAGTCCTTAATTGAGAAGTTTTCACTGTCTTTCATAGAATTTTGCTATTTTAGGGAATTTCTAGAACAAAGCTCTAAAAATGAAGGAATGACCTTGATATCATCAGAGTGTAAAAACTACAAAATATTAATTTTAATTGCTTAAATGACAAATTTTCTTTTAATAGTCCACTTGATGAAAGTGCTTTTAACCCAAATACCTTATCTTTGTATAAAAGGTTTTTTGGAGGTAAACTCTAGATATTATATATAAGCTATAAATATGCCAATTATATTTTTCTATCTCTCTCTCTCTCTCTCTCTCTCTCTCTCTATCTATCTATCTATCTATGAATGACAGATTCTCTGTCACCCAGGCTGGAGTGCAGTGGCGTGATCTTGGCTCACTGCAACCTCTGCCTCCCAGGTTCAAGCGATTCTCCTGCCTCTGTCTCCTGAGTAGCTGGGATTATAGGCACCCACTACCATACCTGGCTAATTTTTGTATATTTAGTAGAGATGGGGTTTCACCATGTTGGCCAGGCTAACATTTTTCTTTTTAGATAATTGATGTACTGATGTGGTTGTATTAAACTAATGTGTCAATATATGCCTTTTGTCTGCTACTTATAGAAATTTTCTAGAATCTTTAACATGGAGATTCTTCAAAACATTTTTTAATCATGGGCTTGTGGTCAAAAGAAAAATACTCTGCACGGTGACCTGGAAAGAGCAGAGAATGGAATCACATATATTAGAGTTTGAATTCTGTACAACTGTTTAAAAGCTATTCAAAGTTTAAATTACTTAAATTTTCTAAGTCCTTGTTTCTGTAAAATAGGGATATTTTGTCTACCTAGAGGCTTAATGTAAGGATTAGAAACAGTATATGTCAAGTAGCTAGCACAGTTTTTAGCAAAAAGTAGGCACGCATTCATAAGAATGAACGAAATAATGGCATTCACGGCAACTTGGATGGAATTGGAAAGCATTATTCTAAGTGAAGTAACTCAGGAATGGAAAACCAAACATTTTATGTTCTCACTCATAAGTGGAAGTTAAGCTATGAGGATGCAAAGGCTTAAGAATGATACAATGGACTCTGGGGACTCTGGGGAAAGGGTGGGGGGGTGGTGAGGGATAAAAGACTATACAATGGGTACAGTGTACACTGCTTGGGTGATGGGTACATCCACATCTCAGAAATTACTACTTATTAATGTAACCAAACACCACCCGTTCCCCAAAAACCTATTGAAAATTTTTTTTAAAAAGTAGGCATGGAGCATATAGTAACTATTGTTCTCATTAGTGTTAAAAGCATTGCTAGCATAAGAATAGATTTTGTGCTACTTATCACATTTGATAAGAAAGCAAATTTGGGGGCCTATAAATACAGGTCCTTGTCTCCCAAGTCAGAATTTTTGCCATCCTAATCTGACTTGCTTTATTTTCTTCTTTACAAATCAGAATAATTTGTTCCATGATGGTAAAAGTAATATGTAATGTTGATTCCTTCCTCCCTAATAAGAAAATTAGAAATTTGTCTTCCGAGCTGTACAAATATTATCTTATAAATTGCTTTAGAAAATTATATATTTAGTCTATCTCTAGGGAAATTTTGATTCTGGAACAAATTTGCAGAACATACTGAATTATATAATCGTAAAAGTTGGCAGAGATAGTTCTTAATATATTTGTGTAAGATTAACTTCTGATGATACATGTTAGATAGGATTTGGATTATTAACATAAGTATATTAGCATAATAGTGTATATTTTACACATATTTGTGTTCTAAAAATCCTTGGCACTCTCATTTATTTAGGAGGAGGGAATAGGGTGGTATATAAGAGAGAACTATGCACTGAGCGGTTCAAAGTCTTGGTTAGTTGTCTTGGCTGTGATGTAATAGTAGCAAGAAGTAGTGTGCTGCAAGGAATATGAGATTCAGAATCAGGTGATGTGGAATTTCCCATTGCCATTTATATGACCACACACAAATATCACTGTTTTCTGCCATGAATACCTAGCACCTACTTCAAATTGTTACAATCTTACATGCTTAAATTGCCACAACTGTTTGTATTTTAAGACAATATACCTGAAAATATAAAAATGTTCATTGAGTTTACTGTGTGACATTGAACTGAAACTCCCATTTTCTAATATCAGAAATGCGGTTGAATGAGATGATACTTGTGACCCTTATGGGTTTTAAGAGAGTACTACTCTATAAAAGACATTGAATTCATCTTTTCAAAGCAATGGGTAATAGGTGGGGTTTGCTGCATTGCTGTGTGTTTGCTGAAGGAGGTGCAAAGGCCTAGGAGAACCTCTTCTTTGTAGTTGCTGTCTTCCATTCAACATCTCTACCATTACAGTGTCTCTAACAATACAGCCACCTTGTTTACTAATTTGTGTTCTAGTTTTTGTATTTTTATCATTGAGATGCAAAGAAAACAAGAAACGTTTCCTGATCTTTTCAAGTAGAATTTCAATTGCCATCCTATATTATATTTAATAACAACAATGCAGTGAAGTGTTTTGAATTTTAAAATCGTTTTTAAAAGAACATTCTGTTTAATGTCAAAGTAGTTGGACCCTTTTATGTCTGGGCCTTTTATAGAATTTCCCTCTGGGGCATTTTGTCAATTGCTTACATGTAGGTCATGGGCAATTTGTCATTCTTTTTAAATTGTGACAAAATACTCATAACATAAAATTTACTATTGTAATAATTATATATTGTATTGCAAAATACATTGGTTACAATATATATTTAAATATACAGTTTAGTGGCATTAACTATATTCATGATGTTGAGCAACTATCACCACTCTTTGGTTCTAGAACTTTCACACCCCCAACAAAAGCCCTGTACTCATTAAGTCCCTCCAAATTCCTCCCTCTCCCCAGGCTTGGGCAACCACTCATCTGTTTTCTTTCTCTATGTATTTTCCAATTCTTGATGTTCCATATGAATGGAGTCATACAATATTGTCCTTTTGTGTCTGGCTTCTTTCACTTGGCATGTTTTTAATGTTCATCCATGTTGTCACATTTATTAGTGCTGCTTTTCTTTTTTTAGCTGAATAATATTCCATTGTATGGATGTTCCACATTTTGTCCATCTGTTGATGGACATTTGGGTTGTTTCTATTTTTTGCCTATTGTCAATAAAGTTTCAACAAACATCCTGTATAAGTTTTTGTTTCAACACCTGTTTCCAGTTCTTTTGGGTATATACCTAGGAGTGGAATCAATGGTCATATGGTACAGTGGTCCCCAAATTTTTTGGCACCAGTGACCAGATTTGTGGAAGACAATTTTTCCACAGACCACGGCAGTGGGGGAGGGGGATGGCTTTGGGAAGAAACTGTTCCACCTCAGATCATCAGGCATTAGATTCTCATAAGGAGAGCAACCTAGAGCCCTCGCTTGCACAGTTCACAACAGGGCTCATGCTCCTATGAGAATCTAATGCCACAGCTGATCCAACAGGAGGCGGAGCTCAGGCAGTAATGCTCACTCCCCACCACTCACTCCTGCTGTGTGACCCAGTTCCTAACAGGCCACAGACCAGTGCCAGTCCATGGCCTAGTATTATACTTCCATGTTTAACTTATCTAGGAACTGCCAAGCTGTTCTCCTCTGATAGATTTCTGTACTTTGATTTTTATTGCATTAAATATTTTACTGTTTTATTACTTATCTAGTCACATTACATATTACTCTTTTGGAAGATTTTGGGTAAAATATAGTAAAAATTTTGTATATATTCATCATAGAGATATGGAAAGAGTGGGACTGGATGTGTGCATAAAGACAGTGACACTGTTCTGCTGCAAATAGAGAGGGGATCCCTGCATGAGTTTTTAGTCAATGGCAGCAGGTGCATTCCAGAGCACTGGAGACAAGTGAAATCACTCTGGTCACATTCCTGTTGAGGACTTTGTAATTGAAGTATAAACTTTGAACAGTGGCAAAACTGAGAAGACTTGCAATTCCTGTTACATCCCATAACACAACACGTCAACTGATCCAGAACAGAGGGCATAAGATAGAACAGTAGTCCAGAAAAAAAAAATTTACAGCAGGCCAGAAAATAAGATAGTGCACTTAGCTACAGCTGGCTTAAGGTTTCTTCTCGAGAGAAGTAATTTAGAGGTTTAAGATATATGCCTTCTGTTCTGCATGTTGGTTAACTTAACCATGGCTCAAATAGTATGTAATTCTCATTTTCTAGTAGAAGTTCAGTTATCCTCAGTTGATTCTCTTTTAATGTCTGAAGTCAGAGGATGCCCCTGAGCGATGTTATAAAGAGGTTTCTGAAGCAGGTGGGCTGTGACTGACAACTGCAGCCACGGCTTTGGCCCACAATTTTGGGCAGTACCAGGTGAGCTATACCACTGGGAATTTCCTTTCATAAAGGCCTGATGAATATGTGACTGTAATGGGGAAGTTGACATCAAACAATTATTTACTGCCTTGATCACTGCAGGTGCGAGAGAAGTGGAGGAAACGTATTTGCTCATGAATCACATGAGCTTTACAGACAACACGGGAAAATTCCCACATATCAGGGACCCAGATCTCTTTTGGGTGGGGTAGGTTTTTTATTTTCATTTTTGCTGGTACCCAACCTTATAAAAATATGCAGTTAGTGCAAATTATTCCACAGTCTACCGGTCCAAACTGGTGTTACTCCATAGGGTACTTTCTAGTCATGACATATGCTACAATATTGAAGATTTAGAATGACCTATTCAGAAGAACCACCCAAGTTTCTCTTATGGTCTTCAGATTCAAAATACAATGTAGCCTTCATACCTGAATGCTTTTAAATTTGTTCTTGCCTTATATTTATTCATAACTAAAAAATTTTGTAATTTCTTTTTTTTTTTTCATTTTTAATTTTTGGAGACAGGGTCCCACTCTGTTACCCAGGCTGCAATACAGTGGCTCCATCATGGCCCACTTCAGCCTCCAACTCCTGGGCTCAAGTGATCCTCCCACCTCAGCCTCCTGAGTAGCTGAGACTAAAGGTACACACCACCACACCCAGCTAATTTTAAAATTTTTTATAGAGATGGGAGTCTCACTATGTTGCCCAGGCTGGCCCCGAACTCCTGGCCTCAAGCTATCTTCCTGCCTCAGCCTCCCAATATACTAGGATCATGGGTGTGAGCCACTATGCCTGGCCAAGTTTTGTAATTTCAATTCTAATAGGATATATTCCAATAAAATCTGATCTCCTTAACATTTTCTTAAAATTTCTTGCTTTAAATTTGTTTATAACTGGAAGTTTTGTCTTTTTTTTCTTGTAAATGTGTATCTTATTCCCAGCCTGCTTCTGTAAGAATTTTGTATTCCGGTTCCATTTTAAAACAAAAGAATTACAAAGCTGAAAAGTTGAGAATATTTCTGCGGAGAGAATCAACTTGGAAGCTATTTCATCTTTTTATTTCTAAATACATTTTTCCCTAAGTCTCTTTTAGGGTCTTACATGACACAGTATATTGATTCATGGCATTAATATGACGTAATGTAACTTTTATGTAGTGTCTAATAATTATTCAAACTGTGTATAATTATCAGGATGACAAATATACATAGTAATGTATGATTGATTTTATCAGGAAAATAAATTTGTTTTTAGGTTGTTGCAAAAGTATTGTGGTTTTTGCTATTATTTTTAAGTAATAGAAGAAAATTCTCTTTGGAATTCACCTTGACACATGAAGATGTCAGCATCTATTGGATGAAGTTTGGATTTTTAAATGAAATTCATAGTGGTTTTTGGCTCATCATCTACTTTAGAATGCGTTCATTTACTTCCTTTATTTTTGTGCTACAAAACCTGATACCATTGCAATTTTTGGCTTCATCGTTTTGAAGTTGGTCAGCAGCAAACAGATATCATTTGTAAAAAGATGCTACAGCAAAGAAAGGCTAGGATTTTGCACTATAGGCTCGTTCCTTGAGCTGCCACCAGTTTGGAGCCCAGCAGGACCACCTGTGCTTACCTGCTTTTATGGTGCAACACGCTGTCTTGGGTTCCCTGGGTGCAGTCCTGTCCCTGTTCTCACGGAGATTGCAGTCTCATGGGTTGACTACTTTTGAATTTTACTTAGAGAAAGGGCTCTAAGTGATATGGTTTGAAAAGGGTAATACATGAAAAAAAATAAAAAGCATAGCTTAAGACCAGGAAGAACACAGACTTAAAGATGCATTTTGTGCTACGGTGTATCCGAAAAAGGGGAGAAAGCTTATTTTGAACCCTGGTGGCAAATTCATATAATCAAAAGCCAAAGAAGTAATAGAATTGAATAAATTGGAGCCAGTCTTGCCAACTTTTAATGATTATTTAAGAAAAGCCAGAAATCTAATTTCTATGTGAAAGCTCTTGATGCTGATATATTGAAACTAATATTTATTTAAAAACTTAGCATGGGTCGAAACAACCAACCAATCAACCAGCACAGTCCTTGGACTCCAAGTCTGTAACTGTTTTGAACTGTGTTATAAAGGGCTAGTTACCATAATCAGTTATCACTGAGCAGAACATTGCAACTGAGTTCCTATGCAGAGAATCTTTGTGGTAAATGCTTATCTAATATATACCTATCTTCTTTTCCTTTATTGGTTTTCAAAAAAATTTTTTTTTACTCTTTTAATTGTTCAAATACTGATTTCAGTTTTCACCTGCACCTCCTCCCCCTGCCCCAGGCAATGCCTCTTAGAAAAATGATTTAATGAGCACTGGCTGCATTGTGTTCCCCAAGGCACTGAAGAGATAATTCTGAGTAATAGAAGGAATACAGAGACCGTAGCTGAAAAAATCTGGATAACACCTGAGCAGCTCAGGTGCTATAAATGGAGGTAGAATTTCAGATTTCCAAATTAGTACATATCAGCAGGTATTTATTTTATTAAAAATATATTATGAATTAACTTTCAGAAAAATAGAAGATGAAATTAATATTTTCTGGATCCCTTCTATGTGCTGGGTATAGTCTATGAGATTTATGTAAGTTATCTCATTCTTAAGTCCTACAGCAAACCAATGAAGTGTTTTCTTCGTTTTTTCACTAGTGATCAAGCTTAACCTAAGAAACGTGTCTAAGGTTACCCAGTGGGTATAAGGCAGACCAAGGATTCTAGCCTTTCAGAATCCAAAGCCTAGTATCTTCTCTCTTGCCCTTTTAGCACTTCCCCATATTGGGGAAGTTTGCCATTTAGACGGTGTAATTAAATTTCAATAATTGTAATGTATCAGTTGGTATTATCACTGTATTAGTCCATTCTCTTGCTGCTGATAAAGACATAGCTGAGACTGGGCAATTTTCAAAAGAAAGAAGTTCATTAGACTTACAGTTCCACATGGCCAGGGAGGCCTCACAATCATGGTGGAAGGCAAGGAGGAGCAAGTCACATCTTACATGGATGGCAGCAGGCAAAGAGAGAGCTTGTGCAGAGAAACTCCCATTTTTAAAACCATCAGATCTCATGAGACCCATTCACTATCACAAGAACAGCACGGCAAAGACCCACCCCCATGATTCAATCATCTGCCACCGGGTCTGTCCCACAACATGTGGGAATTATGGGAGCTACAGGATGAGATTTTGGTGGGGACATAGCCAAGCCATATCAACCACAAAGTGAAGGAAGCAGGAACACCTGCTTTAGTAGATTTAGCAAAGCTTTAGTAGATTTAGTTATTTACACTTTATTACTACATACAGCAAATTTCCAAGACTCTACAGAAAACTAGGTTCATAAAAACAGTTCAAATCTCACATATTGAGAGTTCATGACTGATACATGAACAGCAGTAGTAAGTAAATCTATCTTCACTAAAGTGCAATACCAAATTCACAAGGTGTCCAAGATCCTTAACAAAAACATATGCTTGTACTTTGTAATTATCCATAAAACTTTAAAGCCGGTGATGTTTATATTTATTGTTGTAATAAAAGTATTTTGTTGAAATCTCACATATGTATATTTTAGTAGGTTGTGAAATCTGAGACATGGATATTTAAAAAGTGTTATGCATTCAATCTCATTAAATAGTTGAGAGCAGCACAAAAACTAGCTTACATTTTATAATCATAGACTAGAAGATACATGAAGACTCCTATTTCTAATTGTAGATTAACAAGAAATGAATACGAATATCATGTTTTCTCAGGTCTAAGTGATATAATATCTTGCTGTCTCTGAAATTGGAGTGTATCTTATAATTGATAAAGTCTTATCCTTGGTATTGTCCAGGCGGCAGCCTTGATGAAGTTGTCATTGCTCTCATGTGTGCAGGCTTGGTTGTTACTGCAGGTAGTATGATTGCAATGCCTCAAAATTCTAGTTAACAAACAAAGATCCTTGAGAAAGGAATTTTCAGACAGTAGGTTGGAAGAAGTTCCTGGAGACAGTTGTGGAGCACATTAAGAAATGCTGCATCATCTCCCATATTGATGGCACAGAGGTTGATGTTACATGTGAAACAAGGCATTGATGACTTGAAGTCAAGTCACTGATGACTTAAAAGAGTAGGACTCTGAATATGAGGAAGTATTAAGAATACCTTAACCAGTTTATTTTACTTATTATCTTCCTGTTTTACATGCATATAAAGGTCATATGAGATAAAAGTCTCTATATAAATGAGCCTAATTTTTCAAAAAGACTAAATTTGAAAGTTCGTGTGATAATCAATTCAGTCATAATTTGACAGTGTTTTTCTTTGTGTTAAATTTCATAAGCAATAGTATTTCATAAGCAATAGCATCTTACATGTGATTAAACATAGTAGTAAATAACACTTCAAATTAAAATTCAAAGCTCAGAAATAATTTATTTTCATCACTAAAATTAGAAACTTAATAGTGTTGTTTGTTTGTACATACGTATCTTCTTTTAAATTTTTGTGGGTTAATTTGTAAATGGCATCCCAAAAGTCAGCAGTGTGTACTAATTTAAATTTTTAAGTAAGAGAAAATCAAAAGTAGAAACATAATTGAATGGCCAAAAAATTAATTGGTTCTCACTTGGATTCCTTCTGTAAATGTTTCATCAATAGTGGCCCTTTCTACTATTTTCAATCTGATTCTTATTTTTTAAAACAGTTGTTCTTTGATCTGTTATTGAATGTATTGACCATGCCTTTTCATTTTGAATCTGCACTTTTAAAATATTACAGTGATAGATATCTTTGAATATTCAGATTCTAAATTCATGTATAAAATACTGTTATATTGAAAAAGCAAGAAAACAAAAAATCCAAACCAGGCACTTTATTGTGTGATATATTGAAAATAGAGCCAGTATCATGACATTGGTAAAATATGCAATTGAAGACATAGGATATGTTTAACTTAACTTTCGTGCATAGAAAATCCTTGATAAGGATACACTAAACCATTTTGTAAATTGTAGATATATTGAAGTGATGGAAGCCTCACTCCTGAAGAGACATTGCATAATATTTGGAATGATATGGTTGATGTATTAAGTAGAAGTTACAAAAAGCCATAAAATCTAGTGTATGAGTAAAAATCAAAAGCAAAAACAAAAAAACTTCCCAGTTTATGAAAAACTCGCAAAGTAAAATTCACTTCATTATAGCAATGACTTCTCCAAAGATATATTAGCTACCAGAATGTGCTGTGTTCATGCTTTTCTGCTGAATTTAAAAGGCAGATGCATAATTGTAAAGTTAAATATCATTTATTTTTTAATCTTTATACTTTCATGCTGCCATTTTGTTTTATGTTTTTTTAGACAGTGCATTTTACTGTCTTTTAAGAATACAAGAAATATACCTTGTCATGAAAATACCAGAAAAATACAAAAAAAAGAAAGAAGAAATTTATATAGCCATTTAAAAAATTGTTTTTAGTGTTTTAGACTTTTTAGAAATTTACATCTTTTCTATACTCTTTTAAAAACTCTAAGCATATATATTTTCCCTTTCTTCTAATAAAAATGATATATTCACCTGAAAAATTTCAAGATACATTTATATCAAGCTTTAAAGGAATCACACACGGCAAATGCCTCTTAGTTACTTACAGGAAAGGAATCTAAAAGCTGCTTACGTATCTTAATCAAGCCTATGCATCCCTAAGACACATGGATATTTTTACACATTATTACATTTATATAATCATAAATATGCAATATATTAAAATATATACTTATATAAAGATATGAATGTCATATTTTTATCATCTTTTAATAACAAAAATGGTGTGATTTATATATGATTTTACTGTTGTGATTTTTAGTTTCAATAATTTTCATATGAAATGGCAGGTTACTGAACAGGTCTGTTCTTTCAGTTTGAATTATTCTAGTTCACTTCAGTGAAAACAAAGCTTCCTTATGGAAGCACGGTAAATACTCTTGCTTATTTCTTTGAAGGCATTCCATGTCTTCTACTCTTCTTGATAGCATGTTCCTTCTAGGTACCTGGTCAAACAACCCAGAGTAATATGCCACCTAGTGACTCTATAAAGAATTCACAACTTTCAATCAATAGTCCATCATGCATTAAAGCCATTTCACAGAACAGGTCTTTTTTCAAAATGCCTTCTATGTACCTGTATATGTACTGCTTTGGATCTCCTCTTTCATTTATATTTCCAAATGTCAATTATGATATTCATATTTGGATTTGATATAAAACAATTTCAACATATAATTTCCATTCCTCCTGAAGTAATAAATTTGATAGTCCTCAACAAAATCCAAGTTAAGTGGCCAAATTGCCTAGAATTCTGGGCAGATTCATCTTTTTTGTGTCTGGAATATAGTTAAGTGCTTCAGTGAGTTAAAATATGTTATAAGCACTAGTTCAGTTAATTATGTACCTTAGAAATAAGTACTAGGCCTTTTCCCAGTGGTAGAAGTAAGGGGATTGTTCTCTAAACAGCACGCACATTAGTTGTAAGAAAAATGTTGTGTTATAGTACTTATACTGTTGAAGAATAAGAATAAAATATTAAACTGCAGTAAATTAATAGCAAGAACATTATACAACATTTATCCCTGTTGTAAAGTTTGAATCATAAGCAGTAAGCCAAATATTAATTATTAATATTCTAAACTACAGCTTTTGAAACCTATTTCAATGTTATTAAATATTTTAAACTCATGGTGTCTAACATTTCCTGGAAAACCATGGTGTTTTTGTGTACACCCTGGTCAACATGATGGTGTGTGTGTGTGTGTGTGTGTGTGTGTGTGTGTGTATGAAACATGCCCTTCTCTCACTCATTTGTATAGCAATTATTGATTACCTTGGTTTCCTTAATAATTCTATCATTCAGAAGGACTGGTAATAAAGGCTTGGTTTCTTACTTAATTTCCATGGGAATTGGAAATGCCCACAATATTCCAATTGAGGAATTTAACAATTACACATGTCTGTTGTGCATATGATTTGGATTTTGGTATCAAGTTGTGGATTAAGTGACCAGAAGCTGTAAATTCTTATTATAGAAAGCCCTGAACTCTCAGCTTTAGCTTTCCTAGCCATAATAGTGGGATAGCATGATGTCTTGTCTACCTCATGATATTGTTGTAAGAATTAAATGAGATTGGGAATGGGAACTTTTTCTATGGTTTATAACCATATAATTTACATAGAATGTAAATTATAATAATCCTATACTATAGTATTTTAGGAATTAGTTATGCATTAGAATGAAGGAATAAACTATTGCAATCAATGGGAACTAGTAAGGTATATTTAACTACTTAAGTCTGTAAGTGAGGAATGTTAATAAATCAGGACCCAACCCTTATTTTGAACTTTCACACTTAAAATATTTGGGAAATATGGACGGGTGCAGTGGCTCATGCCTGTTATCCCAACACTTTGGGAGGCCGAGGTGGGCAGATCACTTGAGGTCAGGAGTTCGAGACCAGCCTGGCCAACATAGCGAAACCCCGTCTCTACTAAAAAAACAAACAAACAAACAAACAACAACAAAAAAAAACACGCACACACAAAATAGCTGCACGTGGTGGTGGGTGCCTGTGATCCCAGCCACTGGGAAGGCTGAGGTGGGAGAATCACTCGAACCTGGGAGGCAGAAGTTGCAGTGAGCCGAGATCATGTCATTGCACTTCAGCCTGGCTGACAGAGACTCGTCTCAAAAAAAAAAAAAAAAAAAAAAAAAGGAAATATTTAAAAATGGGTTTGAAATTCATTTGATTATATAAGACAGGTATTTTGATATTTTCTGAAACTATGTGTTATTTATTGTTGGGTATTATGAAAATTCTCTGTGAACGTTTTCAAATACTTTGGAAAATTTTCCTCTTTGGGAGAAAATGATGAGAACCTGTCCTCAGAGCAAATGGTGCTTATTATGCTGTTTCAGACTTGTGTATTTCCTTTGCAGTATCTTGTAATTTTAACTAATAATTTCTACTGAAAGGAAATTTGTGTAGTTTTTTTTTCTTAGAAATTAAATAAAACTTAGGGCTATGATGTCCAGATGGCTCCAACCTTCTATATTGCTTGCGGATCAGTTTGTAAAACAGGGTTTCATACTACTTTGAAGAGTTTGAATAGGTAACTGCTTGTCTTTTGTTCTATCCTCTTCCTAAATATGTAGTTAATTTGCTTGATAAGGGCAATTCTCCTCCCTATTCCCCACCTCCCGCCCCTTCTCTCTGTCTCTCTGTCTCTGTCTCTCTCTCTGTCTCTCTCTCTCTCTCCACCACCACCCTCCCCACCCTCCCCCGACAAGGCAGGTGGATCACCAGGTCAGGAGTTTGAGACCAGCTCTCTACTAAAAATACAAAAATTAGCAGGGCGTGGTGGCGCATACCTGTAATCCCAGCTACATTACTTGGGAGGCTGGGGCAGGAGAATCGCTTGAACCCACGAGGTGGAGGTTGCAGTGAGCCGAGATTGCGCCACTCCAGCCGGGCAACAGAGCGATACTCTGCCTTAAAAAAAAAAAAGAAAAGAGAAAAGGACCGGGCGCGGTGGCTCACGCCTGTAATCCCAGCACTTTGGGAGGCCGAAGCGAGTGGATCATGAGGTCAGGAGTTCAAGACCAGTGTGGCCAAGATGATGAAACACTGTCTCTACTAAAAATACAAAAAAATTAGATAGCCACAGTGGCAGGTGCCTGTAATCCCAACTACTCAGAAGGCTGAGGCAGAAGAATTGTTTGAGCCCAGGAGGTGGAGGTTGCAGTGAGCCAAGATCACGCCACTGCACTGCAGCCTGGGGGACAGAGCCAGACTCCTCAAAAAAAAAAAAAAAAAAAAGAGTTGCATTGAGGGAACTGACAAGATGAGGAAGCAAAGACAACATTAGTAGTAGTTGAAAGTATGCCTGATTTCAAGTTCAGGCTCTGACGTTTACCAGCTGTGTGATCTTGGACAAATCACTTTACCTCTTTGTGATTCCATTTTAACTTTTGTAAAATGAGGTTAATATTATCTACTTTATGGAATCACTATAAGGATTATGAGTTAAAACGTCACCTGGCACTGGGAAGCACTATGAGAGGATCTGCCTCTCAGAGAGTGGCCTGATGTTGTAAACTTTCTTGATCTTTTCTTTTAATTTGAATGTTTATTAAATATGGTTTCATTTTTAATGAAATTATTGTTTTAATGTAATTATTGTTTTTCCTCTGTGTGTACGTTCCACCTCTTTGCAGAAATTAAGCTCAGTTGCTTGTTGTAGGAGAGGCCACAATGTCTAAAGGAAGTGAAATTGCAGGAATAAATAGAGCAGTTGAATGTAATGGAATGTTGGTTATTGCTAAGTTAAAATCAGTACAGAATATACTGGAATAAGAATTTACCCTAAAGTCATGCAAAACTCCTAGTATTTACCTTAAATTTTTAAGTGGCTAGTCATTTCTGTAGATCCTTTTAATTTCAGTGATAAGCTGTAAATTCAATTGCTTTCAGAAGGATAAAAATGGAATAAAGAATTGCAATAATATTGCATGGTAACTATAATTGTGAATGTGGAAGTACCCTGTAATTATAAAAAGACTATCCAGACTTGGCACCATGGCTCACGCCTATAATTTCAGCTCTTTGGGGGGCTGAGGCACGAGAATCACTTGAGACCAGGAGTTCGAGACCAATCTGGGCAACATAGTGAGACCCTGTCTCTACAAAAAATGAAAAAATTAGCCAGGCGTGGTGGTGCATGCCTGTAGTCCCAACTACTCAGGAGGCTGGAGTGGGAGGATTGCTTGAGCCCAGGAATTTGAGGCCACAGAGAACTATGATTGTGCCACTGCCCTCCAGCCTGGGTGACAGAGTGAGACTTTGTCTCTAAATAATAAAAAGACTATCCAGATGTGGGTTATTATTATCTGTTGTATCTTTGCCTTCTGCAGAGGAGTCTTGCTTTCTGGAAGACATGGCAAAGATTAACATGCTGGTTTGAAGAGCAAGTTATCTCTCAGTCCCTCTGGGCTGAGGCCTCCTTCTGAAAACTCATTATAGCATTATCTTTTCTTGTAAGTGGTTGATAGCACAGGCTTAGCATTGTGACAATTATATAATTTTAGTGATATAAACTGAGGTGATACAGCCATTGTGCAATGTCCTTAATTTAAGAAAATCTAAATATCATATAACCAGATTTTAATTTATAGTGCCCTCTGTATGTCTATCCTGATCTTTTGACCTTGTGAGTCAGATCTAGATATACAATATTCTTTCCTTTGACTTGATAAATATTTTAGACTAGATCTAGTATTTCTTTCAATCCCTTGAAAATCTTACACATTCATGAGAATTACAAGAACTGTTCTTGCCATCATACTTGCAGGCTTGAAGGCTTCTAGAATTTTTTTTTTTCAAGTTTTATAACCAAGGTTTATAATACTTGCTAGCACAAAATTGACTAGAAACTCTATGAAGTATTTGTAGAACTATTTTTTTTTTCACTTGACTTAGAACCACAGAATTTCAATTCTGGAAGTACCTTCGCAAGACATTTAGTTCAATAAAAGACACCAATATGCTCCCCAGAGATACATAGCTGGAAAACAAGATGAAATTGCAATCCCTGGACAAATAATTTCTGACACTGCTAGTTTTCAAGTCTCTCTTTTCTGTTCTCTCCCACAACTTTGGTATCTTTCTTGTATGATTTGGCTTCCATCTCTTCTTCGGTTCCATCATGTCTTTCTAAAAGCATCCCTAGGTTTCCTTTACAGTCTTTTATCAATCCTCTTCCCACCCTAGCATCATGACTGTTCGTCATGACTTGGATTTACTATTTTACGGGTCTTTCGTACTTACTGATTATGGTTGTTTAACTTTTTTAAAACATCAGCGTTTGTTACAAGTTATAAGGTTGATATATTAATATATTATTAATGATATTAATGATATTAATATGATATATTAATATCATCATATATATTGATATATCAACCTTGTAACTTGTAACAAACAAGCGTGTTACAAGAGCCTCCTGGGGAAGAATCAAGAAGGGACAATCTTAGCCAAGATAACATGGCACAACACTCCATTTCTGAAAATATTGTCCACACCCTAAAATGACTAGTTCACTAGCAAGTCACGTAACTACACATCTACCACTGAATTACTTGGGGATTTTAAATGGATTTGTGTTAAAATATTATTTGTTGAGATAAAGCTATATGGAAATTTACAAACATTGGTGATGAATATTTAGACTTCTTCAACTGTCCTAGGTTAAGGAGTACAATAGATTAACACAAACAAAATGATCAAGACAGCCTTATAAATGAGAGAATATGGCTAGAACTTACTAATTTTACATTATTTTGATATCTGTATGTGTTGTTTTAGATTAAAATCTAAGTCTGTCACTTTAGAGTGAGCTGTCTAATAATATTTTCATATGTGTAACTGCCAGTTAGAGATAACTTGAAGTTCAGTGCAAAGTCATTATGTTTTAAAGGAAGAATTTGTTAACCTGTCAGAGTTTGAAGGTTATTAATGGTGATTAAATATAGGGGAAAAATGGAAAGCCATATTTCAAATGAGGTACTGAAGAAAGCAGAAATGCAGCAAGGGTGGCAAAGGAGAATGTTAAATTATTTTATACATTTAGGATTCAGTAATCATGTTTTCTTTACTCTTCTTTACTTCCCAGAGACCATAATTACATTCTAATTTAAAACTCTTATATAACAGCATCAACATCAGATAGTCTGTTGAGTTAAAGGGTATTATCTCAAAATGGGTTGAACTATAACAAGACTATTTCCTGCCAGGACACATTGAGTGGGCTCTCAGAATAAAACATATATGGATATTTACTGATGCCTGCCCCCTTCTCTGGGTTGCCTTCTGGATGGTGTTTTCTATACAGTACATTTTGCTTTCTACAAATTTCTGAGCATACAACATACCAGTGTCTAGATCCTACTGAGTGTTTTGCACTGTAGCAAGCCAGGCAGAGAGGAATAGCCCTGTCTCACATTCCATTGTCTTTCCCCTTGAGGAGTTTACATTCTTATTGAAAGGATGGTAAATGAAGCAACAAAAACAATAACACAAGTAGCTTTTTAAGTCAAATTGAGGCATAAACTGTATGTCCTATAGAAGTTTAGAAGAGAAAAGAATTGAGTCTGGACAGATTGACTAGGGAAAGCACCATGTTGGGATTTCAGGTAAACTTTGAAGGTTTTGACAATTGTAATTAAGTAGGTGGGAGAAGGTGGGCATTGTGAGAAAATGGAATTTATATCTCAGGAAATGAATGATTGAAAATTTTAGATTAAATTTTATGAGATTAAAAATATTTAAGAATAAATACATGTGCATGACATAAAAATAAAAATGTATAAATAGTGGGTACCTATCCAGTGACAGAGAAATCCCTCCCCAAAGAGGCAATCACTGTTACCAATTCCCTTTCAGAGATAGCCTGTGTATACAAAAATGCGTGTATGTGTGCCTATCTGTCTGTATTTTTTTTCCCTGGAACTGACCTTTTCCATGAAGAGATACCTTGCTCTTCACCACAGTTCAAGTCAATATATGAAAGTGCTTACTTTATTTAAATACTTTAGCCACTTGCCTATTAATAGACATTTGGGTCACTTCCAATCTTTAGCTTTTACAAATGTTGCAGTAAATATCTTATACCTATATCTTTGTGCATATCAATGTTTCTGTGGTATACATTCCTAGAAACAGTAATCTAGGGGCAAAAGATGTATACTCTAAATTTATAGATATTGCCAAATTTCCACAGAGTATCTCCCAAATTGTCTCATATTTCCTCTCAGTCATATATGGGACATCTTTTTTCCCTACAGCTCTGCCTTCACATATATTTGTCAGACTTTTTGATATTTGTCAATGTGAAAGGGAAAAATATATTTCATTGTAGTTAAAATGTGTGTTTCTTAGTTTCATGAGATTCTAAGTAATGTAGATAGCACAATCCCTTAAGAACTATTTAAAATATGACATTTTACTAGAAAGATTACTTATTGGATACTTAATGGTTTCAGTAACAGCTACAAAACCATACTAAGGACAAGCTGAATCATGTTGGGTATGTAGGGTGTTAATTACCTTAGTGTTGTTGCTGTACATTTTTCTGGCTCCCACAGCTTTAAATATCATTAAAATAAGTAAAAGAAAACGTAATGGTTCAAACCTCAACCTGGCGCCGAGTGGGCTCTCAACGGCTTGAATTAATGACTCAGAGAATGAATGGGAATCTTAACCTTTAGAAAGGTGAGATTTCAAGGCAGGAGAGATAAACCTCACGTTCTGGTTTTGTTCTCTGATTATCTAATTGTTTTAATTCTCTCTCCATCCAAAGACTAATCAAGGGCAGAATGAAGAAATATGCATTATATTATCCTTAGTGTCCTGAAATAATAAATGATGTACTTTATTGATCAAATGGCTCTGGATTTCTTTCTGATTTTTTCCCCTTTCTTTTTATCCACATCTGCTATAAGGTATTTTTAAAATTAATAAACCTGCGGGATTTGTCTTCTTAGTAGAAAAACAAAAACAAAATAAAACCAAAAAACCCAACCCTGCTTATAAAAGAGAATACAGCCAATCCAAACATTCTTAGCATTTTTTCATGTTGTAAAGTGGTGTATTGAGGGAATGTCATTCCTAAAGTAAGGAAGATTAAGGTTGGATTTGGGGTAAATTTCTGCTACTGTAAATGTAATGCAGCATCTCAGTCTCAATAAAAGAACCGGACAGTTCCTGAGGGTGCAGACTCATGTAGGACTCATATATATATATTTTTTTTATATTTCTTGGAAGTACCATCAAATGAGTCCAAAATTCACAGGAAGGAGATAAAAGGATTAAAAAGATAAAGGATTAAAAAAAAAATACAGCCAAAGGGTTGGTAATTGGTGTGTCGTGTTCACTAGTATGAGGGGATGTGAGAGGATGTTTCTTGGCTCAAGCATCTTATTCTCAAACTACAAATGTGTTTACAAATTAAGAGCACGCTAATCTATGGCAGCTCAGTCCCAAGGAAGTAGATTTTAGTTTTTAGTGCTCAGAAATGAAGGATTCCCACAAGGAACTTTGCCTACTGTACCAAAATAAAAGGATCATCACAAATAAAGCAATAATTCAGTTACCTGCTCCTGAATAAAAGTCTCTGCTTTATTTTTAAGCCAAGTACAGTGATTTCCCAATTTAGCTTTTTGGGAAAAGCCTGTCAGGATGCTATGACAATCCTCATTTTCCTTCCCCAAAGGAACTCCCTCGTTTGCCAAAACCATATTCTAGCCTAGTAAGTAGTGAGACTTCATCTTTAGCCACACTTTTAGGAGTACTCTAGAGAGTCTGGGTGTTATTCTTAAGCTATTTATAGCAAAGAGAGTTGAGTGAAAGCTGGGTGCTGTGGTGGTATGGGGGTTATTTTTAGTACTTTCGGCACTTTGTGTTTTTCCAAAACTGTCGGCTTCTATGAACAAGATGTAAAAATCACTAGATTTCTTTCTTTACAGTATTGCAGAGCAGTTTAAAAAAGAAAGAAAACGTAATATTATCTCACATTTCTAAATCTGAGTTTGCTTGCCATTTTTATATTTTTAAACCTATCTTTTATTTTCTGCACAGGCATAGATTGAGCTTAATACCAATATTGGTTTACTGATTAGAAAAGTGATGCATACTAGCAAGAAATATGAACAATATAGAGACCAACAAATCAGAAAATGAAAATCCCGCTTTAATCACCATCAGTTGAAATCTCAATGAAGAGTTTTGAGGAGAGTCATACAGACTTTTCTCTGCATATTTTCATTACATATGTAAATGTGCATGCATACGTGCTTATTTTTGACCTAAGATAATATTATATGTTCTTTCCTGAAGGTTTGCTTTTTCTTTTCCATTTGTCAGTGTGTTTTGCTCATGGTTGCATGCCAATACATGTAGCATTACTAGATTACTTTTTAACTATTTGGTGTCCCATTATGACTATATCATAGTTTGGTAAACCAGTTGCCTTTTGATATATATTTGTTATTTCCAATTTTTCACTTAGATGATACTATAGTAATAAATATCTTTATACATGCTGTTGCAAATATTTCTACAATATACTTGGAGTGAAATTTTGATATGCACATTTAAAAAAACTGAAGCCTTTACATGAGCAAATTGTCACTGTCGTGACAGGCTTTTTAAAGGTAGAATTATTTTAGGAAACCAAGTAAAGCCTAAACCCAATGGCTATGTTGGTGATAGGTCTCATCAGCTCCACATTCAAAATGCCAAGATGCAATAATTTGCCCAATCTCTTGAGTTTTAGAGACATTCTAAACCGTCCTTTGTGTGGCTTTGTGAAGCTCTCACCATGGTGTCTCTTAATCTCATTGTCATGGCCATCTTCATCCATGTACCTTCCCCACTGTACCATGCTTTCTCTTAGCTGACCGTGTTTAGGATTAACTCAGTAAATGGTTTCCTAATGTGCTTCCAGATGGAGCTCAGAGAGCAATTTAACCCAGTTGTAATAACCATGTTTTAGAAAGATTAAGCCCATTTGGATTACTTTACACCAAAGAAGGGGATTTATCTGAAAGATCCAGATGAATTTCATGGATCCCATGAGCTTAAAACACAGTCGTCCCTCAGAAAAGACTAGAACCAGGAACTGAAAAGCCACATAGAACTGAGGTCACTTCATCTTCCCAAGACCTTGGGGTTTCTCATCTCTGTGTCTCTCTGCTCTCATTCATTTTTTGGATGATCAATTATCTTGACCCATCAAGTGGAAACAAGCCACCCAAGGCCATCAAGCATTTAACAAGATCAACTGTCTTAGAGTCGTGGGTCCAGATTTCCTAGGGCAGAATGTTTTATTGGTCTGTGTAGTCATGTGTTCACTCCTGGTATAGTTAGGGAATGAAGGTGAAGGAGCCTGTCATTTTCTTCTTATCAATCACTTCCTCCTCCTCAGATGTTACTATCTCAGAGAGGCCTTTCCACCCACCCAAAATGTACCCCTTGTCCATGACTTTTCCTCTCTTGATTTTGTATTATTATTTTGAGGCACTTAATTTTGAGCTACTTTGTTGTTTGTTTTTTTCTCCCACTAGAATATTAGCTTCGTGGTATAAGAAAACATATCATATTCATTGCCATAATACCAGGGCCTGAAATAGGGCTTGATTTCATAGCAGGCACTCAATAAATACATGGTGGGTGAAGACCCAGGTGGACAGACCTAGAAGACACCTCTTTGTCTTGCAGAGGCTGTCTCTTGGGACTTTAGTGGCTGGTGAAATTGTACATTTCAGCTTCTCTCAGAGCTATTTTGTCCTATATGTACATTTGACTACTTCTCTTATTTGGAGACCATATATTTCACTACCTCTTGATTCAAACAGGGCATGCCTACCTTCAAACTGCTTACAGTTTTATTAATTTAATCTCGTAGAAACCACATAGGGTGAGCAAGTTAGGTACCATCTTCTTTGGTAGATATATTAACTGAGATGTTGTATGCTTTGTTCAAAATCAAATACCTAGTAGACAATGGAGCTCATTCTAGAACTCATGTCTTTGCTGGGGTTCCTCTCAATAATCCCTAGCTCCTAGGATTAATTATTTGCAGTTGACAAGGAACTTTTAGTTCCAACTCAAAAGTGCTATTTCTTCATAAGGTACAACAAAGGACCATGCCAAGAAACATCAATGGTATTATAGTGTGTATCTGCTTTTTAAAACTTCCTGTGGATCAATTTTATATGCATGAAATTTCTAACAATAATAGTTCTATTTTCATAGATTTCTATTTCAAGATAATGTCGACATAATTGTGACATTTCAACTATTAATGGTAGTTTCATTTTTTTAACTCATATCCTGTTTTATGCTTCCCTTGGTAACAGATCTCTGAAAATGTGTTATCAGAGAACAAATGCTGTGCTACTCTGCATCTGCCCTCCTTTGGCTTTTATTACTACTTATTCACTCACTGTTAATGGAGAGATTACTGTGCGCTATGTTTAAAGAACTTCGTGGAAACAGCTTGGGTCAGTGAAATGTAGACAACCAACAAAAAAAATGGAAATGTATAGGCTAAATATTTTCATTAGAAGCCATTGTTTCAATAACTATGGCACAGAGCTTATAATTTTAAACATACCATTTATTTTAAGAAAGTGTAAAAGTTATTAAAATGGGTGCTCTTGGTATGTGTCTCATTCAGTAGTAAATATATATTTACTATTTTCTATATGGGAGAAGATAACCCCTGCCTTTAGAAGTTTTAAATGCAGAAGAAAAAGTCACATTAAAAGATAACTGCAGAACCATGGTGTATGTTAAATGTGTGTGAGCATTCTTTCTACATATCTGGCCTAGTGTCGAGTGGATTTCATAGCATATAGAATAGAGTATATAGATGTTTGTTGAATGGCTATATGCATGACTGGATACTTGAACAAACCTCCAAGTAGAGTGATTAAAGCAAAAGGCTTGATGAAGAGGTAGGCTTTTAAGAGGCAATGTGGGAGCCAGAAGGCAAGTATTCTAGGCAGAGAGAATTAATAAGAGTTGATTTGCTTTTCCAAGGAAGGAAAAGATAATGTGGCACGAAGCCTGCTGACAAACTGGGAGGATTTGGCTTTTAAGATTTTTGTACACCTGACTATACAGAAAAGTCTAGTGTATAAGACTTTTCTTTAGTGGTGGACAAATTTGGAATTCTGTAGAGAATGCATTTCCCTTATCTGTTATCCTTGTTCACCACTGGCCCTTTTCTTTGCCTCATTCAGTTTTAATCATCATCCTGAAATATCTTCTCTACTTCTAAAAACAACTATCAAGGGACATGTGACCCAACCCAAATATGAAACTATGGTTGGCGGCCCCATGGATAAGGAATAACACAAAATTAAGTATAACCACAGTTGCCTTGCTTAGAGGGAAATGACATTTATCTGAAATTATTTTTGATGTGCTCAGATTTTTAAAAAGAACCTAGAATTTATTCATTGCACTAATACATTTTAAATGTATTCCCTTATAAGAATGACTCATCATGAATCATACATTATAGGAGCATTTTAGTCATTGTACACAAATGAAACAGTGACAAAGGAAAATGAAGTGTCACCTTGTTTGTTCCATTATGTTGTGTGGTTTAAGATTCAGATTTTTTTAAGTTATAGCCTATAGCCAATACACCATATATTCCAATTCTACCATATTTTTGAAAATCAAATATGAATTTTTAATTTGTGAAATAAGCCTGCTTGGGAATATTTATTTCATTTGTGCAATACCTTATTTTTATGATACGGAAATTAATGAGTATAGTTTTTCCAGGACATAAATTAATTTTCATTTTCTTCCATAAATTTCAAAAGCAGGCTTATCATTTAAGCCAGTGAGTTGGAGTATTGTGAATATAATATTGCAATATATACTAAGAGTGACTCTGAATAATCAGGTGGGTTATCTAGTAGATATTTGACTTAATCCCACCACTTAATCCCTCCGTTTTCTGTGCGTATGATGTGATGGTTTGAGGTTCTCAATTGAAAATGATCTCTACTGTCCACTTTAAAAGTATTTTTCATACAACAATCTTAAAATAATTAGTATGTTCAAGAAATACATGAAAAATCTAAAACTAAGTATGCATCACATTAAATTGCTGAATTGTTTAACACATCCTTTTTTATATTTTCTCCCCAAATCTTAAACCAACTGTTAGAAGAACTGAGTAGCTATAACAAAGGCATTTCAGCAAATACGATAACTGTTTTCATTCTACAAAATAACAGTCTCTGAATGAAAAGAAAACTTTTGTTTAGTTGAATGTGGAATTTAAAATCCTCCCTCTAAATTTTCATTTCTTTCAAATCCTTCCACTGAAATGTGAATTTTTTGACATTTTTTTCGCGTACAATTTTTCTTGAAGCTGAATGTCAACAGTAGCAATTTCTGGCTGTTGGTGGGTCAGACATTTAGGTTAATGCTTCTGCTGGCTTTGTTTCAGCCAACTGAAGAATTTTGATTACAATTATTGGGATTACTTTAATTTAGAAAAGTGCCAGTCCGTTTTTGCAAGCATGATTTATTCTTGCATAAATAAAATTAAAAGTTTTTATAGACAGCAGATCTGTTTTCTTGGCTCTTATACTCTTGGGTGCACTATTACTTAAAGAAGAAGAAACTAGAAGAAAGAAGATGACTTATTAGAGATGAGTCAGACTCCGTTGTGGAAAGCTTTGTCACCCATCAAACCACAGTTAACTGGGTGGATGCATCTTGCTTAGCCCTCTTTTCAGTAGAAGTGGACATGTTTTTTTGTTTATGTGATTCACCTTTTCTTGAAGTCGTATGAGAAGATCCCTGAAAAAGGAATCATATATGAACTTGTGTTGGGTATATTTCAGGATACTCAGAAAAGAACGTTCCTCTCCTTGATCATGTCGACTATTTTAGAAACATACTCTATTAAGTTTTTTATGAAGGCAATGTTTTCATGTTTAGTTTGTAAAACTTTATTTAAAAGGATTTTAAAGAAGGAAAGTGGATGAATTGCAGGTGGCATTTCTCTAATTTTTTGCTGTTACATCATTGTAACTACACAGCTTGTTCAATTTTTCATGCGTGCTTTAAAATATGTGTGCACTCTTCTGCAAAACAAGCTTTCTGAAGCTTAACTAAGGGGATGCAGATTGTTACATCTTTAAGGTAGGATTATCATATTTTTCATCTGCAATTATAAAATCAGTGATTACCATCTCAACAGAAATAATTACATATGCATTTTATAATGGGTTTGATAAGAGAGAGAAATAGTTTGTGAATTCCTGAAAAATAACCAGATAAACTTGTTGAAAGTAGTTTTTAGTCACTCCTAATAAGATCACAAGCATTTTGTAAAATATTTGCAACCACATAGAATTCTTTTTCACTTAGTTGCAATTTGCAATTGCTATCTTCAAAGAGAAAATAATTTGATTGTTATCGAAATCTTGAATTTAAACAACCAATATTGTTTCCAAAATACTATTTGCGATTTTTTTTTAGCTGGAGGTTTCAAACAGTTGCTTTGCCGATATTTAGAGCAACCACTGTTTCATTATCATTGCTCACTTAAGGGGCTTCTGTATACAATTTTTTTTTTCTAATCATCTCCCCAGAGTGAAATGTTAGTACTATAGATCTACTTTTTATCTCTTTATGTAGTATATGTATATCTGTACTTAATGCATAAAAATAATGTGCAATGAATAAGATTTTTCTTCCCCCAACCCCAGAACCAATATTTGCCCTGTGAGGGGAATTAACAACCTCACCAAGAATGCATGATGTAGACAGAGTAAACTCCATTCAACCTTGACTGAGGTAAGATCAGTAACAAGCCAAGAAATTACAGCCCCTCCTCTTTATTGCTAAGTCTTGTGGAGGGTACATAATTTTCTTAGATGTAACATTAGGCTGCCTGAATATTATTTCTACTATATATATATAGCCCACCAGTATGTATTTGGCATATATTCAAAGGGAAAATAACAGTCTCTTCAGATAAAGGGGCTTTCAGAGTCTTCTGTAATAAAGGACTATTTTGAGACAGGATAATTTCTGTTGGGCATCACCAAATCAGAAATTTTGAGTGAACGTATTTTTCATTGCTATAAAATAGAGAAATGAAAAGTGAGGAATTTCCCTTTCTGGATGTGGCTCATATAGTATATTGGTTTCATTTCTGACCTAAATTGAAAAGCCCACTGATACTGAGTGACTGTGAAACCACAAACATTAGAGCCCAATAAATTTGGATGTTTCTAAATCTACAAGTGCTATGATTTAAGGCTGCCAGTCTACAGTGACCTGTATTGCTAGTGGCAATGCTGAATAGTTTCACAAAAAGAAAAACATGTCTCAAGCTAGGAGTTCTGGAGCCGTAGCTGCAGTGAGCCCAACTTGCTTCCAGCAGTTGTATGAATATTTACCCAGCTGTGATGAAATTAGGTTTGGTTTTAAGGATCCATGAAGGTTTAACAGTGGAGGCTGATTGACACTAGGTGATCCTGCTGGGGATTTTTGTTTTGAGTTTGTTTCTTGCTGAAAAGCTAGGGAAGTACTTTTCCATCCTATAGCATTGGGACTTTTGTCACAAGCCAATAGTTTACCAGTTGTGGTAATAAGAAACATGCATTTTCCGCATACTTGAAAATAGAAAATTGCCATTTTAACTGTTACAGCTGGCTTATGGCTATGATTTCAGGCTAATTACAGTTTTCTCACATATACTAATAACGCTAATTTAGAATTTTTAAATAACCACACTCTCAGGTAGAACTGACAAGCTTCTGAGAAGTGAAAACTTCGTGTATATCCTGGAGGAAATTTAGGTTGTTGCAGACTTCATGCCCTGCCCTACAGTAATGAGATGTATTATTTTTCTTGAGTGCCAATATATTTTATGCATAGGACCCTTTGAAGCAACTTCAATTAGAAAAAATATATATATCCTGAAGAATTCTTTGACTTATTGCAATTTAGAACACCCATTTATCTTTTACCGTGTAGTTGACTCTTGACCTTCACAGATTTAACAGGAGAGTCTCAGTGTTTCCCAAGTGATCCAGAGTAATTTGCAATTCTGCTGAGACATGAATGCGTTTGGAGTTCTGGAAGGCTGATGCGCAGAAGCAATTCACTTGGTGAACAAACCTAGCCACCCACTCAGGACGTGCCACCCATTGCACACTGACTGTCCTATATTATTTGTTTGCACCTAGGAAGGAAATTATGTGCTAGAGGGATCCATGAATTTGGGGAGCCACAGAGGTCTCTAGCTTATCTAGTCATAAATATCAGCACTCTGTTGTTATTGTTACCATTCTGAAATATCGGAGCGGTGACTCTTAACACCACCAACTAAAGATTCTAATATGGGGCTTCTGAGAATCACTTCCAAAGTGAAAAGGTTGTGTCATAAATCCTCAGGTGTGTCAGGGCAGGAAGAAGAAGCAGAGGAAAGAAACCAACTGGAATGAGGCTTAAATATAACAATAGAAATAAAACACCTTAATTTTTTATTAAATATTTTAATATATCCAGTGTTACCATATTACAAAGATAAATCTTGCTGATATTCTAATGGATAATGGAATAATTTCTTAAATTAAGTCTTTGTTACAATTAGATAAATAAAGGTAGATGGTATAAAGGGGCTTGAGAACAATAGTCCATATTCTTCCTTAACTTTCTTCTCTACCAGCTAATCTTATATTATACATTTACCTTTGGAATATAAGACAGCTATTCCCTAAAAATAATTCAGCCCAGCTCATGACAAAATGAACATGCATTACAAATAATGGGGTCAGAAACGGATTCAGTTTTATTGTGCACTTTGTTCCCTCTTCACCCTCAACCTCCACTTGCTTTTTCCAGTGTTGATAACTACACTGAAGTAGAGTTAACTCTACTTCCCATGATACTACTAGGCTGTAATGTCCACTAGCTTCATCTTTTGTCTCTGAGAAGTAGTTACTGGCATGTGTGGAGGAGTGTTTTGGAGAAGAAGAGTGCCTAGCCTGGGCTTTAGAAGATTGGAGAGCCTGGAGCACTTCTTCAGCTGCTCTGGAGAAGAAATAAACCCTCTATCCAGCTCCTGGGAGGGTGCTGAGCTCTTCTCTGAGTGACAGCTTCCTTGACCCAAACATGATGGGATTCTTCGGGATCACACAGATCCAGTCCAGCTCTAAAGTTCTGAGTCCTCATAAATTCTATTGTTCTTAATCACTCCTTCATTTACACAACCAGGGAGCCGCTGTGCCTTCCAAGGCCTGGTACCAGTTCCTTTTGGTCTAGTCGTGTCCAAATTGAGCAGCAAGGGCCTGGGGCAGGCAAGAGCTGAGTTCATGAGAACAGCACTTCTCAAACATTTAGAGTCCCGGGATCAAGTTCACACACAAGAAATGCTGGAGGAACATTTCAAGGAGTTGCATTCCAACATGATACACTCTGTTTTATGACTTTTGCTGGCTAAGAAGAACTGTTTGCAGCCCTGAACAGGCTTTCTTACATCCTCCTGAGGGTACTTGTTAAACATTCAGCCACTCCTCTTAGAATTACCCTCGCCAGGTTGTTCCCTGCCCAACATTTCCCAGCAGAACTTGCTCAGCTCAAAGGTCTGTCTGACACCTACACCCATAACATTATGCATCTTCAGTTATAGCAAAATTTATTATACTTGGTGATCATATTTGTCAGCATGCTTGAAAAGGGCCTATAGCATTCTGGTTGAAAACCTGTGGTCCAAAGAAGTGTTTCTGAAAGCTCTGGAACCAAGAGATCATCATCCATATCACCAAATGATCACCACGACCCCGTCTCTACTGCATGAGAACCCTGCAGTTGGGATAGTGCAATCTGTGTTTTAACAAGGGCTGCAAACAGTTCTTCTCATCCAGCAAAAGTCGTAAAATAGAGTGTATCATGTTGGAATGCAAGTCCTAGAAATGTTCCTCCAGCATTTCTTGTGTGTGAACTTGATCCTGGGACTCTAAAGGTTTGAGAAGTGTTGCTCTCATGAACTCAGCTCTTGCCTGCCCCAGACCCTTGCCACTCAATTTAGATAGGACTCAACCAAATGTAGCTGCTACCAGGTCCTGGGAGGTACAGCAGCACCCTGGTTGTGTAAATGAAAGAGTGCACCCCATTTAGCATTCTGGTGCCTGCTAAAATTTGGTCGGCTGCACAAAGATGGCCACACATACATTCAACAGAGAGGCCTGATTGTGAGAAGTAAGTATGCAACTGGGTCTCTTTAGACTGCAACATGCAGATTAATCTCAGTAAAAATCATCCGAATTGATCACAGCCCATTTTGATTTTAGAAAGAGGTTCCTAAGCTCTGGCTGTGTGTCAGAATCAGGCTTTTAAACAATATTCATTCCTATGTTTCACCTGGAATATTGAAATTCAGTCTAATCTGAGGCCAAGGTGCCTGTTTAAAATACACCTTCCAGATGTGTCTGCAGCCAGTCTGCAGAGTGTTTGTGAATTACTGATCTGGATGGTGCTTCTCAAACATAAGTGAACATTAGAGTCACCAGGAGGGCTTCTTAAGCCTGATTCCTGGCCCCATTCCTAGAGATATCTTTTCAAGAGGTCTGAAATGGGATCAGGAATCTGCTTTTCTAACAGACTTCTAGGTGATACTGGTTCTTGGACCTCAGCACTCTGACATAGAAAACTGCAGTACGAACTTCTGAGCTCCCAAATAAATGTCAGGCTTGACTTCCATGAGCTCACCAAGACTTGTACCAATCTCACTAAAGTTCCCTATTTATTGTTATTTTCCTTATTTTTTGAAATAGCTGATATAGTCACATAAAAGTTATTAACTTTTATTATGTGAATATTAAAGTTATGTGAATATTAAAATTAAAAGTTAATAACTTTTAATTATGTGAATATATCAGCTATTTCAAAAAACAAGAAAAATAAAATGTATAAACAGACATAGAGTAAATTTTCTCTCTTCTGGCCCACAGCCACTGATTTTCCCTCACCAGAGGCAACTAATATTACAGTTAATTGTGTATCTTTCCAGAGATATTTATGTTTACAAAGGCACATGTATATAAATATATACACACTGAACCTCCTTTGTAATTAAAATCCTAGCATTCCCTGTTCTGTACCTTGCTGTTTTCACCTAATATACTGTGTGAATCTTTCCCTTTCAGTATCTAGAAGGCTCCCTGGTTCTTTGTGCGTGGTTGTGTGGTACTCATTGCATGATTGTCTCATAATCTATTTAAACAGCCTCTATTTTTGGGCATAATTGAGTTGCCAGTCATGGAGTCCACAAATAACGAGCAGCCACCCAAAGTCCAAAAACATCACATCTGAGCAAATCACCTCATCCTCTCCATTCACTCCTGAAGAGATCGCTTTCTGAACATTGTCCATTATTTGTATTCTCACTGATTCTAAAGACAAAGTTTAGTTTTGCTCAATGTAAAATATAATTTTAAAAATTACCATTAATGTATTAAATGAAGAGTTCTCTTGTGTAAGGAAGGGTGGAGAGTAATATTTATTGAGTGCACCTTCAAGGCCATGTTCTTGGTTTGAGGTGTTCACAGACTCAATGATTAGGAGGCAAACGCTTGGTGGATATGTCCCCTACCCAACCCCCACATCCACCACACAAAATAGCATCTGGCTCTGAGAAATTAAGGTGTAGAGCTAGCAAACAGTGGAGCTAAGGTGTTAACTCACTTCTTCCAAGATCCAAAACCCTGTGTGTGCGTTCCCTTATGAATGTCTTCAGGTTAGGGGTGCCCAAGGCCATGGGGGCTCAAATCCCACCTTCCTTAGCAGGGTCAGCTTTAGAGTAAGGTGGGGAAGGCACATAGGGCAACAAACTTACAGAGGCGCCCACTCTCAGAATCATGCCCGTGTGCCCGAGGTGCCTCATTTGCTGCAGTCTAGTCAGCCCCAGTGCCTTAGTTTTCTTATCTATAAAATTTGTACCTATATCATAGGGTTTTTTTTTTTGGTGAAGATTAACAGAATTGAGGATTAATAAAATTTAAGCACATAAAATATTTAGAAGTGCCTCGCCTATTATAAGTTCTAGTTAAACTTAGTTATCATTAAATTTAGTTTCTTGATTCTTCCCTTATGTAGAACAGTCATAATCTTGATTAAATAAACAGGGTTCCAGATGCTCAAAAATTTTAAAAAGAACAAAGAAAAATTTTGATGGCTTCTTGTGAGCTTCCTTTCATGGACTGACTTAAATAGGAAGATCCCAACATCTCGTTTCAAGTTATTATCTCCTAAAAATCTACCCAACAGAAACCACTGCCTGGGCACCAAGATTGGCTTCTGTCTTGTGGTGGGGGGAAAGGAGGCAGGGTTCTGGCAAAGGCCAGCTGGCTGCAAGGGGTCAGGCCAGGGGGAGACGTTCTCAAGACTGGAGTCTTGTTTCCTTCTCCTTCAAAAGCAGGGGGTGGGATGGGGGAATCCCAATTCCTTTTTAATGCCAGCTTTTATTCAATGCCTTTTGAGAATTCCCTCCTTCCCACACTTCTTCCCACTCAATATCCAAAAATATTAATGCCTGAGAACGAAAACAAATTCTGAGGCTTTTAAATAAGTCCTTTGAAAATGTCTATCATGTATCTTATATATTGGTTTAGACAGTAAGATGATTGGGGGGTTGCTTATAGATAGTGTTAATGTAATGTCTAAATGCTATATTGTCACATCTCATATATGCCAGTGCTTAATCAGAACCAAGACTAACAGATTCATGACTAAAAGCTGTTAGCTGGTGTTTGTAAGGCATGTTTTTTTCTTTTCTTTTAGAATAAATGTTCCTTCAGAGCATGTGAATAAATAAACATGTGTTTGAACTTCACCATTCTTGCTTTTGATAGGAGGAAAACCAGCTTACTATATGTATGTATTTACAACACTCTGGAGTACGTGCACATGAGCCCCCAAACATGTCCATATATAATCAATCTTAATTTTCAAAATAAATTGTATTGATTAAACCTCTATCGATGTGTGGGGGTGGCACATAGATCAGTTGGTAACTGACAGCCTCTTCCACCGTGTGCATCTGTGAAGACAGTCCTGATTGCCACTCTCATTGTGTTTATGCCTAGGCATTTGAGAACATTTTGTGATCCAATGTTTCAGAGCCTTCTGAAAGCCTTTGCTTGGGAAAAGCACACTCAGGCCTGATGACTGCATGCTAGCCTGGCATATATACATGACTGTTGTTTCTGGCACTTTGCAGACATGTTTTCTCTCACCCTTATTGTCTACCCCCACTTTATCTCGGGAGAGCAGCTGCTGTGCATTCCGTTGCTGATGGTTCTTTGCACATACCTTCTGTGCATGGCATGGTACTGTCGTGAGTATCCTTTGAGGGTTGGTAGATCACAATGTTCATGGTAATGGTGAACCCATCATATCTTTAACAGATGGCTCAAATGTGAAATTCATGCAAATGTCCATATTGGGTTAGTATCTCAGCATTATTATAAACGTTAATGTCAACCATCTCAGTTCTTTAGGCAGTGGTCTCCAAACTATTTTAATCATTCAGTAGTAAAAACTCAGCATCTGTACTCGATATAGATCAGTGATTATTAACAGGAGATGATTTTTGTCCCCCAGGGGACAACTGACAATGCCTGGAGACACTTGGGTTGCTGCAGTGGTTGGGGAGGAGGGTGAGGAGTGGTGCTACAGACATCTAGGAAGAAGAGGACAAGGATGCTGCCAAACATCCTAAATGCACAGGGCATCACCCCACAGCAAGGGATGATCTAGCCTAAAATGTCAATAATGCTGAAGTTTCAAAACCCTAATGCATAGGTTGAACCATATGAAATGCATACAATTTTTAATAATACATATTAGGCTGAGCCATATAAAACTGCAAATATTTTGGTTTGTAAAAATGGCAGTTTCATACAGTTCAACCTAATGTAATTATGGATTTCTGAATGAACTGCTGTACAAATAAATTATTTACATTTTAAAATTCAAAAACATTGCAGGGCCTGGTGGCTCACACCTGTAATCCCAGCATTTTGGGTGGCCAAGGTGGGTGGATTGCCTGAGGTTGGGAGTTCAAGACCAGCCTGGCCAACATGGAGAAACCCCGTCTCTACTAAAAATATAAAATTAGCCAGGTATGGTGGTGTATGCCTGTAATCCCAGCTACTCGGGAGGCTGAGGCAGGAGAATCGCTTGAATCCAGGAGGTAGAGGTTGTGGTGAGTCGAGATTGCACCATTACAATCCAGCCTGGGCAACAAGAGCGAAACTCTGTCTCAAAAAAAAAAAAAAAAAGAAGAAGAAAAGAAAAAAAGAAAAAACATTGACTTTTATAAAGGCTGTTATTCGGAATTGTAATATTTTCTTTCTGTTTGCTTATGGATCGTTTTGCATGTATCCCACCTTGGTGAGCACTGTTCTAGACTTTCGTTTAATCTGAAGGTTGATGTGACAGCCGTCAGCTTACTAGGCTACAGCACTCTCCTACTTGCTCTTTGGAGCAGTTAGAGGTTCCTTGGTGATGTCTAGGGTGACTGGCTGCCTCAGGTAGCGCAGACAGACCTATAGGAATTTGGGCTCTAATCTTGTTTGCCATCTCAATTGAATCAGCTTTCCCCTGAAATGCTTAAGATATCCACCCTTCATTTAGATTGCATTGCAAGAGAGTCTTTAACAGGCAAAATTATGTTTGAAAACCACTGAAGGAGATGGTAACTTTCTGAAGTACAGGGATTATTTCCTTTCTCTGTATGCTCAATATGTAGCACATAGCAACTGCTCAATAAATGCTCTTTTGAATGAATTTCAGAGAAAATGTTACTTGAATTGAGGAGGACTTTGAATTATGGAAAGGCAAATTTTTTCTTTTAGTAATACTTTCAGAAAAAAATCTGATTTTCTTAAGGTTCTTAGCCTTAGGCAGGTTTATATGCTATTTTTGTTTTGTTGGCTTATCTGGTGGTATTTATTAAGAACTCATGTGGGTGTGTATTTCTGAACCCTTCTCTCTCTCTCGTGTTCTTAAATTTCCTGCAATCAATGTGGACTACTAAAAACAAAAGACTTCTCCTGCATATGGTTACGTAGTGTACATTGATCTTATGAAGCATATTGAAGCGATCTGGTGCTTATCTTCCTAGCACTTAAGCAACTGATGAATGTTAGGCTTACCTAGGGAGCTTTGAAAAATCCAGATACCTGATCTGGGGTAGATCCCTAAAATAAGTATTTTTTAAATGGTGTTTGGGTGATTCTAGCTTTCAGTCAGTGCTGAAAGCCATTGACTTAGAAGTTAATTATCCTTTGTTTTCTACAATTTCTTTTTTAATTTAACTGCCCATCTAGCATGCTGTGGAAATGGTCTCCAATATCTATATATTTAAGTGAAAAAAGCAAGACATGGATATTTATTAGATGTATACATGTATATATATATACATGTATGTATGTGTGTGTGTATAACGTGGACATTCACACAATACATATATTCAGAAAATGACTTCTAGGGAGTCACACCAAAATTTTTAGTGCTGATCACTTGAGTGAGATTTGGGGTTTGGAGACTCACTAACTGTCCAGTTTGCATTTTGTTTTCTCTATGAGCATTAAAAAGAACAAAAACAATAAACTGCACTGAGCCTGTACTCCCTTATCAACCTACATTTTTTTTATTTCTCCATACTAGTCTTTTTCTAAATATACCATGTGGGTCTCTCATTTCTTTTCCACTGCATTGACATAATTTTTTGGAAATCTGTTGTAGAAAATATTAATTTGGCACTGGGAAAAGCTGATTATCCTAACAACCTCTTTAGAATGATCCTAATATATTCCTACCACAATGCCTTTTTTGTTTCAAATTCTTGATGGGTAAGCGTATTACACTAAAGAGCTGTTTTGTCACAACGATCTGGAATAATCACTCCCGACATTTTTATGAGTCACTGTAAAATTCAAAGAATGTCTATTTGATGGAACACACAATAAAAGGGACTCCAATGTATAGAAGCAGAGTATTAGGGATAATGTTATATTTTATAATCGCCTCAGCTGAGATTGATACTGTTTTTAAAGTTGCTACTGATTTCATTGTTCCAGTAACATTGATGAAATCATTCGTAGGAAACCAGCATTACAGTACTCAGAGAACAATCGATCAAATACGTCTTTTGTATACTGAGGAAAATAACAGTTTCAAAAGGCCTTCTAATTTTTCTGTCAACTATGTGTGAAGAATGAGTGTATTTGATTTCACTGAGAGGACTCTGTTAACTAAGGGAATTATGCAAGTGAAAAATACCATTAGGATGTGGAATTCTTTCATAGTTGACTTGTTTTGTACTGTCCTGGAGGAGTCAGAGTTTCTGACAAGTTCCATGTAAACCTGGGCTAGCTCACATTACATTTTATTTCTAGATTTTTTTAAGGCTCAAATATCCTTTCTCTACAATCTCTGAAAGAGCTTAAATCCATTTGGCCTGGTTTTCCTTGATGCAGCATCAGGCAGTCTGGACCAGCTCCCCTTTCTGCAAATAATGTTAGAGCTTTCACATCTGTGCAGAATAAGTGAACTCACAGGAATTGGCATTTGCCAGGTGCTTCATCATTTACAAAGTGCATTCGCATGCATTTGTTCCCCACAATAACACGAATAATGTAGGCATTCTATTCCCTCCATGTTGCAAGGAAGTTAAATGATTGTCCAAATTCACAGTTTGAACAGATAGGACCAAAATACATGGTAAAGGGACAGGAATCCTTTTATATTGGCAAAATAAAAATAGTTGACAAAGTCTGGTGTGTCTCCTCCCAAAAAGGACTACAGTCATATAGGACAGAACCCACGTCTCTTATTTCCTTGGTAACCACTGCAGTTTAGCGCATATAGTAGGCTCTCAACAAGTACTTAATATCTTTCTAAGACACCTAATGAGTTATTTAAATACCGTGTTCTCTTTCTTTCAAAAGGAACTAATAGTTTCCTTCAACCCTTCTAAGTTTTATATATTATTGAAACAACGTGTATTAAATGCAATTTTGCTAGTATACCTTATAGTCATATCAATAAAGAGCATTTACATGGATTTTCTGAGATGCTGAAGGACAGCTGTGACTATTAATATTGAAAATCAGCTTTGACATTTTTACATGGTTTCTGGGAGTGAAAATGTTAAAAATCCTGTCTCTTTTCAAGATGGATGTTTATATTTATAATAGAATCTTCTGAGATTTTTCTCAAAATGAGACGCTTCTGTTTACATATGGAAACTGTGCTGTGGTTTTAGACTTAACCAGTTTCTCCTACAATTGCCCGTGAAAGAACTGTCCTATGGGTTGGAATTTCTACAAAGAAATCAATGTCAGATGAAATTATTAGAAGGGAAAATAAAGTACTTAATTTAAATAATTTGTTTTGATATTGAATATCACAATGATTTGAATAAGAAAAAACTGACAAAATACAGTGCTGAATTATTGATTCAGCTTAGGGTATTCAATGATTACATTGCAAAATATTTCACTTCATGGGTCCAGTTCATCAAGTGAACTGTGGGTTCATGGACTCTTCATGCTTTTGACATGATGCTCCCTTTCATCCTTGTACATGTGTCATCGTGGGAGTTTATGACAAATCAAGTTCACTTGTCCCCAATCTCAGTATCCTCCACACCCCCAGGCATGATGAAACATGTGGTTTTAGTCAGCAGCTTTTATGGTTGTATTAGTCTGTTTTCATGCTACTGATAAAGACATACCCGAGACTGAGCAATTTACAAAAGAAAGAGGTTTAATGGACTTACAGTTCCACATGGCTGAGGAGGCCTGACAATCATGGTGGAAGGCACGGAGGAGCAAGTCACATCTTACATAGATGGCAGCAGGCAAAGAGAGAGCTTGTGCAGAGAAACTCCCGTTTTTAAAACCATCAGATCTCATGAGATTCATTCACTATCACTAGAACAGCATGGGAAAGACCAGCCCTCATGATTTAATCATCTCCCACTGGGTCCCTCCCACAACTTGTGGGACTTATAGGAGCTATACAGTGAGATTTGGGTGGGGACACAGAGCCAAACCATATCAATGGTCTATACTCTTCTGTGGATTACTCTCTTCATAGCCAGGCTCCAGGTTGCTGCTTAACCTAGTGTTTCTCAGACTTGCCTGATAATTAGAATTACCTGGGATGGCTGGTTAAAATCCCCAAGACCTTTTCTTGGAGACAGGATTTGATTTAGCCCAGGAGATTCTTATTATCAGGAGTCGGTAACCCTTTGGTTATACCACTGAGTATAGGACAGGACATTAGTGGACCTAGAGATAACTTAGATGGTAGTGGTGGAATGAATAAGCGGGAGAGGCCAGAAGGAATAGAATGTGAATATCAGAGCACCAGAGCATTCCTTTAATTTAATACAAGAAAAGACCTGGCCAAAGGCTTGTACACCTTTTGAATAGACCAGTGTATGTTTATACATATGTGTGCAGATGTAGATGCTTGTTGTTTTTACCTGGTATCATTGTTCAGAATGTAAGCATCCCATTTAATATTACAACTTTTATTTTTTAATGGTAGTGACAAAGAGTGTATATGGCCACATGCTCTTATTTTATCAGTAGAAAAATGTGTATCTCTGCCATTTGACCCAGCCATCCCATTACTGGGTATATACCCAAAGGACTATATATCATGCTGCTATAAAGACACATGCACACGTATGTTTATTGCGGCACTATTCACAATAGCAAAGACTTGGAACCAACCCAAATGTCCAACAACGATAGACTGGATTAAGAAAATGTGGCACATATACACCATGTAATACTATGCAGCCATAAAAAATGATGAGTTCATGTCCTTTGTAGGGACATGGATGAAACTGGAAATCATTATTCTCAGCAAACTATCGCAAGGACAAAAAACCAAACACTGCATGTTCTCCCTCATAGGTGGGAATTGAATGATGAGAACACATGGACACAGGAAGGGGAACATCACACTCCAGGGACTGTTGTGGGGTCGGGGGAGTGGGGAGGGATAGCATTAGGAGATATACCTAATGCTAAATAACGAGTTAATGGGTGCAGTACACCAACATGGCACATGTATACATATGTAACAAACCTGCACATTGTGCACATGTACCCTAAAACTTAAAGTATAATAATAATAAAATAAAATAAAGAAAAATGTGTATCTCTGACAAACTACTTTTGGTACATAAATATTATTCTCAAAATTCTTTGGCACAAATCTACTTCTGCATATACCAGGAAAGGCTGTAAAAGACTCTGAAATGGGCAAAAGTAGATTACTTGATGTCTTTTTAATGGACCGTTAGGTGATGTCTAGTATACTGTTCCTGGTTATCTAATTCTCTAGAGGTGTGTTCTTTTCATTATCTTTAACATAGGCTATAGAAAACTGATAGGCAAATAAATTTTATCTATGAAGATTCAATTGACACCACCCATCTTTCTTGTAGAAGAGGTTTCGTGTCTTCTAATTCATTTCAGCATTTCAGATTGTCCGTGTATGTGTCTGCTATTTGAACTGGTTGTAATGTCTTACTGGTTTCCTCATTAATTTAAGGATTTCAATAAAATCTTTGAAACATGTCTGTTTCATATTCATAAAAGAATCATCATTTTAGTCTTTAAAAATATCCTTTAACTCATATCATCCTTATAAAGCCTTATGAAGATTATAAAATGGATATTACTATCTCCATTTAGGAGAGGATAGGAATTCAGCCAGTGGATAGGATTAGAAACCTCCTAGACAAGTACGTAGGAACTTGCAGTTATGCTGGACCAGAGGATCTGGAACCCAGCAGGTTAGAGTGTCAGCTCAGATAGCCCAAAGCTAGACAATGGGTACAGATCCAAAACCTGGGTCCAGGTAGAAGGTCAAAGATTTATACAAGCAACAATTGTGGAATATAGGGAAGGAGCTGGGATATAGGGAAGGAATTTTTTTAATCTAGCAAAGGAGACAGAAAAGGGCCATGTTCCAAGCAGAAATCTGGCCCAAAAGCATGCATTGGCTACAAAAAAAAAAAAAAAAGTCTCAATATGGAACCTTAGCAGTCCCTTTGTGTCAGAGCCATTATGTCATCCTGTGTCAGCAGGAAACAACCCCAGCGTGAGCATTGAAACTAAGCATAAAATTGGAAACACCTGGCTAAACGGAGGCGCTTGTGGGTTGAGGCAGGCAGCAACTCCTGATAACTAGATAAGGACAATGGCCTTCAGCTGGGCTCAGCTGCAAGGAATTGCATTGATTTTTAGGCATGTGGTTTATTTCAGAAAACTGCTCACATTTTCCAAATCCCCGTGGAGCTGACATTTTCTTACTACCCTGATTAATCACACTGTGTTCAAAGTGAAGAAACTTCTCTGCCCAAGGTATTCTTAGTCCCTTAATGGCAGCAATGCTACCTAGTCTCCCCTCCATCCCTCCATGCTTAAATTATTCTTGAGGTTATGTTTGCTGCCATTCTAAAGTAGAAGCATTGTTGATATTTTAGTAGCTTTCATTATCTGCTACAGCCAGAAGACAGTGATGTATTGAAAGTGATTTAGAAAATGGGAGATTTTGTCATTGCTTTTTTGGGGTAGGATGGCCTTTAAGTTAAGGCAACCCTTTTCACAACTTTGATCAATTACATTACAGAGGAAAAAAGTTATTTCAGATTGGGCCCTGGAATGGCTTCTAAGAAACCACAAATGATGTTTCAAATGTAAAACATTAAAATGACTAGGGTGCTTAATTCCACACCATTATCCAACGTTGCAGCTACTGTCTGTATTGGTCTTTAATTTTACCTATGGGTCTTACAAAGGTAATTCATCATGATTACAAATAAATTTTATCAGTCCTGTCATGAATTTTCTAATTATATTTTGTGCTCAGATACTAACCATTGCTCAGAACTCTAGGCTTTATTTAAACTGTAGGACAGTTAATACCAGTATGCTTTTTCCCCTGTATGATCAGGAGCCTAAGTAGCTAATAGCTTCTAGGTAGAGTACTTCTTTGCTATAGACACATTAGCTTTTTGCATTACATAATGTATAATATATTCCTTTAAAGGATGGAAAACTGTACTAGATATTTAAAAAAATTAGTTGCAATATGATGTAATTCATTCTTAAAATAATATACTGTTGCAACTTGACTCATAAGGCAGATTAATTAGAACTCAGCTGATGTAACATATAGATGTTCTACAAAGAAGAGAAATAACGTCTTTAAAGCTGATACACAGTAAATAAAATAAGGTCCATAATTAATAACCTCTTCTCCTAGGCATGATTTATTTATGTTGTGACAAAATAGATAACACTTGACAACTCTACTTTTATTTTTGAGATAACAGATTTTCTAGATTATAATGGCTGGTTGGCTGCTGAAACAGTACTCAAGATAGAGTGCTGAGCTAGTCTATGAATCAAATTAAAAAAAGACTAAGACAAAAATTGCAAAATGGAAAAATGATTAGGACTTTTGAGCAAAGTAGGAATTCAAAGAATTCGAAACATGTCACTATAATTGGTCTATTGGTATGTAAAAATTGTTTTTGATTTTCACTTTTGCCAAGGAATCATGTCAAACAGTTTTTAGAAGGACAAATAATTTCTGTTTGCCAATCAAAATGATTTGAGTGACAACAATGGGCAGAAACACCATAGTAAGTACTCTAGGGAGTAATACAAAAAATAGAAAAGACTGGGCCTTTGCTGGAGAAGTTTATGACCTAGATGGTCCGGAGAATATACAGGCAAAAGTTCAATTAAAGGATTGTTAGCATACTGGAATTGTGTGCAAACTGAGCAGGCCTCTTAGAAGATAACTTTTTCATCGCCATATTTTAATCCTTTGAAATGTTTCTTATTTCATGACTTCTTTCCATTCCTATGAATGGATTGGAATGGAACAGAGATGGTCAAAATTTATTATTTTTTTAAATTCAACTTTTATTTTAGATTTAGGTAGTATATGTGCAGGTTCGTTAATGGTTATATTGCATGATGCTAAGGTTTGGGATGCGAATTGTCCCATCACCCAGGTAGTGAGCGTAGTACTCAATAAGTAGTTTCTCAACCCTTGATTTCCTCCCTCCTTCCTCCCCAGTGTCTGTTGTTCCCATCTTTGTGTCCATGTATATCCAATGTTTAGCTCGCACTTATGAGAACATGCAGAATTTGGTTTTCTGTTTCTGCATTAATTTGCTTGGGATAACAGCCTTCAGCTGCATCCATGTTGCTGCAAAGGACATGATTTCATTCTTTTTTATGACTATGTAGTATTCCATGTGTATATGTACCATTAAAATGGAATTTTACATCAACAGACCTGAGCTTGAATCTTGGGCCCATCATATACAATAGAGTTACTTGACTTTGTGTTGCTTGTGTTAAAATTGAAACTCATGATCAGAGCATAATATCTGATCACTTCATGACAAAAATTTCAATAATCTAATAACCGATCAACCCTCTAACCCATCTTCCTCATCCTATACGCACACATACACAAACCATCATCTCTGATGTCATCCATATTTCCCAGTGTTATCTTTATGATTCTATGCCTTGGCTCTTACTGTGGTCAGGTGTAATAAAATGAACAAGAGAATATAAGCTCTTTGAAGGCAGTGATTTATTCTTTTTGTCCAGTGTCCCCAGTATGTAGAACAGGGCCTAGAGCATAGTAGGTGTCGAATATACATTTGTTGACTTATTTAAAATTAGAAAACCTAGGATGAATGCTGAGCTTGTTCTTAGTTCATTTTCAAGCCCTTGTCTTCTCCGAGAACCTATTTAGGTTATCAGAATTTAGAGTGAGAGGCAGCTTCCCTACTGGCAAAATGAGGAACTGGGGCGAGATAAATGTGTCCAAGGTATTTTGCAGTTCAATTAGCAGAAAATGATTTCTTCCTCCTCCAAACCTCTGGGACGTATTGTCATTTATCCTTCCTTTTGATTAACATTTCCACCAGCATTGGGCTATAAGCTCCTGGAGGGCAGGGATTTTGCCTGAACATGGATTTTATTTCCTGTAACACCTGTCTAGTGTCTTAATATACAGGACACTATGAGATATTTGGTGAGTGGATAGACAGAGGAGCTAGTCTGTGTTCCAGTAAGTGCCTCAAGCCACAAAAGCAACTTTGTCAGCCTTTTTGCTGGAGCTTGTCATTCTTTAATGTCTCACCCAGGGCATTGGGTCCAGGCCAGGGGCTCCTCTCAGCTCCATAGATATTGCAACGTTACTTTTTCTTTATTCTTCTTACTTTTTAGCCTACAGCAAGGAGGGAAGCAAGGGTAATATTCTCTTACTGTGTTCTCCAGCATCTACAGAAAAGGCTTTTATTATAAAGGGGAAATAACTTAACTGCTCATCCCTAAGGCAGAAGGAAACCAGGTAGAAAGGAGGCTGGGATCTGAGCCAAGGAAGAGATGGGGACGCCTCCCAATGCTTCCCAGCAACACCACGGCTGGGTTCTTTTTATCATTTTGGGTAAGTCATGAATTATCGAAACGCCTTCAGGCATCGCAAGCCAGAATTGCATATTGGTTTGGATAATTAAAAGCTGTTTCCATCAAAAAAATTTGTATTCAAGCCCTTGGTAGTCTTCAGGTGAAAATAGTTTTCCTGTCATTAAAGTTAATTAGTAAGTGTGTATGTGTGTTTATGAATCTGCAGATAATGTTTTCACAAGCCGTGAGATTGGGAGTTGGAAGGGAGGGGAAAGTGATAAAGAATCACCATCAGTGTCTAGTAGTCAGCTAGGCTTCTGAGTACACTGTATCCTAAACAGGCCTGATCCTAAGGTTCATTTGGGGTATAGATTCTCAGGGCTCTTAGAGATTCTGATTCAGGAGTTCTGAGGCAGAGCCTGGAGTCTAGATGTTTAACAAGTACCCCAGGTGATTCTTATGATGGGCGAAGAGTGAGAAAACCTGCTGTGTGCCTTTCATAGGTATCTGAAGAATCCAGCTTCCTGTAGTAACGTTAGGGGGCTTGTGGCTCAAGGAGGCCAGAGCAGCAACAGTATAGGCCTGCTACGTGTCACTGGGAGCATCTCATCTGCTGGGAAGTAGGAACTTGCTATTTTTTCTCTTTTGACATTTGCTGATATGCACCATGTCATTTGAAGATAGAAGAAGTAGGTGCATTTTACATAAATTATGGGATGACAACACCAGAAACTTCTGGCAGCATGGAACAAGTTCTTCCATGATGTCCTTCTTGCCCCAGGCTTTAGAGTAAGTTTTAGCCATGCCAACCTCTAGGGTAGCGTGGTGCTAACGTATTTTGGCTACATTTATTCAGTATTTCTGCTGTTCAGGGTTTTGCTAAGCCAGTGAGTCATGCCACTTAAACTGCACAACTTCTCTGAGATGTAGTATTATTCTTATATGATGAGATGCATAATAGGAGCAGAGCGAGGTTAAGCAACTTGGCTGAGTTTACACAGCTAGCCAGTGGGGTGGTTATCTGGTTCCTGTGCCTTCCCTTCCCACTTACCCTTTACTGTCTGCTGGGGAGGGAGGCGCTAGTGGCTGATTTGTCTCTACCCTGGGAGAGTCATCTTAATTGTTTTATACAGAGCGCACTTCTGTCTCTCTCTCTCTTTTTTAATAATAGTGTCTTATATTGGTCTATATTTTACAGTTTACAAAGTACTTTGAAATGTGCCATCTTGTGTGAGTCCCCACAACAATCCTGAGAGGTTATTTCTAGATTTTGTAAATGAGAGAACTGAGTTTTAGAAAGTTATGACTTGGCCAGGCTTGCAGTTATAGCTTTTACTTTTCTGTCTTTTTATTTCGTTAGCTGTTTTGGGCAGGTAATAAATACATACACGTGGCCCCAAATTCAAATTGTACAAAGGGTGCATGTTCTGGGTAATCTCGTTTCAGATGAGATGGAGCATGTTCAGGATGGTATGGCCATAGATGGGTAATCTCATTTCATCTTCACAAGCCTACCAGTTTCATAGCTAAGAAAACTAAGAATCGGCTGGGCACAGTGGTTCACACCTGTAATCCCAGCACTTTAGGAGGCCAAGGTGCGTGTATCACCTGAGGTCATGAGTTTGAGACCAGCCTGGCCAACATGGCAAAACCTCGACTCTACTAAAAATACAAAAATTAGCCAGTGTGGTGGCACGTGTCTGCAGTCCCAGCTACTCAGGAGGCTGAGGCAGGAAAATTGCATGAACCTGGGAGGTGGAGGTTGCAGTGAGCCAAGATCGCGCCACTGCACTTCAGCCCGGGTGACAGAGCGAGACTGTCAAAAAACCAAACACAAAAAACTAAGAATCAGAGTGGGTCAGATAACTTGCCCAAGACCACCCAGAGATGATAAATTGAGGTCCAGGATTCAAAGCCAGAGCAGCTCCATTCCAAAGCTCTTTTCCATGGAACGTGGCTCTACAGTATTTTCCTTAGTCTGCAACGATCAAGGAGGCTATTTTTCACAGAGGTTTTAAGAAGAGCATTGTCTCCCTTCTCTTTAGGAAAAAGAAAATTCTGCTCTGTGATCCCTTTAGTGACAGCTAAACCTACATATTTGGAGTGTTGGTGCATTTTTTAAAAAATATACAAAGTAGGGTCTTGCTATGTTGCCCAGACTAGTGTGCAGTGGCTATTCACAGGCACAATCATAGTTCATAGCAGCCTTGAATTCCTGGGCTCAAGTGATCCTCTGGGTAACTGGGATCATAGGAGCTCACTACTAACTACTCCTAATTTTTTTTCCTCTCCATTTTCTGATGGGAGTGGTTAGAGGTGGTGAGAAAATATTTGGCAAAACAGCAGCCTCATTATTTTGTCTACAGGAGTAAGTTGCTACAGTCTTTCAAAATATTAGACACTTGGCTAATTAAAGTAGGACGTTACAGTGAAAACCAAGCTTGAAGCTGCTCTACTGATGCCAATCTTGTGGTTTTCCCACCACTCTGTCCCTCTCTCTTCCAGGGGTACTGTCAGTAGTTTTAAGTCTGTTAAATGAGATTTCCCAGAACAGATCCTGGCTCCCAGTACCTGTGCCCTCAGTCCCATGGATTTGTGTTACAAGTAGGTTTTTCTTCTATTTCAGCCAAGGTTCTTGATACCTTTTTCTCTTTTTGGGGGCTACTGTTATAAACATTTTATGACTGTTCTTCATTTACATCTTCATTGTTATGGAATTGAGTCCTCAGATGACTGTTGGAGGGAGGTGACCTTCACATAAATTTCACCTCCTCCTTGGCCACACTTAGTAGGTCCCTACTACATTCTCCATTATTCTATCCCCTATAAATAAGGATCACAATTCCCTATTTATTACATTATCCCTGCCCCTGTCAATTTTGTTCAAAGCATTGACCACAACTGGTAGTGACACACTGATTTATTTGCTTGAGGTCATCTATCTCCCTTACTAGATTGCAAGCTCTGGATTATAAGAGAATGCATTTACTTGGTGTTTATCCAGCACTTAGCATTGGGCCTGGTACATAGTTGGTTCCAAAAGATACCAGTGGAATGAATAGTTTTTACTAGTATAATGACATGTTTTTAGCTTTTAATGTTTATCAGTTTGTTTGCTTCTGGTTTTCTCTATTTAGCTGCTTTCTTTGATTTCTAACTCTAAGCAAGGTAGAATATGAGGAAAGAACAATTTCTCATGTCCCAAGGCTGTAACCACAAATCCTGGTGGCACTCGAGCAAGGATGGAACTTGGTGTTGAAGGAGATGACGGTGGCTCTAAAATACCCTGGTGGTTAACTACTATAATATACAACAGCTTCAAGTAAATCCCAGGCACAGATATTTTAATAATGATTTATAATTACATTAAAGCCCTTTATTAAAGTTAACTAATCATTATTCTGGGCCTTGTCTATCACTGCTTTATTTTGAAAACTTATTTCCCTTCTTCTCATAGGCCAGAAAATTTCCTGTGTAATCATGAAGATCCTCTTTCTGGATATAGCATTTCTTATAAAATTGTGATTTTTGCCTGGAGGTTCTTCATTTCATGCTAGGCCAGCCCAGACCCTGCTGAATGTGCAGGGGCTAGAACCGCTGGGGAGTGCTTATGGTCAATGCTTCCTGCAGTCTCAGTTCATTCCCTAAGTAATAAGAACACTGGAAAGTATTTGCTAAGTTGATTTAATAATTTCTGCCCTTGTTTGCCTATGATATCAGGTGCCTTTTGGAAGTATCTGTACCTGCATCACCCCAAAATGTCTAATATAACACATTACCTATATAGTTTCCTGATCAGAACTTCTTATAGTATAGCTCTAGTATTCCTACATATTATTAAGCCTATTTAGCTTTAAGTGCAACATATTCACATTTATTTATCCGATGGCAATAGTGTATGTAAATTTTGGCAATAGTATATTTTAAAAAATTATCAGTTTTATTTAGATCCTAGAGATCTAGTTAGTTATCAACCAAAGACACAACTCTCTATAATAAAATTTGTCATTTTATATGAAATATGAGAGAAACAGCTTATTTGATACACTTTTATGTGTTTATTTTTATTAAATCACTTTTGAGTCAGATAAGTTGACATAGAAGCAACTTGGAAACATATTCACTAGTTTTTTATCCTTTAGCGGTTCTATTTTCTTCATTAGGAGAACATTTTATTGCCAATCTCGAAGAAGAAAGGCCCCTGAAAGGACAGTCACAGAATAACGTTGACATGCAGTGAGGGATAGGGATATATATAGGCCATCAATTTGCTTTGTGTTTTTCCTATTTGTTTTGGATTTCAAAGAAGAGAAACTCACTCAAGAAAACTCAAATAGAAAAGAGCTTATTTTAAGGGATTAAAGGATGTATATTGGGGGATCCAACTGCAAGATTAATGTAAAGAACTGAAAGCTGATAATAGGTAATTTTGAGAAAGGAGATGTTAGAACTGGAGCCAATAATCAACCAGGTGAACTCTAAGCCCAGTTCACCTGGGCCATTCTGATTGCTTAATTCCTAAACTTTACTGGCTATTACATTTTAAATATCACTCCTGATAGGGTTTGCTTCTTTTTGGAATTTTTATTTTATCCATCTGCTGATCAGTTGCCCCTTGAACAGAGAGGGGGCCGGGGCACTGACCCCCTGCACAGTAAAAACTCTTGTGTATAATTTGACTTCCCCAAAACTTAACTACTAATAGCCTACTGTTGACGGGCAGCCTTACTGATAAGGTAAACAGTCAACTAACACATATTTTGCATATGTTTTATATACTGTGTTCTTATAATAAAGGAAGCTACAGAAAAGGTTAAGAAAATTATAAGGAGGGAAACATTTACTGTTCATTGAGAGGAAGTAGATAATTATAAAGATCTTCATCTTCGTTGTCTTCACGTTGAATAGGCTGAGGAGGAAGAGGAAGGGTTGGTCTTGCTGTCTCAAGGGCAGCAAAGGCTGAGGTGGAGGAAGGGGAAGGAGAGGCAGACCCACTCAGTGTAACTTTTATTGAAAAAGGTCCATGTATAAGTGGACTCACTCCGTGCAAACGCATGTTGCTCAGGGTTCAATTGTTTATATGTAAGGCTATTTTAATTCATTAATAATTACTTGTTTCTTATGACTACCTGAGATAGTGCTATGCATAAGAATGTCTGTTAAACATGTTTCCCCTTCCATATGCTATGCATTACTTTAAAAGATATAAAAAAGATAGGGTCTCTAATTTTTCACAGTATGTTGAGGGCAAACAGTACGGTATATTTAGGGAGAGATTGATTTGTTATCAAATTGAAGCCGTATGACTTTCAAATTTGGACTCATATTTTACCAACCTTTTCTTTTTTTCCTACTCACATTAACCACCTATTCTAGCCAAACTTCCCTTATATTAAGACTCAACTCCCTTCAATGTTTCACTTCTTTTTGAGTTTCACTTCCTCAAAAAAGTCTCCCTGGTTCTCACTGCCAACCTGGAGTGGTATCTCATTAGTCTGAACCCCCATGGATAGTAACACCATTGGAACAAACACCCTCATATAAAGTAGAATCTTGACTGGTAGTTGGATTTTTATGTTTAAATATCCCCAATTACTTTGTTAACCTTGACAGTAATGACCACATCTTATAATCTTTGTTTCCACCATAGCTACTCACACCTAGATGTATCTTTATTCATTTATTGAGCAATATTGAACATAACCTATGGATCAATCACTATTTTAGATGCTAGAAATACAAAGATGAATGAATTCCTCTCCTCAATTATTAATCTCATGAGGGAGGAAGACACGTAGTTTAGAGAGGAAAAACACTAATAAAGGTATGAACCTCTTGAAACAAATTCAGATTTCTGTCAATTGTTTATTTTTCCTCATTGAGACACAGCTATGTTTTTAACATTAAAGTTGTTCATGATTCAGCAGTTCCTAAGTGCAAGTTTTTAATGAAAATAAATATGAATCATGTAAATTATGGAAAATAATGCTCTTCCTTGTTATTTCTACTTGGAGTTTACCTTGCAGGAATTCCCTGGGTCTCCTGAAATAGAGGCCACCATTACTGCTATATTCTAACCGTTCCTGCAGCTCTTAATTCTACTTGTTCATTAGCATATATGTAATCCAAATGATAACACAGAAGTAGTTTTCTTATGGCTAATATTTCTTTGTTCTGCATCAGAACCATAGTCAGTAATATTCTAAAAAATTTTATTCCCTCAAGGACAATTTTTCCAGATTGCCATACGGTTTTGAAAGAATCATCTTCCCATTAAATGAAGAGAGTAAGAATGTCTGAAGCCAAGAAATTGATAGCACCCTGGACCAGCAGCAAAATCGTTTTCCTTGCACTGCAGTGAATAATTGATTTTACTTAAGAATTTTCTTTTCTCCTGCAGAAAGATCTTTTTTCTATTTCCTCAGTATGAAAAATAACCCTTGTCATGTACATCATGGTACTCTCCCAATTGGTGGTATCTTAAACACTTAAAATCAGTAGTGCTTTTTCACTAATTGGATGAACATTTCCTTTTATAATTCTTTATTCTTTAGTTTAAAAAGGCTTTTCAAGGATTATTTGCATTGTTTGATGCAGGGGGTAAAAGCAGCTGAAAACATGAGAGTGTTGGTTTTTAGTGACTGCCCTAAGACCATTGATGCAAAATGACCCTATTCAATTCTGTTTTTATGGTTTTTGTTTTTGTTTTGTTTTATTTACTTCCCTGACTTCTGGGAGATGAAAATGAACTTTTCCTATACAAGATAAGACCCAGACTGGTGTCTGCACCTTGTACTTTTTTTTAATTGATGGAAAAGACGAAAGTTCCTGGAAACATGTGATGTGTGCCTCTTGTCCAGGAAAGGGGATTCCCTGAGTGTTGCCACAGTGAAGAAGGACACTCTGTGCTCTGTGGAGAGCTGCTAAAGTTTCCAAAACCTAAATAATTTCAGGATAGCTATTTCAATCTTGACTCAATGTTTACATCAAGAATTGAGACCTTTAAATGTCTCTGAAATTCTGTCATTACCAGAGGCATTTGAATCTCTCTTTAGATAGGAAAATATTCTGTGTACTGCACAATTTGCAAAGTCTCCTCTCCTTAAAAAAAAAAAAAAAATGCCTTTCCCCATTGTCCTGCTGATAGTGCGAGAAAAGTGGGGGAAGCAGGAGTTCCTTCTGGTACTGGTGGAACTGAGCTTATCCTTTCAGTATTCCATAGGGAGTTGAGGTCTTGTCTCTTAATGTGTGTCATAAGAGGCTGGAGGCCACTTGCAGTCATCTGTGAATGCTTTGAAAATAATATTCTGAGACACATGAAGAGCTACTTGCATAAAATAATCCTTGTATTAAGGATATCCTCTGTGAGACACATTAAGTATTTATTTTATCTCTAGCCAATAGCTTTTATTATGTAATTCAGAGATGGAACTTTGTTAGGGCAAAGCACAGATTGTACTACTGCTCTTCTAACACAACAGTTACTTTTTAATCTTGTAGAATTCACAATTCTACAATTATTTGGAGCTGCCTTTTCAGTTTTGTAGTCGCATTCATTTTCTTGTCATATTCCTCTTTTATCCTTTCATGGCTAAAAGTTAAAGTCATAGTAACAAAATACCCATTGCAGACCTGTTTTTTATTGGCCAACATTCTCTTGCTGACAAATTAAGAGTAGAAAGGAGATAAATAAGGATTAAACAATTGTGACCATTTCTATTTGAAATAAAATTGGCTCATGAATATGCCTGCTTAATTTCATGCCGGTGTTCAAGTGATATCCAGAGCAGTCAATAACATGGGGTACACAGATCTAAAATATAGTCATAAGAAACAGAAGTTAACTAGACCTGATGAATGCTATTTTCTCCTTAAAAAAAAAGTTTTCTCACTCTGTAGATGCACATATCACTTTTTCCTTATAAAGCAGAGATAGTCATGCAGTCAAATGGAAGCAGGCAGCCCAAAGCATGTCTTACAGTGTAGAGGCATAGGCTGGAATCCCAGTGGAGACCCATGTGGGCTTTCACCTCTGATGCTACATTTCTTATTTTATTTTATTTTATTTATTTATTTATTTCAAGACAGAGTCTTTCTCTGTCACCCAGGCTGGAGTGTAGTGACGTGATATCCGTTCACTACAACCTCCACCTCGCAGATTCAAGCAATTCACATGTTTCAGCCTCCCGAGTAGCTGGGATTACAGGCGCCTGCCACCATGGCTGGCTGATTTTTTTTATATATTTTACTAAAGACAGGGTTTAACCATGTTGTGGCCAGGCTGGTCTCGAACTCTTGACCTCCAGTGATCTGCCTGCCTGGGCCTCCCAAAGTGCTGTTATAGGCGTGAGCTACTGTGCCATGCTCTGATGCTACATTTCTAAATCTGTTTATCTGTAAAATAAGAATTACACTATATTTTAAAGAGGATATTTGCTAAACTAAAATCAGCTGACATAGGTGAAATGCTTAGTATTGTACTTGGCACATGGTGGGTAATCAATGACTTTTGAATCAGATCCCTTATATGATTGGCCCCAAAGATAAGTTTATTAGTGGAGGGAGAAAACCACGCATGTGCCAGAACATTCAAAGGAATACTTTACCCTTCAGAGTCTTCACGATAGAAAGTACTATTTGTATTCAAGGGATACTTGCCTCGATATGTAGATATATATATGAAAGTTCTATCTACCTATCACTTACCTATGTGTCTATGCAATAACCTTAATGAATGCAAATATTTTGTAAGGGGAGATTTGACTTTTCAAAAATAAAAAGTTATTTGATACTAGATGAAGGACTACTTCCACTAAATAATATGGTTTTTAAGTCAAAATCAAATGTTATGAAGAGACCATGGCCTTGTGGGATTCATATAATGTCTGAAGACAGCTCTAAAAAATGAGAGATGGTAACTACAGGGGAGTGAGTACACTGCTTCCATGTGGGGATGCTTTGAAAGGAGGTCTGATGCCATTGACTATAGAAGGTTATGTTATGTGTATTATCTCATATTTTATATATCAGGTATCAGTCCTATGAACAATCCTTAAAGAAACTTTAGTGGGACTGGTTTTAGAGAATTCATCTGAGGACAAATAATAATTTGATACTTTGCAAACTTTGATCCACTGAAGCGTTTTATTTCTACCAAAGACTGATTGTTAATAGTTTGTTCTAAGGGAATAATATTCACTGTCTTGGAGAAAATAGCTATAAAACCATACTGTTATCATTTTGATTTTTTTGAAGTGCACAATTGCAGACTCTTCCTCAGTCTTTCAAAAACATGTCAAAATGAATCCCATGAGGGAAAGAACTTTATGTCTTAACTCATGAATCTATGAAATCTGAGTTGACAATAATACACAAAATACAGACATTATATGAATCCCACAAAGCACACACATCTTTATTCTAGCTTTGCCATTCTTGAACATGTGGCTTTCAGCAAGTTTCTTAACTCTTCTTTTTCTTCCTTGTTTACAAAAAAAAAATGAGGATACTACTAGTTTATGCCTCAAATAATTGTTTAAAATATTAAGTGAATTTGTACATGTAAAATGCTTTGGTATTTGACATAATATGTGAGCTCATACATACTAGTTATGCTAGAGTTAGAGGAGATTATGTTGACTTTTTTTTTTTTTTGCTAGTTATATGTCACTATTTTGCATATTTCCTATGTCTCAAGACAAGAGGAATGTTTGTCTTAAAATATACTTTTGAGGATGTGCACACCAAAGTGTTTAAGGGCAGAAAACTGCAGGATAGTGAACAGTGATGGTATTTGCTGCTCTGTTTACGGCTTTTTTAGCTGCCAGTTGCCCTAGAACTACATTGGCAAACTCCCAGCAATAACTAGCACCATTTAGTCCTGTAAAGAAAGAGTTGCAACTGATCCAGCGACAATCATTAGACACTTCCTGGGAAACATCCTCAAGATCTTAAGCGATTCCTGGTTCAATCACCTGTTTTATTGTCTTCAACAAACTGAAGAGCAATCAATTGTTTATGAACTCACCATAAAGAAAATATTCTACTTCTGCATCCAATTAACTTGTATCTGTCAAAGAATTTATAGATTGTAGGTGGGGGAAGGGACCTTCTATTTTCAAGCAGTGTTATTAAAGGCCACACAGTTTTATTTGTCTTTTTCTTTGTCACATAATCTGCTTTAAGTCAAAGCTAATTAGTAGAGATGTGAAGAGGTAATTGTGCCTTCATGATTAGAGAGATTTAAACCTCTGCTTTTCCTTTTGTAGGTAAGTGAACTTGGCATTGGCCATTGCTTATTATGCTTCCTGTCTGGCTCTTACTCATGTTGCCATTTTGTGGACCAAAACTCAAGGCAGTTCAAAAATACTGATATGCAGGTGCCATGGATGCTGTTGGAGTGTGTGTCCTAAGAGAGAGGGTAAGTGCTGGTTTTCCATTTTAAACATAGCTCGTGATATCAAGTTGCCCCCTCCCTTCATTCCCTGACTCCCATCTTCCCCCAAAAGCGGCTCTCTTGGTTTAGTAAGCGTCTCTACCCTGCAAAGCGGAAATAATGAAAAATGAGATTCACTTTGCAAGCTTGTTGGATGAGCTTCTGGAGAATAATTTTTACCAGAAGCCTGAAATCATTTGGCATTGTTGGTGTTTTCAATGCATCTGCATCACAGCACATTGCATTTCACATCTGGCCAGTTTGGAATGAAACTTAGAATATCACCAGACTATAGTGATGTAGTTGTCATGAAGTGGTTTTTGTAGCTTAGAGAAAAGAAAAACGCTTGGCTGAAAGAATGGTCTGAAGTCCCACCCAAAGTAAAACATTCTAAATTAATAGTTGCCTAAAGACTACAGTATTATTAGACTTCTATTTTAAAAAATTCACAGTTCTAATCAAAGAAGTGTAATTGGAGTTTCCTTTTTAAATATTTGAAGACTGTATTTACTATTTTGATGTTCAAATATTAGATCTATATTTAGAAGGAAGTCTAGAGGCATTTTAAGCTAAATAGGAATGTGGATTCCTATTCAACTCACTACTGGAAAAATACATTGTCATTATAGACTTTTTAAAGTATTAAGTAGCTTTTAAAAAACATTATAGGACTGTTATAGCTAAATCCTTTTAATATCTTCATTGTTCTTAATTCTCTAGGAGTTTAGTAACATTTTGCTTTTTTTGGTAAAATTTGAAGTCTAATTTACTAGTTGGCTATTTCTTTACATTGAGAATGGTTATTACTTTTTCACTCTGAACAATTGAAAATTAAGAAAAATTACCCTTAAATATAAATTCTTGATGGTTTTCTTTGCTGTTCTTCTTTTCATTTATTATTGGAAAACAGATACTGCATTAAAGTATTTGTTGAAATATGCCTAAGTGTGTTTTCAGATTGGCATACTTAGATAGTACCTGGATTCATTGGTTTCCTATTTATTATAGCTTCATCTGGGATAAATGTATAGAAATCTTGTCATTACCTTTAGAAATTTTATTTGAGTGGCTCAATGTTACGAGTATTCTAAATGCTGACCTATTTCATTTTGATTTTCTTCTAAGTGAATATGTTTAGGTGGTATGATTCTTTTAACTCGTAATTATTATGCCATTGTGACGCATTAATTTTTGGCAGTGATTATTGTTAAAGTAAACAAATATATACCCCCCACCAAAGCACCAAGTTTCATACAAGTTTTTAAACAACCGTTTCTTTCTTTTTAAAAAAATTGATACGTAATAATTGTACGTATTTTAGAAGGCACGATGTGATGTTTCCATATATGTATATATTTGTGTAATGATAAAATCAGGGTAATTAGCATATCCATCATCTTAAACAGCTACCATTTCTTTGAACAACCCATTTCTAAGTGCTGGATGGATGTGTGAATAAGTGCCATTTTATAATGGTGGTTATTTTCACAACAAATTAATATATTTCACATTTCATAAATTGGGGATTATGAATTATAAATAAAATATTTTTCCCACATAGTATTTGCAAAGTAACTGCTTTCACTGGTAATGGGAAAATGTCCTTTTTAAAAAAATTTGGATATAAGAACTTTCAAGATGAGGCCTTGAGAGAATTGGGCACGAACTTCAGACCTGTGAAATTTTTAGTTTACTTCCTTCTGGACCTTGAATCTTGTAAATTTTCTTTATAGTTTATTCATCAGAAATTAAAATCTCAATAAACATTATGGTTTGACCCAATAAACATCATACTACTAGTTTCAAATATCGTGGATTTTACTGGGATACTCCTGGTCACACAAGAATTTAATTCTGATTAGAAGCAGAGTCATGTCTGCATCTGCTGAAATCCAGAGCCTTTAATCCTGGCAAAACTGGAGGTTCTTCAGAAGCCTGTGAAACTTAAAGGTAGCTTAATATACAGTGAATTGTGTTTATGTTTGGAGTATATGGTTCACATCATAACATGTTTTTAAGTCCCCAAACTTTGGAAAGATGCCCCAGCCACATCTTTCTCTTTAATAGAAGTTCGGAAATAGCCAAAGTTGTTATTCCCAGGTAAGCTTTCTAGAGTCACTTTGGGATTTTCTTGAGTGATTTTGTTTGCATTATGTGTCATTTGCATAGTCCTTTAAAGGGTGCTGATGTTAACTGAGTTGCTTCCCTTGTAGGAGCAGAATCATTTTAATAGCTGTTATAGAAGAACAGTACTTTTTTGTTAGTAAAATAATACAACTGGATGGGAAGGAAATAACTGTATTTGCATATTTTCCTGCATCAGTGAGCACTCTCATCAGTTTTATTGTTTATATTTTAAAAAATATAAAATAATCACCCAGTCCTTTTTTCTCTTCTGTTGTGCTCTTCTGAGAAAATAGGTTTGGGGGGTTTATTGTGAGTATGAATACTTAATTGGGTGGAGAAACTGATCCAGGTGGCTGCAGAAGCAAGTTGTTTCTGAGGGCTGGCTGGACAAATTTGAACCTGCCCCACACAGTGATAGTCGCCATTTTACTGTGTAAACCACAATAGGTTGTTTGATCTGCTTGAGATCGCAATATATTTAATTGTGCTTGGAAAATACAGTTTTGAGGTTTTGTAAAATCAAAAAACAGAGCTTTTTAAAAATAGTCTAACTTATTTCAGAGTTTTTTAATACAGATGCTGGAAATTTATGGGGTCCAAAAGAAACTGGAATATTCTGAAAGAGTTGGAGTGGGAGGAAATGAGGACTTGGGGTGTTCATTGTACCTCTGGATCCTCCTCTGCCAAAAGGATTTTGTAGCATAAGGAATTGAAGATGTCATAGCTTTGGAAATGCCAGTAAATGTAAGGTTGAATTCAGAATCTTGATCAGGAAGAACTTCCGGTTCTTTCCCTGATGAAAAATATGGTCTCTTGTAATTTCCAGAAGAACAATTGCTAATGCTTAATTTGAACAAAAATTAGTCTTCAAGAACTAAAATATTAAAGACAAAATATATCTTGGTAGATGAAATAAAAGATTAATGTTTAATATAAAATATTAGGCAAATGAGATGAGTGAATTTTTTTAGTCTGCAAGTAAAATGTCAACTCTTTCAAAAATATAATTTTTATATATATATCTTTTATGCTATAATTTTTAAAGGTCATGCATTTTATAATTCATGTTGATTAACACTATGTATAATAGTTTTATATATTTAGAATTCTAGATTATCGCTATTTAAAGAAAACATTTTACTATACAAATCACACACAAAAGTGGAGAAAATGATTTAATAAATCCCATCTTGCAAGCTTCAACACCTTGCCATATTGCTATTTTGTCACTGGGGGTAGAGAGTGATGAAATATTACAAAATAAATCTTAGACATGTCATTTGCTTTTAAATGCTTCATATACGTGTCTTAAAAAGGGAGTTTTTTTAGATAACTACAATAATATTCACACATAGAAATGTTATAATGATCCCTTCATACGCTCTAATCCCTAGTTTACATTCAAGTTTCCCTTACTGGCTCACATATGCCCTCTGTAGCTAGTTTGAATCTCAATTCAAGTCAGTTTCCACTCATTGCATTTGTTATATCTCTCAAGACTTAAATTTTAGAACAATTTCTACTTTTCCCTCCTCTCTCTTTCTTGGCATTGATATTGATGAAATTTGACCAGGGGTCCTATAGAATGTTCTATATTCTGCATTTTTCTTATTTCATCCTAGTTGTATTTTTTAATTTGTTCCTCCATCCCCCATACTTCATGCAAACTAGAAATTGAATCTGAGGGATTCTATTATTTTAATATTTTCAACAAGAATACTTCGTAGATGAGGTTTTGATACATTCTCTCAGTATCCCAAACACATTTGTTTAGTAACTAATGTCATTTTATTCCACTCTTCAGATGGACTTCTTGCTGCAATATTCAAAAGTAATTACATTTCGGGGGGTAAAAAAGCCTGCCCAATAAGTCTTTATTATAATCAAATCCTTATGGGAGTAAACTTCAATTAATTGATGCATGAAAAATACCAGAGACAAAGTGAACCCTTTAATTTCTCTAAATTTGGCTATGCATAAAGAAAGCTACACCTACCATGCCTGTCATAAACTGTCAATGGCCAGTCAGACTGAACCTGCTGCCCTCACATTGCCCCTGTTGTGAGCAAGTATCTCCATGCTCTAGTGAACTCTTACTGAGATAGACCTGCTATTTGGAGCTTTGATGTCCATCAAGGTTTTACTCCCATCTCTATATTAAAGCATCATGTTTTTAGGTTTTGGATAAACATCCAATGTATGTCTTTTATGAGTAAAACAGATCACAAGAAATTATGATATGTGTTTGGTTGGCTTACAGACCTTGCTGTATCCATTTGGTTCCCTCTTATACTTTTGTATTTTTAACTCAACATCTCCATTACTTCTAGTCATAGGGCTTGAAATTCTCACTGTTAGAATCATTCCTTTTGGTCTTTCTGGAAATGTTTATTAAAGAGAAATCACGGTATCACATTACTTGGGAAAAATAACGCATATATAAGACTCACTGTCACCTAAACCGAGATGATGATCTCAGTAGGCACTATCCAAAGAATGTCTTGACCTTGGACAAACATCTCATCTTGGAATTTTTCTTGGGCTCTGGACACCTGGGAAACAGCTTGTAAAGACCAAATTCTGTTGTAGAAGTGGAGAACTTCAAAAGGAGAATATGAGATATCTTGGGATTATTGCCTCTGGTTTCTAATAAACTGAATTATGTTGATAATGCCTATCCCAGGCTCTGTGGTCTGTAGAAGGAAGAGTGGATGAGGAGTAAAGAGATACTGAGCTTCAGTCCTGGGTTCCAGGCAGTGTAGCTTGGTGATCAACAGCACAAACTCCGGATTCACATTGGGTGGCCTCTTGCTCATGTGACCTTAGAAAATGTACTTAATTTTCTGAGAAGCCTCAGTTTCTGAATCTGTAAAATGGTATTAATAATAGACATTGGCCTTATGGGGCTATTATGAGGATTTAGTGAGACAATCCATATAAAGTGCTTGCATAGTTCTGGTACTTAGGAAATGATCAATAAATGTCACCTCTACTGTTTTATTATTGATCGTAACTAATGGTTGTTCCCTTCATTAAAAACTTCATAGCAAATTCTGGCAGAGAATTAAATTTATAAGTTGCATTTTCTCAGAGTTTAGATTTCTTTGGCTAATGACCGTTATTTAATTTACAGAATTACTCTTTGTATGCCAAAGTCCTCTGATGATAAACACTAAATTTAAAAAGTTTAAAGAGCAGCATGTCAACGGAATCCATTCAACCTACTTGCTGATTGTTTATGTATGAGAGTATAAATGGATGGTAAATTACAAATATATATTAATATAAGTTTATATAAGGTCACACACTGCAGAGTTAAGTATGCATAAGTAATTGAACCAGAGAGTATGCTTGCTTGCCCGCCCTTCCTTCCTTCCTTCGTTCCTTTTCTTTCTTTTCTTTTCTTTTTCTTTCTATCTTGTTCTCTTTCTCTCTCTTTCTTTCCCTCTTTATTTTCCTTTATCTTTTCCTTCCTCCCTTTCTCTTACTCCTTCCTTCCTTCTTTCTTTTCTCTTCTTCTCTTTTTTCTTTCTTTTCTTTCTTTCTTTTTTCTTTCTCTCTCTCTCTCCCTCCCTCTCTTCCTTTCTTTCTTTACCTTCCTTCCCTCCTTCCCTCCCTCCTTCTTCCTGCAGGGTCTCCCTATGTTGCGCAGACTGGAGTGCATTGGCTATTCACAGGCACAATCATCACGCACTGCAGCCTGAAACTTTTGGCCTCAGGCGGGCTTCCTGCCTCAGTGCCCCAAGTTGCTGGGACTATAGGCATCTGCCATCATGCCCGACAAGAGCTTTCTTTAATGCCAGATATTCTGCCAAATGTTTTACATAGATACGTCATTGAGCTTTGGCAATGATTATATAGTTCGTGCCACTGTTATCCTGAGGACCAGGGCCACACTGTTAGAACACGGAAGATCTAGAATATAACTCAGGTCTGTCCAGCACTGGAGCCACTTGTTAGCTTCCACATACTCTTTTTTCTAATGTGTTTTCAATCAAGGGGCTTATTATTGGCATCTGTTTGTTAGTGTGATATGTTACCATGAAGCAAGAGTAAGTATTTGCATCTTGTGGTCCAAGAGTTGCTGCTACAGGGGCTGTAACTACATGAACTGTCCCTGTAGCTCTAGTACCTAGGCTACCATCAATTCATTCTTGAGGCTTCAGACAGCTTTGTCACTTGAGCTAAAACTTTTCTAGCTGGTCAGAAGTTCTGGTCAAAGTATTTTCCATTATTTTGCTTAAATTTGGGGTATCCTGTAGTCATTTGGGAAGATGTTAAAATGTATCCTCTTTTTTCCCTGCATAATGGACAGAGTCTCACCCTGTCACCCAGGCTAAAGAGTGCAGTGGTGCAATCATAGCTCACTGCAACCTCAAACTCCCGGGCTGAAGCGATGCTCCTGCCTCAGCCTCCCCAGTAGCTAGACTACAGGTTTGCACCACCAAGCCTGGCTGTTTTTCAGTTTTCTTTTTTCTTTTTTTTTGTAGACTTGGGGTCTCACTATGTTACCCAGGCTGGTCTCAAACTGTGTCCTCTTTTAAAGGACAAGTTTTCATTTCTTTTTCTTTTTTTTTTTTTTTTTTTTGAGACAGAGTCTCACTGTTGTGGCCCAGGCCACAGTGCAGTGGCACAATCTCGGTTCACTGCAGCCTCTGCCTCCAGGGTTCAAGCATTTCTTGTGCCTCAGCCTCCCAGCTAGCTGGCATTACAGGTGTGCACCACCACGCCCAGCTAATTTTTGTATTTTTGGTAGAAACAGGGTTTCTCCATCATGGCCAGGCTGGTCTCAAACTCCTGGCCTCAAGTGATCTGCCTGCCTCGGCCTCCTAAAATGCTGAGATTACAGGCGTGAGCTGCTGCACCTGGCCAAGTTTTCATTTTCTAGGTGCTGTTCATTACTTGAAGAAATACATTCACTTTGTCAGCACTGTGGTTTGTCATTTGGAAAGAAAAATACACCCTCTTTAAGAAAGCGAGTTCCCTGTGATGTAGTGTGCTTTCTATTAGAGCTCAAATCAGAATGAGTGTTCAGCACTGATGTTTTCATTCCGTCCTCCTCCTCTCACCTCCTGCCTGCTCTCAGCCCACTGTCCTCTCTGCCCCATTCCTCCTTGGGTTGTCTTAAAGTCAAAAGCTCTCAGGGTTATGTTGATTTGGGCTTGCAGAGAATTTACCTGTTGTTAAAGAATGCCTTTGAGTATAGCAGCTTCTTTGTTTCTTGATGGTGATTTTTTTCCTACCTTTTAATGTTTCAATTTGATGACATGGTTGATTAAGTTGGAACTGTAAGGACTTGGAAGGCAGAATATTTATATGGTTTGCTTGCATATCTCAAGGTAGATAGCACTTTGCAAATGGTAATATTTGTTTAATAACAGGATATAATTACCACAATCAAATATTTAATTGAGAAATATGATATTATGTATGTATGTGACAGATTTCAAGGTGAGAATTCTGGGCCTTGAAGGAAAAATATTAATACCCTCTAGTGCAGTGGTTCTTACACTTTGGCATTGTAGGAATCACCTGAAGTACTTGCTATAAAATGCAGATCCTTAGATCACACCCATAGAGGTTCAGATTAAGGATGAGGCAGGGCCCAGAAACCTGGATAATTTAAAACATTATCCCAGTTGCTTCTGTGCCAGTGATCCTCTTAAAACACTTGGAGAATCATTGTTCTGGGGTGGCTTTGTTATCTCAAAACCTCACTGTATTTTCAGTTGTTATTTTAGAGTATCTGCACTTACTGTTGGGATAGAGCCTAGAGTAGGTTAAGCAACTGAATAGCCTTTGCAGCCCTCCTCCACCCACCTCTTTTTGTGCACAAGGTACCTGGTTTCCTCACATTACCTGTTTCAGTTATATTCCTAATACCTTCCACAAATTGAAACTCTTTTTTTCTTCATCATGCTTAACTAGCTGTTTCCCATAAAAGCCAAATTTGAGGTTTGGTATGCATGATTGACAGTTGCTTAAAGTGTTACCCCTTCCTAGAGTTCAGTTTACAAAGCCCAGATGAGTAACTCTTATAGTGAAAATTTAGTTAGTAAGGCAGATTTGGGGAATGGGCATGGGAAGACATGATTTAGGGCAAGGATCATTCTTCTTGGAACTGCTCTGATCGTGCAACACCTAAGATGTTATTAAGACCTGACATCAACCAAGCCAAGGTGGTAGCATTTTCTGCTCAATAATTGATGCAGCAGGAGCTCAGGTAATTTAGTCAAGCTCTTTGGCTTTTGATAAGTGCCATAGTTTTCTATTCTATAATAGATGATATTTAGTCAACCTAAGTGTTTCTGAAAGATGTGAAAGGTAAATATTGAAGCAGTTCTTTAAAATAATTCAGTAGATATAGGATGGGGCTTGGGGGTGGGGTTTGGGAACAGTATGGACAAAGCAGATTGTCCTGGTGTTGATACTCAGTGAAGCCAACTAGTGGGTACAGAGTAGTAAATTATACAACACTCTCCTATGTGTGCGTTTCAAATTTTTACCATAAAACATTAAAATGGGCTTAAAACATTTCACCAAGCATGGCCAAGCCTTCGTTTTTGTTATTTTTGAGTTGACCTCTTAGTAATGTGGCATTCTGATCCTGTCAGTGTCTGGCTCTTCTGTAGGAATGGGAATGGAATGGGAAGATGCACCCATGTTAGCAAAACATTGTGTGTTAAGTATCCCGTATGAATGTGGTGTTTTCTTTCCATATCTCTCACATTTTAATCTGGACAGAAATGGCAAAATGAAATTGGTGTTATGTGGATAGTAATTTGACCCCTTGATTGTGATATTGCATAATGTTTTACCTATTGTGTATAGTTTTTTGAAAAGTTGAGCTCTAGTTTTCTTTTCCTTTATTGATGACTTATAAAAATATGTATTATAAGCATAATGAGCACTATAAATCATACTTTATAGACAACTGGTAATTGCTACCTGCAGGTGCCCACATGCAGCTGAATATGAGTTAGCTAATTTTATTTTCGCATGGTGTATTATAAATAAGATTCCTGTTACTTTTTAGAAGTGAAGTGTATGGCATTATTCATGACCCTTTTGAGGAAGAACATGTATTTTTGTCAAGTAGCCAGGACTCTAATGAATTTTTATGGACATATTGAGGCTACTAGAACCTCTGAGGGCGAGAATGTGTCTTAATCTGTCTTTTCTCCCCTGCAACATCCTGGAGGACAATATAATGGGTACTTTGACTATAACAACAAATAAATGAACAGTGGTTAAAAGAACTGCCACTTTACAAAATTGTGATTCAGATACTGTGAGAAGATAATGTGACTGGACTTTTAATTAATTGCTTGATATGACAAGTATAGATTGAAATCAATCATTTTTATTGAATTAGTGTGAAGGACTTATAAAATCTTTATCCTTAACACAGGTATATTGATTGTTTTACAAATATGCCTGATGGCCACCTTACAATTTTGTAGTTTAATGACATACAATAGTAATGATTTGAATGGCAGTTTACATGACAAAATCAGTCAAGTCAGTTAAAGACAATGGAATGGGATAGAATGTTGATTGAAAGAGTTAGTGTGTGCATTAAAAATATATTATCATTGGCTATAGTATTATCACGGCAGTAATCCCAGCACTTTGGGAGGCCAAGATGGGAGGATCACTTGAGGCCAGGAGTTTGAGAGCAGCCTGAGAAACAGAGTGAGACTGTGTCTCTACAAAAAATAAGAAATAATTAGCCAGGTATGGTGATGCACACTTGTGGTGCCAGCTACTCAGGAAGCTGAGACAGGAGGATTGCTTTGGCCCAAGAGGTCAAGGCTGCAGTGAGCTGTGATTGTGCTGTTCTCCAGCCTGGGTGACAGAGTGAGACCCTGCTACAAAATAAAAATAAAAATAAAAAGGTCATGAAGTCAAAAGATAAAAATAAGCTAACTTCAAGCTTGAAGTTTTGTGGTATTCTCTTCAATAAACCCAGAGTCAACATATTTACTGAACTGCATATCACAAACTGTGCTCTGTAAATTGGAGGGTTTTTGTTTTGTTTTGTTTTGTTTTCTTATGAAATTAGCTTTGAGCTATAAAAGATCAAGAGAATGTGAAGAACAGTTGTTCTAATCATAGAAGGTTGAATATACCCAGTGATTCAAAGACAGAAAGGAGAAAAAGGTCTGGGGGCAGCGAGGTAGAAATGGGAAGGAAGGCTTAGAAAAAACCTGAGAACAGAAGATGAGGCAATTTGGAGATAGAGATTGTGGGTGGATTGTCAGGAGTCCGACGGTGATAATGGATGTTCCAACAAAAGGTAAACATAACTGCAGATAAAACCTCTAAAAATACTTTCCTTTCCTAAGAGATGCTGAAAGTTCTGTTCTCTGAGATACAGGGGTAAAATGAAATTTTGTGGGTGATTTATAGCAACCATATTTTGTTTTTGAGTGTGCGGTGCTTTCTATGGTGCATCTATATCTCTGTGTTATCATCTAGGCCAGTACTTTTCAAACTTTGTGCATCAAAGTTGTCTGAGTAGCTTTTTAAAACTGCGAAGGGGATCTGAGCATTATTTTTAAAATAGATGGCTACAGTGCCAATCAAATGAACATTTTTAGTCTGTAAATACTATTATAAAGAATACCAAGCAAATAATGCTTCTCTTTGTTCCTTATAAGAATCTTGAGAGGCATGTACAGGAAGTGTGCCAAAATGAAATAAAAACAAAAGCTTAATAAATCAATCATGTATATGTTGAATTTCCTCCAGTATTTTGCTTTGTGCATTTTTATGGCTTATCTCACAAACTCTGAAGTACAAAGTGTGAATACATAACTGCCTGGGACTTCACTCTGTGTGTTTTCTATTGTTGGCTTTTGGGGTTAAGCATATTTAAATGTAATTAAGCAGGTACCAGAACAACTACAATTATTCTGACTATGCTATTAAGAAGATTGATACTAGGCACATATTTATTACAACTTACTTGGGCCATTTTTTTCTTTTTTTAAAGACAGGGTCTCACTCTATCACCTAGTGAAGTGTTCACTGCAGCCTCAACCTCCTGGGCTCCAGCAATTCTCCTTCCTCAGCCTCCTGAGTAGCTGGAGACCACAGGCATATGCCACCACACCTGGTTGATTTTTTAAATTTCTTTATAGTGACAGCATCTCACCATGTTACCCAGGCTGGTCTCAAACTCCTGGGCTCAAGTGACCCTCCTATCTCAGCCTCCAAAAGTGCTGGGATTACAGGCATGAGCCATTACACCCAGCCTGTTTTTGTTTTGTTTTTTTTCTAAAGCTGATATTGTATTCAAAAAGAAAAACAAATGCTTTCTGCAACAAGTCCTTTTCAGAGAGAATTGAACACCAATGGTAGTCTATATAATTTTGGTAAATAGTAAAGATACAAGGATGTGGTACAAATAGGTAGAAGATAGGAGACTCAGGCCCTATTCTCCCACCTGCCTCTGACCTACCTCCCGGCCAAGCAGTTCAACCTTACCATGCCTTGTGACGTTCTCCTTTGTAAATTAGGATGATCTATTTTTTTTTTTTTTTGGTCTCAAAAAGTTATGTAGAGAATACCAAATGAGAGTTGAACATGTCTCTTATCTTGGACAGAAAGTACTGTTGCCTTTAAAGTAATTAAAGTTGGATAAATTGAGCCATAATAATAAAAAAAAAAGCTAATGTTTGTATGGAAGATTTTCTTCTTGAAGTCGTTTTGGAAAAAAAAAAAAGAGCAGATTAAATTCCCCCAGAGATGAAATGTTATGTAGGATTCTATGAAGAAATAAAAGTGATAAAGAAATAGGAAGAAGATTACATTGAATTTTGCCTGGCTTGTTTTACCAATGGTTTGTTTTGAGCTTATCTTCAGTTGTTTGGAAGCAACCTAATTGCTCAACACATAGGAAAGGGCCTCATTCACAATTCTGTCATCATGAGTACTACAGAGTCTGTTATGGGTAGGTTGGTTTAATACACGGGAAAGTCTAAGGACATTTTTATTATGCCCCAATACTTGTTTGAATTGGTAAGTACTGCTTGGTATTTAGTAACTTAGGAAACTCTTGGGTTCAGTGGGTGACTGGGAATACAGCAAGTAGAGTTCCATGTTGAACCTTGGTAGTATCCACATCTAAATCATAAATTACTCAACAGGAGAAAAGAAAATTTATTTTTGTTTGAATTTACTCATTCCATATTGAGCTCCATCATATACCAGACACTATGTTGACCCTAGCTATATAAATTAGAAGCAGACAATTTTGCCATTCTTGACATTGGAAACAAGAGGAAAAAAAAATAAAAATGAAAAATGCACACACCAGTAATTTGTCCTTAATTTAGACTACATCAGCTATAAGAATACTTATTAAATGCCTTTCTGAATAGGGATTTGCAAAGACAAGTTAATTATTAATGACAAGCCTTTGGGAGTCTTATAAAAAAATCACAACTAACTGCTGCCTCTGTGCTTGAGGGCTGACGTCTTTTAACTCTCTTTGCCCCACTTAATATTATAATTATAAAATTGCAAATTCATTTCCTCTTCTCTTTTCTCTACCCTATATGCTAGAATGTGCAGTAAGATCACAGAAATTTCTAAGTATTAAAAGTTTTATCCAGTATTTTTCATACTGCTTCATAAAGGCTGTTCTCATAACATTGTTTTGTCCTGAGTCAGACTATTGGCTTTTTGCTGGAGCCCCCTTGTGCACAATGAGCAATTAAGCATTGCACTCGAATTCTGAGACTAGCTTTTGTGAATGATGGGCTCTGTATTATTTCAATGAGAACTCAAGCCAGAGGTCAAATAGAGAGGATACTCTAGAAGTGTGCTTCTCAAACTGTAATGTGTCTACCAAGCACTGATGGATGTTGTCAGCATGCAAATTCTGATTCAGTAAGTCTAGGTGTAGCCCAGGAATCTGATTTTCAATATCTTACCATGTAATGCCAATGCTGCTGATCCCTGGACCACATTTTGAGTAGCAGCATTCTAGAACTATAGCATGAGCCTTAACCTCAGGGATCTTACTATAGTTATAGATGATATTGACTTTGAAATTTTAGTCTTGGTTTATAAAACTTTAGAATAGCTTCTTAAAATTGCCCCACCAGTCTACACTACAAAATAATTGTCCTTTGCTGTTGACCTGAACTTTTTGCTGCTTTGTGAACATTTCTTAAAGGAGATAGAGTTTCTCTTTTTTACAAAAGAATGAGTGATGAGCGATGACATGTTTTGGCTTGCCTTCTGCTATTAATCTGATCTTTTGTGGAAAAGGTATTGTTAGATTTCTTGGTTCCTTGTACAGCTAGAGTTGTCTAGCCTTGTAAATCCTTTGCTAATCCCTGTAGGATTCTTCTTATTCTGTGGTAATGCTTTAGAATGGTGAAACAAATCATTTGCATTATGCTGTATCTATAAGTATATATTTACATCGATATACCATCAAATCTGTGCTATGTCATTCATAATATTAACTTTATGTGGTAATACTTAAAAAATCAAATCATGTTCCCAGAAACATATGACATTCCTGAATTTTAAAGTGTATACTTCTTGAATGTAACTGAGAGAGGATCTTTTATAGTAACTAATAAAAAACAAAACTGGTCACTCAATTTTTTAAAAATAAGGCTAAAAGAAAACACCTTACCTTGTTGGAACCAGTTTGCATTCATTTTACAAATATTTACCGCAAACTATATGTCAAGCATCAGGTTATACTGTAGAGAGAGAACAGGCAAGTATTTAGGATTTTTATTATTCTTAATCATGAATATTTTAATACAATGATCAAAAGTGATAGCACAAGAATGCCTAAATTGAGATACATAGAACTATATATCAGCATAAATAATGTTTTTATATAAGCACACATACACACATGCAGTGCCTTCATAGGTCAGATAATGTATCTCTTAAGCTTATCTTTCCATATTGAAGTTTATTCTCTTGGTTTCAATAAAAGCACACTTTTCCCATTTCCATTCTAACGATTTTTTTCCATCTCTAGTGTGGATACATTTTTTTTCCATCAGCATGTTTTCCACTTCAAGTAATAGAAATCTTGACTCAAATAGTCTCATACATTAAAGACAGTTATTCTCTCATATAACCGAAAGTCCAAAATCTGCAGGACAGGCTTTGGATCTGGTTGATAGATTAGTTCAGCAATTTCACTAAAGGTCAGGTTTTTTCTGTTTCTATAAACAAAGAAAAATTCCCCAGAAGTCTCCCACCATACTTATCTTTGGCCTTGACTGGGTCCATATCTCTCCTAGTTGCTAGCAGAGGAAATGATATTATCATGATTGATATGTTCTGATCATTTGTAGTAAGGTGGAGTGGAAGTTGGGCAGTCAACCAGTGTCCGCTATCCTCTTTCTCTGACAACGTTAAAATGTTAGTATTACCAAAGATTGTGTTTGAGAATCTCTCATTCTTACTGTATACTCTCTGTGTGATTTTATCCAATTCTGTGGCTTAACCACCTTTATGTGTAATGATAGTTCTTACATCTCTATATAGCCAACCCATTTTTGGGGGTTGGCTATGTAGTTCTTACGTCTCTATATAACCAACCCATTTTTTGGGGTTAGCTATATAGAGATGTGGGAACATGCAATTTCCCTCTAAAAAAAACTCAACTCGACACTGTTAGCACAATCTCAAATTCAATATAGTCCAAAATTTAGTTCATTAATCTCTTTACCTAAAAGTCTCAATCCCCTACTACCAACTTGGAGAGTCATTTAAACTACAACCCTAAGGGTCATCCATGACCACTGAGTGAGTCAGGAACCAAATTCTGTTGATTCTTCCTCCTTCCCTTCTCTTGTGCTCATTCTTCTCCTCCTCCTCTCCATGTTGCTGCCTCCTCCAATAGGGCTCTTACTGTTTCTATCTTGAGCATTGTTTTCTAACTGATCTCTCCATCTCCACTCATGCTGCTCCCCACGTGCAATTTCTTCTTCACATTTACTAAGAGAACATCCCAAAGTTATATCTGATCTTGACACTTCCTGCTTACTGTCAGCAACTCCCATTTGTCTAGCAATATTCCTAGCCATTATATAGCAGGACCTTCTAAATCTTACCTCTTTAGCATGTAAATGAGTCGTGACTTTCCCAGTGCCCTCATCTTTGAAACTTATAATTCAGTCAACTTTTCTTTTCTTTTCTTTTCTTTTTTTGAGAAGGAGTCTCGCTCTGTCGCCCAGGCTGGAGTGCAGTGGCACAATCTTGGCTCACTGCAACCTCCATCTCCTGGATTCACACCATTCTCCTGCTTCAGCCTCCCGAGTAGCTGGGACTACAGGTGCCTGCCACTACACCCGGCAAATTTTTTTTTGTATTTTTAGTAGAGACAGGGTTTCACCATGTTAACCAGGATGGTCTCCATCTCCTGACCTCATGATCCGCCCATCTCGGCCTCCCAAAGTGCTGGGATTACAGGTGTGAGCCACCACGCCCGGCTCAGTTAGCTTTTCTTATTATTTTCCCCCAAACACACAGTGCCATTTCTTTTTTTTTCTTTCTTTCTTTCTTTTTTTTTTTTTTTTGAGACAGAGTCTCGCTGTGTTGCCCAGGCTGGAGCGCAGTGGCACGATCTCGGCTCACTGCAACCTCTGCCTCCCGGGTTCACGCCATTCTCCTGCCTCAGCCTCCCGAGTAGCTGGGACTACAGGTGCCCGCCACCATGCCCGGCTAATTTTTTGTATTTTTAGTTAAGATGGGGTTTCACTGTGTTAGCCAGGGTAGTCTCGATCTCCTGACCTCGTGATCCGCCCACCTCAGCCTCCCAAAGTGCTGGGATTACAGGTGTGAGCCACCGTGCCCAGCCCCACAGTGCCATTTCTGACAGTGTCTATCCTCATGCTGTTTCATTTACTTTTATGTCTCAGGACAATCATTATCCCCTTTTAAAGACCTCACAACTCTTTTACTCTGCCAGGAGAACTGAGGATGAGGGAATCATGGTGATGGTGATGGTAGCTAATGCAGTCATCACACATTGCTTTATGAGAGGAATATAATCTAACAAATACATTGTTAGGTGATTTTGTATGTGAACATCACAACATGTCCTTACACAAAGCTAGATGGTATAGCCTACTGCACATCCAGGCTATATGGTGTGGTTTATTACTCCTAGGCTACAAACCTGAATACCATGTTACTGTACTGAATAGTGTAAGAAGATAATAACACAATGGTAGGTATTAGTGCAATGGAAAATCTTCAGTTCCATTATAATCTTATGGGACCACGGTTGTATATGAGGTTTGTCATTTACTGAGACATCATTATGCAGTGCATGACCGTCTATATCACCAGACACTGTTCAAAGTGCTTTCCACATGGAAAGCTATGCAAAAATACTGTGAGGTAGGCACTCTTATATCCATATTTTATATATGAGAAGACAGAGGTACAGAGAGATGAAACTACCTGCCCAAGGTCTCAGAGGTACCAAGGAGTAAAACTGAGATTTGACCTTAGGCAGTCTGGCTCCTAGATCAGTACTCTTAAGCACTACACTGTACTGTGTCTCAATCATTTGATCAATCTTTTCTTGGGAAGCATTTTACCTTGGACACAGTTTTATTTTGCACTTAAGAGATTTTACTGCACTGTGTTTCATGTCTAAGTTCCCCAACTATATCAAACTTCCTTGAGGCTGGAGCAATTCTTATTCACATATAGTCCTCAACACAGTAGGCACAAAGTGTTGATAGGATGTGGATAGAAAGGAATAGAAAGAATGATTGGTAAAGTATTTATGGGTAAAGAAATGAGTCAACATTTCTCTCAAATGCCTTGAAAATGTTATTATGATTTGCATTCACAGAGGCACGGTTTTTGATTGAGCTGTCTAGTTCGTTTAAGAAAGAGGTTCTTCCTGCATTTTGCCAAGTCTGCAATTTAAGAACAGATGATTTATGCAAGACAATAACTCACCTAGGTCGATCCCTCACTTTATATGTTTCTTCATCAAACACAAGTCATTCTACAAAAAGACTAATATACAAACGTTGATTGCAACCTTAGTCATATTATTAAAAAACTAGAATCAGTCCAAATATCTACCAATAGATGAATAAACAGTGTGCTATATTCATAGAGTGAAATACTAATCAACAATTAAAAATTGAAATGAATAACTGATACCATGCAACAACATAGATGAACATCAAATGCATTATACTGAACAAAAAAGCCAGATACAAAAGGGTATATAATATATGATTCCATTTAGATTAAGTTGCAGTACAGGCAAAGTTAATCTTAGTTCTATAAATCAGATCAGTGGTGGCCTGAACGTGTGAGGCAGAATTTATTGGAAAGGGACAGGGAAGAACTTTCTTGAGGGATGGAGATGCTCTATATTTTGTTTTGGGTGATTTTTACATAAGTTTAGACAATTATCAAAACTGACTAACCTGAACACTTAGAATCTGTACATTTTATTATATGCCAGTCATGCCTCTGTTTTTAAGAAATGGTGGCAATAGCAAGGGAAGTGGGAGCCCAGGAATTTTTTTTTCAAGATAGAATAAATAACAGCAAGTTTGTATGCTAAATAAAATGATCCAGTGGAAGAAAAGTATTGATGAATAAGAGAGAAGGGAGAATTGGTGAAGCAATCTGCTTGAGCAGGAGAGAGGATGGGAGAGAGTGCACAGGTGGAGGGACTAGCTTTAGAACAGTCATGGATAAAGACAGGATGTGTAGCTGTAAATGATGATGGCTGGTTGGTCATGATGTTCTTCTGAGTCTACCCAAGTCTTCTTTGCCTGATTTTTCACAGGGAAGTAGGAAGGCAGGACAACAGTTTTTAGTGAGGGTTAAGGATGGAGGAGGTGCAGGAGGTTTGAGGAAGTGCGGAGCAGTGGTCGTCAAACTTTTTCATGCATCAGAAGCATGGTGTGTGTTAAAGCAAATGTTCTGGGCCTCATCCCAGAGTTTCTGGTTCAGTAGGACTGGGAAAGACCCTGAGAATGTGCCAAGAAGTTTTTAGATGATGTTGATCTAGATAAGACTCTGAGAACCACTGGTGTAGAGCTTTCACTTTTATAGCTGAGACATTCATGCTTTGAATAATAAAATGGTTCATCTAAGGTGATGGAACTGTGACTAGTAAGTAGTCCAGGCTGCTGCCTCCAGCTTGGGCTCATCCTACATATGCGCTCTGATTTCAGGGAGGGAGAGCAGCAGAAGGCAGTGGGTTCCAGGGGTTAAGTGGGGAGTGTGCACTAGGCAGGGAATTTTGGAGAAAGGAGAAACTGACATCACCAAAGCAAATCTTGTTAAGGTCACCTTAGTTTGTTATGGCCTGTTCCCTGATGAATAAATGTGGGCAAGAAAATGTTTTTGTTCTGTTCAGTACATATGAACATAGCTTCAGATTCTAGGAGGGCTTTGCTTTTTTTCCTATGAAGAAGGTTTGTTCTTAGGATGTTCATTAATGGAGATATGATTACATTATTTTTAAAAGGCTGGTTCTTTATTTGCATGCACATGCTTTTGTGGACCCAGGGTACATACATATTTTAAAGAAAATTATGCAAATATGACTAAAAATATATATTAATATTTAAAGAGCCTTTTGTTGTATATACATGAATTATATTGAAAAGCAACACAGTCATGGTGAAAGATGAATTTGAACTATGTATAGTAATACCAATTAATATACCTGTTTATGTTTACAGAAAAACTAGAAGGAAATGTGCTAAATGTTAACTGTGGCTTTTCTTTGAGTTATATGATCACAGATGGTTTCAATTTAATTTTTCTATATTTGTCTGCTTTTTATGTTTCTAAAATGAGTGAGTTATTTTCATAAAACTTATTTGTAAAACAAACTACTCATAATAAATAAGATATAATGTAATACATAACATGTAATAATAACTAACACCATAAAAGCTAATCTATGTCTAGTGCATTAGTCTTGGCTCCTGGGCACTTGGGATGTATCAATGAACAAGTAAAATGTCCCTCTACTTTCAGGGTTGGTATTTTGGAATATCAATGATTAAATTCACTGTGCATTGGAGAAGCTATTGATCCTAGTGGGTATCTTGGCACAGGGTAACTGCACATGTATATTTTGCTTTGAAGTACTATTATTCATGTTTATGTTGTTTGCCTCTTTTGGATTATACATTTCTTGAGACTATGGACTATGGTCATTGTGAAAATTGTCCTTTGCTTCCAAAGTAACCACTTGTAATAAAAGTGCTATAATTTTGCCTAGAAAAAAATTAAATGTATTTTATCTGAATAAAAGTAGGATACCATATCCACTTCTGGTTGGAATCTATTCATGAAAATGAGCAAAATTTCCAAGGATATGTTTGGTAATGTCAAATCATAGCAAATAAGATTATTTGATTTAAACAATTTAACATCCTCCAGTAACATATGGTACAGTTGTCTAATGCATGAATAAACTACAGCTTTTATCAAGACTCATCTTTTCTAAACATTTGATTGAAAAATACATTTTTCGGCAAAGAAAGGAATAAAATACCAATATTTTCTATCACGTGGATGAAACTTGAAAGCATTAAACAAAGTGAAAGAAGTGAAACACAAGAGGCCAATATATCATATGATTTATGATTCCATTCATATGATATGCCCAGAATAGGCAAATCTGTAGAGGCAGAAAGCAGGTTCATGGTTGGGAGAATGGGCTGGGAGAAAGGGGAGAACGGGGTGATTACTAGTGGGGATGGGGTTTCTTTTGGGGGTGATAAAATATTCTAAAATTAATTATGATGGTTGCACAACTCTGTAAATATACTAAAACTATTGAAATTTACACTTTAAATGGGTGAGTTGTATAGGATGTGAATAACATCTCAATAAAATGATTACAAAGCATTTTAAAAAATATTTCTCAACATATTTTTCAGGAGCTCTTCATCTGCCCACCCTTTCCTGTTCACCTTCCCATTCTTCCAGGGCATGTGTAAACTTGTCCAGGCATTTAGACTTTGAAGCAAAACAAAACTTGGCCTAAGGGATTTTTCTCAAATCAAGCTACTTTTGGCAAACATTTTAATTAGCTGACATGCAAAGAAAATCCAAATGGCATCTATCTCATTTAATTAAACACTTTTTAGTATTTGTTTCTACTTCACTACCCTCTCTACACCTCTTTTTTCCCTGTATCTTACTTTATTTTGGTATAGTAGAAAAAGCACTCAACCTGAATTCTATTCCTATGTGTTTGTTCTCAACTTCTAGGAGGAAAGTTTGATGAGATGCCCAGGGTTTTCAAAAGTATAATCCATTCTTTGGGAGATCAAGGCAGGCAGATTACCTGAGGTCGGGAGTTCGAGACTAGCCTGACCAACATGGAGGAACCTCGTCTCTAATAAAAATACAAAATTAGCCAGGCATGGTGGAGCATGCCTGTAGTCCCAGCTACTCAGGAGGCTGAGGCAGGAGAATTGCTGGAACCCTGGAGGCAGAGGTTGTGGTGAGCCAAGATCGCGCTATGGCACTCCAACCTGGGCAACAAGAGCGAGACTCCGTCTCAAAAAAAAATAAATAAAAAATGCATGAGCCAACATCATCAGAATTATCTGGGGGAATTTATTAATATTAGAAATGCAGATCTTAGGTCTAGTTTCTAGAGACTCTTGGGATTTACCAAGTATACTTTCCAAGTCAGATTTTCTTTGCTGGGACCCAGAGATATGCATTTTACCAAGTATTCCTCCCTCTGCACTGCCACCATCCCTATGTGATTCTCAGGTGCACTAAAATTTAAGAATCACTGCTTATTAATTTATTAATGGTCCTGCCCATCTGTCATGCTCAACAATTATTGAAGTCTTTTCTATCTCATTTGGCTTATTCTTTCAGGCTATTAGGAAACTCCTTTGCTTTAGTGTTTGCTTAATGAAGATTGGGGCCAACATGGTTACCTGAGATATTTGATTTCTTTGTGAGGACTCCTAAATATCTTACTTTTCTTCTTTGAATAGTTTATTTCCTTCATACCACTCCCTGTTCTCTTCTCTTAATGCAAAGTACTGGATGATTCCAGGTGTTGTGCTAAACACTAAATATTCTGAGTAATGCAGGATTAATAAAATACAGATATTTTCCAAAAAAATATTGATAGTATAGAGTTCTTACTATTTGGTTTAGTTATTTTCCCCTCTCAAGAATTAGGTTCTTTTTAAGTTTCTTTTTTCCTTTAATTGCTCATCTCTCTAACTTTTGGAACAAATAATGTATTTGTGTTATTAAATTTGGGAATAATTACATATGGCTCCTCAACTTAAAAGTTCAGCATTGTGCATAAATAGCGTGGAATTTAAGTAAAAAATATTTTTTGTTTATTATAAAACAGGCTAAAATTTAGCATATAACTTTTAAGAATTAAAGTCTAGTTTGAAACGTATCTTTTAAAATTGCATTACTGTATATACTACAGAAAATTGGAGGGACACATTTTTTAGTGTTTACTTGAATATATCAGTAAGAGCAGTTCAGTTATTAGTTTAGTTTATTTTAATATATATTGTTAAACTTTTATTTCTTAGCTTAAGATTCCATGGCTTGGAATGTCTTAAGAATAAAGTACTGACTGCAGAGGGATTGGAGAATAAAATCAGAAAGTCTGGAACTCAAACGTGCTTATAAAATGTGACCACAATTTTGTTACAAATAACCATAGGTTTCGTTGTTGTTGTGTTGAGACACAGTTTTACTCTGCTACCCAGGCTGCAGTGCAGTGGCATGATCTCAGCTCACTGCAACCTCTGCCTCCTGGGTTCAAGTGATTCTCCTGCCTCAGCATCCCAAGTAGCTAGGACTACAGGTGCGCGCACCACACCCAGCCTAATTTTTTGCATTTTTAGTAAAGATGTGGTTTTGCCATGTTGGCCAGACTGGTCTTGAACTCCTGACCTCAAGTGATCCACCCACCTCGGCCTCCCAAGTGCTGGGATTACAGGCATGAGCCATTGCGCCTGGCCACAAATAACTGTAGATTTTAATTGAGGCTTAATATTTTATTTAAAACTAATCAGCAACTTTTTATTCACTATTCTTTTTATTAGAGGATCAATGAGATTTAATTATGAAATTGCTAATTATTTTTCTCATTGCACGTATTCGTACCACTTCCAGGGAATTCGTGTTCAGAAATACTGCTTCTAGTGTGTGGGTCAATCTCTTGCCAGTTGGTAAAACTGGAGCATCAGCCTATGAAACATGATGTTGCATTCTTTTTGAGGGAAGTTTTTCTTTGAGTAGGCTCTCAAGCACCCCTTTCCTGTTCCACTGGTTTCCTCTTTGCTTTTTTTCCTTCATTTTTCCATCTCATTCATTCATCATCTTTCTATACTTTCTCTTAGTTATAACTTTCCCAATGCCCTCCATTTTTAGTATCCCAAAAGCCAGTTTTTCAATGTATTACTTTAAAATTTACAGTTGCTTTAGATAGAATGTTCTCAATGTGCCCATGATGCTGACATTTTCCAAGCCATCCTATGTTGTCCCAGCAAATAACAACTCAAGTGTGCTAGACACTGAAAGCTGGAGATACACCACGAATAAGAAAGCCACACGCTCTGCCACAACAATGCCCACACCTAATTTTAAATCAGTATGGCAGATGTACAGAGACTTGATCACAAAGACAATGGGAACACCAGGTGGGGACACCTACCCCGCCCTTAGAGAGCTGTGCTTGGCTGATTTACCAGCATCTTCACTACCTGCCTCCTGCCCTCTCCCAGAGGTTTAGTGTCCCTTGTTGATGTCCCTAGAACCCCATAATCCCTGCAACAGAACTGATCACATTGTTAAAGCCTTCCCTGAGGATAATCCCTTCCACATGACTGTAACATATCTCCGAGATTCCCTGCCTGTTTGCATGGCTTCATTCACATCCGATGAGAAAAGCCAGAAATAGACCTCTTTTTGCTGTTCCATCAGTAGGACTTGCTGAGACCTGTAGCCTTCCTGAAATTGGAGGTGTCATAATCTCTGGTGAGCACTGGGATCCTAAACAGGTGTAGACATGGAAAGAAACAGATTTCAGCCTCTAGGATGTTAGAACTGGAAGAATCTTGTGTAGCATGTAATAGAATCCAGTCATGGTACAGATGAAGAAACTGACTCGAGTGCTGAGTGACTTGCTTGAGTTAGCAAGAGGTTTTTCTGGTGCTATTACCTGGGTGTCCTAATTCTTCATTTATTCTGTTTACTCTTTTTACTATATTAATTTTTGAGATTAGTGGTACTTTATTATTTTTCTTTGATGATTCTCATGGTCATCAAGGAAATATCGGATTTAATTATATCAATGATCTAGTTAAGTCAATGTCATTTTTAGAAATGCCAAAATACACAGACACACATATGTGTGTGTATGTGGCTTTGAAATTCATTATTTTACTTGATATAAAAGGAAAGTAACATTGGATTCATCTTAAATTAGTTTCTAAATATAAACCATATCATAATTTTTGAAAAGGTCAACTTTGAGTCAGGAAAGGGAAATTCTCAGTTCAGTGGCCTAATGTGTGATAGGTGGAAGTTGCTTAGATTCTGTCTTTGTTTTCACCTGTGCAATAGCAATGCTGAGTCCATCATCAGGAGAAAACAAGTGAGTCCTTCCACAGACTATGTAGTTAGACATTCCCGTTTCGCCTTTATGTGTCTTACCAAGCTCTTCACTCAGTTCTTTCTGATAATTAACAGCCTAGATTTTTTTTAACAGAGAATAATGTAATGAACCACTGATTACCCATCACCCAGCTTAATGACCAACTCATTGCCACGCTTGTTTCTTTAGTCTTTCCCACATATCTCTAATAGATAGGACTTTAAAAATAACCAAGATTACCATTATTGCATCTAAAAAATAGTCCTTTGATATCATCTAATTCCCATTCATTCAAATTTCCCCAATTGGAAGAGTCAAGATTTGAATAATGAATACCCTAGATTTGTGCCTCTCTTTTACTAATTAACTTGATAAAGCTTTACTCTCATTATAAGCCCAGTTGACACAACCGTCATCTAAGGTTGTCTCTCATTTCCATCCCCCTCAATGATTTTCAGTTTTCCTTATTATTTTTCTTTTCCAGGTTTTTCCATCTTAGATCTCTGTTGAATGGCTTATGCATTTTCAGTATTTCCTTATTTAGCATCATTGGTGGTGAATGTTAGCAATACTTTATTATTGCTTATCTTCATTTAGGATGTGAGTTTAATAAGGAGGGAAATGGTATCTCCAGAAAGAATGCACATGGTATCAGAAGGTGGAAGTCCAGGCTCCTTATCTTAGCTTTGTTCTCTAACAATGTTAGCTTAATCAAGTCAACTAGTCACTTTGCTTATCTGTATATTGTGGACAGTACCTGGACATTGTTCTGTCCGACTGTCATATCTTTTGCAAGCCTATTCAAGCCCTTTGTGACCTAAGAATAAATAGAGACTCTCTTCTTGCCTTCTCATAAGGTCTTGTTCGGCGGTATAGACAAGCACGTGGAGTGTGTAGCTGACATGGGCCCATGGTGAGGGCTCCATGAGTTCCTGGGGGCTGGAGGGGGAGGTCGAGAAAACATTCAGGCTTCGAAATCATTGTCATTAAAAGTGAAAGCCTAACAAAATATGCTCTGTGTCATTTTAAAATTGCTATTACACATTGATATAAAATGAAAGAGAAAAAAAATCAGTTAACTTTCCTAAGCATACAAAAAGAGCTGAACAGAACCCATTGGATCAAAGGTCTTTGTCATCTTATTTTTAACCATGCTGAAAATTGTCTTTGAAGGAACATGAGCCTGAGGAAAGAAGAAAATGGGCGGCAAGGGTTGCAAAAGGACAAGTAGTTATTTACAGACTTATACGTTGGTTTCTGTGGCTATATATTTGATGAAAATCCCATTACATGCAAAAATATTTTGGAAGTGTTAGGTATTTTCATTATTTTGGAATTAAAGTTTTTAAATAGAGATATTACAGATAGAAGTCTCTTTGCTTAGTATGAATCATGGTATTTCATGCTTCTGTCCTCCAGAGATCAGGTGTTTTATGATGATTGAATGCCTGGGCCTTGGACTCAAACAGGCCTTTTTCCAAACACCAGCTCTGCCACTTAATAACCAATTCTTGGGGCTAACAAGATACATAACTTCATTAATTTTCCGTTTACACTATTCAGATAAAAAATACTCCTTATAAATTGTTACAAGGATTAAACAAGATAATGTATCTAACAGAATTCAGCACTGACATATCCATAGTAAGCACGAGAACGATGTGATGCTCATGTGTTCTTCCTTGATGCTCAACATTTAGAAAAATCCTGTGCTTAGTTCTTTAATTTTTCTTTGGGAACATAATTCTATAACATAATCTGTTGTCTTTTATTTCTTTTTTCTTTTATTAAGGATTAGAGTCTCTTGGATGAAATCTTAAGTCTTTTTGCTTTTTATTTTACTTTAGTAAATGAGTCTTCTTAAGATGTTGGTAGAAGGCTGAGTGCAGTGGCTCACACCTGTAATCCTAGCACTTTGGGAGGCCAAGGCAGGTGGACCGCTTGAGCCTAGGAGTTCAAGACCAGTCTGGGCAATGTGGTGAAACCTGGTCCCTACAAAAAATACAAAAATTAGCCAGACATGGTGGCATGCACCTGTAGTCCCAGCTACTAGAGAGAATGAGGTGGGAGGATCTATTGAGCTCACAATGTCGAGGTTGCAGTAAGCTGTGATCAGCCACTGCACTCCAGCCTGGGTGACAGAGTGAGACTCTGTCTTAAAAAAAAATGTTGTTAGAGAGTAGTTTTGATTATTTTGGGTAGGTATCTCAGAACACTTGTAAATCTGGTGAAGGAGATTTTATTTTAAAATGGTTGAAGATTAGCTGAAGGAGAAACTGGCAATATCTTTGGTTTGGGAATTAGGAGATCTGGGTTCTGGCAGAAATCAGTTTGTTGCTCTTAGGCAATTTACTTAATTTCTCTGGACACCAATGTCCCCTGTTATGAATGTGGGGTTTGGAATAGGTGATAGTGCAGATGCTTCAGGTCCAATACCCTGTGATTATTGTTGGGCAGGCAGAGCTTTGCCATTTGAGTCAGAGCAACAAGGGGAGCAAGGCTGATGAGTTTGAGGTAGGAATTAAGGAACAACAGGAGATGACAGAAGGCATTACTTTTCATAATCAAGGGAACAATATGGGGAGTGGGAGGAAATATGAGAACTGAAGAACAGAAGAGGAGAGCAGTGCCAGGAACTCTAATCTGACTTCTATTTTTTGAGCGATGCCAGGATTTCATAGCAGTCTCCACTGACGCTTCTGGACATGCCTGTTTTAAGGAATATTGCTCAGGGAGTGTGTACTGTAAACCCAAATTCTGGGGAAACCCTAGGCCTTTGCAATTCACTGGAGATAAAGACAATATGAATGTTTTGGTGTCTGTGCTAGGATGCAAATGAAAGTATGGTATGACGGCTTTTGCTCTCCAGTTTAATAGGAATTTCAAATATCTGGCTTGTGGCCGGGTGCAGTGGCTCACGCCTGTAATCCCAGCACTCTGGGAGGCCGAGGCAGGCAGATCACCTGAGGTCAGGAGTTTGAGACCAGCCTGGCCAACATGGTGAAACCCCATCTCTACTAAAAATATAAAAAATTAGCTGGGCATGGTGGCAGGCACCTGTTATCCCAGCTACTCAGGAGGCTGAGGCAGGAGAATCGCTTGAATCCGGGAGGTGGAGGTTACAGTGAGCTGAGATTTCATCACTGCGCTCCAGCTTGGGCAACAGAGCAAAACTCTATCTCAAATATATATATATCTGCCTTGTGTTCATAGCCAATAGGAACTATGGAATTTTGCTCAATTCCATTCTGCTGCTGCCAGGCAGCAGAATGTAAGGCTGGCTTTGGCTAAAGGCCTGGATATTAGTCATGCTGGCAGATACAGTGAAATCACTTTGAAAACATGTGCTCATGTTGCCTTGTGCCAGTCGTTCAGTAGGATTTCCAAAAATCTTCATCATGACAATTTGGGATTGGACACAGGCACGTAGAAAGATCAGCATTTAGCAGTAAAGTACTCCTTGCTACTGTTTGACAAACAGTATCTTCTGTTCAGGCTTGTTAAGATCACTTTGATTAATCTTTAAAAGAAAGTTTCATAGAGATGAATAACCAGGGAGGTTGAATGTTTACTCAGTCAGAGATTCACAAGATGCAATATCTCAGGGAGGCCATTAGCTTCTAAGATCTGGGACTTAAGCTTTGGAATTCCAGCGGAGTCATCTGTCAGTGTGTGCACTGGCAGTCTAGTTCATGAAAACTGATCCTAACAGACCAAATTTACAAGATGCTGATGTATAAATGAACATGGTAATTTATAATGATGCATGAAAGGATCCAAAACTTTTGTTAGCAATTTCCTGCCCAAAGGAAAATTAACCTAAAAAGGACATTACTATCAGAGTTTGCACAGAGCTTGGGGGATTATTTGAGTGACTTTTTGGCAAGTATCATCAAGTTGTGATTTTTATCTGTAGTTCGCAGATAAAACTACCAAAAGTAGTGAATAACCAAGTTGGTTGGCCAGGGAGCCCTCTGTGAAAACCTTTCCCCCTGCCTTATTTCCATGTTCATTATCTTCTTTGGTAAACTCTGTCTTATTTATCATTGTATTTCCAATTTCTAACAAAGTGCTTAAGAGATATTTGCTGAATGACTGAATGGTAGATGCACAAATATATTGACTTGATTTTTTTCTGGAAATTGACCAACAATCAGTTTTGTTTTAGCTTTCACATCCCTTTTTCTTTCACCTCTTCCAATTGAAATTGAATGTTGCCAGATCTCTGGGCCACAAATCAGATTACTTTGTAATCTCATTCATTAGGTGTGAATTTTTTTCTAGTTTCATTCTCCTCTTCCCCTTCAAGATATTTTTTCCGTAAGCATTCGTCTGTGCCCATGGCTTTGAACATGTTTAAAATGCTGATGATCCCTACTTGTAAACCTAATAGGTCTTGAGCTCTCATGGACATTTTAAACTGAACAAGACCAAATTGAACTCATCATATCACCCCAAATTGACTCTTCTCTAGAACTTTCCTTCCTTGTAACGAGTCAAGTGCTCATGTTGGAACCCTAGGAGTAGTCCCTGACCCTTCCTGTCTCTACCACTACTCATCTAATCAACACTGCTGTGTCAGGGGTCATAAGTGGCCACATTTCCTGAACAATAGTTTTGTTTCACCAAGGCAGTGCCCGCCAGCTTTTTGTATTTATTGCTAACCTCCAAATGTACTGAATAGTTACTGTATATGATGTAATGGGAGCAATCAAACATAAACAAGACCAAGCCCCTTCCCTCAAGTAATCTATAAGGAGAAAAAGGTTTGTCATAAACATGTTGAAAACAAGTTAATGTGTGGTAAGTAATCAAAAGCGTTGTGAAATTCTGGAGGTTAATTTTGGCTGTGTATGAGGCTTCATGGAGATGATTGTGTTTGAACTGAACCTTGAAGGATGATTTCGACCAACATAGTTGGCTGTCTCTTTATATGCTACCAGCCTATGAAAAGAGGTATCTAAGATAGGAGTGTCTCCACTTCTCAGTGTTTCAGTTTCATGATAGCCTCATAGTAAAGAAATGTATTTCACTGGATGACTTTGAAAATTTTTAGCTGACATATAATTCTGTAATTTGATTTTAAGATTTCAAAAACTCTCAAAACCCAGAAATGAGTCAGCTAATCCTCTTAATATGCAGTCATGTGTCACTTAACAATGGGGATAAGTACTGAGAAATGCAGTTAGGCAGTTTTGTCATGCAAATATCACAGAGTGTACTTATTCACACCCAGATGGTATAGCCTACTACACACCTAGGCTATATAGTATAGCCTATTGCTCCTAGTCTACAAACCTGTGCAGCATGTTACTGTACTAAACACTGTAGGTAGTTGTAGCACAATGGTATTTGTGTATCTAAATCTATCTAAACATAGAAAAAACAGTATAAAAATGTGGTTTTATAATATTATGTAACCACCATCATATATGTGGTTTATCATTGAAACGTTATGTGGTGCATGACAGTACGCTTTTTATTAAGGAAAAAAATCATTCAGTTGCTATGATGTTTTTATTACTTAAATTTCAAGCGATTCCTAGGACAACCAAGTTCAGCTTGTTAAATATTGGTAAATAAAATAAATCTTAGAAGAGGCTTTATTTCCATGTATTTAGAAAATTTGGCTAATAAAGATGAGATCATGGTTTGGGAACAGCTGCCTTTTCTTTGAAAAATATCAACAATAATGACAATAAAAATAACCACCGTGTTCATATGCCAAGAACAGCATTATAATATATACTTTTCATTAGCTACCCTGTTCAGACTTCATAATAACCCTTATGGTTATTAAGGTAGATATTACAATCCTTATTTTATGTGAGGAAATTAAGTTTCAGAGATATTGTAATCCAGGTCTTTTGACCCTAAAGCTTATGCTGTTAACCACTAACATGCTCCATTTGGTTTTCCATGATTTGTGTTAATGAAATATATTTATCAAATTTTTCTCTTTAAAAACACAGTAGTAGTTTTGTCAATGAAAGTGATTAGCTCAAAAACATCATTTTCTCCTTTCACCTTCCTTTTCAGGCTAACAAAATTATCAGAAATTTATATCTTTCTTGTACAGTATTTCTTTGTTCTCAGCAATAATTGGCTCATATTAATGATCTGTACCCACTCTTGAAAGAATAACCATTTATTTCATCTCAATTGTCTTTAAATATTTGCTGTCAGATTTGAAACACAGCTATAATGGTAATTTCACAAAGTTCCATTAGTCATTCTTCATTCCATTCAGTTTTTGTTTTTACTATTGTATTAAAATCATCTATCATATAACCTACTGAAATAGCTACAGATTTTTTTAGCATTGCAGAAAAATATGTGACTGTTACGAACAAAATCAGGAAGTATGAGAAATGGCAATTTTCTGAAGTTTTGATTTTGAACTTGAAATTGGACCATGAAAAACCCATTGAGTCAGACTAATAACCTCTTCAGGTTTGTTTCTTAAAAATGTTAATTGTTGACTGCTTCATGGTTGGACTCTGGAGAACCTCTTATTATAGATGTTATATCAGGAAAGAAATTCCTCTCTTTGAAGATTAATGATGAATTCATTCTCCCCGTTTCCGTTTGCCCAAATGAAGACTGGCATTTAATTTCTCATTAAAAGGAAGTCTCACTTAGTGGGTAATGATAGTTGATTTTTTACATACTTGCCAATTATATATTTTAAGTTTTACAAAGTCACCTGACTTCATATTATCCTAGGAATGTCCTTCCTGCAGGATAATTAATAGATTACATAAAAATGTTTCAATCTGTTCATTTGCAACCTCTTTCTTAGTTTTATTGTTTCTTTACTGTGGAAAGAACAGGGATATACAATTAGGTTTTTGGTAAATGTTTTTTAGAATAACTCTATTATCCTTTTTTGCTTACCTGTTTTCTCAGTCATTTATATAATTTTTATGTGGGAACTTCCTGGGCTTTCTAAGAACTTTCTAAATTTATGTATTTTTATTTATTCATTTTAGATTGACTTGACCAAACTGGAGCTAGCATTTATTATTATGTTACTGTGCTTATTGGTTTTAATAGCCCTGTAACACTTTGTTTTCCAGTATTCTTCATGCTACCTGGTGTGTGTGTGTGTGTGTGTGTGTGTGTGTGTGTGTGTGTGTGTGTGTGTGTGTGTGTGTATGTCTGTCTGTCTGTCTGTCAGTAGGTATGTATATTTTGCATTCGCCTGTACTTCGTAGCCCCAACTCATTTTGCTTTAGAAATTAGAACATAATTCAAGAGTACAGAAAAATATAATTTCTGTGATTCTTTCCTTGACTTTCAGTGTTGCATTTTGCTGCTTATTCTATATAATTCAGGTATTTGGACTTGCAAGATCTTGTTCCAGTTGAGAATGATGATCTTTCCTTTTTCCAGACAGAAATTGGCCATTCCCTTTACGCTTCTGACTCATTGCCGTGTTTACTTCCCACAAATTAAATCCCATAATTATCAAGTCTCCAGAAAGATGTTAATTTTTTTCAAAAATGTTAGCATCAAAGCCCCTTTCACTCTCTCCCCACTTCTTGAAATTAAAATAAGTATATATTTTAAGCAGTAATTTCCTGTGGGATGCAGAATTGTGGAATTGCACATGCTTTATAAAGAGGACTCACTTAAGAATAGAAGTGACCTTTTTTGGTGGGTGTTCTAGAAGATGTTTTTGCAGGCTTTCTTTCCTTTAGTGTGCCACCATTAGCAATTTCAAAGCTGGAAGATGCTCATAAACAGTTTTGCATGTTAATTTAGGAGAAAAACTTCTCTCTATTTGTGACTGAATTGTTTTCAACTAGAATTCGAAAATGATTGTTGTTTTTCATTTAGTACCTGTAATCCAATTTAATTTTTACACAAGGACTTCATTTTACAAATGAAAGGACTGAATCTCCAGACGGTCCATTGACTGGCTTAGGTTGATACAGTCTATGAAATAACAGAGCCAGAGTTTTGGCTGTAAATCCAATTCATATTCAGAGTTTTGGCTGTAAATCCAATTTATATCCAGAATTTTGACTGTAAATTCAGTATTCTCACCACTAGAGTAAAGCTACATTTTGGAAGTTGCCCCCTTAAACTTTATCAAAAACATATGGTTAGTGCCTACATATAATTTTTGGCATTGCATAATGTAGTTTAAAATAGCAGAGTAGGAGCTTATAGTTTTCTATGAAGCTCTTTGTTAGCTGAAAGAAAATAGTTTCTACCTACTTTTCGTTATTTCCTGATCATTCTCTTAGGTAACCAAGGCAAAAAAGTTAAAATCACTTAAAAAAGGATGTTGTGCTGTGCCTACAGAAATTATATTATTGTTTATCCTCTATACAATTTACATCATCAAGTCACGTGTGGGCTGCCATATTTCGAGCATTTGATATGTCTAAAGGCTCCTCCTTTTGTTCCTTCAACTTTATTAACTCCTTCATTATGAACATAATTTTGGAGAACAAGTTTGGAACTTCATTGTTCTCTTTTCCTCCATTAAAGTCTTCTTAAAAATACTTTATTTGTTATTTTATTCTGAGATCCCAGTTACCAGATTCATAACAAACATGTAGGTATGACTTCATTTCTCTTAGCTCCTGGCTTCAATGTTGAAGACAAAATATTATTAAAACAACAACAATAAAACATAGAGGTTTCTGCTAAGTCCTGTTGTTTTGATTTAATCAAGATTTCTCTTTCAGTTGTTTTCTTTTTTGTACATTGGTTAGAGATGATCTTTTTGGGATTATAAACCCTTACTTTTAAAGTGCTGCTTTAGGTGGAGTTGGAATATATCTATCAGCATGGTGTGTGTCTTTGGTGTATCTTGGCTGCTTCAGAACCAGATTTTTTCGAAAGCGACTCCGTCCCATGAGACCAGTGGAAATGTGTCCAGACAGGCTGGTGGGATATGGCCAGAGTCTTTGAGAAGGGCTCTCTAGTTAGTGAAGATATACCAGTAGGTAGTGGGAATAATTATCACTTAGTAATATGTTCTCTTCTTTGAGGAGAAAAAAAAAATCCCTCTAAATTTTATAACTGGGTTTTGTTTCCTGATCTGATAGACTGTTTCAAAATTAAACTATTTGGCTTTTCTTTACAAAACAGGTTTTTGTTCAGATGCTTTTGTTTGGGGTAGGAAAAATTGTGTATAATACAGATCTAGAGATGCTTTTTCTCCCACATGGGTAAAATCAGACTTCTATTGTCAGCTCTGAAATAGGACTAAAACATGTCTATAGAGCTGATGTGACAAACAGAAGCCAAAATTTATGGACGCAAGGAACAGTAGTGAACAGGAAATGCAACACTTATCTATGATCAGTAACTATAGTTATAGTATAATCATTATTTTCAACTCAGATTTATATAAAATGGGGAGATGGTAAAACTTTTTCTGTCATAGTTGACGTGTATTTTTCTGATAAGGATTATGGTCATAGATGGCTATCAGTATGATCCATTTGCTTTTATAAAAAAGTTGAGATTCATATCATTGCTTTGTTTTCATTCAGCATTACTATATAGTGGCATATGTGCGTTAGTCCTTCCAAATCCTTCAAATGAATGTGCTACTTTCAGTGCTGCCAGCAAGTTTTATAAATTGTATTTAAATTTCTGATTGGATGTGAATGGTAGCTCCTGAATGACACACATTTCAATAGGTAAGACTAAAGGTTTGGGGTTAACAAGATAACATTTATATTATATAGATGATAAACAATTTCTCTTTTAGATATTTTAAAATATAAAAATGTTGCAGAAAAAATTTAAATGCAGAAAAGCATAATGAAGAAGATAAAAATCTCCTACATTCCCACTACTTAGAAATAACTACTAATCACATAGTAGTATATATTCTTCTATACTTTTTTCTGTGAATACACACACACAGAGATGTGTGCTGTTTTCAAAATGAGTATGGAATATTTAAAAAACAAATAGACTTGCATATGTAATAATTAGGTTTTAAATTCCTACTGGAAAACACCCTAAATGCTACAGAAAGTCTTATTCAGTCTTATTCTTAGCCAAAAGAAAAACTCAGGTGTGATTACTATTTGAAAGGCCACAATTGCTAGAGGCCGAAGTATGAAATCACAGATCTTAAAATCACCCAATCTTAACTGTTTTATTGCACATCTTTTTTAAGTTTTTAATATAAGCTGGGAAATTTGTTTTTCCTTTGATTCAACCCATTGTTCCTATCACTGACCCCCACTTTCAGAGAGAGGCAGAGGCATCTTTCATCCTTTCCCTCTTCTTGGCAGCCTTCTCTTCAGAGTGACTTCAGTGATCTAAAGAATGTTGGTCCTGCCCTCTGGCATTAGAATGCCGTAAAGATCTCTAAGTCTGCCTGTGTGTGGAAACACTGTCTCCATAAAGTTTGAGCATGTCCATTCTCTGTAAGTATGTATTCCTGTCCCTTTCCTGCACTACCTGGACTTTTTGAAAAACTGCTAAAGGATAGTGAATTTCTATCTGCTACTAACTGTAGCAAGCTTGAAATTTCTTTGGAAATATTTATTTAATTTATTAATTTATTATTTTTTAGAGATAGGGTCTCATTCTGTTGCCCAGGCTGGAGTGCAGTGGTGTGATCATAGCTCACTGCAGCCTTGAACTCCTGGGCTCAGGCAATACTCCCGCCTCAGCCTCCCAAGTAGCTGGGACTACAGGTGTGCACCACCATGCTTGGCTTTTTTTTTTTTTTTTTTTTTTTTGTAGAAACAGGGTCTCATTTTATTGCCCAGGCTGGTCTTGAACTCCTGGCTTCAAGCAATCCTCCCATCTTGGCCTTCCAAAGTACTGATTACAAAGGTGAGCCACTGCACCTAGCCTGTTTATTCAAAAAGTTCATGTAAACATTGCATTCCACTCTGTCATATGTCATTGTTTTCATAGAAGGGTAATTTGCCAAGTCATATTACCATTCACCCTCCCTAAGTTAAACCAGCACTCTAGGAAGATGTCCACATTTGCTCTTGGGTTTTTATGCTTCAATCTCCTCACCCCAAGCCTGTTGAGGTTGAGAAGTCACGTTAGTCATTCATTCAGTGAATTGCATTACCTAGTGCTCCTAAATGAACAAGATAGGAAAGTTGTCCTTTTCTTAAGGGGTCCTTCATACTCATCTTTTTATTATCTTCATGATAGGATCACATTTGAGACGCGCATTATTGCCTCGTTTATGTCTTCTGATCATCTTAGTGAATGTAAAATCCTGACTTATACTCTTGCATTTGAATATAGAATGTAATTCCTAAGACAAAGAATACTTAGGCATCTGGAAGTTTCTGAAGCATTAGGAAATAGATTTATATCCTGGATTTTCTTTATAAAATGAATAAATGTAAGTTCTTGATGTTATTTGTAAACTTTTAGAAAATAGAAATACAAAGAAAAAACAATGGTAATCCATCACTCAGACAAAAATCACTATTAACATATTTTTAGGCATTTCCTTTCAGAATTTTTTCTATTTAAATACATGAGTGTGAATGTCTGTGGGTGTCTATAGACATGTCTGTGGATATTACGAAATTGGAATCATGTTTTATATTCAGGTTTGTATCCTTTTTTTATTTGATATTCTGTGCACATTCTTTGATGTCATGAAATATTCTTCAGTTGTGCTCAAAATACTCTCAAGTGTGTGTTCTGTTACTTATGCATGAAATAATTCCTACCTCACAGCTGCCTGTGGGGAAGGACGGGGGAACTGTAGGTTGCTGCCCTTGTTATCAGGTGTTTCAGGTTGTTTTCCTGAATCTTTGAGCTCCATGAAGAAGAGGATGCCGTCATAGGCAATGAATGCTATGATTTTACAAATGTTGTGTAAGTTTAAAATCTAAGTTTTTCTTTATTATGATAAGTTGTTCATTCACCTGATATTCAGTCAATTTCTACCATGTGTCAAGAAATGTGTGAGCAGTAGGGTTGGAGTAGGACATAATCCTATCCTTAATGCTTGTGCGGTTGCTGTTGCCTGACCCAGTCTCTGTTGAAAGTAATGTTGCTTCTTAAGACATAAATGAATTATTTTAAGAGGAAAAGAATTCATTGTTCTGATAAGTTTATAAAATGCTGCAACTATATCTCACTCTCTGAAATAGAGCTCTGAGAAGTCCTATAGCTAAAAAAGAAAACTAAACAAAAACCCATCTCTATTCAGCTTTATTAAATCAAGCATTTCCAGAACTTTTCTAATCACAGAAACCTTTATCCGAACACATTAAGATGCCCCTGAATTCTCCTAATGAATACAGTAAATTATTTAGCACTACAGTGTTTTGTGATGGCTTAGTTCTTGGCTGAAGGTTGAATTGTTACTGGAAATCTATGTGATGATATAAATTATCAAGGGATTTTTTTTCTGACCTTGAGTTAGTCTCAAATAATAGCATGAGGACTACTGATACCAAAGTGCTATCCTGAGATTTCAGCACTGCTAGGTAATTGCAAAGAGGATTGCAGTGGTGCTTAACCACGTATGTATGTCTGCTTGCAGATCATTCAATTAGTCTTTGCCTTGAACTTCTGAAAATCTTTATTTCCAAGTCTTACTTGGCATCTGTCATAAGCATCACTTGAAATGCTAAATTAGAGCCACTCTATCTGATAAGATCTAAGTTCTCCTTCTCTAAAACTTTTTCTATTAAATTTCCCCGAAATAAATTCTGAGCATACAAGGGCTTTCACTGATAATGACTCCTTATCAAATATTAATATTATTATTAATCTGCTTTTGGCTCCTTTTTGTAACTCTTCTCTCTAGGGCCTTTATTTGCGGTATAGGAAAGCTCCAGTATCTAGTGGAAGCTCTATTGAATGAAAGCACATTTTCATCTCAGCTTGTTCCTTTGATGCATGTATGTTTTCCAGTCCTGTTTAGCATTTTAGTATAGAATTTTGTTGTCAGGCCATGGGTAAAAAGTATTTTGATGTATCTAAGGTAAAAAATTAGTAATTTCTTGTAATAATGATGGGGGTTTTAAAATGTTATTCTTGAAAGGCAATTTGGCAATATTTTTCAATAGTCACAAGGTATATAGTGTTTGATCAAACAATTTCACTGCTATGAATGTATCCAGTAGATATCCTCATAAAAACAAGCCCTCATGATAATGTATAAGAATCATCATTGCAGCTTTGTCTTCCTATAAGGCATTCAACAAATGACTGTTGGTACATCCATGCAACTGAATACCAGGCAGCCATTAATAAGTGTAAATATATCTGCATGGGAAGATCTTCAGCATAGACCAGTATACTGTATACCAGTAACTGGAAAAATGATACCAACTGGTTTATACAGAATATCTTCTTAAAAGTCATAACAGTAACAAAAAAGTAATACACACAGACACATACACACTGTATATCTGTGTATATACGTTTTTGTTTGTTTGTTTTCTGGAACTATGCGCAAGAACTCTTGGCTTTGTTTTCCTTGCAGATAGGGACCAATTGGCTTGTAATTTGCTTTTTGTATTTTTCTGTATTGTTTGGAATTTCAAACTAATTGCATTTATTACTATTTTTTGTCAGTGTAAATTATCTGTATGGTGTGATTTGGGGTCTTTTTTGTAAATGTCAAATGAGACAACACATGTCAAAAGGCTAGAGCAGTGCTAATATTGATATTGTTTCAATGTGGTTTTTAAAAATCAGTGCTGTGAAGAAATAATAAGGGCACCAGGGGAGATAAAAGACATATCCTAGAAAGTCAGAGGAGTGCAAGTCAGGGAAAAATATGAGAAAAAGGGTTTGTTTGGGGGATGTGGGAAAGGATGACTGCTTTTAATTTTATTAACTGCACTTATTTCAAGTTTTGTTCTCTCTGTAAACGTTATTATTTTATACTTGTTTTTTGTTTGTTTTTTATTCTTTGGCTTCTTTATTAGATTACCTCTCTACTCTGTGCTATTCCATTTCCTCCCACTCCCAACTATTGGTCTGTGTGGTTCTTTGTTGTCCTCTTTCCTGGAAGGGTTGCAGTAAGAGCGGGGCTTTGGGTATTGTTACCAAAGTCAACATCAGCATCTATCCTGTGCCTATCACTGACCAGCCACGGGGGTGATTGTCATCCAACAGCCTAATATCTGAACCACCTCAGATGTGTATTTCTTCTACTCAAGTCAACGAACTCTGACATTCTCTATTTTTGTACTAGGAGACAGTGAATTGCTAGGGCTTTTGTTTCAAAAAATAGTATAAAATTGCTTAAACATAACGCCGCATTGATATTATTGGAAAATGCAAAGTACTGCATGATGGCAGAAAATGTTGACTTGCAAGAAATCACTGTGGTTTATTTATTGTCATGGTTATCTAACTTAATTTACCAAGCATAGCTCCCCTACTGTGTAGTTGTGCAATTGAACAGCTGAGGCCCACACAGTTACCCAAAATGACGAATTTCTATCCAACTAAAATAACAAAGAGCTGTAAAATACACATTTCCCCTGTGATACTGTAAGTTCTTCATGCTCAAATGCTTCATATCCCACCATTTCTGTGATTTTTCTGATTCGACTAGTTGGAAACCAAGGAAAGCCGAAAAACTTTGTAGACGACACGGAAGATTATTGTAAATATTTTCCATCTATAAGAGGAAAACTGTTCAACTCCGATTCTGGTCCCTGTTTTCTCTATCACTAAGTCTAAAGTTGGGGATTGAAATTACACACAGATAAATAGATTATTATAGAAGTTATCTTTGACCATTCAATTAACTTGTAAAGCTTGATGTCCATGAGACCACAGTTCCATATGTGAGGCACAGTCAGTTTGGTGAGAGAATGGGTTTCATTGGCACGGATTCATTTTCCAATCTGATAAATGAAAGGATGTGACTAATTGATAATGTGTTGATAGCCAGTCTTTAATGTTAGTAAAAGTTTACAATAGGAAGAGAAATATTATGTTCAGCACATGTTCAGTGTGAGATAAAAAATGGCATATAGGACCACTATATATATATACCACCATATATATATATATATATATATCACCATATATATATATATCACCATATATATATATATCGCCATATATATATATACACCACCATATATATATATACCACCATATATATATATACCACCATATATATATACCACCATATATATATACCACCATATATATATATACCACCATATATATAGTATATACTAAAAAGCACTGTGTGTGTGTATGTATATATATATATATACACTAAAAGTGGTGTATATATATATATATATATACACTAAAAGTGGTATATATATATATATATACACTAAAAGTGGTATATATATATATATACACTAAAAGTGGTATATATATATATACACTAAAAGTGGTGTATATATATATATATACACTAAAAGTGGTATATATATACTAAAAGTGGTGTATATATATATATACACACACACACATATATACTAAAAGTGGTATATATATATATATACACACACACATATATACTAAAAGTGGTATATATATATATATATATATATACTGAAAGTGGTATATATATATATATATATATATATATATACTGAAAGTGGTATATATATATATTAAAAGTGGTATATATATAGTGGTCCTATATATACTTCTCATATATATGTGTGTGTATATATACACACACGCATACACGCACACACCACTTTGTATATGACCACAAAGAAATATTAGAATATTAAAAAGACAAGTCTGTCTCAGTATTTCATTTTAGCCCTATCTTTTATTAATGTATGGTGTGCAATAACAAATCACAATAACCAGTGTATATTGAGTGATATAATATATTATGCTGAAGTTCTTTCATTGCACCATCTCATTTATTCTCACCTTAATGTTGTCTTTATTTTAAAGCTGCATTTTAAAGCAAAATCTGCCAAAGTTCACCCATCTAGTAAATGACAGAGCTGGGACTGGAAACCAGGCTAGAATATCCTTGTGTATGAATCAGTAATCATGGTAAACAAGAGATTGGTCAGGGGAAAATTTTGGTTGGAATAGAAGGAGAGAGAGTCCAGTATGTAAAATGTGATTTTGCTATTTTACTTGAAAATTGTAGATTTGTAGAATATCAGACACCCATACTTAAATATGAGTACAGCCTAATTATTGCTGTTCCTTTTTCTTTCAGAAATTTGATACTCAAAATTCACAAATGAGAGCTTCTCCACAATTTTACTTAATTCATAATTTCTTCACACATTTATAGACAATACACACTTCAAGCGTGTATGGTGCTAAATTACGTATTTTTGAAAAATTTTTAGGCCGGGCACGGTGGCTCCTGCCTGTAATTCCAGCACTTTGGGAGGCCGAGATGGGCAGATCACCTGTGGTCAGAAGTTCGAGACCAGCCTGACCAATATGGAGAAACCCCATCACTACTAAAAATACAAAATTAGCTGGGCGTGGTGGTGCATGCCTGTAATCCCAGCTACTTGGGAGGCTGAGGCAGGAGAATCACTTGAACCCAGGAGGCGGAGATTGCAGTGGGCCGAGATCATGCCACTGCACTCTAGCCTGGGCAACAAGAGCAAAATTCCATCTCAAAAAAAAAAAAAAAAAAAAAAAAGTTTTTATATGTTTTTTCCATTTTATCTTGAAATATTAAATTTAACTTTGTCTCAGTAATTTCACATTGTGTTTATGTAAGTTCAGTTACTTTGCCTTTCAATGACTTGCAGCTCCATATTTATTAGGTTTCTCCAACTTACGTATTCATAAACAGTCTATAAAATTTCCAAGGAATAAATCGAGTTTGTTTGCTTAAACTGTTTTCCTTTTTCTTTTATTACCTGTTCTTCTCTGAAAAAATAGTTTAAGTACATACTTCACATGATTTACTGGGAAATATTTTTTAGTTGAAAAGAATAGTATAAAATAATTGAATAATTTTTGCTCTTTAATTATAAAAAAAGAATGTATTTTAAATGTTACTTGTGAATATTTAGGTGAAAGATGTTCTCATAAAAGATTAATAGTGCCAGCCTGTGGCTAAATATGCCTCTATTAACAATTTTGATATTTAAATATCATAAACATAAACCTGTTTGCCAGTTTTTCAAAAACCTTCTGTAAAGAATGGAGACTTCTTTAAAAATCTGATACCTCCCACATCCTGCTAAAGATGTGTTCAGGATTAGGATATAAGCGTTGGTGGAATAATTTTATTATCAAAATGAAATGAAACTTCTAGAGTGGCAATATGGGGAGTGGAAGAGCAACTATATGTTAATGAATTGCTGCGTTGAAGCCTAAGCAGTGGCTACGTGATAATGTTTGAGTTTGCTCTTTTCTCCTATGAAAGTTTGTTCATTTTCTGTTTCATAATGGTAGTAAGCTGATAATGTATTAAATTGCCAAGTAATTGCATTTTGAGTCAGCCAATAAATTTTTAATCTTGAATGAATTGCATACATTTCCTGAGTTTCACTCTCCATATCTTCTTTTTAATAGCTTTATTGAGATATAATTTACATACCATACATTTGACTCATTTAAAATATACAATTGAGTGGTTTTTAGTATGTTTACAGAGTTGTGTCACCATCACTACTATCTAATTCCAGAGCTTTTTCATCCCCCAAAAAGAACACTACTCCTATTAGCAGGCATCCTCCATTACCCTGGAAACCCCTCCATTTCCCAGCCCTATAGGTGACTAGTGATGTATGTTTTTACTTTACACATTTGCTTATTGTGCAAATTTCACATAAGCAAAATCATACATTATGTGGTGTTTAGTTTCTGGCTTCCTTCACTTAGCATAATGTTTTCAAGTTTCATCCATGTTGTAGCATGCATCAGTATTTCATTCTTTTAATGGCTGAGTGATATTCCATTGAGATATATATATGTTGTTTATTCATCAGCTGAAGGACATTTCAGTTGTTTCTACTTTTTGCCCACCATGAATAATTACTGCTGGGAAGATTCATATACAAGTTTTGTGTGGACCTGTGTTTTCAGTTTTGGAGGGTATATATCTTAGAGTGGAATGGCTAGGTCAAATAGTAACTATATTTAACCTTTTGAGAGTCTTCCAGACTGTTTTCCAAAGCAGCTACACATTCCTACCAGCAGTGTATGAGGCTTCTTATATCATTACAATGGGAATAATAAAACCTATTTCACCATTGTTCTGAAGATTAAACAAGGCAAACATGTAAAGTGATTAGGGTGTTATTGGCATAGTGAGGGTTTAATAAACGTCTCTTTCTTTTCCTTGTCATTATTAGAAACACCTCTTATCCTGATCCAAAATCTTGAGCCACAGGACTGTAACTGAAGAGAAAGAAAATGAATCTACTGCCTCCTCCAAAGCTAGTCCTTCAGATACTAGAAGACAATTATGCCCTCTTTATCAAAGGCCCTACTTAAACCAGTTCAGTGATAATCTATTTTCTATACCCGTTTTTCATAAATAGACCCATGTGTTGTTTCTTACATAATTATAGAAGTGTTCAAGAGAAACGAAGAGAGTGAGTGGCAGGACCATGGTGTGATGCAAGAGGAAGAGCTCTTGGCTAGAATCTGCTCCCAACTCTCCAACTAACTGTGAATCATTGAATTGTTACTTAATGCCTCTATAAAATAAAGGCTCATGTGAGATGATCTCTAGGGTAGTTCCAGCTCTACTTAATATTTGGTTTCTACTATAGCCAGAAAAAGAGCTTAATTTCACAAATAGCTAGACTTTTCCCAATGAAATACCCTAACTCTTCATCCTAAGTCCTCTTTTTTTGAAAAAAAAAAAAGAAGAAAAAGAAAACTATTCCTTATAGGAATTCTTACACTGCTGTAAAGCATTCTGTCAAGTTTTACTATTGAGTTTATTTCGGAAATCATTTGAGAAGATGTCCCTGGCTTCTAACAAAGGGAAGAATCCTGCAATGTTTGGCCTCAGTGGCAGAGTGACCTAGCCTTTCAATATCCCTCTAGTCACACTTTCTTACTCGTTTCACTCTGGTTTAATTTCCTCCCAAAACTCTTCAAGAGGAATGTCTCTCCTTTCTTTTGAATTTTACAGTTTCCTGCCCTATGGATACAGACATGATGACTGATCAGGACTATATTTATTTTTGCTGGTCATTTAGATGTGGACTTATGTTATTCCAGGCAACTGAAAATCATACATATTGATCTGTAATTTTGTGCAATGTGCACGGGAATTTTTATAGTTGACATAGGATCTAAAAATTCCTACACAAGTCTCAGTAGTAAATGAAGAACTTCTCTCTCTTTTCTTTTCTTTTCTTTCTTTCTTTCTTTTTTTTTTTTTTTTTTTTTTTTTTTTTTTTTTTTTTTGGTGACTAGGTCTCACTCTGTCACCCAGGCTGGAGACTGGAGTGCAGTGGGGCAATCATGGCTCACTGCAGCCTCAAATTCTCAGATTCAGGTGATCCTCCCACCTCAGCCTCCTGAGTAGCTGGGACTACAGGCGTGTGTCACTAGGCCCAGCTAATTTTTGTGGGGACAGCTTTCACCATGTTGCCCAGGCTGGCCTCGAACTCCTGGGCTCAAGTGATCGCACCTGCCTCGTCCTCCCAAAGTGCCGAGATTACAGGTGTAAGCCACTGTGCTCGGACCAGGAACTTCTCATGAGAATCTGGTTTATCACAGAAACATAGTTAGAAAATAGAGTCCTGAAACATTTGCTTTGGAAGGCCTAAGGGTGTGGCTCATTGATTTCTAGATAATGAATGCGGCAGGCTAAGGAAATATTTTTATGAGCATTTTTTGATGCTTTAGGGTGACTTCGCATTTTTAATATCATGAGCATAGAATTAGTTCCACACATTGCACCTAATTAAAAGTGACATTTGTGTTATAATTTTGTTGTTGAATATTTGACATGAGGCACTTTGACAGTATATTGGGGGTTACCAAGTAGAGCTAAACATAATTTTTGAAAACTAGAAATAGAGCAAAAATATTCCATCTTCGTATGCTAAAGAAAACAATCAGAAACACTTTGACAAACAGTAGTTTCTCAGCACATTACGTCAGGGGTTCTCTGCATGTGGATCACTTTTAGTTAGGTAATGTTTAAGATGTTTTAGTTAGAGAGTGTTCTTATAGAGACAGCCTATCTCCCTGTCCACAGACAAGGCTTTGTGAATCTTTGACCAATTATGTCAGATATCTTGGAATAAATAGCAGGTTATTACTTTGTCTACTATTATCTGGTTTTCAGAAAAAATATTTTTTAGGAAAAAGATATGTGTTAATTTGAAGCATCACATTTTAAAGCAAAACATAAAAGTATTTATAGTTAAAAATATAAAGATGAGAAGAAAACCAATAATCTAATACATATAATTTTTCTTTCCTGAATAAATACTTAACATTTTTCTCACCTCTTGATTAGCTCTGTGATAGAAGTTGTTCTAATGAATGGCGACAACAGCACCGATTAGCACCCTTATCTCTGGCATTATTATCTCTCTGCAGACTTAGAGCTGTTTCTTCTTTACTATATATACCTATAGTACCCACATAGAAGGCACAAAGTTTCGTACAGTGTGGAGAGAAATCTCTGTGTGAAACAATGCTAATCTTTTCAGTGTTTCTGGACCATTTCATAGTTTTAGTGGATTACATTTCTTGGCAAAGAAGACAGCATTTTTAGCTCCTCAGCAGAGAGTTAAAAATGTCTTCTTGGTGGAATGTAGTCATCATTCCCCTTGGAGCATGATGTACAAAAAGCTCCCTTCCTCCACACACACAAAAAAATCTTTCTAGAGGAGAAAGAGTTCAGCTGATTTTGTTATATTTGTTCATGAAATTTAAGGCTCCAAAAAAAAGTAGAAATGAAAAGTGTTTGTAAAGAAAATCTATTATCTGTCTCAAAAAAAAAAAAATCTCCTGGAAAATTCTTTGGTTTGGGGTTGTTTTTTTTAGGCAAAAATTTTAATAATATGAAATCCAAGTAAGAGTTTTGAATTTTTTTATATGACAATGATGAAAATAACCAGCCTCCTGAAAGCTTTTGATTTGATTCCACTGTCCACATCTCTAAAATCTCTTTAGAAATCTGACACCTGTATTGGACAACTTAGTACAGATGATTCAAGATGAAGAATCAGTGAGTATTATGTTAAATATTTTTTACTAAAATCTTCTGTTTGTTGCCATTCTTACTGATTATTTCTACTGGATTAATGCTGAAATGCTTCGGGTTGTTTTTTTTTTAAGCAAGATTGTAAAATGTTCACCATTGAGAATAAAATGAAACAGTTATATCAGACTGTCCTTTGCAACAGGGCCGCTAACCTGATAGATCAGAGAATTTTAATGTATGTTCAATATGATCACTCTTGATATTCTTATGGAAAAGATGGGGAAATGCAAGGAAGAGAAATAATGGTAAATAGTTGAGTGATTTTACCCAAAGATGACAGGGAGCTTTACAAAAACATGCCAGAGGGTTCTGTCTTGGGCCTTGACCTAGCCACTGTTTTTGTCAGTGGCCAGGATAAAACAGACACAGTGCTGATCCCCTCAAATCTAGGCAGACGGAAGATATATTGACTGCCAAAAATACCATAACAAGATCTGAAAAAGTGGGTCAAAAGATGACTCTTAATAGGGATAAATGTAAGGTTTAAGAAAACTTATGGAACAAGTCCAAAAGAGGAAAGAAATTTCTTAGCTATAGAACCTAGGGAGGCTGGGTGTGGTGACTCACACCTGTAACCCCAGCACTTTGGGAGGCCAAGGTGCATGGATCACTTGAGCCCAGGACTTCCAGACCAGCTTGAAAAATGTGGTGAAACCCAGTCTCTACAAAAAATACAAAAATTAGTTGAACATGGTGGCACAAGCCTGTAGTCCCAGCTACTGGATAGACTGAGGTGGGAGGATCACCTGAGCCTGGGAGGTCAAGGCTGCAGTAAGCCATGATGGTGTCACTGAACTCCAGCCTGGGAGACAAAGTGGGACCCTGTCTCAAAGAATAAAAAATAAATAAAACTTTAAAAAAAGAACCTAGGGAAAGAAGATAGCAAAGAACAGAGATATGACAGAAATTCTTAGCTTTGGTTATACATTCTATGTGGGTACCTGGAGAGTTTTTAAGAAATTTCAATGCCTGGGCATCACTCCAGCCAATTAAGTTGGAATCTCGGGGGGTGAGGCCCAGGTACTGATACATTTAAATATCTCCCCACATGATATTATAGTGCGTCCTAAGTAGAAAACCACTGATTTTATTTTATGGATAGATTTATAAATCCAATAAAGAACTAACAGTACATGACTGCCCATCTCTTTAAAAAAAAAAAAAAAGCTAAATTTTTTGTTGATCTGATCACATTTAGAGAAATTTAGGGGAAAAAGGAAGTCTGTACAGGAAGAACAAGACTAAAATGGAGAAATGATTCAAAGTCTTAGAACTCTTTAAGAAATTGTAAATACTTAAACTCTTAATATAAACACATATATGGCAGTAAACATTTTCAAGGAACAGATCTTAGCATGCATGCTTTTACACTCAGGGTTATCAAAGAAAACTGGGATTACTGTTTGGGAATGTCTCCAAAAATATAGACTAGATTGTCTGTAGAGAATCAGAATATCACAGAGACTATCCTGTAAGAAATAGAGGCCTCATTAAAACGAGTCTTCTCCTTTTGGTAGTTTGGAGTTGGACACATTTATCAAACCTTTTTTTTTTTTTTTTTTTTTTTTTTAAACTTTGTCAACAGTTATCTAGAATATAGAACCCTGGCCTTCCAATCATGGAAAAGCACTGATTTCTGCCAGCTCTTGACCAAATCTTCCCATTTTGCCCCTCCTTATTAGCTAGTTTAGTAAATCTCTTCTTTCTTCTAGTTTCTCTCTCAAAGCACAAATTGCACATCCGTAAACCTGTACTTCCATTGTTCTTCTTCAGTCCCCTTGGGCACCCCACCCGCTGACTACCTCTTTCAGCATGTAAGCGGCATTGTACAGAACTTCCCCTTTCTTCCCGTCTTGTGGCAGGGAGGTATCCAGTGCTGACTTGGTGATTGCAGAAGAGGGATTAATGTGAGAAGAAGCTATTTTCATATCAATCTCTTTACTCTATCAGGGGTGAAATGTGTGAATTTATATTTGATTGTGTGATTTTCGACCTTGCCCAATCCGAGTTTGCAGGGGAGTCATTTCAAACACTTTTCCTGATACTAAGCCATTCAAATAATAGTTATATTGTCTTGTTATTAACTTGTCCTCAAGTCAGTGATTGCCTTTTCCTGAGGACGGTTTTGCTGCAATTTTTGATGGAATGTTAAAGTCAGAGCATACACCTAGACGAAGTCAGACAAAGTATGTCTTATGTATACAGATTCAATTTAAACAAATGCATTATTGGGCCCACCCTGGCCATCTTTATTTACCCTGCTTGTTGATGTGCCTATCTGTGCTTCATAACATGTTTGGATGTTCCTATCCATTACCAACAAATGTATGCACTGAAAATATCATTTTGATCCAATTATATGTAGGGTGACTATTTTAATAACTGTAAAGCATTACTTATTAAACTGCATTAGTTCTTCTAATCTTAATTATTATTATTTGGTAGTGTAAAGAAGTAGCATGGTAAATATAGCATTCACTGATTGTGGTTTAGGTTTGAAAAAAGAGTTTTTCTCTTCAGATCTAATACTGGAGAAAGGATGCTCTCCCCTTGAGAAAAAGGACCAGAAACCAGGGCCTTTATTTTAATGAAATATGAGCAGCCTGTGATAGGATGTGACGTGCTGAGAGAGAGCATATGATAAAGGCCAGTGTGGCCATTCAGGGTAGATTCACGCTTAGTTGAAAATGAACATGCATTTTGAGTTTTGTGACCTGTGCTTAAATTGCATCCCTGCTTCCAGCCAGTGTTTCACTAGAAGTCACTACTTTTCTGGGTGTTAGTGTCTTTCTCTGCAAAGTGAAATTATTTAACAGAATTACTCAAACCTCTCACTCAAAATCCTCTATGGTATTGTGAATTATAAAGTCATATCTCATGTATGCACAGTATTATGCCATAGATTTGTATTTTAATAAAATTCAGCAATAATTGAAGTGTCCATTCAAGCTTATAAATTTATGGTTCTGTCTGCATTGTGTTGTTAGTGTCTTTATGTGGAAAATATGAGAATAAAATGAATTCTTAGGACTATGGACAATAAGAACTCTGAGGTACAATTTTTTTGGTGGTAATACTTTCAAAATCCGGAGAACTAAGACACTTTCTCCTCAACTTAGATATTTCAGAATATTAGTGATGGTATAAATTTAACATAAATTCAGATATAAAATGACACAAAATAAATAATACATTGAGGTGAAATCAGAACAGGGCCCTCAGAACACCCTGAGAACACCAGCCAGTCTAATTTGAATGCCACTGGAGATACCTTGTTAGTTCTCCAAGAAATATTCAAGAGACTTAGGAAAAATGTATCTGTTTGGCTGACTCTGGCAATCATCTTTTTGTGCCTTAAATTTCTTATGTAACTTCCATACAAAGTTGTATTTTCTCCCCAAGTTTCTAATGATTCTTGCTTTCCTAAATACTGCCTTTCTGGCTTCTTCATCTGCTGAGTCATTGTATCTGCCTCTGGGAGACAGGTGGTTATTTCCCAAAGGGTTTGCTCCTGATGACAAGTGATTCCCTATATATTAGCAGCTTAGGTGTTTCTGCTGTTTGGCTTCTTTTTAGATAAATCACAGTTTTTGTGAAGGGAGTGTACAGCTAAGCTCAGGAATAGGGAATTTCATGTGGGTGTGCTCAAAGGAATTGGTGGTGTGTTCTAGGCTGGCTTTTGTCTTCATGTTTCAGATGTTAGAGGGCAAAGGTGAGAAAACCATTCTGCCATCTGCTTTTCTGAGCTGAGCTGTTCCAGCTTTCTCAGGCTTGTGTCTCATATGCTCGACTCTGCTTTTGAAGCTCTTGCCACCAGAGCTGTGGCATATTTCAGAGACACAAGGAAGTTTTACAAAGACCGATTGGAGACAGATGGCTTTCAGATAAAGGAAGCACTGAAAATATTGGCAAAGGAGATTGGCAAATGTCTAGGAGAGTGTGTGTAAGTTCCTAAAAACAGTAAATTACTAGGAGCCCATTGAAGGAACTCAGGGCTAGTGATCTGAGATGCCTTTGGTTCATTAAGGTCATATTCCAGAAAGAAGCTGCATTTTACTTGCTGGGTGAGAAAGACTGGGAAATCTTTATGGAAACAGTTTTAAAATCCACCAGGCATCATTAATTAAAGCTGACAAAAGAAGCAATCAGTCAGAAAGAGAAAAGACCTAGAATGATGCATCAGCATTGAAAGCAGATGATCTTAATAAAGTAGAAGAGGGTTCCAGGCAGTTGCAAAAAAATAGCTGAGTAAAGACTCTGAGGTAGTTATTTAACAAAGGTAGCAGCAACAGGTATCTGACAATGTCCAGAGTGCCTCACCACATCCATTATGTGATTGTCAGGTTGAAGTTCCTAGTTAGTACAGGAACCAGTGGCAGTGTCCTCGACCTGCCAGATCATACAGGGTTTTGAAGTGAGAAATATGGTGAATGAGACAGGTAGGTGTGCTGTTTATTACAGATGTGGGTGGCTTTCAGATAAAGGAAACATTGAAAATATGCTCAAAGCTTTTCACCCTCAGACCAAGAGACTTAACCTTTTACCTGTCACAGGAACACAATCTCAAATTGTTCTGTATATAACACGTCTATCCTTTGGAAACGGAATATTTTGTTCCTCGTAAACGGATTCTGTCAAGACACAGTTGAGTACTTTTCAGTTTAGGCTCTTGGATATGCACTATCACTCATTTTGATGTATTATATTTTATGGTACTTTTTAGTGCCCTAACTTTGTATTAAAAAACTCTCCCATATTTTACATAGAATAAATGTCATCAACATTTTCTGTTAGGAGCATTAAGGCCAATCTAATTCTCTTTTTTTAAAGGTGATGCATATTCATAAATTCCTTGATGTTTTAGGTCTGAATAACGTAAGTAAGGCTTCTCACTTTCACTACATTATTTGCAGACCCTCACGCATGACCCCATTGTCTTCACACAGGCGTAATTCCAATGAAATAATTGGGAGCCTCATGTAAATCTGGCTGATGTTAACAACTTTCTTCTGTTATTATTCCCTTAAACTATCCATTGCTATGTGGTAGATATTTTTACTTGAGCTTATTGTTTTCTGTTTCCCTTTCTCTCATCTAGTCATCCAAAACAATATTGCAAGTTCACAAGAAAAAGTAACCTCTGTTTTCATCTCTTCTGCTCCCAAAGGTCAGAACCAGTCTCTCTCTCCCTTGTGCTCTGGCTGAATTTTCTCAGTACTGCTGTTACTACGTATAACCATTGTATATGAGGTCATAATCAGCTGGTATTTGCCTGTTTCTTCCTCTAGATTATGAATGTCTTTGGGGTCTGGAGGGGTGCCTAATTATTACTTATCACAGTAACCTAAGGTGTACCAGACACATATTAGGACCCTCCCTAAGAGATGTTGGAATGTACCTTCCTGTAAATGGAATTATGGAGTACCTGGGCTGCTAGCAAATCTCATTTTCTTCAGTTACTTTGATGGCAATATCAGATTACTGTGGAAGAAGCTAGTTTCAAATGAAAGAACATGACAGGAGAGAGTACACTTTCATTTCCTAGTAACTTCCATCTGTACTTGCAGGATGCCGATTCAGAGATTTTTGTGCACAAAACATCACAACTTCCCTGGGCAATTTTTATGTATGGGAAATAATAACAGCCAACATTTTTTGTTCATGCTATGTGCTAGATAGCTGAAGGCACTTTCCATCCTTACCCCTTTTTATTCCTCACAATAACCCTATGAAAAAGATTGTATATTATTCTACATATTAGAATAGAAAGAGACAGGTTAACTAACCCAAGAACATTTGTGAAATGGCACAACAGACCCGTGATTGTGCCTGTTCCTGATTCAGGCCACGTCTTCTCTCTACTCTACTACACTACCGCCCACTGCATTTCACTGATTCGCTCTCAGACTTAAATGGTTTCTGGCAGGATATACCAGACTAGGAATAGTGAGGACCCAAGGATAAGGCAGACATGAAGGAGGGGTTGTTTGCTTTAATAAGCAGAGCCTAGAATCTTCGAGAATATTCTCTCAAAGGAAATCAGGAGGCCCTAACTCTAACTCTTTTCCTGTCATTTTCACCTTCCCCATGAGGCTCCATCCTTTCATGTTCCTCTTCCAATACTCTAAGGAGACACTGATGACCATTTTATCCTATGACTTAAAGGGCGACATGAAGGGTGAATCCCCTTTTTTGGTTCCATTAACACAACAGAGACCACTGGAACTTGCTAAATACCAAGGGAGAGCAAAAGGGATATAAACACAATTTTAGAACATATTAGCAATCTATTCTATAAATTCCAGGCTTCTGTTCTACCTGACTTCATCGTCTGCCAGAACTGGCAGAGCCTTTATCTTCTCCTCATTTCCTTCAACATCCATACATTAGCACAGTGATCCTAATGGTTTTCTCCATTATGAGGGCAACTTTTACTTACTTAGTAAGAGACAACATTTATTGTTCATAGGAATTTGTAGGCCCCTTTCAATTACCATACCCATCATTTCTACCCATTCCTGGTATCCACAGTTTAGCTCTAACTTTGCACATGTTTAGCTTCTTTCTATTGAGAAGGTGATGTATTATTGCCCTCTGCCCAGGAGCTCCTTCTGAGTATGACAAACCATGGTTAAAGTCAAGGTAGAGAGACTTAAGGCTGTCTTACAGGCCCAACTTCCTAAGAAATATGCCCCTTCCTTAGATTGACTCCAGGAATGGAGACCCACCAATGTTTGACCTTTTGGCCAGAAGACTAGAAAAGTCCCAACTATAGTTGATAGTTGAAGACTCGGGCAGGCAACTAAGCACATGGCCCAGGCTCAAGGGAGAGAGGAGCAGTAAGAAGAATCCTATTCAGTGTTAGAGAGCAGTCAAACAATAAATTAAGGTTAACCAGACCTAGCAGCAGGAAGCAAAAATCTAGTGTTGGAGATTGCGATTTGGAAGTCAGGTGGCAATCCCCAAGTAGGCTTTCATAAGCCAGGACTTGAGTCTTAGAGGAACTTGGGTACAGGACCAAAGGAAGACTAGCAGCTAAGACTGAGTTGATTTTGGCTGATGAGGATCAAGAATGAATGGTGCTACAGCCTGCTATGGGACCATCCTATTGATGATCACAGTGCCTCAAATGTAGGGAATTATTAGGATACAGTTAGAAGACATCATCAAAATTCCAATTGGCAGTTGCAGTCTCATTCGTTATTCTAGCGTCATTGCTGGTTAGTTCAGTTAGGCGAATAGTGTCAGGACAGGGTGTGTTTCCTCCCTCTGTGGGATCAGGGTAGGAGGGAGGTAGTTTGAAAAACCATTGATTGGTGTTGTAATATAATTTTCTTACTCATGGGGAAAATAGGCCCATTGTTTTTACAGTGTAAATTATAGAAACTAATGCTTGATGAGATATTTTTGACTAATGATAGGAAATAGAGTGATTCATTCCAAGAAAGTGAGTGACTCAATCTCCTAGGGAAGATGCGCTGTTTCCCCAAAGGGGGCGCTGGCAGCTTGACTCCTGACTGGATTTTTTTGCCAGCTCTCACAGGCATTTTACTTCCCTGGTTAGATGCAGGATAAGAAGGATGTCCTCTCAGAAGAAAACCCCACGGCAGGTATCTTCCACTAATTGGGAGGACAGTTGATTCAGGCCGTTTAATATAGGTGGACCTCCAAATTCTGTCACATGTGTGACATTTATTTTAAAAATGACATGCTGAATTAAATCAGCTACGGAGACCTGGCTTTCTCTGCCTAGGGTGCTTATAATATAGATTCACCTTTGGTCACACAGAACTTGGTTGGATAGATTGAAGAGGGAACTGTTTAATAATCTCATTGTACATACCTTCACCCATATCATCGCATCTCCCAAGGGGAGTGACTCTTGAAGTTAGAGTGGAAGGACTGATTCTCTGAAGACCTGAGAAGGATTTATTCTTAGACGAATAGCCGAGACTGAGTTGACATCGGCTGATAAGGGCCAAAAATGGTCAAAGCCTCCTATAGGGTTAGCCTATGAATGGGATCACAGTGCCTCAAATGTAGAGAATTTGAAATATATACAACGATGAGACAGGCACATAATTAAAATTATAGTCACCTCTTTGACTAAAATCAATGTAATTTCTGAGTGTGATGTAGACAAATGATTTATATTTATAGGCAAAGTAAAGGAAACATTTTAAACTATTTAAACAATGAACATATAATGGTTTTAAGGTGACCAATTATAAACTGTTGAAAACTGCAATGAAATATAAAATGTTAGTACATTGAAGGCCCCTAGTGCATTATTATTTGTTGCTGCTTAAGTTGCTTTGTGCATACTTTGAATAAAGATTTTCATTACCTATATTTAGTTGAAGAATATCTTGACATAGGAGGGTGAAAAATTGAGAACCGTTATTCTTTGAAATTAGTCATCTGTATTAATCGGGAATGTTTCAGTATTCTGCAAACAAAAAGAAAATATGCAGTGCTGAGACAAATGTTATTATCTATAATGCCTAGTTTGAAATTTTGGAGTAAATTAAAAGCAACCTTATTATTCTCACTAACTAATTTTGTAGTGGGTAAATTTGGTAGTGAAATTGGATTTTGTAAAATATTTTTCATAACCAGAAACCTCTTTTTTTCTGTTTTATGCATTGGAGTTTCTTATTAAGATCTTGTGTGAAAGTTGTTATGCTTCTTTAAAAACATTTTAACAGCAAAACTTCAAATGTTTGGGCACACCACACCAAAGAATGCTACTTATTTACTTATTGCCACATGTTACAGAAATGGAGTTTTTACAATAATGTCCAACATTTTCATATTTAAGAATGTGATCTTACTTTCCCCCTGCTCAATTTGAGTGATAAAAAACTATTTGAGAACTTAGTTGCAGTGCTATATAAGGTTTCACTATGTTAACTTCAGATTATTTTGAGACTGAATTTTTCCAGTAATAACCCATTCAATTAGCGCTTCAAGCCCAGAAAGCTTATTTGTGAACTCGAACAACTTCAAGTCAGGAGATAAATTATTTTATCTTTGATTTGCAGGTAGAGTCAAACTGAACAGCAGAACCCTTTTGTGTATGTAATAAAAACGTCATCCCAGGATGTCCTACTTCAGGCAGAGCCAAAGGGTGGCCTATTTTTGTCCTGGTGCTTTGAATGGGACTTCTCTTTGGCAGGGGGCATCCTGTAAACTGACCGTCCTGGCCTTCTTCCCTATTGTAAAGGAAGTGCTCTTCCTGTCCTTATCAATGTTGGGGTTACAATTTCACAGGGCTCTAAAGCCGCCGGGAGACACAGGAGAGATTCTAAGAGGCTGGGCTGGCATTAATAGAAACTGAAGGCAGGAGCCTGAGGGCAGTCGGTGGATAGGAAAAAAGAAGGAGAAAAGTGTCATCCTAGATTGTGCTTTACTTCTACTGATTTTCTGTGGATTGTGCTTTTTCTCCCTCTCTCATTTTCCAGTGTATACAGAACAGTACATTTTAATGTCGAGGAAGACAGAACGACGTTATCAAAAGACACAGTTCTTGAGAAGTTTCTACTCCAAGTCAACATAACAGTTCAGCACCTATAATCCAACTCTTATAATTTAGTAGATGAACAAAAATGTAAAGGAAGCATCCAGTTCCTTGTGAATTTAAATCTACACTTTCAAAAGGGAAGGGAAGAAAATGGTAGACAAGAATGGCTTTAAAAAGGCCTAATTTGCATATAGGAAAAAATATGCCAGCTGTTTGATTCATTGTTTAACTTAAAATGTTGAGAAACCTATAAACCAGTCATATTTCATCTGGCTGTAAATTTATATTTCATTTATTTTCAGTTTCTAGTTACCAACAGTAACCAAATTTTAGTAAGTCATATGGGAGTTATAATGGGAATATCTAGAATGATTGCTAATATTTAGGCATAAAATTTGAAAAATGATGTTATGACTTCAGAAACAATCACAATTGGGGATTTCTATTTAACACACACTCTGTGTGTGTGTGTATGTCTGTCTGTGTGTTTCTGTGTGTTTAGAGAGAGAGGCTGTTTCCTATCGGTTTGGTCTAGTGTCAAAAAAAGGTCCATTTTCAGTCGGAGTATAGAAGAAAACAAAGAAAAAAGAAACGAGGAGTTTAACTTCTCAGACATTTATTCAGCCATTTTTTCATGTGTATCTTCTAGATCCCACCTGAATCCCAAGATCATTACTGTTTAGCTTTGAAGCCTCTAAGACATGGAGGATTTTGTAGTCACACACATGCACAGATACATTTGGGACACATTTTAATTTTCTTTGAGAACAGAACACCACGAAGACTATTTAAATGGCTGAAAAATGTATTTAAATTCAACAAAGTATTCTTAACTTGAAGGAGTTAGAGCAGATTTTGGAAGTAGGTCATAGAATTTTCTTCTCCAGAAAGCATCTGTGCAGAGTGGTGAAAGAGGGTGAAAAGAGCCCCCGGTCTGTGCTGGCACTTGCCAGCAGTGTGCAATTCAGTCCTCGAAGCTACTTTGTAGATTGCATGTTATTATTGATTCCTTATGCAGGATTAAATGGGCTGAGAGGTTAAGCAACTTGCCCAGGCTTTCATAGCTAGTAAATCCTGGAACTGAGATTCAAATTCAAGTCTCTGTTTCTAAAGATTGTGTTCTTTCCACTCCACTGTGCAACTTCCCCTAGAGATCATTTTCATAAATTTAGTTTTCTTTAAAACTACAAATTGGACTTGCAGAGTTTCTTTCAGCCCCTGCTGCAATGTGAAGCAGAGAAGATGTCTGACTGATTTGGTCAGCAGTGCCTGGGCATCACAGGAAGTGTGCTGGGATGATTGGTGTCCAGGTATATGTGATGGCATTCTTCTCTAAAAGCTATGAGCACCTGCATAGCTTGAATTCAGTTTGTGTGGAACTTTCCAGTAGTTACAGAACAAACAAGCCTTCCCAGCACAACTAATGAAAGGAGAAATCAAATGAGAAGTAAGAGACACCCAAATCTGCAGGAAAACCTGCAAACAATTTAAATCAAAGGTGAACTTTTGGAAATATTATTTTAAAAATGTAAAAACTCACATAATTGGATGGAGCTTGAATTTCTGAGTATCTTTATAAAGTTTGGAAGCTCTTCATATGAGAAGATTCTCTTTCTGAACTGCAGTTGGCATTCCTTACTCTGGTGATATTAAGAAGATTTATTATGAGGGTTCCCCCTCCTTTTAAGGCAATCGAAGGGGAGGAAGATGGGTTCTCTAAGGTTCCTCTTTAGTTCACTGAAGATAGGGTATCAATAATACTAAAAGGGTATGGCCAGGCACAGTGGCTCAGTGCAGAGGCTGAGGTGGGAGCAGCCATTCTTGCCTCCTGCTAGAACCTCATCCCAAAGGAACAACCCTGGTTGCTATGAAGAAACCACAATAGAAGCAACTCTTGTGCTGAGGGTGCACATAGCTGTGGTGGTTACGCTGAAATCAATAAGGGCACAGCCCTGGCAGCATGAATAGCCAAGAAACAGTTCCTTGAAATTTGTACCTGGAGAAAGAATGGCAAAAAGAATTCCAGAGCTGATCAGTCCACTCTGCTGGTTTGCACTGTGTGCACCGCTAGAGGCTGGATGTCTCCTTTCTTACCCCTAGGGTCATGGGGATGTCTAGAAATGTAAAGATAACATTTTCAGTGAATTTACAGAAACATATTATTCCATTTTATTCCCCCCAGAAGGCGAAGTACTTCAGCAGAGTTTATAGAGCAAGACAGAGCGAATGTGCCTCACACCCATGTGCTGGTGAGACTCCACTCTGTTTCTAGAAGTAACCTTGCCGCAGGTCCTCCAGGGTATGTTCAGTGTCCTTGAAGACAGTGGAAACCCTTGGTATACACTTGTCAAATCCTTCAGTGGTGGCAAAAATCACTCAGTTCCTCAAGTGACTTTTCTCTCTCAGGCTAGGCCTAAGGGTAGCTCCACACACACCCGCAGAGCGTGAGCCGTGAGAACAAACAGCCCAAAGACAACCACATTTGGAGCTGCCCAGAGGCCCAGCACTACCATAATGCCAGCTAGTCCTTGGGCCCCAGCTGACTGCCCTGGTCTGGGTTCTTTATAAACACATTCATGGGTATAGGCAGTTGGGAATGTTGAGGAAAAGACAAAAAAGTCTGATTCTGTGTTCTGGGTAGGAAGTGAAGCTTACATTTTGCTTCTCCCTAGCATGAAGCAGCCTAATGTAGCTTCTACACTTTTCCTGGATCCCCATGTGTTCTTCAAAAGGCAAGGCCATGTGAAATAAGTTGAGCACTAGACCAGCTGCCAGAAGACTTGAGTTCCAGCTCCGGCCTCACCAAATTCTAGGCCAGTGGTTTTGAAAGGGTAACTTCATCTCTCTGAAGCCTCAATTTCATGCTCATCTCTTTTTAAAGGCTGTATGAGTTTCCAAGGGTTGCCATAGCAAATGACTACAAACTGGGTGGCTTAAACAACAGAAATGTGTTCTTACAGGCTTCTGGAGGCCAGAAGTCTGAAACAAAGGTATGTGCAAGGGTGGTTCCTTGTGGAGATTCTGAGGGCGACTCTCTTTCATGCCTCTCCTCCAGCTTCCGGCGTGGCTGGTGATCCTCGGTGTTCCTTGGCTTGCAGATGCATCACTCCAGTCTCTGCCTTCACCTTCCTCCCGTGCCTCTCCCTCTGTGTCTCCGAGTCTCTCCTTTTCTGTCTCTTGTTAGGACACATGTCATTGGATTCAGGGTCCACCCTAATCCAGGATAATCTCTTCTCAAGATCCTTACCTTAATTACATCTGCAAAGACCCTTATTCCAAATAAAGTCACATTCTGAGGTTCCCAAGTGGACAGATCTTTTGGAGGGCCAGTATTTAACCCACTGCAGGAGTGCCTACTGCATAGGTCTGTACTAGGAAAAAGTGAGAAAATGCACGTTAAGTGTTCTGTGAAATATGAAGTGCTACATTTTTCTTGTTACTTTCCAACTCAGTGGCTTTGGTAAATTTCTTGTTTTCCTCTCCTATTCCTGATTCCATTTTCATTATGATGTGATCCTAAGCCATCTTTCTAGATTCATTTCCTGTTTTATCCTCTAAGGCATCTTATACTCCAGCCCAAAGAACTTACTCTTTTTTTGATTCATCATGCATTTTCATCCCTCTTAATTTTTTTCACTCATTCTTCTACTTTACTGTAAGTTCTCTTTCCTCTCCTACTTATCTCTCCAGGCTGGGCTGCTAGCCCACTTCTTTGGCTAACTATGCTTCTTCCTGTAAGTTGAAATTTTTCCAGGGGTGTGCTAGAGCTAGCTCATACTCTCTAGAAAGAGCTGATTGCTGATTGTTAAATATTCAGTAATACTTTTGGCAGCTCGAAATCAGCCATGATGGGAGTATTTACATCGTGGAAAGTGGCAAACACCGCAAATCAGAGCTTGTTCATTCTCTCTCTATATTTTTCTTAAGACAGGGCCTCCCGCTGTCACCCAGGCTAGCTGGAGTGCGGTGGTGTAATCCCAACTCACTGCAGCCTCCAACTCCTGGGCTCAAGTGATCCTCCTGCCTCAGCCTCTCAAGTAGCTGGAACTACAGGCACTTCACCATGACCAGCTAATTTTTTATTTTTTGTAGATATGGGGTCTCACTATGTTCCCCAGGCTGGTCTGGAACTTCTGGGCTCAAGCAATTCTTCTGCCTTGGCCTCCCAAAGTCTAGGATTATAAGCATGAGTCACCGTGCCCAGCCTCTCTATCTTTTTCTCTCTCTTTTCTTTCTCTTTTCCTCTTTTTTCTTTCCATCGCACCACTAAATTTTTTGGTTCTCTAGACTTTTAGAGCATTTTATGTTTACCTCTATTTTAACATTTTAACCATCTGTTACTTAGTTGTGTAAACAGCCATCACTTGTGCTAGATTTTGAGTCCCTTGAGGCCAAAGGAATATTCTGTATTCTGGAAAATATATGGAGTTGTCTTATTTCTCAGAGCACCTAATCCATAAAAGGCTCTCAGTAAATAGATTAGGGTAAATAATTGAAGAGAGTCATGCCAATGCACATTTACTGAGCCTCCTCTGTCCATCAACTCTGTGAAAGCAGGTATGATTATTGGGCCCTTTTATGGAAAATAACTGAGGTTTAGAAAGGTGAGTATCTTGTCCAAAGTCACACAGCTAATAGGTGGACCCCAGGAATCTGAGCCTGTACCCTAAATTCTTAAGTACAATCTGAATATTTTTTAATGGTACTATGTGAATACTTTTTAATGAGATGAAATTTCCTATCCCAGACTGACCTCTGCCATCCAACTGAGTAGCCACTGGCTACATATGGCTACTGAACACTTGAAATATGGCTAGCCTGAATTGTGAAGTGCAAAACACATACCAGATTTCAAACATTTGTTATGCAAAAAAGGATGTTTAAATATTGAAATGTTGAAATAATAATAATTTGGATATATTGGGCTAAATAATATCTATTAATAAAATTTATTTTTTGTATTTTAATGTGGGTACTAGAAAATGTATGGGTTACATATGTGGCTGGCATTATATTTTCATAGAAATATAGACTACTGTCTCCTAGGACCTGGAACTCTCCTCTAGCCACCTTGTTACTATACTAGCATTTATATGTCCAGAGAGAGACCCATGCTTATTTTAGCATAGGGCCAAGGCATGTTCATTCAGAGACTATTTCACATGTTTCTAACCTCCTCTGAAATTTGCCTCTTGGTCATTTTACTGACCCTTTGAGATGAGACATTTGTTATGAATGAAGAGATAAAGGTCAGTGCTTCAGTCAAATTGGCATCCTGTGAAAAGGTCGGGCATCCAGGGATTCATGGGACAGGGTTGGAGCCATTGGCCAAAGTTTTATCTCTGAATAATCTGTGAATATCGGTTACAGTAACTCTTGTGTTTGCTCAGTTGGAGAGGAGCCACAGCTCAAAAGAAGGTATCTCAAAGGAATTAGTAATCAATTCCTCTCTTCCTTTAGGACAGGAATCTGCTTCCAGCAAACACAAAATAAGCCATGCTAGAATCCTGCTGTTCTTCCCAACTGGCTAGGTTGAGGTCATGGAGTTGGTTGGGGAGTCGCTCTAAACTGATGAGTAGAGAAAATGCACGAAGCAGGTAACTAAGACTTAGCCATTCTATCCTAGCAGGTTATCGCAGGAGGCAAGTAGTAAAAGAAGAGGAACAATTTGTGTAAATAGGTCAACTAACTGTCTTAGAAAACAGAAAATGGAGCACCAATAAATGTCAGTAAAATGCATCTAACCAGCCTCCCTGCTTTTCTGTTCCTCTGCCAGGGGAGTTCTCACATGTTCCGATCTGAGTCAGAAGGAAAGACAGGATGTGAGAACCCTAATTTTCCTGACTTTCTAATGAAGAAATAAATTCTGAAAATGTTATGATGACATTTTATTTTTCTCCAGAGTGCTGTAGTTTCATATAATTATTTTGGCTTTTCTTCAGTGCTCGGAGTCTCTCTGATTGCCGATTCCCAGAAATATAATGAATCTCCCCAATTCTGCAGTCGTAGAACATAGACATTAGCGCGCAGGCTGTGGTCATTATGGCCATCTCTGATTGCAGTTGCAGAATGCTGCAGACTTTCCCTGCCTGTTCTTCTCTGGATTCTCAGGTGTACGAAAGTGAGTCTCATCTAAGCTGCTATGTTGTGAATGAATGGGCTTTGCAAAGGATGTCAGAAAGGATTCCGTCTGGCAGGGGGAGCCTATCTGCCCCTCCTTCATTAATAGAGCACAATCATTTTAAGGATCCCTATATTTGTGAATGTCATTCCTTTAAGGGGAACAAAACCATAAGATTTTAGAGAAGGAAAAGATTCTTAAAATTATCTGCCACAACCCGTTAATTTTTAGGTAAGTGACACAGCAAGGTTAAGTCACTCAAGGAGGGTTGCGTATCTAGGCCTGCCAACCGCTACTCCAGGCTTCTTTCCACCATATCAGGCCATCCCATTTCAGTAAACAACTTCCAAGTCCCTCATTTCATTCACAGGAATAAGGTAGAGGGCAAGAGACTAGTTTTGTATAAAGGTCAGGAATAAATGTCGTTTTTGACATTCAGTAGGAAAATCTTGGCATGGTGCATTTTGCCCAGGGAACACCCCTTCTCACAGTGACTTTGGAATTCCCTTGTTGTTTGCTTCCCCCCCCCCCCCCCCACATGCAGACAATCATTTATTTCAGTTAATGTCAATGACAAGAACTGAGATGCTTTTGCTACTGGAGTAGCACAGACCCCCTCCTTTTAACCAGAAAACAAAGAAACAAACAAACAAAAACTTTAGTGTCCTTCAATAAGTAAGCTTTTGAGGGAAGAATTACCCTGTCTAGCAGTCTTAGAAATGGTTCTATTTTTGCCTTTCCTGAACCATCACCATCCTTCTCAACACCCTCAGTTGGATACTTTATCTCTACTCTCCATTTGTCCTGATACCCCTTTGTCACAGGCTGTGATGTTTTTAGAATGCTTGAAAATGAAATTCCTCATTTTTCTTATGGGGTTTCTTCTTCCTCTCTGAGGGAAGCCCTCTAGTCTTTGAACACACAAGTCACCCCCTTCCCTGAAATGGAAGCAAATATGCACAGATGCCTGGGATGTGGCCGTGTGGCATTTGGCAGAGCAGTTGGCACTAGGAGAGTGCTCAGTCTCTCACTCCCCTGGTATTTCCTGTCACTTGTGGAACTTGTTTCCTAATACCTTCGCTAACCCATGAAGGTCTGTATTTTAAGCAGACACTTCCTGCTTCCGTAGTACTTCTTACATACAAGACCCAGAGTAATCTGTGGATCAAATGCAATGATTAAATATCAAAGTAAGCTCATCTTAAGTGGTGCTTCACTTCCAGGTACTTGTTGGGGTGCCATTGTATTATTTTTTTCAAAGGCATTTTCATTGGTTATGGTAGTTTTGGGTGAGACCATTTGTCTTGATAATATAAAAATATATTGTAGTATCCTAGCCTCTTTCGCACAGATAAACCTCCAAATAAACTTTTTAAGTTGGAGCTCCTTTGAAAGCAACCTTGGCATTGCTATTTGGAAAAATGGTATCAAGCTTCAGAGCCTGTACATGTTATCTGCCCTTGGCTGTATGGAAAAGCTCAAAAGAACAAATAAGGAGAGAGATAAAAAGGAGTAAAATATTTTGTTTGGATAAAGCTCTGTCACTGAATGTCTTTGAACCCAAAGAAGACACCAGAAAGTCTCCAAACCTCTAATTCATCTGTAAACTGGGAACTCATGCTAAATCATGCTGACTGTAGGAATAAAAAGATGAAGAGGAAGGGGGAGCTCACTAGGAATATCAGGCACTACCCAGAATTAGTGCCAGTTGATCCCTGGTCAAGGTGCATAGGCCTTGGAGAAGAGTAAATTCGCAGGGCATAATGGACCATGCTCTGAGATGCAATTTTCTTAAACTTAGTTGGCTCTGGATGAGTGCATTCCAATGTGACGGAGGAGGTATTTGCTTCCTGGGAAGGTTTTCTTTCACAACAGGCAAGAAAAATTGCTCTTTAAAATATACCTCTTCATGGTTGAGAAAGACAAAATCCTCCATGGCTTAAAATTCTAAATGGCTAGACATCATCAAAAGTACCCCGGCATCAACGCATCAAGGCACCAGATTTGCTGTGATTTCAAGCTGGGTATTTAAAGCAGGTCACAAATTGCTTTCTGCTTTCCCTTCCTTTTGCTCCTCTGAACAAACAGGTTGTAATTTTAAGAGCAGCACTAATGGAGAAAAATGTTGATGACAAATGCCAGTGGTTACATTGGGCAGACATAAAACACAGCTTTCTATATTTTTATGTTCTTTTTCATATTCTGTGATCGTCTGAGAAAGCCTTTGTCTACTTTCATTGTCTGTATTTTTGTCATTGATTGACATGCTGGTAACAGGCCTGGGAAACAAGATACAATTCTGCAGCAGCCCCTTCAAAAATTTCCCTGATGACCTGGCCTGGCCAAAAAGCTTAAGAACTGTGGTGCACTGTTTATGTTACCATTCTGACTGGGAGTTACCCAGAAATTCTTGTTTAAAACTGTTATTGCAGTTATTTAGGGAATTTTGTTGGCTGGTAATGTGTGAAACCTGCCTTTGATAGAGAGACTTGTACAAATATAAATGGTGTTTATATCTGAATTTCAGCGCTCCTTTTTTTTTTTTTAGTAGAAGATATACCAGACAAACTAAAGATTGACTAATCCTGGAGCCCTGATTTTTTTTTTAAATCACTGTTGTCAGTTTAATAACTATTTACTGTGATCCAAGTATATGCCAAGAGCTTTTGTTTGTTTGTTTGCTTGTTTGTTTGTTTTTTGGCACAGGGTCTTGCTCTTTTGCCCAAGCTGGAGTGCAGTAGTGTCATCTCGGCTCACTGCAACCTCTGCCTCCTGGGTTCAAACAATCCCCCCATCTTAGCCTCCCAAGTAGCTGGGACTACAGGCGTGCACCACCATGCCTGGCTATTTTTTGTATATTTTTGTAGAGATGGGATTTTGTCATGTTGCCCAGGCTGGTATCAAACTCCTGAGCTCAAGCATAGGCATGAGCCACTGTACCAGGCCAAGAACTGTTTTATCGTTTTTTAAAACATAGTTTCAATAATTAGTTTTCTTGTAATCTAGAATATTGCATTAATTTTTGTGCCTTCAGAATTACTCCAAAATCGTTTATTAAAGAATAAAACTATCTCTCAAAACACTAATGACTTTCTCTTACATTACTTTTACTTTTACAGCTATATAATTGTGATGTTAGCAGAAGGAGTTCATTTTTAAAACAATTAAAATGCGAGAAAAAAAGTTTTACCAACCTCAGAATTGTGCTGAATTCAACAGGAGTAGCTACAAAATTGTAACCAAAAACATAGAAAATTAGAAGGCCCTTCAGACACTTCATAAATACCCACAACTCTTACCATGTATTCACAATTCAAAACTGTACGTTAAATTAAGCATACTAAAGAAAAAAGGAATGTTTTCTTAGCAATTTAAGAACTTGCTTAAAAAGTAAAAAAGATCAACTACTCCCTCTAGTGACAAAAATTAGCCACAAGATGAAATTCAGTTAAAATTCCAAACACTGTGGAGATGGAAAGCCTTGTATTTTAGATGAAAGGATTTATGGCTGGAATTAAAAGAAATTAAAATGCAGAAAAGTGGGTGAATGGAGAACATTTACTTTTTGTTTTTAAGTGTTAATAGCCACTTTTTGTCCAGTCTGTTTCTCCTTTCATTAGTCTTTATATATATATATATATATACACACCCACACACACACACGTATGTTATATATACATATAATGTTTTACATATTATATATGTTATATATACACATATATGTTATATATTTTTTTCAGGAGGATTATATCATGTGAATGAGTTCAAATGTACAAGCTTGGAGATTGATTTGGAATCGCTTAGCATTTTAACCTCAGAATTATTCAGTTTTGCTCTCTAGCTGGGGTTAACTATTTTAATTCTGATACCATAATCAGTTGCCAGAATTTTAGTGCTAGTGATACACAATAAATGGATATAAGGTAAGAAGTAGAAAAAAAATAAGCCAAAAGAAGAAAATAAACACAATCCCATTACTGAGAAGTACCCATGCTAACATTTGAGATACATATATATTTTCATGTTTTTTAAATGAAAATTCTGACATTTTCACCCTAAAAAAATCTGCATAAGTGTCATTGAGGTGGGCCTCTGGTTAGCTGAAGGTGAGTTCAAGAGCCCAAGGTACCTTGGTAAATGTAGGTTTGAGTAGATTCTGATATTAGTACATCTGAGATGGACATGGGCTCCCAAATAAGCAGCAGCTGCCATCTTGCTTGGCACCTATCAGAGGATCAGGAAATGTTTGCTAAAAGAATCAGTGAAGTAACCTCATTATTAAACAAAAGCTTTGAAGAGTAGGAAGAAGCTTGAACTAAGCAGGGCTTTTGTGATATATTTAGCCAAGAAGGACATCCATTTTCTGTTTGCCACTAAGCATCTGTCAGTATCACACTGGGGTACTCTCCTTGGAATGTCAAAGGCTTTTATTTTTAGTCATCTTTTTTAGTACAATATTCCCTAGGAAAAAATAGCATTTTAACTTGAAGTAAATTGGGCAAAAAGCAATGGGTCACGGTGGGGGTTCTGAAATGAAGGAGTTTATGTTGGCAGTAAGCATTGAAAAACACGATTGGGCCACTTTAGAAATCTGTGATTTGTTATTTTTGTGCCAGAGTGGTGCAAATTCTTTTTTCACTTTCACTATTCTCAGGCTCCCAGAAGGAATATGATGCAGATTCCAGAAAAAACAAAGTGAAGTTTTTCATCTAGATTATGAGACAGCAGTGCTCCATCCTCAGCCCACACCCCACTCCTAGCCCTACTCTAATACACACACATACACACACACACACACATTTTATTCTAACAAATATCCTTTATGTTTTCCCACCTTTATGTTTTCCCACCTTTATGTTTTTCTGCTTAAACTAACCTTCCTCTTTCCTCACCTGTAGTACCCAGGTACTAGCTTAGCCATAATGCTTATTTCAAAGCAGATATACAATAAATACTTTTCAATTAACAGTCAACTCAGAAAATGCTTAGACAGACATCCTTTAATGCTCAGCTCTAAGACCTGAGTTCTAAGACCTCCTCCTCCAAAAAAGCATTCATTGAAACTTGATGTGCTGATACAATGTTTATAATATCATGAAGCTGTAAGTTGAAGACAGATAATGTTGAGTACCTAACTGTATACTTCACATGTATTTATTTTCGCATTGATCCTTGGGCTTGATTTAGCAGTCTAAGTTTGAATTGTCTCTATAAGTATGTTACCTTGGGGAAATCATTTCACCTGCTTGTGCTTTAATTTTTTTATCTGTCAAGTGGGGATAATAACAACTGCTGCATAGAGTTTGTGGGGGATCAAATGCTATAATCTATGTAAAAAATTTAGCATAATGTGTAAAACAAAAAGAAGTCACACAGTAATGATTGAATGAAGAATACTTTATTCCAAGTGAATCATGAAAGAGTTTTCAGTTTTTTTCTTTTAATGTAATAATTAATACAATACTGAGTTAAAATTTATTAAGTACAGTCTGCCTTTTGTATCTATGGTTTCAACATCCATAGGTTACATATCTGCGGATTCTACCAACCATAGATTGAAAATATTCGGGAAAAAACACAATGAAAAATAACAGTGCAATAATAAAAAGCAAAACAAACACAATATAACAACCACTTACATAGCATTTACATTGTATTATGTATTATAAATACTCTTGAGATGATTTAAAGCATATGGGAGGATTGCCTGGCATGGTGGCTCATGCCTGTAATCCCAGCACTTTGGGAGGCCAAGGTGTGTGGATCACCTGAGGTCAGGAGCTTGAGATCAGCCTGACCAATTTTGTGAAACCCTGTCTCTACTAAAAACACAAAAATTAGCCAGGTGTCGTGGCGTGCACCTGTAGTCCCAGCTACTGGAAAGGTTGAGACAGAATTGCTTGAAACTGGGAGGCGGAGGTTGTGGTGAGTCAAGATCACCCCACTGCACTCCAGCCTGGGCAACAGAGCAAGATTCCATCTCAAAAAAAAAAAAAAAAAGTATATGGGAGGATGTGTATAGATTATATGCAAATGATACATCATTTTACATCAGGGGTATGAGCATCCTTGAATTTTGGGGTCTGCAGGGGATCCTGAAACCAATCTCGTGGTTGCAGAGAGACAACTGAATTTGTTTGCTCTTCAGTGCAAAATTTTAAGCAAAATGTGTCTTAAAATTCTGCTGAGTGAAAAATAACCCATGGCTGCAGACCATGGGGAAAGAAAATATATCCCAAATTCTCTTGGTTAGTTTATATGGCAGAGAAAGTTAAAATAAGCAAATTATGATAAATACTTGGAATTTTAAGCTTATACCGTATATAAAAATCTAGGTGTCTGGTGCTTCGCTGAAATTTATGTACTTGTATGAACACTAGAGGGAAGTGTTGTGAATAGCAACAAAACAAATGAGTAGGAATTAAGTGATCTTATTGTACTTACTGTAAATATAATTTTATTTATTATTAGGCCAGATATAAACATTTTCTACACCTTTGTTGTTTAAGCATGAAACAGATTTTAATAGGAATTCCAGCCATGTAATTGCTGTTATGCATGCATAGGACCTACACACAGCATTTCTAAGAGAAAAATTCAAGATAGGAGAAGTAGAAATCAAGCTTCAAAAACTTTACATATTAACAAAATATCCAGAGGAAAAAATGGCTTCTGATAATAAGAGTCAGAGGTTTCATTATATATTAGTTCATTCTTTGTTAATAAAAGTAATGCTTTCACCTAGATTTTTTAGAAAGTATATTAGGATAACAATCCTAGATTTCTAAATCTCAAGAAATTGCTTGTTCTCAGGCTATTTGGCAGTTTTTCTCATCTCTAAAATCAGGAGTGGAATGATATTTTGATAAAAATAGTAATGTTCATTGAAAAGTAAATCTGAACGATGCAAGAGGAATGATATTATAAAGAAAGCAGTCTCTCACAATCCATCTTACCACCCAGACATGACCGGCAACGGTTAATATTTTGGTGAACATCTTTTCTAAACTTTTTCCTGCCTTCTGTTTCTTTTCCCTTCTCTCTCTTGCCCACCCTCCTGCCCGTAGGCAATACTCTTAAATCAGCATTGCCACTTCAGATCTGTCTCCAGAGTGAGTGCCATTCAGAAGTCCCACAAGCTCCTCAAACTCAATATTTTAAAACTGGTGTATGAAGAACTACCCCTTTTTAGTTTTCCATTTAAAATGTATCTACTATTAGTTCCAATTGTTGAGGCTATATGCCACCTCACACGCATTACTTCCTACGTTAATTTGGGTGGTTGGATGAAATTTATGTACCTTTTGTTACGTAAGTCTCTTAACATTGGGAGCTCTCAAACTGTGCAAAAGAGTCACTCAAGAAACATGACAAAGATGCAAATTCCTGTTCCCCACTCCTAAAGATCCTGGGTCAGTGAATCCGTGGGTGGGAGTCTCAGTATTCTGCATTGTTTCCTACATGATGTGGTTTGGCTTTGTGTTCCCACCCAAATCTCATCTTGAATTGTAATCCCCAGGTGTTGAGGGAAAAACCTGATGGGAAGTGAGGGGATCATGGGGGTGGTTCCCCCCATGCTGTTCTTATGATAGTTAATGAGTTTTCATGAGATCTGATGGTTTTATGAGTGTTTGGTTGCTAGAACTCTTGGTTGAAGAACTCTTGCTCATTCTTCTCTGTCCTGCTGCCTTGTGAAGAAGGTGCCTGCTCCCCTTTCCACCATGATTGTAAGTTTCCTGAGGCCTCCCCAGCCATGCATAACTGTGAGTCAATTATACGTATTTTCTTTATAAATTACCCAGTCTTGGGTATTCTTTATAGCAGAGTGAGAGCAGACTAATACACTAGGCCACTTCTATCCCAGATCATTTGGTACAGCTGCTCTGAGACCACACTTTGAGAAACTCCACCGAGTCAAGGGCAGGGAGGTGAATATTGTTTAAGCTGTTATTCTCTTTATCCTCCTTCTACTCTTACTCTAATTTTTTTCATGAATTGTTGTAACAGCCAGACTTGTGAATACTCGTTGGCGATGGAGCATTCTGTGTAACACGGAAGGTTCCTGGGGGCACGCACCAGGGAAGGGCATATTGAAATGTACTTTGTACAGATTGAAAAACTCAGATGTGTTAATTAACTAATTTTTTCCATGAAGTGAAATGTGCTACAATTGGTTTAGGTTTTGACACAGATTTTTCAGCTGCTGGAAGGAGGAATATCTAGCTAAAGTGGAAATTTAGGAAAAAATTACAGTCATGAATTGTCAGAGATGCAAGAACTTCAGATGTCATTGGAAGCAATGCTTTTATTTCTCAGAGAAGGGAACTAAAGCCCAGAGAGGTGAAATGTCTTACCCAAAGCCACATAGCAAGTTGTAGTCAGAATCAGCTCTAGAACTATTTCATCCTGGAGAATCACCTCCATCTAGTGTTTGCATGTATCCTCAGTTGGATGGCATTCCTGAGGCTCACAAGGGTTTAACATTTTAAAATGTCCCATGGTGGCTGCTTTCAGGTTACACAACTTCATATATAAATTCTCAAACAAGGTCTGTGGTTTTTGGGGTTTTTTTAATTAATTTTTTTGTTTGTTTTCATAGAAATGAGGACTCACTATGTTGTTGCCCTGGCAGGTCTCGAACTCCTGGCCTCAAGCGATCCTCCCACGTTGGCCTCCCAAAGTACTGGGATTACAGGCATGAGCCACTGTACCCAGCCTATTATGTGTTATTTGAAATAACAAAATGTTTTTGCCAGTCTCTACCACAGGATTCTGTTTAATGCAATCTTTTTGATAAATAAGATATTCCCTTCTCTAGCAGTTCACAGAAGTAGCTACAGGGAGCCACCACGTTGAGTCATTTTTACAGTGGAGCCACATCTTACTCAGTGGCTAAGGTCTCGAAGTCAAGGCTCATCAAAATTCACCTTGAAAGGCTCCTAGATAATCTATCATTTCTTAATAATTTCAACAGTACAAACGTTGCCTGCAGCTTTGGAATAGATCTTTCTTTCTTCAGTTGGATTGGCTGGTTTGTGTTTAGGATCATGTTATGAGAAAAAAATATTATTTTAAACAGTAGAATCCCAGAGGTTCCCACATCCATGAGACTTTCAAAGGGAATGACGGACTCGGTTCACTTTAAGACTCTTAGGGGACAGATGTTCATTCTGTGAAATGGCCGAAGGGATTTTCCATGATTTAAAAATTTTTCTTCCTGCTTTCCTCCCTCCCTCTTTTCCTCCCTCCCCACAGCAAAGGATCAGCTCTTCTGCTCTTGAGGGAATCAGAATCAAAATGTTATCAGGGGAAATATCTCAGAGGTCTGATGCACTTTCCCTTATGGTAAATTATAGAGAACACAATTATTCTTTGCTCATCCCTTCCTTATGTCATTATTGCTGGCCACTCAAGGCTCCATTGAGGTTTTGTACTGATCACTTATTTGGTCTTCCTCACTTAATAGAAACTTTTTATTTTTTTCATCTAACACCTAATCATCCAATCATTGTGAGGTTGTGAATAGCTGGAAATGGCTTAGGCATTCACATTTGCCTTACTCTTCCCCACACTTGGCATTTTAAACTGGGCTTTTTATTGCTTTAACAACTAAAGTACTGGATGCTGGGATGCAGGAACTAGGTTAGGTCTTCAAAGGGATTTAGCAGAGAAGCGGGAAGGTGGGAGAGTAAATTTTCATAGAAGCTTCATATCCCATCCTTTCAATGTAGGCCTAATTGTAAGTGGAGTTGAGGCTGTATTATTTCAGACAATGGAGTTCTCATTTTTAATGCCTGTCCTGGCCATCCAAGCCTCACTCTTCAATACATACATACACATATATATAAAACTTTGGGCAAGAGCAACCTGGTGTATTGAAAGTTATTTTTAAGCTAGGTGTGTTCCTAAAACCACTAGCTAATCTAGGAATTGGAGAGTAGAAAATTAGGTATGACCATCATACATAAGGGTCAGCATGAATTTCTGGCCAAGATAAGCTTGGCCTCCTCTCAGCTTTAATGGACACTTCAGCTTTTCCATTTGGAAAAAATAGTAAATAACTCTTTGCTGTTATATAATAATTGCTAGAAATTTAATAAAAGCATAGAGTTTTGGAGTGTATAAGAACCTCTGAGCCAACTCATGACGGTGTGGTTAAATAGAAATACCTGCATTCTGGAGGCAGACTTCAAATCAAGTCTCACTTTCTGTGAGGTACTGCATAAGTTGCTTAATCCTTTTAAGTCTGTTTTTTCATCTGACAGGACAATTAGGGTGAAAAGATCTAATGTGAAATCTTGATGTGAGTGCTTTGCTCTAGGTCAAGAGATAACAAAATTTATATCCCTGTTCCCCTCTCCCCCTTATGCACACTGTAGGAATCCTTTCTGCCATATCCTTCTGCTCGAGTATTCCAGGGTCATAGAACCTATTAAATTTTTGGATAGCCACTTGCATTGTTTGGAAGCTTGAATCTGTTCATTCATTCCTTTATTTAGCAATAGTTGCTAAGTCCCTCTTCAGTGCCAGGCACTGTGCTAAAACTGCTTTACATCAGATCCTGAGTCCCTGTCTCTGCAACTCTGCTTTTGGGTCCCTGGCCCCTGCAGCACTGCAGGGTTCCCCTGCATGACAGCCCTACTGCTGAGTTAAGGACATGCTAAAGGTCTTTCTTGTATCTTTTCTTCTTTGAAGTGTCTTCAGCTGTTTTCTCCCACCTGTCAATATCCTGTCCACCTTTGCCTAGTGACATTTCAATTTTTTTTTAGCCTTCATAAAATATGGCACCCAGAAATCCCACCCCATGTGTTGTCTGGCCAGCGCTGAGTCCTCTAGGACTCTAACTTCCTCTATCAGGACCATCTGCCTGTGTTCATGAATCTCAGACTGTGTTCACTTTCCACCACATTTAAATAGTAATTGTGAATTTGTAATGCCCAAACAAGTGGTCTAAACACTCTGGAATCAGTGGTAGTTCAACCAGAGGCTTGGTTAAGAGGAGCAGTGTTCCAGGTGGAAGAAAGGCCCACATGCCTGAAGGCTACATGGGGTCCTGTGCATTCTGACTCCAGTCTACAACAGACTAGATGAAGATTTGACAGACCCCATGTGATAACTGATTCTCTGCAATGTCCTGATTAAATCTGTTGTTCTGTTTCTGTTTAAATCCACCACAATATTTGTGGATTAAAATAGATTGTGTTGATGTGACACCATGTGCAACCAGAGAAAAAAATAGATTATATTTTTCAAAATAAAAAAGCTTTTGTGCTTCAAGGGACATTATCAGAGTGAAAAGACAACCTGGAGAATGGGAGATATATTTGCAGATCACCTATCTGTCAAGGGACTTTTATCTAGAATATATTTTAAAAATCCTTGCAACTCAATGACACAAAGATAAATAACCAAATTGAAAAATAGGCAAAGCATTTGAATTGATAGTTATCAAGAGAGGATATACAAATGGCCAACAAGGACGTGAAAGATTCTCAACATCTTTAGCCATCAAGGAAATCTAAACAAAACTACAATGAGATATCATTTTACACCAACTAGAATAACTATAAAAAAGGCATACAACAAGTGTTGACAAGGATGTAGAGAAATGGAACCCTCACACACTGCTGGTAGAAATGTAAAATAGTGCAGCCACTTTGGAAAACAGTTTGGCAGTTCCTCAAAAAATTAAGCAGTTACCATATGACCCAGCAATTCCACTCCTAGGTATTTTCCTGAGGGAATTGAAAACATGCTTCCACACAAAAGCTTGAACACAAATGTTCATAGCAGCATTATTGATAATAGCCAACAAATGGAAACAGTCTAAACATTCATCAACTGATGAACAGAGAAACATAATGTATCCATACAAGGGAATATTATTCAGCTGTTAAAAGGACTAGAGTACTGATTCATGCTACATGGATGAAACTTTAAAAACATGACAAATGAAAGAATCCAGACACAAAAGGACAAATATTGCATGTTTACATTTATATGAAATGTCCAGAGTAGGCAAATCCTGAAAGACAGAAAGTAGATCAGTGGTTGACAAGGACTGAAAGAGGGGAGAATGGGGAGTAACTTTTAATGGGCATGAGGTTTTTTGGGTCCGTGTGTTTTTGTTTTGTTTTGGTTAGTGATGAAAATTTTCTGAAATTAGATAGTGGTAATTCTATAGCTTTGTTAAATGGGAGAATATTATATCTGAATTATATCTTTTTTAAAATGAAAATTCATCTTAAGGAAAAATAATTTTTGCCCAAGGAAGATTTTTGATAAAGGTCTATATGGTGATTAGGACTCATCTAGAGGAAAGATTGTTCTAAGAAAAGAAAATGTGCCGGAAGTAAGAGAAAATAATATGGAGACAGAACTAAATTTGTCTTTTAAGGCAACAGTTTATACATTTGTTTTGATAAATGGATTATTATTTCCAACGTAAAATATCATTTACATCAAATTAGTAGGAAACAACTTTTCTTAGGAAAGTTTACAAACTTTCAAAAATATACATTCCAATGACCAACAAAGGAAGACAGATTCAACCCGTAATCCTATACTGTTTTGTAATACAAAGAAACAATATATTAAAAACAAAATACTGAGCAATGCATTATGACATTTTATTCCAATGATCACTGTTAAAGTAACACAGTTCTCAAGAATGAGGTTGGTCCATAGGAAAAGGTGTAGTATTCAGATAATCGCAACCCTCTTTTCAGAGTTATGCTTATGGTTTGTTGCGCAATACACTTTTTCATTTACTTCTGTTGGGCATTTTCACAGAGCCTTATACATAATCCTCTTTGAAAAAAAAGTGAGCATACTTGCTGAAAAGAAACTCAAGTTCACATAAAACAAATTTTTACATTAATCAAAAATAAAACATCACCGAGTTTTCAGTTTAGAGAATGCTCTGAAAAATTCTAAAGTGTAAAGTTATTGCAGTTGTACAGATTCTGAAACCATTTGATTTGAGCTTCTGCAAAAATGCATACACTGTACTAAATAATAAAAAGATCTAGTCGTACTCTGGGATGCAGATTGGGAGCATAGTTCCTAAGTTTATGCTTTTCCAGGTCTGGTTGTTTTCTCTGAATATTCCACAGGGTGGCAGTGCAGGAAGGCCATATGCTGTTAACAATTCCATTCAAGATGAACCTGCCAAAGAATTTAAGGCTCTCTATGTACAAAAGACTGTTTTCTGAACTAGGAGTTGATGATCAAGTGGATTTAATTTTTTAAAGAAAACAAATTGGAAGATAACTCACATTAAAAATGTTTTCACTTTGTTATTTTGTTTTGTTAAAATCACTAATTTTCTTTAAATAGTGACTTCATGTACTCTATTCAATGTGTGATTTGATTTAAATGCCATATTCTAATTACCTATACTATAATAAGTAGACTATATTCCTTCTAAATATTGAAAACATGGGCTATGCTATAGGGCCATTAATATGAAAATAAATTTTTGAAAATCAAAATTATAAGCTGACAAGTATCTGTATGTTATATTAAAATTAGGATGAATATTCACAAGTAAAGGTAAAACCATTTTCTTTAATCAAGAAATATGAGAGCACAAACACATTTTTGATATTCCATAGGGGTTTTGAATGTTTAATCAAGGCCTTCCTTATTGTTATATAAAGTATTTTAAAATTAGTTGCTTGTATATTCTGTTTGTTCCACTTTTATGACACAGTTGACTTTTTTAAGGCTCATGAGTAATAAACATAGCTGGTACTTGCTGTGAATTTCTACAAAATCTGTTTAGCACATGCCAAGTGTAGAAAGTTTCAGCAGCTGGAGATGATGCATAGTAAGAGATTTCAGAGTTATTCTGCAGGCCATGCATATCCTGCTGGCAGGATCCTCCAAGGAAAGCACTACTCATTCGAGCTGCATTTGATATATGTACTCAGAATTTGGAAATAGATCAAGAACTTGGTTATACTCTGGGTGATTATCTCGATGATGTAGTAAGAGGGTTTTTCTAAAATATTGTAAAAGCAAAATTCGATTATTTCAAGCCTTCTTCCTGGTTCCTGCTCCCTTCTCTGCCCTCCACCTCCCTACTTCCTTTGTCATCCCTAGGCAACTTAAACATTTGTTTTTTCTTTTTCTTTTTTTCTTTGTGAGACAGAGTCTCACTCTGTCGTCCTGGCTGCAGTGGCGCGATCGTGCGGTGGCATGATCTCGGCTCACTGCAACCTCTGCCTCCTGGATTCAAGTGATTCTCATGCCTCAGCCTCCCAACACGGCTGTGATTATAGTTGTGCACCACTACACCTGGGGCTAATTTTTGTATTTTTAGTAGAGACGGGGTTTCACCATGTTGGCCAGGCTGGTCTCAAACTCAATGGGTACAGGAATAAAATGTTTCTCAGCATTATTCTAAGATCTTGCAGTAATGAGGAGAGCATGACAAGTTCTTACCAAGTGAAATTATCCCACTGTGGCTCTGCTGCTGTTCTGAGAAAGTCAGAACAGCTGGCCTCAAGCAATCCACCCACCTTGGCCTCCCAAAGTGCTGGGATTACAGGCATGAACCACCATGCCTGGTGTTACTTATGTTCTCTTTTTCAGTGTTGTTCTTTGTAAGTCTTTTTGTTGTTTTAATGTTTCTTTTTTATCAATCATTTCTGGCCATTTAGACTGTGATTAGCACCTGAAGTGGAACAGTTTTTAAAGAGCACTGGGGGCAGTCTCTGCCATCATGATCCCACTGTCTTGGTCTCAAAGGGGCTCTATCGCTGTGGCCAACCTTTGGCTGAGGATGGAAAAAGGAAGGGGACTCTTGATGATGGAGTGGGCTGATGCAGGAAGAGGAACCTGGGTCAGATTTTCCACTTGTTCATGAAGATATTTATTCTGTAAATGACTTTCTCAGAACAGCAGCAGAGCCACAGTGGGATAATTTCACTTGGTAAGAACTTGTCATGCTCTCCTCATTACTGCAAGATCTTAGAATAATGCTGATAAACATTTTATTCCTGTACCCATGCTGGGCCTCCTCCTAGGCCTCCACCTGAATGTACAAGAGCTGTAATATTTGGCCTCATGTTTGTTCAGCTTTTTCTAATGCAACTCTGTGTTCTAAAAGTTATCCCTTTTTATTATTTTGTCATCATTATTTAAGAAGGGAGCTGACATACTCCATGGATAGTCAATTCCTAGAGTTAATAAGGAATACAGTAGATGTCTTTGCATTAAAAGTGCCAATAAGGATGTTTACCTTTATATGTGTTAGGAGATCTTCTGCTATCAGTGTCACCCTGAATCAAGGGAGGAACTAGGAAGTAAGAGTTTATGGTCATCAGATACTGTGGCCTAATGTCCTTCAGAGAATACCTTTGTGTGAACTCTCTAAAAGTTTATTCCCAAGAAAATACAACATACCTTAGAGACGAGCCCTCTACTGGGGGCACCAAACTCTTAATACCTTCATATAAAGCAAAAAAAGGAAGAAAAGAAAAAGAAAGATCCAGCTGGTTTGATGAAAAATTACCATTCATATGTTAATAGCAATTGTTATAATATTTGATGCAGCCCCAAATTCCTGCAAGAAGGAACAGTTATTCTGACTTGTATGGATATTAGACCTACTTGATGTGATACTGCCAATATCCACTTTGCAAGTCAAGTACTTATTTATAAACAGGGATGGCAAGCAGGCATCAGAATAATGTTTATTGATCACCTCTTCAGACACATTTTAGGCTTCTTTGAATGTTTGGAATTCTGATTTCATTTCATGAGATAGGTAGGATAGAGTTAAGGCATACAAACAGTTTGTGATCCAGGTGGCATGGAAAACAGGCTAACAGACAGATGGAAAGGAATGAGTCAGAAGGGCAAAGACACCACGAAGAATTGTTTAGATGTATATGGCTGAATGAGGGACCTTTTTGTGCTAGATGTTGTCCTAGGAATTTACATTTTTTAAATTATACTTTAAGTTCTGGGATACATGTGCAGAACAAGCAGGTTTATTACATAGGTATACACGTGCCATGGTGGTTTGCTGCACCCACCCACCCGTCACCTACATTAGGTATTTCTCCTAATGCTATCCCTTCCCTAGCCCCCCCACCAGCTAACAGGCCCCGGTGTGTGATGTTCCCCTCCCTGTGTCCTCGTGTTCTCATTGTCCAACTCCCACTTATGAGAGTAATTTATATTTTAATGATGGTAATAATAATTATGATAAATACTTTACTTCGGGGGTCCTTATTCCCCAGTAGTGGTCTGTGGCCTGTTAGGAACCGGGCTGCACAGCAGGAGATGAGCAGTTGTCCAGAGAGCAAAACTTCATCTGTATTTACAGCCACTCTCCATGGCTAACATTACCACCTGAGCTCCGCCTCCTGTCAGACCAGCAGCGGCATTAGAGTCTCAGAGGAGCACAAACCCTACTGTGAACTGGGCAAACCCTACTGTGAACTATGCGTGTGAGGGATCTAGGCTGTATGCTCCTTATGAGAATCTAATGCCTGGTGATTTGTCACTATCACCATCACCCCCAGATGGGACCATCTAGTTTTAGGAAAACAAGCTCAGGGCTCCCACTGACTACATTATGGTGAGTTGTGTAATTATTTCATTATATATTACAATGTATTAATAATAGAAACAAAGTACACAATAAATATAATGTGCTTGAATCATCCCAAAACCATCCTGGTCTCCTGGTCCGTGGAAAAATTGTCTTCCACAAAACCAGTTCCTGGTGCTAAAAAGGTTGGGAACCACTGCTTTACATGCATTAACTTAATCCTCAAAACAAACTTATAAGGCTTACATTTCTTTCCCTGTGTTATAGATGAAGAGGCTAAGTGTCAGAGAGGTTGTTCCTTTAACCGGGGGTTACACAGCTAAGAGATAGTAGAGTAAGAATTCAAATCCAAGTTTTTTTTTTTATTTCAGACCTATTTGTGTTATGAAATATGCCTTTAAAACTCCATAAAACTTATTCTTCTGAGAAATGAGGAAATAAGAAGTCATGATTTTTCTCTCATTACCCACAAGTTGACTGTGTGTATTTTATGCTAACAAAAAAATTCTCTGGGGTAAAAAACAGCAATAATACGTGTAACTAGGATAACCATACCCATCGATTGCCTGGGACAAATCATTCAGCTCTGTTACCCTGGTGCAGTTATTGATAGCACCCCCTTTCAATCTTAATAGTGTCCTGATTTGAACAACGAATTACATCGTCACCCCGAATTTAACCTCCTCATTTTTCAGCAGAGCAGATTCTGAGAATAGAGAAGCCCTGCCAGTTTGGAGTTGATGAACAGATGGCTAGTCATTTCTCTTGCACTCTATGGACCACCGATACCATCTCATTCTAGGCATCTTTAGGGGAATGACAATGTTTGGTCTTTGGACTATTTGAAGGTAGATATTACAGGGTACAGACCAGTGAGTTCTGGGCTGGTATTCCCACACACTCCTATGTCTAAACATTCCAGTTCTCCCTCTTTGATTTTCTTGGCATGTAGCCTTCAGGCAGACTTTCTGCCCAGACTTCCAAGCCTATGAGCCATCTACCACACTGGTGCTAGTTAAATGCATTGTTCAGAAAAACTTTAAATAATGGACTCTGAAATGATCATTATATTTTTTGATAAGCCAGATAAAAAAGCTCAAGTAAAATTTCCAAAAATATAACTTCATATGATTGTTTACTACTTGCATATAAGCATATCTGCATCCACATGGGATAAATATACTTTTACCAGTCACCACAGTCAAGTAGGACTAACAATTTCCAAACCTTCCTTTTTTTCTTTTAGAAAAACGGTGTGAGGATCAAAGTAATGGTTTGTATTTAAATGTTACATTAAAATATGAGATTCAAAGTGATGACTTACTGAATAATATATACTGTTAATAACATGTTTGTATATAGAGCTCTAGTGTTTTAAAGAAATTTTGCATCGATTAGCTTACTTAATCCTCCAGCACTCGTGTGATGAAAGTAGGACAGGGAATTTTGTCCATTTTTATAGAAGAAGCACCTGAACTGTGGAGAAGCTAAGTGAATTTTTGCCAGTTGGAAGCCAAGCCGGGGCCAAAACCAAGAACTGTCCTTCCAGGCCAACAGCCTTCCGCTGAACCAATGTTCCCACTGTTCATCTCTATTCTGTCAACACATTCACCCAAAAGCTTAAAAATCATGCTTACTTTCTTATACTCACTTATTATTTTTCCTACAAAAATAAACCCTTAAACTTTACTAATCTGCAAAGGCTTTTTAGAGAAAATTCTATCCATTCTATTTGGGGTAAGAGTACCCTATTTTACTTGGAATATGTGTACCCTCTTTTCGCCCTTTTTCTCCTTGCCTTTCTTTCCTATTCCACATCTCCTTATATAAGTCCCTTTTACTTCCTTTCTTTCTTACTTTCTCCTAGACTTACAGAGAAACAGGAAGGAAGATAGGCTGCTTGAGAGAAGATAACAAAGCACCTCAAGATGTGTTATTTATAAGTGACTCAACAATTGTCAAATAGTTGGATCTGATGGATTACAGAGATTCAGCATCATAACTTCAAAACCATGTGACTTTCATATCAGCAGGCTCTTGAATTCCCTTGGGTTTTTGCCTGTCATAAAATACCTGAGATGGGGTCCCTGGGTCCTGTAATCACATTTATTTTTGGCAGTTGAATTAAAGCTAGATTTTAACACTGAACTTTTGGGCTCCAAATACATAAGTTATTTATATTATCCAATAACACATAGACATTTAAAATGAGCAGCCTTATTCCTGAAGATTTGACAGGAAATCATATTTCTAATTTCTTCTGTGAATTATCTTCCTCACAAAACAGAAGGCACGTTAAGACATGTCTTTCTCCTACCAAATCTAGAAAACCTTTCTGCCAGCATTTCTCCTTTGCTTCTGCATATTTAATACAAGTAGATGTGGTTCCCAAGAGGTCAGAGTTCGTTCTATGTCCATGGAAACCTTGTTGGAAATTACCTTGCCCTTTCTATTCAAGGGAGAAGATAATACTGATTTATTCAGGGAAACCCAACATATTCCCTATCTAGCTCCTCCTTGAGTCTTAAGATGTGATTTCAGTGCCAATGCAGTTTCTAAAAACAAATGTTGCTTGAATTTTCAGTAAGTCACTGTTATCAGGGCTGTGGTGTCTTCCTTACGTCCCTGGCTCCTCTGGGAACGATGTCATGGTGTAGTGATGAAGCAATCAAGTCACTTAAAAAATAACCGTGAACAATAGGAAATTGTAAGGGGCAGCTTATTTTCAATCTTTCAATCTTCATAGTGTCCTAATTTGTCTTTCTTGGGCTAAGCCACTAAAGCTAGTCACAGCACCATGTGAAATGAGGAGTTGTATTTTCAGAAGCTAACCGTCTTTCAAAGGAAGGATGAGCACAGAATCTAGGCCTGGCTCCACACTTAGGAATTTGATAGAAGCATTATTCTCGTGCTTGGTCATGTTTCAGACAGCCTCATTGTTTGAACTTCATGTTTTGATGTGCTTGTTTAATTCAGTGATGACCCATACAGGTCTTTGAGGGACTCTATAAACAACTGTGAAGAGCTCACTGCCTAGACTCACTGCATGGAAATGCTATTTAATTAACCTTTCAGAATTGGGTATTAGAAGAAATGAAGCAGTTGGAAAAAGATAAGTGCAGGATACTGCTGATGTGGGCTCTGGGGCTAGACAGGTTATGGTACAGATTGCCTTCTGAAGTGAATGCCAGCCTCTTCCTCAAGGAAGATCTGAGGTGTTAAGATGCTCCCTAGTAACTGTGCATTGTTTAACTGCTTACTCAACTGTGTCCTTCTCAGATACTTGAGTAATCTCATCTGTTCAGTGCATTGTCAGAAAATCTTGGTTGTAGTCTAGCTCTGCATCTAAGCCACCAACTAACCTGGTGACCTTGGGAAAATTGCTTTGACTCTCTGTGCATGAAGATTGGATGGCATCAGTATTTTTTTTACCTTTTTTAATAACCCACGTATATTTTCAAAAACATTAAAATTTCATGCCCTTCTGTTTTTTAAATCACAAAATGTCCATGGTAACTATAATCAAAATGGCATTCATATTGGATAATGTTCTTTTGAAAGATATCCGACACTAACTTGATTCTGATATGCGCCACTTCTTTCACTTACCAAGTTTGAACTCCAGAGGTTTTTTTTTTTTAGGGTCTTGAAACCCTGTATTCTGTCATGAGACCTATTTAGGCAAAAGTGCTTTTAAAAGAACCACTTTCTGGTTTTCTCTTATCTCTGCAGTTCCTCACCAAGAATGTCAGGAAAGCTTACTTTACTGTTTACTCTATTTTGACTGTGAACATCCCTGGGCTTTCACATCAGATGCCCACACATATACAGGTCAGAGTCAGGATATGTCAGTTAGTCTATCTCTCTTTATCTCTCCCTTTCTCTTTCTCTCAGTACCTTTCACTAGTTAATCTGAACCAGAAAGAAATGTTTACTCCTATCCATTTTGATATTCTCTGATTGCTTATTTGATTTACATGTAGCATTTTGTTGAATTAATTACCTAAATTGGAATGTTGGGTATAAATATTGCTCTGACTCTGTGAATTATTCTCTTCATGAACTTCAGCAAATGCTCTGTTGTTTTCCATGTGATAACACCTTCTTTATCACTTGTAATTTTGCCAGCCTGGTGGCATAGAATTGTCAGAGCAGGAAAGGAATTCGAAGCATCAGATTGGGTCCTCTCAGTTTTACAGAAGAGAACCTGAGGCTCCAAGTTCACTGCAATCGAGTCTCACTGGAAATCAGGTGTGATTTTGCTTAAATTTCAGCCTCTTCCTTAAGATGCCTATACAATGCCTACAGTTTTTCATAGGATCTATTCCCATTAGCTGTTCTTTACATATTGGCTTCTATACTTCATAATTTTGGAACTTGGGTGACCTAATTGAAGATGCTGATTTTTGCTTTGCTAAAAGCTTCTAAAGCTATAAATAAGTAATTGTGGGAAGATGCTTGACGGCCTTTCAGCTGAAATAATAATCTCTTGGATTGATAGAGTTTCTTTTTTATAAGAGCTAAAAGCACTTCTTACATATTAGCACATTTATCTTCAACATCCCTATGGAACTAAAGCAACAGATTTCATCATCTGGATGATTCAACAAAACTTTGAGCAAGGATTTGCCAATTGACTCATTGTGTCTCCTGCCCATGAGTTCAATCTAAATTATTGGGATTAAAGAAATTATAAGACAAAGTCCTGGCTTTGTATTAGTTATCATAATGAGATATGCAATTATGAGATGAGAAAGAAACACAGGAGGCTTTGTATAGGTTATTAAATTATAGAAGACAGTAGTATCGCAACTTGAGGTTGTGACTAAATTTAGGGACATGGCAGCTTTGGGAGCAGGTGAGATGGAATATAGATTTATGCTAAAACAAGGAGAAAGGAGAGAGGAGCAATCAGCTTATGATGAAAAGGCATCAACCATACAACAGGAGTTTTATTGGCCAAACTGGAAGCAGGAATCAAGGGGAGATCAAGAGAGATTAGACAATGTGGTGGGCTGGAAAGGTGAAAATACAAATCAACTGAAGAGGAAGAAAGGTAGTTAAAAACTGGTAAACATTTGTATACCACTTCAAGCTTTTTCAAATATTTTTGCTTCCCCAGATAATCCCCAAGGTTTGTTCTTAGTCAAGTACTCTTTTTTCTTCTTCTTTCCAAACCTGAGAGATAAATAGGATGATTCATATTATACCCATTTTAACAGATGAGAAAACTGAGGCCTAGAGAACCTAAAGGGCTTTCTCAAGGTCCCGTGGTAATTGGCAAAGACTAAACAATACTAATATCATTTAATCCTCTGGTAACTGACACTCATTCTACTTCCTCTGCTTCCCCCTTGGTTATCTCTAAGCCTATTTGAACCTTAAGCCCAAGACCCAGTCCTTTATGTAGCTTTTGCTGACTTACCTCAGCCATTCCCTGTCATGCCAGAGGAGCCCATCTTAGCTTCCTTAATCTTTCATGATCTATTTGCTATGTATTTTTTAGGCAAGGAAACTGCCTGCCTTGGGAACAAAATCTTGAATTCACAGATTATGGCTGTATCATCAGGGTTGGTTGTTTACTTAAGGAAGGGCTTTAGCCAAGATTAATGGCATGTGATGAAGGATGCATTGTTGAATCAGCTTGGCTTGCAGAGGTGAAATGAAAGGCAAAACCTTTTCTACTTACGAATGGCCATAACTGCAGCAAGAAATCTGTTGTTTAAACACGTAGAACTTGACAATAGAGGTGGAAAGGGAAACAGAATCACTACGTATTCCAATATTTCTTCCGAATACTTATTTTATAGTTTTATCAATGTAGTAGCTTCCAAACTCCTTTTGTGTTCTTTTGTTGTTGTCCTCTGAACTCAAATCCGTCTTTCCAGTGCTGCCAAAATTATTGGTCTAAAACACAAGTCTGACTCTGTCACTTACGCAGTAAAACCCTTCAGCAGCTCCCTCACTTGCCCACAGGAAAAATGCAACCTTCCTACCTGAATATACAAAGACTCCATCACGTGCCCCACCCAGCTCTCCAGCTTCCCTTTTTGTCACTCTCTACCCTGAAATGTATTTCACCTCACTTGAATTTCCACAAGCACCCTATGAACATAGTGTCACCTTTTCATATCTTTGCTGCTTCCTTTTTCTGTGTCTTCCTTTCTGTGCATTTCTGCCCTGAACCGTACTCATTTCCCATCTCTAGTTGACCTAAAGGCCCCTCTTTAGGGGTCATATATGCCTTTCTGTGTATATAATTGAAATAAGAAATTGATTACAAAGTAATGTCTTTAAATTTCATTGTTTACCATTGTTAGCATCTCATGTAATCCCTGCAACCACCTCATACTTGGCACACAGGCAATTAGAAAAGGTCTGTTGAATAGAATCAACCTATAAGAGGGATATTATCATCTAGATTTTTCATGTGATAAAAATCATTTTCAGAGCAACTCACTATCTTTCCCAAGGCTCAGAACTAGGAAATGGAGGGAACTAACTGCCACACTACAATGTATCCCACAATTCTGCTTTAATTTCTATCTATTCCAGAAAATCGTAAGGGTGGAACTGTAAGGTTCTCAAGGGCAGAAATAACTTTTTTCTTATTTCCTGAACCCAAGCATATTAATATAGGAAGAGCTCAAAAATGTTTGGTGTAATTGACCTGAATTTTCTTCGTATGCCTGTCTTGATTATTTTTATTTTGGAGCTAGCTTCCATCTCTATCTTTGAATACTGTCTATACTAAAGAGTCACTATTTCCGCAGTTGTTCAACTGACAAATATTAAAGACTTGATTGGTATTTTTTCCCTAAAATTAGTTTTCTAGATTCTCTTATTGGTGACCTTATCAAATGTCTCTCATAGACTCTTAGTATAATGAGAGTGATGGTATGATTTATCACACTTTTGAGAATGAAAGGGAACACTATTAACAATTATTTTGAGAGGACAAATGTGACTGGAGCTGTGCTGGCCAAAACCAGGATGTGTGGTCACCCTAAGTATAGTGACTCACAGATAGGGGTAACTTAAATTCAACACTTTTAACCAAGCCCTTAAATCAAACTTTTGCTGTCCTCTGATTTTATCATAGCATAGCAAAGTGCTGACAGTCAAGCACAACTTCTCAAAATGTAAAATTCCTTGACAAAATCTGGAATGCCCAAGGAAATAATATATATTTGCCAATATTAAAATGCTTATGTGAATCTCAAAATTAACTTTATTTTTCTGTAAAACCACCATCAGAGGTAACTTTTATGAAAGAATGGTAGGAGAGTTGTTTGCAACCAGCGTGCTGTGGCACTCTAGAATACATAAACCTTGCACAGGGATACTACCAAATTTAGATCAGTGTATAAAGTGTATATTCTGGGTTTTCATACCTTTATTGGCATGCCTGTCTGGTAGCATCCTGGCTGACTTAATTGTTCATGAAATACAGTGGAGAGTGGGGACCAACTTGCTCTTATTTAAGAGAGAAAATGCTGGGTAACATGAAGCTATTGGTAAATATAAAGAGTTTTTAATAGGGGTATACAGGAACTTTGTTTTATTAGTACATAAGGGATATAGTCAGGGCAGTTGTCCACAGAGACTCCAGCCTGAAGGTTATCGCAATGAAGAGTGACAACCACAGACACTATTCTAGATGTTCTGAGCTAGTATATTGTTATAGTTTGATTATTAAAAAGTCCTGGTAATAAAAATAGTAGAGTGTGCTGTGAAAACAAAAAGATGGAGAATCAATGTTGCAGAATAGATATTCCAGACTGCCCTACCTCCACCTTGTATTAAGACTTTTTGACTCAGAGGCAGCTATGGATATTGTTTTCTTTTTATTTCTTTTATTTAAAAATCAAATGATTGTCAATAAAGGAAGGTGATGTGCAGATACCTAATGCGGAAATAGACAACGCGCAAGTTTTTGGAAGTGATTGTCTTCTTTGGTGCTCCTCTTGCCCTAAAAGTATATTTAGGACATATTCATGGGAGAATGTCACTAGATTGGTTTTCACGTAGACAAAAACTATTTCCTTATGGGTCTTTTAAAATTATCTGGAGGTGTTTTGATTGTCATGGTGACTGAAGGGACACCACTGGGATCAGTGGGTGGAGGTCAGGGGTAGTAACAGCCCTTTGCCCTTCAGTACACAGAACTATCCTGTACAGTAAAGAATTGTCCTTCACCAAATGTCAGTGGTGCCTCATTGTGAAATGTCGTGGAGAGCATGTATTCCGATTTGGTAACATGTACTCTGTTTTCTCCGTATGTATAAAAGTCAAAGCAAAATTTTCACGTTTTAAAACTACTGAAAATCACTCCCACATGAGCTTTCTATTTCATTAGTATGATCATTTTGACTGAGAACTTTTTTTAATATTTGGCAAAGCTCTCTTTATTAGCTTGTGCAGTCTACCTACTTCTTATTTGCATTTTAAAAACTTCCCTTGTAACAGCTGTGCAAATGCCATTACAGCTTAGGAGGGAAAAAAGAAATAGGCTATGTTTATGAACCAAATTAATGAAAGGCATTATTAAAGAAAATGATTGCTGAAGCTTTATTACCTAGAAATGAATAAAATAATGTGTTGCTGAATCCAGGTAGAACTGAAATCCAAAAGATAAGAACTTTATAAAAAGACATGTCACCCCGTGTCCCTAGAAGCATAGATTTTAATATTTTAGGCATCTCTTTATGATTACTTCAATGAACTTGGATAGCAAGAGGATCTATATCTCTTGACAAATCAAAAGTCTAGAGTAGTCTTTGTCAGTTAAAATTTACATTGCTAATAACATGTGAAGCAGAATGATTTTGTACATAGAAGATGCTCAGCAGGTATTTGTTGGCAGCTGTATAGATGAATAAGTTAATGGAAGAATGAATGAATTTTTGTTCCTTGTGGCTTTTTAGTAACTAGTAATCTGTGGCTCTAAGTCTTAGCCAAGGGTAATTAATGGTAGAAACTTTGGGGAAAGACTTTGGTGGAAGTTGTTCAAAATTAAAAGACAAGACAGGGTCAACATTTAAAAACTACTGCAAGCAAAGAATCAGAGTCTGCAAATAGACTTCTTGATCACTAAAACTCAAGCCCTGTTCAAACTCCTGCTCTATAGTATCTGATTTGAACTTTTGTCTAAGACCTTTTATTTACTTATAAAAATGTAAAATTTTTATACCCTTAGTTTTAACAATCCACATTGGGGTCAGGGCCTTCCAAACTAGAGCCACATTTCAATAAACTTCTTCCTTTTGGTCACCAGAGTATCCCCTAATTAATTAAAGCCTGTAGGTTTTGAATATAGACCTGACTGATACCACTTGTTTATGCAGTAATGACCAATTCTGAAGGAGGATACAAATGCTGTGTTTACGATGTAAGAGTGTGGTTGGATTTTAACTACATACTTGAAAAGATCTAGTGGGATTACTTGTGCCTGGTTAACACACCCTTGGAGTGCCTGTCTACTTATGAGATCTATGGTAGCCTGCTCTTTAGGGTGAGGATGGGAGGGGAACTCCTAGGGAGTCAAGGGAGGTCAGTCACAAGACCATGCCACTATCTACCTCCGGTACCTTCTGGCAGTAATTGTGCACTCCCTCCCCTCATTGTCCTCCACTTGATTTTCCTTTGAGAAATCAAAACCTGATTTCTCTAGTTTCACAGGCTGGTAGGTGGTGCAACTGCCCCCTCCCCACTCTCATTGTGTCACTCTAGTTTACATGGAGTACTCAGAGATTGCAACCTTTCCTTTCCTCCCCCACGTTTATTAAGACTTTCCCTTTTTTCTCCACTTTTTTATTGTAATAAAAGATGTATAACAAAACTTGCCATTTTAACTATTTTTTTATTATACTTTAAGTTTTAGGGTACATTTTAACTATTTTTAAGTACACAATTCACTGGCATTAATTATATTCAGATGTTGTACAGCTATCCCTACTATCTCTCTGCAAAATTCTTTTATCACCCCAAACATAAACTCTATTATTAAGCAATAGCTGCCAATTCTCCTCTTCCCTCCGGAAATCTCTTCTCTCTCTCTCTCTCTGTGAACTTGCCTAATCTAGATATTTTATATAAGTATAATCATACAGTATTTTTTGGTGTGTGTTTTCACTTAACATGTGCTCAAGTTTCATTTGTGTGGCATGTATCAAAATTTTACTGTTTTTTACGGCGGAATAGTATTCATCGTATGTAATTACTGTATTTCGTTTATCCATTCATCTGATGAACAGTTGTGTTGTTTCCACCTTTTGGCTATTGTGTATAATGCTATGAATATTTCACATGTAAGTATCTGTTTGAATCCCTGTTTTTACTTCTTTTGGATATATATCTAGCAGTGCAATTGCTGGGTAATAGGGTAATTCTGTGTTTAACTTTTGGAGGAATCACTTAAGGTAACTTTTTATTCCCTTTTATAAAAGGCATCTCTCCTTTTCTTCCTGCCAAGCCAGAAGATAGCCAGATGCTCAGAATCTGCATCTTATATGTAAACACTGTTCATTTAGGGGACAACAGGATTTCAGGTGTAATAATGGTTCATTTTGACACAGACTAATTCAAGGCACAATACTGTCCTAGAAACTTTTTTTTTTTAATATATGCCCACTAAGTGGGACACTTACTTTTATTCTCTGGGCGGGATCTCATTGCATTCCTCTAATAAGCTGACCAGTAACCATCTCAGTAGCTGTATGATCTACCTCTTTGAAGAGGAAAGACTGTGCCAAAAGGCCTGGGGTCATTCTCTCTCTCCTGATGCTTATTCATAAAGCTCCTTCTCTCTTCAGCTAGACTGTAAGTTTCTGAGAGAAGATGCTTTCTGTGGCCCAGGCTCTCAACATGGGTCAGTGCCTTAAACATGGTGTTTGCCTGATAAAGAGCTAGTGAATAGTACAAGTGATTTGGGAGCCATTTTATTCTGTTTTTAAATAGTGTTGCATGGACATTTAATTGGGTGATAAAATATGCCTCTGTGTGGTAGTCAAAAAGAAATAATCAACACATGTTAGGTGACTGCTCCAGACAGCTCACTAGGTCTTCCCTATGGTATACAAACAGAGCTACTCTGGTGTGCAAAGCTCTGTTTGTTTCTGCCTACCATTGGGAGTAGCCAGTACAACGTTTTGCTTAATGGTGTCAAAGTGGACTTGTTATTTGGAGATCATCCGTGTCAGATGTTTGGTTTTTGTTATTTAGTGAGAGGTCATTGGCTAATTTGCTACAGTGGAGATTGAATCCTAACAGGAAAACAAAGGTAATGACTGCTAGCAGAAATACTCTAAGATATGTAGAGAAAAGAAAAGCAAGGCCCAGAGAGGTTGGATGTAAAAAAATGACTACCACAGATGAATACTGGAGTTATCGAGTTCGATTTTGATGTTTTACTGAGGTCTGCATCCCTGTGAAAGTGTGGTCTCACCTGAAGTTAGGATTCATTCCAGGTGTCTGTTTTCTCTTTTAAAAAGGTAGGTCCCTGGACTAAAAATTAGAAATCAGAAGGCAGGCTTAGGAGAAGGGACTCGGTTTCTTCCTGAATGTAACAGGCCGAGAGGGCATCCAACATATCAATGCAGACACTTTGCTTCTGACATTCTTGTCTTTAATGATGTCCTGTTTTAGCAAAATGAGATGAACACTGGAAGGAATGTAAAGTTCAGAGGCTTAAGAACTGTGGTGCATGGAGTTTTTCTGCCAGCCCAGGAGGCCAGGTGCTGTTTATATATGCAAATTTTCTAGCAGATGCAGGATAGGGCCAGGTATGCTAACTTAGAGCCTGTGGTACCAGGGCCCATGTGTTTGGCTTAATACAGTTATAGACTGTCAGAGTAGAAGGAGGGGCCTCTGAGATCATTTAAATTTTTGCTTTTCATATAATAGATGAGAATGAGTGATATGCTATGCCCAAGCTCCCATTTCAAGCCAATGACTAAGATGAAGCTGAAATGAGGTTTCCAAACTCCTGACCCAGTACTTTTTCTTTAAATTCATCTCTTTCAATGGATTTTTAAAATGAGCTTGTGGGACATTTGTAAATGTTTCCAAAACTTTAAACTTCATTTAAAAACAAACAGGTTTATATTCAGTAGAAGGTTGGATTCACACATTAGCCATTTAAGACAATCAAATTGAGAATTTCAATCTAAAACTTGTACTTTGTTTTTGAAATCAAAAACACTTAGAGAATTGTTTTTTAATATGTATTGTAAATATTACAAATACAACTCTAACACTATGCCTTCAAAAGAATATAGATTTAGAATCTCGGTTTTGATCAGTTTAAGAAAACAGAATTTTATGAAACTCAGGGTGTTTTATACATTTGAAAAGGTCACCCTAAATAAATACAGGAATTAAATAATTTTTAGGATCTCTTAAAATTTCTGTTTAGGGTTCCCAGGTCAGATACAGAATGCCCAGTTAAAATTGAATTTCAGATAAACAAGGCTTTTTTTTTTTCTAGCATAAGTATGTCCCATGCAATATTGGAGACACATTTATACTTTAAAAAATATTCATTGTTTATCTGATAATTCAGATTTAACTGAGAGTCCTATATTTTACTTAATATGGCAACCCAATTTTCATTATATTTATTATTTTGATATTATTATTATGTTGTTAGATTTTCTTTAGATTATCCACAGTTTAGGTGCTAGGCATTAAAAAATGAATAAAACCCACTTTTCCTCAAGAAATATAGAGGAAATATGAATAATGCAATAACTGCAGCTATGAAAGCAAAGAGAAAGGGTACTTGGGCAGCCTGGTGATTAGGGAAGGCTTTTGCTGGAAATGATACTTAGGCGCAGGTGTAGCAGATGAGGGAATGTTAACCACCTAACGAGACATAGGAATGGGGTTCCAGGCAGAAGCAATGGGAACAGTGAGTCAGTGTGGTGTATATTTATTGCTGCTCTACTGGAAGTCAGAGTTGGGGAAGCTTTTGAAAACATAGTCACAATGGTGCTTCAGATGGACCATTCTGGCTGTGACCTGGACAGTGCATATCAGGAGGCCGGCATTAGAGGTAAGACAGCTTGGAGGCTGCTGCAATAGTCCATTTCAGGAATGATGAGTCAGAACTAGGGCTCTGATAACTGAAGGAGAAGGAACAGATCAAAAAATATGTCACAGGCAAAATCACCTGTCCTTTCTTATTAGTTAGATGTAGATCTCACAAATAGTAGGTGGTAACTTTTCTTGAAGTGTTTTCACTTCAAGAAAATAGAAATGTGTATGTGGTGAAAGCAAAATTTTTTTAAAAACCTTTCAAGTATGATTAATAAATGTTTTATTTTGAGTGATTATCTTGATAGTGTATCTACATGAATGCCTGTTTACTAAGCAGGGGATCCAAGGGTATTCAAGAAAAAGACACTGGTACCCATTTTCTTAATGTTCCTTCTCCAGAGTTCTCTTCAGGGAGTAGGATCTGATTTATTTCTGTTGGTCCTAATTGTGACATCATCCACCTGCCAGTCTGTGTCCCTCCGGTAGTACCAGCTAGCTTTCCATGAAAACCACAGCAATTCCTGCAGATTTTCATGCATTCTTTCTGCAGGTTGCTAACTTCATAGATGGCACATCACCTTTCACTTATATCTTTTTCTTCATCCATTGTTCAATTGCAACCAGCTGCAAACAATGCCTGCTCAGACATCTGTTTCTGAGATCAGGACTATTTTATAAAACACCAACCTTATACAGAATTCCTCCATTCCCAGGAAACCAGGCCTGCACTAGTAAACTAGCTGGATAGTCAGATCAGCCTCTATATGTGTTTTCATTCCAGGTTTCAGGCAGTGGCCAGGTTTATAATTTTTTCTTTAACCCTGGGGACACTCAGTTTTCTCAGCTGACCCCCCGTCAAGTTGCTGTTTCTCAAACCACCTGGATCATGGCCTAATGATTCATTTTTACTCATGACATCTTCCAGAACCTTTATGTCTAATATCAAGGACTCACTTTTTCCCTGAGCACACATGTTCCCCAGAGATCTCTGCTTAATCTTTTTCTTGTCAGTTCAACACTGTGCAGTTAATGCAGTTCTTTCCTGCCTGCTGTTTGCTGCGTGTTATCCTCCATTAGGTCTTCCTGCCTCATCTGGATATCTTTCCTAGCCTCCGCTTCTCTCAGCCATCCTTTCTTTACCACCATCTCCTTCCCTTTAGACTCATTCTCCGAGTCTTGGAGAACAGTTTATTCTTGGTACAATTTTCTCTCAAAAACCATTTTTGTAGTCAATTCTATTATGATGTAATTTATATATCTTAAAACACTCAACTTTAAGTGTATGGTTTCATGGATTGTAACAAATGAGACCCCCTGGAACCACCAGTGGAATGAAGATACAGAACATCACTGCCCAGTAAAAGTCTGGGCGATGATAAAAATGTTCTATGCTGTCTAATATGGTAGCTATTGGCTACATGTTGCTATTGAGCATTTGAAATGAGCTAGTGTGACTGATAAAATGAATTTTTAACTTGTTTAATTCTAAAAATGCTAATACATCTAAATAGCCTTAGATGGCTTCTATATTGTACAGCTTAGATGTATAACTTTTCCATCATTCCAAAAGTTTCCTAATGTAACACTTCTCAGTTATTCTCCTCCCCACAACTCACCAAGCACCACAGATACTGAATTTTGTCACTTTAGAACTTCATATAAATGAAATCATATTGGATGTCCTCTTTGGTTTGGCTTTTTAAAAACACCACATTTGAGATATAATAAACACACCACACAGTGCACCCATTTAACATGCACTTAATGATTTTTAGCATATTCACAGATACATGTGTCTGGCTTATTTTGGTTAACATGTTTTTAAGAGCCATCTGTGTGGTTCCACGTAACAATAATTGTTCGTTATCCATCTTCTATTTTAATAGAAACAATCCATCTGTGCTCCTATAACAAAATTCCACAAACTAGGTGGATCATAAATAACAGAAATCTATTTCTCACAGTGTCAGAGGCTGAGAAATCCAAGATCAAGGTGCTGATAAGATTGGTGTCTGAGGCCCATTTTCTGGTTCATAGATGGTGTCTTCTCATTGTGTTCTTACATGGTAGAAAGGATGAGGGTCTTTCTTGGGTCTTTTTAATTTTTTTTAATAGGGACACTAATCCTATTCATGAGGACTCCACCCTCATGACTTAATCACCTTCCAAAGGCCTCATGTCCTTATACCATCACATTGAGGGGTAGAATGTCAACACATGAATGGCGGGGGGGCACAAATTCAGACCATACAATGAACCAAAATATAAATTATTACTGCTTTTACCAATGCCATATGTAAGTGTACTAATATCTGAATGAACAGGAACTTTATTAAATGCACCTAATGTCCATTAAAATTTTTTGTCAGGTACTATTTTCTTTGCTGCTTGGGTGAAATATTAGGGCTTAAAGCCCCATGACTCTCCTATAACAAACAGCCTCTGGCCACTTTTGGTCACAAAAAATACTTTCATTTAGGAAATTAACAGGTTCATTTGAGTATAACAATAATAATAATAACCCAGAATTTCATTGGATGATCAAGCCTCTTCCCTTCTCCAGCTCCAGCCTGATTGGAAGCCTGTAGCAGGGTGTGGGAACATCGAGGTTTTGTGCCCACTTTCCTGCTGCACATTTATCCTCCCTCCCAGAGGTGGCTAACTCTGGACACTTGGGTTGCAGCAGGTGGAGGGAGCAGAGGCGGGGACGACCACTGATGTCACCTGGCAGTAGTTCCCGCTGGTCATTTAAGAGGAATTTAAAGGTTCTTTTTGCGTTTTGCAGATGATCCAGGCTGCCTCTGATTGATTGTAATTTTTAGGAGTTTCCTTCCAAAAACACAGGCTGGTCTGCTCATTTTCCTCCCTTGGCCTCTGGGAATACCGGAGGCATGATGCTCCTTCCACAAGTCCTTGTAGGCAGGATTTTCAGTAGCTCCAGGCCAGACTGTCTCTTTCTACCCCATGCCCGACAGCTGATCACAAGAAACGCCTGTGCACTCTGGCCTTGCTGCAGGTGGGGCACGGAATTGTAGGCAGCTGACAATACAATCTGGTTTTTCTTTCTCCTGCTGCCTCCCTTCAATAGCCAAAGCCTCTGGCATGGAGATTCCCCCAGGCGTGTGTCAGGGACTGGTCCACTCAGCCCCTGGAATTCCAGAGGACCTCGAAGGAAATTCCTCGACTCTGTTCTCACAGTCATTGTGGGTGGAGATTAGTCAGAGCATACTGATAATATCTCCAAATGATTCCTCTCTAATCTTCAGTGCCTCCTCTCAGCCTTTCTAATACAGTCTGAAGGTGAGAACGCTAAGGCTACTGCTTTGGCAAATGCTGCTCAGGTGTCTATTAGCTCACTCTGAAAGGTGAAGGTAGCTGCCACCAACTTTTTATGTCTTCAGCCAAAAAAAGCGATGGAACCATATTGTATGGACATCCAGTAATATATAAAATAAGATTTTTGCCAGCATTGAACCATCTACCCTTCTCTGGTAGTCCATGGCACGTAGGAGAGACGGCATATTTATTTAAACCTTCCCCTCCTTCCAATACCTGTTCCTCCACCATGGCTTCCTTCCCTATCTCCAAAGGAGATCTCCCTCAAAAAAATTGTACAGCTTCTTGTTTATGCCACCTTTTTTTTTTGTAATTAATTAGACAAGCTTGTCCTTTACTGTGGTTATTTGTGGATATGCCTTGTGTTCCTTGAACTGCACTGAAGATCGATCTTCATTGTTATAAAGTTGCATATTCCTGAGAAATTTTGTATATTCCTGTTATGTTTCATAGTCCAGTCCCCATGGATATGGGAGTGTATTGAATGGCTGAACACAACAGGCTCTGGTTCAGTGCCGCCCTCCCCAGCAGGAAGTGGGTTAGTGGACTTGCTGGGAACAGGATTGAATCTATTCTACAGGACAGATCTCTTGTGGGCATTTTTACATGATAAATATAAATGCTGGTAACTTAAAATGCCATTGTTTCTGTGATGTGAGACTAATTGAAACCACTTTTTTCAAATCACAAATGTCTTAAAAATTGGAGACAAAATTACAGTGCCTATATTGTAATATCAATATTTCCTTTTATGTTCAACTTTCATTATGAATTACAGAGCATTTGAGAGAGTGTTTTAGTTTTTTCTGTTTGTTTTTGAGATAGGGTCTTACTCTGTCACTCAGGCTGCAGTGCAGTGGCACCATCATAGCTCACTGCATCCTCAACCTCCTAGGCTCAAGTGATCCTCTCACTTTAGCCTCCTGAGTTGCTGGGACTGCAAACAAGCACCACCACACCCAGCCAATTTTTTTCATTTTTTTGTAGATATAGGGTTTCACCATGTTGCCCAAGCTGGTGTTGAAATCCTAGGCTCAAGTGATCCACCTGCCTCAGCCTCTCAAAGTGCTGGGATTACAGGCATGAGTCACTACGCCCACCTGTTTTAGTTTATGAAATATCAATTAAATACTCTGCATGATTCTGAATAGAACATTTCGAGTCCCTTTTTTCTGGGGTAAAATTGATTTTTCCCCAGACTTCTGTAGGATTACTTATTTTATTTTGCAGAATTTCCCAGATTTCCCAAAGGTTAATGTGATATTTGATGTTGAGCAATATTGTTTTGGAATTCAAGTAATAGGTCTTAGAGGTTTTCATATTGTCTCCATAGAGAAGAGAAGTTACTCAATAACTACCTTGGGAACTACAGAAGATTGTCAGTATATTAAAAATTTTATCTGTCATCTTTTCAAGCACTTATTCTGTAGAGCTTTAGCTGAGGCACTGGCATGGAAGTTTTACAGGTAGTAACATAAAGGAATGTGGTAGCCCACAGTTTCATATTCATTCTCATTCATTTCATGAATTCTTCACTTGTATACTATGTGCCATAGCATCAGAAGAGGAAATAGACTTCTTTTATGAACTTAATATTGCCTTTAGTAAATTGGCCAAAATAAAGTCTTCATTCAATGTCATAAAACTTTACTGAGGAAGAAGTGGCTAGAATTGCTACAATTCTCTTTTATAAAAAGGCTCAATATTAGTATCATAGAAAGGTGATAATTATTTTGCATTTTACAGTTCAGTTTTGTAAAGTCAGGTTTTATTGTTTCTGAAACTAGAAGGAAGGATTATTAATGAGTAGACTTTAGTGGATGATCCAACCTTTTATCGATTCATCAACTCTTTCAATTATTTATTGAGACCTTATTATGTACCAGATAGCATGCTGGGTGGGAATAAAAAGATAAATGAGGTGTGCACTCTGTCCTCAAGTGGCTTTAGAGGGAGAAATAAGACACACACACTGAAATAATCATAATTCTAAATAGAAAGTTCTGATTGTCATTAAAGAGAGAAAATCAGTAAAATGTTTGTTGAACATTCTCTCTGTGCTGGGTGTAATTAGCAATGGGGCTACCATAATGAAAATTACAGACATTCTCAGCTCTAAGGGAGCTACTATGGCTAAAGCTTCCTAATAGCTAGTGAGTAATTGACAGTGAGATTTTTTAACACTCGCACAGCATATTAGTTAGGGTGTTCTGGAGAAACAGAACCAATAGGAAATATACACAGAAAGAGATTTGTTGTCAGAAATTGGCTCACGTGATTTTGGAGGCTGAGAAGTCCTGCAATCTTCATCTGCAAGCTGGAGACCCAGGAAAGCCAGTGGTGTAATGTAGTCCCAGTCCGAAGGCCTGAGAACCTGCAGAGCCGATGATGTAGATTCCAATGTGGATCTGAAGGCCTGAGAACTAAGCTGGAGAAGATGGATGTAGCAGTTCAGGCAATCAGGCAGGAAGAGATCAATTTCTTTTGTTCTCTTCAGGCTCTCAGGGGATTGGATGAGGCCCATCCACATTGGGAGGGCAATCTACGCTACTGAGTCCATAGATTCAAACGTTAATCATATCCAGAAGCACCCTCACAGACTCACCTAGAATAATGCACCCTGAGCACCCTGCACGGCCAGTCAAGTTGACGAAGAAAATTAACACACATAGTTTGTCTACCTGGTGGCTGGGAACATCTTCCCACTTGCTTCCTAACCAGCAGCCATTGAGGAATCCCCTCCTTACATACCCTCTACGAGCCACTTTTAGGGCTCTTTACTTTCTTATTTCTTCTATGGTGTTCATAAGCCTTTTAGAAATTCAAAGGTAGCTTTTCTTCAAGAAAGATTGCAGGATCCATTAGAACTAGGCAGTATGCAGCTGGGATTAATTGCCCTGGCTGTCTTCTAATTTTTTTAAGTTTGACTCCTTATTTTTATATAGTACTTACTGGATTAAGCACTTTATAAATACTCTTTCATTTCAAAATCTCATGAGTACTTTCTTCTATATCCTCATTTCTACACTTTAGAAGTGTGGAAACTGAGGCACAGGCAGATGGGGTCACTTATCTAAGGTTATTTTCCTAGTAAGTGACCATGCTGGGATTCATGTCCAGGCAGTCTGGTCCTGGAGTCTGGGCTCTTCTCTAGTCCACTGTGGTGCTGCTTAATTCATTTCTATTCCTACTTCTACAGGGTTGGTGAGAGGGGCACACAGGTACCTGCCCCAGCTGGAGTTAGGCTCTCTGCCAGTGTTCCCCACCTCCACCCCTCCAGAGACTGAGAAGCAGACTGCCTGCCACATGCTCCCTTCTCCCCAGATCTGCTCTATTAGAAGTGGTTCTCTTTTAGTTGCTGTTGTTATTTTCTCATACACACAAAAGAACCATCGAGAAAACATCTACTTATCCTTAATAGCACAACAACTTCATCTGGCTTAAAGAAGTTGAGCATTTCTCAGTTTAGGTTGCCTTGACCAGAAAGTACAGTTATTGCTAACCAGTTGTACATTCTGAAAGATATTTACCTCTGAACCCTGAACATAACTGGCCTAATTTTTGTCCCTCCTCTTCCTAATTCTGTGAGTCAGTGTAACCTAACTGCTAAAACAAACAACCTCCAAATCTAACATAATAAAAGTTTGTTTCTGGTTCACATCACAGTCCAATGTGGCTTGGTGTAGAGCCTGCAGTTATTTGGAAACCAAGCGCCTTCCAGCTTGGGGCTCCATTATCCACCAGTTCCTTGGAGTTCCCCCAGTGGATCCTTGGTAGCTGGGTCAAAAGCCAGGAGAAGAAAAAGGAAGGAGAGGGATAAAGATTGGATGGGAGAGGCCAGGTACAGTGGCTCACACCTGTAATTCCAGCACTTTGAGAAGCAGAGACAGGAGGATTGCCTGAGGCCGGGAGTTCAAGACCAGCCTGGGCAACACATAGTGAGACCTTGTCACTGCAAAAAATGAAAAAAAAAAATTGGCCAGGCATTCTGGTGTGCACCTGTAGTCCCAGCTACTCAGGACGCTAAGACAGGAGGATTCCTTGAACCCAGGAGTTTGAGGATGCAGTGAGCTATGATTGCACAATTGCACTCCAGCTTGGGCAACAGATTGAGACCCTGTCTCAAAGAAAAAAAAATTGGGTGAGAGGTTTTTAAGGACCAGGCCTGGAGGTGCCACATGTCACATCAATCTGCATCCCCTTTCATCCTCAGACACATGGCTTCACCCAGGATCATGAAAATTGTTTGAAAAATATCTAGCCAGTCTCTGCTACACCAACCAAAGTTTGGTAAGAATGAATGTTCTTTTTGTTACGTCTTCCTTCTTCCCTCCCTCCATCCTTCCAACAAATATTTAAGGAGAACCGCCTATTAAGTATCAAACACTCTAAGCTCTATGGAACACATTAGTGAAGAAAAACAGACGTTGCCCCTTCCCCCCATGGAGCTAAACACCTGGTGTGGAGAAATCACACAAAAAGCATGTAAAGTTGCAACTATGAGTAATGTCTTTTTTTTTTTTTAACTTTTTAAGTTTTTTATATAAAGAGGTAGGGTCCCACTATGTTGCCCAGGCTGGTCTCAAACTCTTGAGCTCAAGTGATTCTCCTGCCTCAGCCTCCCAAAGTGCTGGGATTACAGGTATGAGCCACCACACCTGGCCTGCCTACTACTTTGAAGCAAGGTGTGTGATACCGTGAAACCTACAAGGTTAGGAGTTTACTCAATCAGAATATCAAAATTCAATACTTGAGCTGATTCTTGGAGACTGAGGAGGCATCATCTAGGTGGAGAGGGGAAGTGGAGGGACTGGTAGAGGACCAGAAGGGATGCACCTATGGAGTGAGATGAGCCTAGACGTGATGAAGCTGAGAGACTAGGGCTCAGAGCACGTGATCCGTGATAAAAGGGAGGTGGCAGAAGATGGTGTCATTCTGAGCTAAGAACACTGGTAGACTTGTGGGAGGCACATCATATATTTTTAAGTGTTGTTGAGTTTGATACTTCTGAGGGAAGACATCAAACAGAGAGTTGAATTTTGGGATCAGAAGCTAGAGGAGGGGTCTAGGCTGTGAGTCATTCCACATAGATGATCATTCAAGCTGCGGGCATGGATGAGGTGTCCTAGGCAGAGAGTACAGAGTGGGAGAGGAGAAGTCCCAAGGTGGAGACTGGATGGCCTCTAATGTTCAGTGGGAAAGCAAGCTGTTCTGCATCAGAAACAGAAGGAGCCTGACTCCTTTTGCAAAAGGAACTCTTCTGCAAAAGCTACTTTGTAAGCTTCATTTTCTTTTTTTAAAAAACTAACCAGTGGAAAGTGAATCAGCCAACTTCTTTATGTATACATCTTTTTACTTAATCAGAAAAGAATTCATTGTTTTTTAAACAAATGATACCCACATAGACTGATATTCTCCGCCATGAGCTATATGCAGGAATATTTGCAATAACTTCTTCATTTCGGAATGGAGACCAATTCCAATTGGTGGGAAAGGTGAAATTAATGCTATTGTTTTTCTCTTGGTCTCCTGAGAAATGGGAAATTTGCTTTTGGGTTGGGTAGCAAGTTTCATGAACTGAACTTGCAAGCAATGCAAGATGATAATACGTGGCATGAAGGGAGCCTTTTTCTTTTTACTGAAACCCACAAAACGGAGAAATCAGCTGTAACCCTCACTGCAGTGCTAGCTATTTCTGTTAATTTAGGAAAAAGAAATTTGAACTCAGCAGGCAACTTGTAGTAAGGATTTTCACTTTGCCTTCCCAGATATATTGACATCGCTGCCTGCTTAAGGAGGACAGGAGAGTCAGGCAGAAGCCACATAATGATAGCGTTGCTCCATGACTGTTTGTTTTCTGAACTCCTTACTCTTGTTAATTAGTTAACGCACCCAGTGTTATTAACTGATCTCAGAACCACATCTTTACTCAGAAGGAGCTGAGTTCATATAAAAGCCTGGCTGAGGGGTTTGGGAGGGGGGAAGAAGAGGAAAAGAAAGCCAAAACCCAACTGTAAGAGGAAAGCTTCCATATCAGGCCCAGTGACGGAAGCGTTTTCTGTGTATGCACTCAGGAAGGGATCTCTTGAGATGGCACTTTGGTCCCCAAAGGAGTAAAGAGATTGATACTTTCTTTTATGTTGAGATCTTTACTGCTCATTTCTCTAGAGTTATTCTTTCTTGTTACAGTGTGTATTAGTTCATTCTCATGTTGCTATAAAGAAATGCCTGAGACTGGGTCATTTATAAGAAAAGAGGTTTAATTGGCCCATTGTTCTGCAAGCTGTATAGGAAGCATGGCTGGGGAGGCCTCCGGGAGCTTTTACTTAAAGCAGAAGACAAAGCAGGAGTGAGCATCTTCACGTGGCCGGATCAGGAGGAAGGTTGGGGAGGGGGTGCCATACGCTTTTAAACAACCGGATCTCATGAGAATGCACTCACCTACAGTACGAAGCGGGGACGATCTAAACCATTCATGAGAACCCTGTCCCCATGATCCAGTCACCTCCCGCCAAGCCACACCCCAACACTGGGGTTGACAATTAAACATGATGGAGGTGACAATTAAACATGGGTGGGGACACAGATCCAAACTATATATACCACAGTGACAGAGAAATCATAAGCAGTCAGGCTGATAGAATATAACAGAAAGTTCAAAATGGAAAGAGTGTTTCTTAGGAAAGGGAATTCCTTATTCTATTGCCTTCCATGGATTTATTCCAGAGAAGCCAGAAAGAAAATGAGAAAACATCACATAGAAGGTGGGTTGGAAAGTAAGTTGCCTGAGCAGATGGCAGCAGGGGTAGGGGCAAGTCAGCAAAAGTTATTGGTTGTCCACTGTGTGCAGAGTATGGGAGACACAGTCAGGGCAGGCTAAGGTGTGAGCCTCCTCATTCATTCTTCACAGAAATAATCAAGTGGCAGAGATGGGGCAAACATAATAGAAAAGTGTAGCATCATTTTGCATTGCTTCAAAGGGGCAGAAATTTATTAAATGTGTGACATAAAATATCCAGTCATAATATTTATTGACAGTCTTCAGATAATTTGCTATATCTGATCTGTGCCATTTCTGAGCCCTATGTGAAAGTAATTTAATCTCTCTTGAGCCTCAGTTTACACAATTTATAAAACAGGAATTATAAAGTCGTAAGATGGTTTATATAAATCCTGGCATGTAGCAGTTTTTCCATACACATTGATGAATGTATAAATGAATGAATGAATGCATTACTTAGCACAGTGCTTGGCACGCAATACTCATTAGATGGATCTATTATTGCTATGATGGTATTATTTTTGTAAGCCATTAAAGAAGGTGGAAGATATCTCTTCCCTTGTAACATAACACTCACATATACCCTCACAACTTTGTCCATTGATATATTAATTAAGTGAGAAATGGTTAGATAATTTGCATCCTCACAATTCTGTAGAGGAGAATAAATTATAATTATCGCTAACATTTTCCTGCCTCCATTTCCTTCAAGGTATTTGGACAGAGGCCAGAAATAAGAGCTTAGAGGTGCCACATACTTCAAGAAAAGATCAATTTTCAGTGGGATTTTGAATACACAGCTTGGCACCAAGAAATAAATGAAATAATGTGGATTATGGAAGTGACCTGAGAGAAACTCAAAAGCAGGGGTTAACCAATTTGTTTGCTCTAGTTTAGAGTGAGAAAGAGTAACTGGGACTTTCATGTGATACAACAGAGTAGAAAATCTGCAGGGTTCTCAATGAATTTCTATCTGAAAGTTTGCCTAGAAAATGCAGGGAAAATGATATATTTCCATTTATAGTGCAACTATTATAGATTTACTGAACAAAAGATCTATTACGGCTGATTAATTTGGTCAAATGACATTAAACGGCTTGCTTTCCTGTTACAATTTGCCTGGGTGAAAGATTTGGTGGCAAAAATGGTGAATGAGGAAAAGGCAAGGTAGTGAAAAAAGACAAAAACAACTAAAATTTACCAAATATCTGCTATAAAACAGGCACTGTGCTAGTTACTTTATGAGAGTTAGCTAATTTATTTGTCGTAATAACCCCAAGTGATAGGCAAAACCAGATTAATTTGACTCTAAGTCAATCCTTTTATTGATAATCTTTAATGAGAAAACCTACCTTATCTCGGGCAGGAGCCCTCAGCCCCCGGGCTGTGGACTGGTACCAGTCTGTAGGCCTGTTAGGAACCAGGCCACACAGCAGGAGGTGAGCCAGCATTACCGCCTATGCTTCACCTCCTGTCAGATCAGCAGTGGCATTAGAGTCTCAGAGGAGCACAAACCCTATTGTGAAGTGCACATGTGAGGGATCTAGATCGCTTGCCCGTTATGAGAATCTAACTAATGCCTGATGACCTGAGGTGAAACAGTTTCATCCTGAAACCATCTCCTAACCACCCACTTCCCCATCCGTGGGAAAATTGTCATTTATGAAACCAGTCCCTTGTGCCAAAAAGGCTGGGGGCTGCTGATCTAGGGGTCAGCAAACTACAACCCATGACCCAAATCTAGTGCCTGCCTGTTTTTGTAAATAAAGTTTTATTGGACTGCAGCCATGTCCATTTACGTATCATTTATGGCTGTTTTCATGCTACAAAAGCAGAGTTCAATTGTTGTGGTATTATGTATGGTCTGGAAAGCCTAAAATAGCTACTATATAGCCCCTTACAGAAAGTTTGATGACAGAAAAAGTTTGACCCCTTTTATTGCCCTGACACTTTGAGCAAGGTCCTCTTTGACAGTTTCTTCCACAAGAAAACAGAGATAATGTTGCTGGCCTTGTCTAATGTACAGTGTTACAAAAATGTAACCTGTTGTATATGAAAATTATACGTAAACTGAAAAAGGGTCTACCATGTAGTATTGGTTGCTTTTTCTCCCAACATGCTGTTAGGAGAATTTTCAAATGTAAAACAAAAAAAGTGGAAGAATATACAATGAATGCCCACATACCTGCCCTTAGATTCTACAATTAACGTTTTGCTGTATTTGTTTTATTACCTATATACATTCTGTCAATCTCTCTATACATTCATAAATTTATCTTTCTTTTTATGTATTTTGATACATAGATGTCAGTAAAATTCACCCTAAACACATTAGCTTGTATGTTGTCATTAATTGGAGGTATTTATTTACTTTTTTCTTAGGTAAAATTTACATACAATGGAATGCACAAAACTTAAATGTACCATTTGATGAATGTTGGCAAAAGCATATGCTTGGTAACACAGATCTTTTTGAGACACAAAACATTACTATCACCCCAGAAAATTTTCTCCCTTCCCAGTCAATTCCCACCTCACTCCACTCCCAGAAGCAACCTCTGTTCTGATTTTTTTCACTATAGATTAGTTTTGCCTGTTTTAGAACTTCATGTAAATGGAACATACAGTATATACTCATTTGAGAAATGCTTCTTTTACTCAGCATAATATGCTCAGTAACAGTAGGGGTTTTTTCCTTCTTTAAGACTAATTGTATGAATACACCACAGTTTATCCATTCACTTGTTAATTAACATCTGGGCTTTTTTTTTTTTTTTTGTTCCAAATAAAGCTTCCATAAACATTCTTATAGAAGTGTTTTTGGGCATATGTTTCCTATCTCTTGTGGAAACATCTAGATGTGGAATTGCTAGGTTATAGGGTAGGTGTTTGTATTATTTTATAAGAAACCGCCAAATGTTTTTTCCAAGTGGTTGTGCAATTTCACACCCTCCACTCACAACGTATTAGAGTTCTGGTTGTTTTACATCCTTGCCAACATTTGGTGTTGTCAGTCTTTAATTTTAGCCTTTCTGGTAGATGATAGTAATATCTCATGTCAGATTTCATTTGCATTAGTCCCCAACTCTTTATGTATTGACCAATTTGTAAGTGTCTGTTAAAGTCTTATGTTCATTTTTAACTGGGTTTTTTATCTTTTTGTTTTGATTTGTTGGAGTCACTTATATTTTCTGGACACTGATCCTTGGTCGGATATATTCTTGAAAATATTTTCTTCCACTTGTGGCCTATTCATTTTCTTAACAGTGGCCTTTGAAGTGCAGAAGCTTTAAATTTTAATGAAGTCTAACTTTTTTTTTATTTTTTAACTACTATATTCTGTATACTGTATTAAGAAATGTTTGCCTACCCCCATGTTGTGAAGATATTGTCCTATGTTTTCTTATAAATGCCTTAGAGTTTAGTTTTTATGTCTAGATGTATGATTTTTCTTGGATTACTTGTAGTGTGTAAAGTAGGAGTTGAGGTTTATATTTATTCATATGGGTATTCTGTTGTTTTACATGGTTTGTTCAAATGATTTTCCTTATTGAATTGCTTTGGTGCCTTTGTTGAAAATAAATCAATGATATAAGTGTAAGTCTGTTTCCCTTGCATTGATCTTTGTGTCTATCTTAATGCCAATACCATACTGTCTTGATTATTGTGTCTTTCTGTAATAGTAAATTTTAAATTCAGGTAGTGTCACTCTTTCAACTTTGTTATTATTTTTCAAGATTGTTTTGGATATTCAAAGTTCTTTATATTCACATACAAATTTTATAATAAGTTTGTCTATTTTTTAAAAAAAAACCTTGTGGTGTTATGATTGGATCATGTTGAATCTACAGTTCTGAGGAGAATTTTCATTTTAATGATATTGGGTCTTTCAATCCTTGAGTGTAGTAGATTTTTACCTTAATATAGATCTTTAATTTCTCTCAGCAATGATTATAGTTCACAATGTCGAGGACTTACATGTCTTTCATTAAATTTATCCAAAGTACTTTATGGTTTTTGATACTTTCAAAAGTAGAATTGTTCTTTTTTTAAATTTGATTTTCCAATCATTTGCAGCCATCATACAAAATACAGCTGATTTCTGTATGTTGATCTTGTATCCTGAAACCAAGCAAGATACACTTTTTAGTTCTAGGAGTTGTTTAATAAATTCTTTAGGATTTTCTGTGTTAACCATCATGTCATTTGTAAAAAGAGACAGTTTTACTCTTCCTCTCCAATCTCGTGGCTCTCTTTTCTTTGCCTTATTATACTGGCTAAGGTCTCCTGTATAATGTTGAATAGAAATAGTAAGAGTGCCAGTACTCAGGAGAATGGTGTGAACCCGGGAGGCGGAGCTTGCAATGAGCCGAGATCGCGCTGCTGCACTCCGGCCTGGGCGACAGAGCAAGACTCCATCTCAATATTAAATAAATAAATAAATAAAAATTAAAAAGGGCCAATACTTTTGTCAGTCTTAGAGGAAAAGCATTCAATATTTCACCATTATGTGTAAATGAAGCTTGTATTCCGAGATAAGCCTCACTTTATTAAATTTGATTTTGCTAATATTTTGTAAAGCAATTTTACATTTCTCTTGATGAGAGAGATCAATCTGGGGTGTGTATGTGTGCATATCTGTAATTTGTTTACTAGGTTTGGTGCAAAGGTTATGCTGGCCTCATAAAACAAATTGAAGTGTCCTCATTTGCTTTGTTTTCTGAAACAGTTGGTGTGATATTGATTTTTCCCCCAAAATCTTCAATAGAAACCACCAGCAAAACCATATAGGTGTGGAATTTTCTTTGTGTAATTGTTTTTGTAATGATTGTTTTTGTAGTAATTTCAATTTCTACATAGGCTCCTTAGATTTTCCTTTTCATCTTGTGTCAGTTTTGATAAGTTGTATTTTTTGAGAAATATATTCATTTTATCTAAATTTTCAATTTATTAGCATAAAGTTGTTCATAATATTTACTTTCCTTTTTCATATCTATATGTTTTGTAGTGATAGTCCCTCTTTTATGCCCAGTATTTGTGATTCATATTCTCAGCCTTTTTTGGTATCAGTTACTTGCACTGCATAACAAACCACCCCAAACTTAGTGGTTTAAAATAATAACCACTTATGTAACTGTGGGCTGGCCACTGGGCTGGAATCAGCCAGGCAGTTCTTATGGTTCAGGCAGGTTCCCACAAATAGGGTCTTTGGTTACCTGCCAGTCTGCTAGGTGATGCTGCTGCTGGGGCTTGGCTGGCTGTTGTCTGGGGTGGGGGGTGATGGGCCACATGTCTCTGATTATCTACCAGGCTAACCCAGGCTTTTTGACATGGTAGCTTGGCCATGTTCCTAAACAGAATGGAAGTGTGCAAATTCTCTTGAGGCCTAGGCTTGGACTAGTGCAAAATTGCTTTTGTTCTTTTTTATACATTATATTGCCTAAAGCCAGTCACATAAACAACTCAGACTTATAGGGAGGAAAAATATAGTTCACCAACAATTCCAAGTGAGTGTGCATATAGGATCATTTATTTCAATCTCCTGCATGTTAAGGCATATTACAAATGTATACACCATTTGTTATGAATTTAACAGTTCATGTAAGTAGTCTAATGTTACCATCAATGTTATGATACAGTAATCCTCAGGCATCCTCCCAGGCCTTACTGAGCAGTAAATTCTTTGGTGTCTCATCAAAACCATTTACCCCATTAATACTTATGCATTTTTAAATTTATATTCTTAGTTTTATAAATCATTTATTTTGGTTATCCACACAACCCCAAACCAGTATAGTTCTAAGCTCTTTTTTGATCAATATTACTGCTCTATGATCCATAATACTTGAATAATTCAAAATGTGGCACTGGTAAATATTATCGTGAATATTTTGACTTTGGGTTTAAAAAACAGCTTGGGTTTTAAATAATTTACAGCTGTTAATAAGTTGTAAGTAAAATGAAACATAGCATAGATAATATATTTCTCCAGGTCCCCATTCTGTCTGCCAACTGTCACAGAAAATTCTTGGACAGAGAATATATAAGTAGAGTTGGGAATGGGATGATAGAAATACAGTTTAATTCCACCAGTCTCTTAAGTATATATTTTAGCCTAGCCATTAAGTCAGGTTGATTTCACCTTTCCTGAAATCTACCTCCAGAAATTTATCCTAAGTTACTTAATGGGTATATGAACTCATCTGGTGATAAGTGGTCATTTATAGCATTGTTTCTCTCATAAAAAAATTGGAGGCAATCTAAATGCGTAATAGAAAGGGACTGGTTTAAAAAATGACATGTACATCACATGGAATATTATACAACCTTTTAAAAGTTATAGAAGAGGACTTAGTGATTTGCATGGATATTCATTATATATGTTAACACATAATACATTTTAAAGTAGATTGTAAAACTACTTGAATGATTATATTCTTGGTAAAATAGTTACATTTAAATACATATAAACATAAAGAGATGCTTGGAATAATATACAACAAAATACTAATGGTACTCATTTCTGAATAGTGGCAATACAATTTTTAAAAAATTCTTCCTAGCTGAAATTTTCCTTTTATTTATCCTGTGCTTTTTGAGTGGCAGTTTTAAAATTTTATTTTATTGTGGTAAGAACACTTAACATGATATTTGCACTCTTAACAAAATTTTTAAGCGTACAGTACAGTTTAGTATCATTGCCTATCAGTGCAAAGATATACAGCAAGTCTCTAGTGCTTATTCATGTTGCTTGACCAAAATTTTATGCCCATTGATTAGTAACCTCCATTTCCCACTCTCCACAGCCCCTGAGAACCGCCATCCCACTCTTTGATTCTATGAAGTAGACTGTTTTAGATACCTCATATAGTGGAATCATGCAGTATTTGTCTTTCTGTGACTGACTTATTTCACTTAGCATAATGTATATTTTTTGTTTTTCTGATTTTTAAATCCATGATTTGAAATTTTTAGAATGAATATATGTTGAAGACAGGAAAAATGAATAAAAATGACTTTTACAGAAAAGCTCTACACAGCCACAGTTTTCAAAATTATTTTTATTTTTTTGTTTCCACCCTCAATGCAGGAAGAGCTCTTGAGCTTTAGAAAGCCTGCAGAGTCACTTCACACACTGGGGCCTGTTGGGAAGTGGGGTGGGGAGAGGGAGAGCATTGAGAAAAATAGTTAATGCATGCTGGGCTTAACACCTTGGTGATGGGTTGATAGGTGCAGCAAACCACCATGGCACACGTTTACCTGTGTAACAAACCTACACATCCTGCACATGCACCCAAGAACTTAAAAATTAAAAAATAAATAAAATATAATTCAAGATATGACAGGAAATTCCCCTAACCTGAAGCAAGACTTGTTTCTTCAGAATCTAAAGGCAAACTGCACCTGCAGACTGCACCTGCTTTTATAAATAAAGTTTTTATTGTAATGTAAAAAAAAAACCTTGGAATGATCTGCTTATCCCCAAGACTGGTTTTATTGCCACCTTGATAGAATATGCTATCATGAAATGCAGTAGTTACCTTAGGATTGTTGTTTCTGCTGTTAATACTCACAAGTACTCATAAAGTGGGGCAATTCTTTTTAAATAAGCATGATTTCTTTTTTATTTGACATTACTGTGAGAAAGACTTGTAAAAGGTTTTGGTTGGAAGCCGAATCAGCATTCTTATTCCTTTCCCATAACTCCTATTCATAGGATCTGAAATCTTTTTAAAAACTCAAATTGGCTAGAAAATTATTGTTAAAAATAGACACAAATATCGCATCTGTTTTAAACCACTGGTTGTTATCCTGTGCTTGTCTCACCAGTCTGACTGAAGAGCTCACTGACAAAGTAATATCCATTACACATCTGTAGTAAAATGGTATTTCTATTTAGCAAATCCCACTGTTATCACTGGTGTAGTACAGACTTTAGCCAAATCTTACTAGATTTTAGTGCCATGGCTGCACGCGCGCACGCACAGACACACACACACACACACACACACACACACACACACTGTATTGGAGGTTTTGATTTATATTTTGTTTTCATTGAATAGATTGTTCAAGCTAATTTTCATCTAGAAAAGGGCTAATGTAACGGACACTCGGTAATGCCCAGGGGTATTGAAACTTTCTGTAACCCAAATTAAATTTGATTTAAATTAGATGTATGCTGGAAAGAATTTTTAGAGTGGAGCAAAGTGTTGCAATATCACCACCTCTGCAGAAAAGACCACAATTTAAATTTTTTCATTAAATTATTTGGTTTGTTGCGGGAAGGAGCAAAACCTAGATACTGATTACTGATGGCTAAGTGTACGGAGTTTAGTGCAAGCTTTCTTGTGCCGGCGGAAGCACTGGGGCAGATTCAGTCCACCTGGGTAACTGTAGCGGCTCCTTGCCTGCAGCTCCGTTGTTCAGGCAGCTTGTTCCATGTCAACACCTGCTCATTAGGAACTGGACCAAGACTCCCAGAGAGCTCTCCGATGGCCCTGGTTTTGTATCCCTGCCAATCTGCGCTAGAATTTAATAACAACCTTGAGGTGAAACTTGGGCCTTTCCTCATTGCTAATCCCCAAAACCATCTGGCCCTTCCCTTTCTCTGAATAACAATTTTGTGCATGCGTGGTGGGAGGGAGGAGGATGGGGTGAGAGAAGGGGAACAAGCATCTTACATTTCTTAAAGGACAATGTATTCACTTTCAGAGTAGATAGAGTTTCTTTTAGGTCACAGACCTGAGCTCGTTCTTTCCATAACTTCCACATCTTTAATGGCCAGATAATTGTTTAAAATTTGCACCACTCGTTAACTGTTGACAAACCTCCAAGTTTAGTTTTTTTAATGAAATAATGCCAAAAAGAAGCCTGTAAGTCTGTAATCATGATTCTGATTTTTAAAAAGATTATGCATTTTCTCTTTAATTTTCCACTGGGTTTAGTACAGTATTACATACATAGGCGATACCCCATAAATATCTGTGTATTCCCATGTGTTGCCCTAAAAGTAATTGAAGTAATTTATGTGCTCTACAAAGTAATTGAAGTAAGATATGTGTCGTATATAATAGGAAATTACAAATAAAATATAAAGCATCAGAACTTCCTATGCCCTCTCCCCACCCTAGGGGAGGAACCGGACATAGTGAACCAGATATCCTATGTATTGCATACAGGGCATTGTGTTTATGACACTGCTAGAGGTTCACTCCAGGGAAGATGACCATTGAGTGAATGCCATATGCAATCACCTGTACTACTTAAAATTGTTTTCTTACTTATGCTCACTGACCATTTGTTGAGTCTGGGTGTCTTAAATAATGTTTGGATTATGCTGCTTCATTAAAGAAGGTACCCAATAAATATTTGTTAAATGAGTGAATTAAAGAAATGTTATCTGTGTGGACATGGTATAGAAAATGTACATAGCAACTATGTTTTTCCATCACTGAAATGTCAGTGATCATGTTCAAATCCAGAGGACAAATTTTCATGGGTATTATGTGAATACACACATCCACACATGTATACATACATGTATGCACATATACCTGTGTGTATATGCATACAGGTATGCACATATACATGTATGTACACATAAATATTCCAAGCATCAGGTTTTGACCATGCTGTCCATTCACCCTTTCCCAAAGACCCTCAGAATGATATGTTATTAACAATGTGCTACCTCAGAAGAGCAGTCAGCAAACAGGCCTGCAGGCCACATCCAGCCTTATTTTGGTTAGCCTGTAAGCTAAGAATGTTACTTACATTTTAAATGGTTAGAAAGAAATTAACAAGGAGTATATTTGGTGACACCTGAAAGTTATATGAAACTCACATTTCAATGTCCATAAATAAAGTTTTATTGGATTAGAGAGACACTTTGATACCCTTACATATTGTCTCTGGTTGCTTTTTCACAGAGTCCATTAGGTGCAACAGAGACCACCTGGCCTTTGGAGCCTGAAATATTTATTCTCTGGCCCTTTACAAAAATGTTTGCTGACTCATGTCTTAGAAGATACAAAAGATAAGTAGGATGAAATCTGCCTGAATCAACGAATACCTCACAGTATTACAAACAATGCTGTTCACTCTCAGCCCCTTTTTAAAAGATATTGGGAAAGAATGAAAAAATTGTTCTGGAGTTGTATTTTTTGAAAGGACCTCATCACCTTTATCTCCAAAACATAGGACCTTATATTCCAAACAGACTGTTTTGAATATTCAAACTTTAATCGTTCTTGTGATTATATTGGCATGATCTAATGGAAGGGCAAGGAAAAAGTTGCAAAGTTGTGGAACATATAACATGAAGCTCAATTAGTCTGATTCCAATTTGCCTTCCAAAACAACATGAAAGAGAAAACCTGCTAACACTTGCCAAGTTCAAGGACAAGTAGGAAGAGGGCGAATCCCAAATCTACTCAGGAACCCTGAGTGCCAGCCAATCTGTGTTACTGTCTCCCCAACAAGATGATGTCCTGTGTTTGCGTGTTAATGTTTTTGTTCTCTGTGATGTCCGTGTTGCTTCATAGACATTGGTTATTGAAACACACTAGTAAGATAGGGAAGAAGCAGGTGTTATTTCCACTCTACAGAAGGATGAGGCTATAAACTCTACATGTAGCCCTTTCCATGGCAGGAAGTCAGTTCATTGCTAAATCCAAGAAAATAAGATGTCTTTTTGTTAGACTTAAATTTCTGCATGGTGGATATGTTCCACAATATGCTAAAGAATTATTATCTGAGTTTTAGTCTGAAATTTGACTGATTTTCATTATAGTATCTGGCGTAGTGTTTAGTTTTTTTTTTTAATCCTACTATAAGTATGACCTCCTAAATCAACGAATTAAATGCTTCGTTCTCTAGAGATAAGATCCTTTGCTTTCTTATATGTGCTGCTCCATTCCTCCTACACAGGGTCAGCAAATGATTCCTGGGCCAACAGTTTCCTGAATCTTCAAATACAATCTCCTTTGTACCTTTGCCTTTAAGTTGCTTCTTGAAAGAAATGTTTTGAAAGTGAATTTGCTTTCCTTATATCTTGGTCAGAACTCACCAACATAAAAGGATGCAAAAATCAATCACTTCATCCTTACTGTAATTGGATTTCAGCATCACAGCGTGTATGTTGGGAGAGTTAAGAATTCCTTTCATGTTGCAGATACAGAAACAGAAACTAGGTAGGATAAGGTCTCTGTAAGGTCTCATAGCTACTTAGCGACAAAGTTGGCGTAAGAGCTATTTTGCCTTACTTAGTTACTTTCATTATATTTCCTTTTGGCCAACTTAAATATAATTACTATATAGACATTAAATTACGAGAGTTTATTGAATTATCAGAAGAAATCATTTCATAGAATGTTACATTTGACTATGAAACAACAAGACTTATTTCCACAAGGTACACAGGAGAATTTATTTCATTACTTGGTGGTTATACTTTATCAGTCTTTTTGAATTGTTATTAAGCTATAAGTTAATAAAGGTGATGGAAACCATAATTATACAAATAGTTTAAGAGATAAGTGTTACCAAAGCATATCTATTATCTTCAGTAATAAGTATATTTGAATTGAACACATTACTTGAGAAACCAGTCACTCTTCACTATTAAATGAATTTCTTGGGTTAGAGGGCAATTTTTGGAGAATTACTACCCTAATAGAGTGAAATACCTGATTCAGCTGGCTCCTCACTGTCTTGATTTATTTTTCCTGGGGAATCTAAACATGGAAGGAAGCAGAGAGTTCGAAAACAATTGTTTCCTATCTGGTCACTTTCAATTCACCCATACTAATTTATTTTCTTCATAGCGCTTGTTACTATCTAAAATTATCTTGTTCATTTTTTTATTTGTTTACTCCCTGGCTCGATATTCAAGAATTGAAGCTTCTGAAAAGGGGATCTTATCGGCTTCATTCCCCGTTGTATCACCAGCACTAACAGTAGTAGCCAGGGCGTAAAGGGAGTTTTGTATTCTCTGTTCAGGTTATGAGCAGTTGGGCATGTTGACTAGAATGTCAAGGGGTCACTTGTGAAATTGTAAGTTTCATGGGTAGCGAAAAGAGATCTGACCTAGAAAGCATTGTGCTGAGTGCTGACCTCTTCATTCTGTTTTACGTTACCCCATCCCTGCTTCTGTAGCACCTGTCTGTGTGTTCTAATTATTGGTGTCCTTGTCTTTCTCGCCCATGGAAACTTGAGGGCAAGGATCAAGTCTCATTTCTCTATATGTCCCTGGTGCTGAACACAGTGACCAGCAGGGTGAGGGAACACGTCCATGAGCACACGAATGCTTCTTTAGGCACAAGTGCCTGAGAACATATCTTTATGCCTCACCTCTACAAAAGAAAGAAAGAAAGAGAGAGAGAGAGAGAGAGAGGGAGAGAGAGAGAGAGACAGAGAGAGAGAGAACAAAAAAAAGAAAGAAAGAAAAGAAAGAAAGAAAGAAAGAAAGAAAGAAAGAAAGAAAGAAAGAGGCATAGTAGTTGATTGCTAAGTGTTCTCTGCTTGTTTGATGAAACACCTGCCTTCAGGAAGACAATTTCTGACAGATCGGGCTCTCTTTTTGTGAGTACTGTGTAAGTTCTTTATGTAGACCAGTGCTGTCGAGTAGGAATGGAGTGTAAGTCATGCATCTAATTTCACATTTCGAATAACCACATTTAAAAAGCTTTAAGAAAGTGAAATTAATTTAATAATATGTTTTATTTAACTGAACATATCCCAAATATTATTTCAACGTGAATCAATATATAAAATCATTGAGCTACTTTGCATTTTTTGGTACTAAATCTTGTAACCTGTTATGTATTTTACGTCTCAATTTGGATGCAAAATTTTTGTCAGAAATATTTGATCTGTATGTTATATCATAAAATTTAAAGTTAGAAAAGTAGATTCGCATATCCAAATTGTTCCAAACACACTTGCGTGTGTTCTAGTGTCTGAATTGAATATCAATTTTAATTTGAAATTTTAAATAAAACTAAATATTTAGTTCTCCAGTTACACTACTCACGTTTCCCTACCAGTAGCCACATATGGCTAGTGGCTACTGTATTGGCCAGTGCAGATTATATATAAACTCTGCTTGAATAAACCTTCCTTATATATTTTTTTAAATTTGCAAACACCCAAACCCTCCTATCACATCAAATCACAGTATTCTAGAAGAGTGAGGACTGTCATCGAAGTCATCTGGTCCAGCTGCCTCCTTTTACAAGAGCCAGAGCGCAGAGAGGAAGTGGCATGTGGTTCATCTTCCTCGCACTCCTCTCTTGGTGCCTGCTTTGTACTCAGAACTCTGCCAGGCACTACCAGTCTACTCCTTTGGGTTAAACAGACACCACAGACATGGCTGTGGGGGCCTTCTGTGTGCAATGGAGGATCTCCTCCTCTCTGCAGGCCAGTGTGGGTGTGATGGAGAGACCTTGGGGAAGCCTCCTCATGTGCCTGTTCCTGTCTGCCCATGTGAGGTCACAGAGGCAGCTGGCATGCTTGGGACCAGCTGGCTCTCTCTGCAGCACTGAGGTCAAGCCGGATAGTCAGATGGATGGGGAAAGAGGGCAGACTAAGTGCTAAGACAGATGGCACCAAGGCCAGTGCTTGTTATCCAGAGGTGCCACCCCCTACAAGGGGTGTATGAATGGCTACCAGTCCCTCAATGCTATCCAGTCACAGTTTTTTGTTTTAAGAACTTCATATGTCTCATCTAAAAGTGAAAAATAATATGAGACTGTGAATTAAAAATTTTCCAGGTGTGTGTTTTTTATTTTGTCATTTATAACCATTGACAAGTTTAGTGCTTGTTTTCTTTCCTGTTCCTTCACCTTGTTCCAAAACCTGCTCTAGGTCTCTTGATATCATCTAGGATGCCAATAATTAATGAAATGATCGTGGATCCAGATTTCTTTGTGAAGAAGAAATATTTTGACTATCTCTTATGGCAAGGCTGCTCTGCTTCTGAGAAAACTGAAGTGGGTGCAGCATGAAGTCGTTCTCATTCCATCAAAACACACACTTGCCTCATTACCAGGAACCTGGATTAGGGTTGAGGAGGCACACCCTCCCTGGCAGCCCTGGAACCATTTCTCTCTTTAGTTTCTTTCTTACTTCCATCTTCCATTATTCTATATACTCCCCATCTTCTCCTTCTTTATAGCACAGTGTAATATTTTTTAAATGTGCACAGCTCTTGTAACTTCAAAATCCCCAAGTGACAGTGTCATCTCTGTGGAAACCACATATGTTGTTATTAGTTTGTGTGTCAACTCAGCTCAACAAGGTAGACACACAACATGAAATGACCAGAAAGAGTAGTCAAGTTATTAATTGGCTGAATTAATATTTAGAGCTTTTCTTGAAATCCTGGAAAGGTGTATGTGAAAAATGAGCGGGGAGAAATACTTGGCTGTGATATCTAAAGTCTTTAAGGCATCCTAATGAACTGATTTGGCTTTATTTTCAGTGGAATATTTAGTCACAATTGTTTGATTCCTGGATTAGATGTTATCTGGAGTATGCCCATTACTCCATATGCCCAAAATGGAAAGATATTTTTATTGTTTTTATAGAAGATTCATGCTCTAATAATGCCCAGGCGGGAAGCACTCTACATGAAAGTTGTTAGTTCTGGTAATAAATTAAAAAAAATTATTTCGGACAATTTTTAGCAGGGATAATCACTTTTTTGACATAACTTCTAGTAACAAAGCTGCAAGCAGGGAAAACACTGAGACTCTTTGGGGCAGTATGGTGGCTTTCAAATTGTGCTCACCAAAGCTGCCTTCTGGAGGAGGGCTGGGAGAGCCAAAGAGCTGGGGCTCCAGGATACCATTTTTCCATTCAGCCATGCAGCTCCGCTGTTATGTTTATTATAAGTACCTTTCCTGTAGGACTTATTTGAAGAATGATTTCTTCAGCTAATAAAAATTTGAAAGATCTCTCTGTACTATATTTTGGAAGCATGGCTTAGGAATTCTTGTACCTGGGACTTTTATAAAACAAGAACAGATTTTTTCTTTTTTTCTTGAGAAAGGGAAGTCACTTAAGAATTTTTGTCCTTAGCGTTTTTTTTCTTTTTTGGGGGAGGGAGGGGGGAGCCAAGGGACAGGGTCTTGCTCTGTCACCCAGACTGGAGTGCAGTGGTGTGATCTCAGCTCACTGCAACCACTGCCTCCCAGGTTCAAGTGATTCTCATGCCTCAGCCTCCCGTGTAGCTGGGATTACAGGTGCACACCAACATGCCCAGCTAATTTTTGTATTTTTAGTAGAGATGGGGTTTCACCATGTTGGCCAGGCTGGTCTCGAACTCCTGACCTCGAGTGATCTGCCCACCTCAGCCTCCCAAAGTGCTGGGATTATAGGCATGAGCCACCGTGCCCGGCATACCCTAAGCTTTTAATAGCTTTGACATTCCGTGCATGGGCCACGCCCATCCTATGTAAGTCCTATGTAAACATTCTCATGGTCAATGGCAAGTAGTAGGACTGGAGAAGTTGCTGTAGAGGGAGGTGACCGTCGGCCTGACTGGACCTTGTACTGTTGTTTCCTCTAAGGCCATGTTTGCATCTCATTCTTGTTGCTACCGGGGATCTGCCCCACTTCTCAGACACATGAGCTTGTACCAGTTGGACGATTGGTTGTACTTTAAAGATTCATACCAGTTTTTAATCTCCCAAATGGCCATAAGTTCTTGAAATTTAAGTGGAAATGTTTGATAAAACTTTAGTCAAGGAATAAAGTTTTTAAAAGTTGTTTTAATGTTTTCATTTCAGCTATAATAAAGGCTTTCTGGAACTATTGATAAAACTGTCAATTCAGTTTTGGGGGGCAACTGGCATTTGTGGCTATCTTGAGTCAATGCCTTTGTGTTGAGAATAAGTACACAAGGAGCTTGAGAGTTACTTGTCAGGATGTCTGCTGTGTAGAGAGAAAGGGATTTAGCCTTTAGTAATATCACAGTCAAAAACCTAGGACCCACAGGGCTGCCTTTCTTAGTAGAGTCACTGTTCAAAGTTCTAGTTCAGAAATGGAAGATAAAAGATCACATTTGCTGTTAAAAAAGTAATCTGAGCAAGCTATACCTTAGGATTTATTTTTGATGGGCTAACCACTTACTGAGATAAGGGAAAATCCAAGGCAACAAAAAAGTCACATTATAGAGTCCTAAAAAGCCATGACACATTCTCAACTTCTGAACATTGGGGGGAAGCAAAGAGTTATTCTAGAGAGAAGTATGTTGAAAAATACCTGTGGCTTATTTTCCTAATTTCCAACTATACTTTTGCCGATAGAAATCAATGAAAAGTATAGTGCTTTGCCAGCCTCAGACGGAGAAGTTACTTGATCAAGCACACTTCTAAATATATTTTAAAGTATCATTAGCGTCTATAAAGAAAGAAAAGATGATCCAGGAGCCAGTGGGAAAGACGCCAGCTTTTTAGCTGGCTGTTCTCTTCAACTTGCTGAAAATAAAAGAAATTGTATGAATGTTTTTCAAAAGTATAAGACGATTTATATTGGGAAAATGCATACGAAGTTTTAATTTTTACTCTACCCCACCTGTTACTAATACAGTAAAATATCTTAGTAGAAAAACACTCATTTTTACTACAAAGACCCAAATACCTTTCATCTGCTTTTGGAGCTGAATTACATTTAATCCCCCACCTTCATTTTTCCCCATTTTTGTATGGTTTCATAGGCAATGGAGAAACTTTCCAGAACTCTTTCTTCATGAAGATAGTTTGTGTGGAAGGCAAGCATGTGAGCATCGGTGCACATAGTAGGCCCTTGGTAACTCTATGACCAGCGTGGTTTCCCTGTGGTTCACCGTGAGGCCTCAGAGAAGTGTGCAGTCCATTGGTAGTAGGAATGGGATGCCATGGTCCCTGATTCTTTCCCTTCCCATTTTTATCACTGCTTCGCAGAGACTATAAAGCATCCTACAAGAGGAAAAGAGGAAAGACCTTTGAACCCCAAATCTAGAAGTATGGTGAGTAAAAGTTGTTTGCAGGAACTCACACTTGGCACTCTTTGTGAAGCAGACAAACAACAGCTCCAGAGAACCCCAACCAAATCCTCACATGATGCATTGGACTTGGTGCTCTGTCCTTTACACACCTACACTTTCAGCCCTACAAAGTCAAATGCACCGACCGCCAAAGTTATGGACTTTTGTATCGGAAGCACACATGCTAACAAAGTATTTTCATCAGAACATCTTTTTTTTTTTTCTGACTCATTTTCTTGGTGAAATTGTTGTGTGTGTGTGTGTGTTTTCTTTTTTTTTTACTAGGTCTCATATGTTTTAGGCCCAGCCTGACATTTCAGCAGTTTCTTGCTAAAGCGCTTACTGTGAATACTGTGTAGTATGTGTGCAAATGACTCCCGACTTATTAGATTTCTTCCAGTGTGTGCATCCTAGCAGAAGACACCCCAGCAGGCCTTGAGCACTGCTGCTGCTTCACTTCACGTAATGAATATTCAGAGGCTGCAGTCATTGAGAACTCAGGTGGCAAAAATAGTAAGGTGATTGAAGCAAACCCTAACATGAAAGCAAATCTGCATTTCAGTGACTCAGAAACACTGATTACAGCACAGATTCCTGACCCTCAGACCCCATGAGAGGAGAGTCCTGGGGAACCTCCTATGAATCAGGCATCTGTTCCATACACCAATATGCTCACGTCTTTCTGTATGATGTGTTGTAATCAGCATGTTGTTTTTAAAAGACAACAAGCCCTTCTGTAGTCCTCCCCACAAAATGCATTTGGATTGATAGTTCAGCATAAAGGATGCACTGTTGAGACAGGCAATACATGCATTGTTTTCCCTGTAATGCAGTCAGGATCTCCATAGCAAAATTTAGTGTGTTTTTTGAAATCTTATTTTATATATTTTGTCACCATCAGCAGTTGAACTAAAGTAGGAACAGCTCCATTCTATCAGGGGTTAAATTATTCTCCGTGTAGATCTAGTGGTGATGTATAAATTGCAGCCTTTTCTTTTTTTCAAAGGATTCTAAAATAGGTTTTCAGAATTAGCGCTGGATTTTTGCTTCTGCATGTGTGGTGACTCTTGATTCTTCCCCTTTGGAGAAGCATCCTTTGCAGCATTCCCCCTTCCGAGGAATCACTTAGACACTTCCAGCTGGTGGCAGGGGATACAGCCATAATACAGCTTCCTCTGTCCCAGCTGTCTTCTTCACTACGGTAAATGCATTACGATGGCTGTACTCTCCTGTAAAGGTTCAGGTAGAGGAAGGTGTAGGATGAAGTCCGGACACCATCATTTGGGTTTTTAAAAGCTTCAGCTTCTCCAGCATCTTTGCATTGTGAATATCTTCCTGCTTCTAGTCAAAGCTTTCTCTCTAGTGATTGGAATGCTGCCGTAAGCCTGATTAAAGGTGCCTGAGGATATCACCTTTTACAAGGAAGCCGTGCGTGCTTGAGAGGATCTTTTTAAATGCATTATGGCTCATGCAGCCTCACAATTAAAGAAAAACAGGGATTTAGAAATCAATGCTGAAGAAGAGCCTGAGAAAAAAAGGAAACACCGCAAACGGTCCCGGGATCGGAAGAAAAAGGTATCTATGTATGCCAGAGCATATATCTTGCCTGGATTCTTTTTGTTTTAATCTCCCTCTGGCATCTGTTAGAAGCATTAAGGGTTATTTTTACATGCTGGGTAGAGTGTAAATTGGGTGTGTAAATTGGGAACAGATGATAAACCCTATGGCAGAACATGGCCATAGGATGGGCAAGGCAAGAGGGACGGTTTTCTCCTGTGGGGTGATTGCAGGGCTATGCGGAAAGTGTGCTTCACTTTATATAGGCATGGGCATGTTTCCATGACATGGAAAGGTGCTGTGAGGGAGTTACAAAAGTAGTTTCTTCACAGCCCAGTCAAGGTGAAATGCACTGCGGTGACTTGGGTTAGAGGGAGAGGCCAGAGAACCAGGCTTTGTACTTCTTAGAGGTTTGTCTCATGGAAAAAGAGCTTTTGTGCTGGAACTGTGTCACATGCGTGCGTTTCCCAGGCAGATCTGTGACCTTAGAGACGTAGCACAAAAGTCATTTCCTGCTTTGCTTTTATTTCCTCTTTCTTTCCTTTTGCCTCTTATTTTTATAAGGTGCTTTTTGTCAAGTTGTGCAATGGAAATAAGCTGCTAGAAATAACTTTCTTTTGTTAAATAAAGCTGAAATCACAGAGGTTTGTTTTTCCCTGCTGGGTGAAAGTGATTATCCTGAACTCAGGAATTCCAGTAACCTGCAACCTTCAACACTGATTGCTTTAGATCAAAGCATGGGCATTGATGATTCCTTACTGATATTCCAAGGCAGGGGGAAAATAGGAGGAATATTCTGGGTCAGTGGTGATTTATTATAGCCCGTGAGTACTTAGAGTGCCCTTAAATATGACTCCTAGGTACTGAGCCGGGAGTAAGACCCCAAAGCACTTTTCCTCCATGATAATTAATAAAAATTGACTAAAACTCTGTGATCTGAATAGGAAAGGCAGGTCATAAAGCATTTTTATGTGTCTTTGTGAAAATTCCCAAAGGAAAGATATCCTTAATTTGAGCAGTAAGGCATGTGCTTTCTAAATGACATGCAGATTGCATCTCCCACATGTACCCCTCTTCAGGAGTGACCATGAATATTCCCGGTACCTTTGCCATTTTCTTCAGAGTTAGGATCTATAGAAGACTCTCTGCCTTTTGTTGCATAGCTGACTTTGAGATTGAAGCTGGAGAACTGCAGTTGTTTCACTGCAAGATGTTAAATATAGATAGTTCCTACTTTGATATTCTTGTAAATAAACTTCTTGAATATATTTTCATAAAAATACAAACTTGGGTTAAGAAATTGTGTGCAGGCGTATTTCAAAGCCTTGCACAGCACAGTTGTTATGAAATTGCCGTACTTTGCTAGATTCTGGTCTAATTTTATTGTGTGAGGTTTCTCTGTGGGTAGGTCACTACCACTTGCCCCCAGTCCATACATCTCTGCCTACCCCCACCGTGATAAACTAGCTTCTAAGAAACATGGAAAAGGTACATATATTTGTATGAAGATATGGTGTCATATTAATATTGACACTATATGTTAGGGTTGTTAGGCTAGCTAGGTTTATGTACAGCAGTTTTCTGTAGCAGTGATGACAGATCTGTTACCTTTGTGCCTGGGTCCCTGTTTGACTTGGAAGCAAAATAGGGAAGGGGTGAGGCAGAGGGAGTTTCTGGACTCAATGAGCTGTAGCAAATGCTTTGTGGACCAAAGTGCTTTGTTACCAGTACAACAGAGTCTGTCCAATGTAAATCTCTTAGCAACCAGAAGGGAACAAGGAGAAATATCAATATCGCTATTGTAAATGTGCAAGTGGATTTAAACGTTTTGTTCTCAGGACACTCACAGAGTAGATCCTAAAACTGGTTCATGGATAACACTTTCATTGCTGTTGTACTTGTTAATTCTTAACATAGTAAAATAGGTATATTCTGTAAGATACAGTGTATTACAGAAGATATAATATTCATAGTCAAATTATTTCATATAATACTTGTAATGTACAAAGTTAAGACTGAATTATTTTGAAAACACTCTAGATTTCCTTCAGTGGCATAGCCATATATGACCCTCATTCCTCTATAAAGGGAATTGTTATGATTTTGAGTTTCTTTTTCCCCACCTTTTTCTAAGATCCTGATGAAGGCCTATGAGCTACTTCGTTCCATGTTGTAGACCTCATGTCAATAAAAAATGCTGCTTCTAAATATTTTGTGGGTTATTATGGGGATAGTTGCTCTTGTTCATATGCAGAAATATCGTATAGGATTTTTTTTTTTTTTTTTGAGATGGAGTCTCACTCTTGTTGCCCAGGCTGGAGTGCAGTGGCATGTTCTCGGCTCATTGCAACCTCCACCTCCTGGCTTCAAATGATTCTCCTGCCTCAGCCTCCTTAGTAGCTGAGATTACAGGCACCCGCCACCATGCCCGGCTAATTTTTGTACTTTTAGTAGAGATGGGGTTTCGCCATGTTGGCCAGGCTGGTCTTAAACACCTGATCTCAGGTGATCCACCCGCCTCGGCCTCCCAAAGTGCTAGGATTACAGGCGTGAGCCATCACGCCGGGCCAGGAGCTTTTAATCACATAAAAGTAATAGTGGATACACTCAAAAGCTTGGGAAAATCCTAAAGAGTATCTAGTTTATAAAATAAGGAATTTGGTCCATGACACTCCTGCAGTTCAGGTTTGAGCAAGGCCAAAGACGAAGCTTTCTTGATTAGGTGTGATGACACAGAATCGTATAGTATGGGATATCACTATGTGTTATCATGAAATCATAATACATATGTAGACTTAACATTGGATTCACATTTCATCAAGTTTTTTAAAACTCAATGAATTATACATATGGTCTATTTTGAATATGTTAATCATGAGTACATGATTACCAGTCCAAAAAAAAAAAAAAAGCAGTACAGAACTTCTAGGAATTTATAATTAGTTGAGTTTTAATAAAGATGTGTTTTATTCTTGACATAACTTAAGTAGTGTTAAGAAAAAGGAAATCTTCCTATTTGTTGAAAGGAAATGCGTCTAAGTGGATGAAACTTTACTTTTTTATTACTAATTTGTCTGGCTTGAAAAAAAAAGTTTGAATGAGTATCTTCTTTAAAAGGCGCTTACCAATGCACTTACAAATGCCCCTTAGCCATACTTTCCCACTGCCCTTCCCTGCCATATCTTTTTCCCTTCACACTTCTCTGCTCATGGGCCACTTAGGTTGGCAACCAGTGGGAGGCATGCCAAAAGTAGATAGAGTGCCTTTGGGTGGGTTATTACTGGATCCCTGCCCTGACTGAGCAAGTAGCTGAGAAGAGCTGTTTATATCCCCTGCTCCCAGCAGGGCCCTGGTCCATGAGCAGTGGTTGGTAGGTGGCTCATCCTACCATAAAGCCATGATGGGCTGAAGTCACACGTGCTCTCTTTGTGGTCAGGCTGCAGTCCTAGCACATTGCCTGTCGTTGTTGGCTTCTGGTACCATGTTACCTGCGTGTCATGCCCTCTCCCCACATACACTATAAAATACGTTTCAACAGTGAGGGATATTACTAGAATTGACCCTAATTTGTTCCATAAGTGGGTTTTGTTAGTATATGAATACATGCTTGTGTATGTTTACCAAGTCCTGTCAAAAAATTTGAGGTGACCTAATGAAATTTATATTAAAAAAGGAAACATTTTGGAGTTTGCTCTCAACAGATAGGTAAGTAGGTAGATAGATCTCTCTCTATACATGCGCCTGACACAGTGCTAGATACTGGGATAAAATGACAATTAATTCCATGATTAACATCTTTTCTGATTATTGATGTCAAACATACAGTTAATCAGTGACAGAGCAGGAACAAATATTCATTGCTTCATTCTTGTATTCATGTATTCATTCAGTAAACATTTATTAAGTGACTTCTGTGGATCACGCATTGCATCAAATGTTGGAGACAAAGCCAATCAAAGCATAGTGGCAACACTACAGTAACGCCCAGAAGAGGCAGGGAGGGAGAAAGATAAGAGCCACTAATCACCCTCCATAGAGAATGAAGAGGGAGCCCCAGGAGCCCACAGAAAGACCCTCACTTGGCTCAGATGCACTCAGAGGAGAAGCTCAGTGAAGCTGAGCTTTGGAGGAGGAGTCAGCAAGATAGTCAAGCAGAAGAACAGGAGTCTCATGCCCAAAGTAACAGAAGTAGGAGAGACTATTAGGCTGTGTGGGAAACAGTATTTTGGAATTCCTGGAGCAAAGGGAACCTGAGTGTGTGGCACGAAAAGTAAGCAGGTGCCAGAGCATGAAGATCTTCATATGCCATCTTGCATAGTTTGGAAATCACCCTGCTCAAAGCGGGGAGAGACCTTAATGGTGGTGGTAGAAGTGAGGACTGTGAATAGCTTTATGGGGTAGAGCTGTCACTCAGGCATCCGTGTTGTAGCAGCAGCAGCAGGGAGAGCAGTCAGGAAGCTCTGATGGGGATCCAGGCACGAAATGCTGAGTGTGAACCAAGGTGGAGACTATGCCAGTGGAGAGGGGGTGTTGCATACCAAAGATATTTAGGGGAAGACTCAGTAGAACTTGGCAATGGATTGTAGGCAGGATGTGAGAGAGAGATCGGATTCTAGGATAACTGCCAAGTTCCTGGCTTGAAGGGGAAGAGGAAGAATTAAATGTCCTGGATTCATGTCTTTTCTCCCAGGCCATTTATTGACCACTTATTCTACACTAGGTAGGGTATTACATTGCTTTATAGGTGGAGACTAATTTAATCTTCCTAATAACCCTGTGAGAAGAGAAAGTATTTTTTTATTATCCCCATCTTACAGACAAGGAGACTGAGGCTGAGCCTTGAAGCTAGTTGCCCAGATTTTCACCCTAGTCAGACAGTGGTAGAACTAGAATTCCAATTTGGACAGTCTAACTCTCTAGCTTGTGCTCTTAATTACTGTGCCATACAAGGTATGTAGTATGTGGCATTAATATTTTCACAGCTACACATCAAAGTGGGCTTGTTTCAGAAAATCTTCTAAGTGATAAGCTATTTTCTAGACATGTGAAACTTTAAACGACAGGCTTTATGTCTCTAATTCAGTATTGTAGTGTCTGTTTTTCTTACCCTCTGCAGTAAATTTTAATGTTTTTTCTTAAGATTCTTTTTTTAAATTTTTTGGAAGTTAGAAATGAAAATTACCAACACAAGGATTTCAAATCCTCAGACACACTGTGTAATGACAACTTAACAGTGTGTTAGATGCCTGCTGTATGTCAGCAATGTGCAGAGGATTCCCATGGGTTATTCTTTTTTCTTCCCTATGACTTTCCTATGAGGCAGGCATTATTTTCATCTCCATTTTTGTAGGTAAAACTAAGGCTTAAAAATACCTTGTCTGAGGTCATATAGCTAGTGATTGGTGGACCTAGACTTGAGCTTGGGTCAAAGGACTTTGGGTTCTGTATTTAACCACTGGGTTTATTGTAATGAGATGCCAGCAGTCTCTTTTAAGGTCAGCCACAATATAAGGGTTTGAGAACAGATTTTTTAAAGACATGAACTATACTGTTATTTCTTGATATTGAAGCTCAGTGCTTCCTGATGTTTTACAGGCTTTCCCCATTCCTAATTACCTGGGTATCTCTGACACCCTAAGACACCAGGCAAGAGTAAGGTTTTGTACTGCAGCAGCTGGACTTTTATGGTAGAAGATTGTGTAGATCTTTATGAGATCAAGGAAACTTGCTCTGTTCCCTGCTGCATTGAGTATATGGACTCCAGGTCTCCAGGGAGCATGGTCAATTAGCATACTTGATATTCTGTGCCATAATTATGTGTTTACATGTCTGTCTTACCAAGAGACTATGAGCTCCTTGAGGCTGGAGATGGTGTAATTATCTACTACAACCAAACTGGGGCTTGCTGGGTGGTGAATGAGTGTATGAGAGGCAGTATCATGTAATGATTAAGAGTGTGAACTATAGAGTAAGGTTGTCTGAGTTCAGATTCTGGCACTATCAGTTAGCTGTTGACCTTGGGGAAGTTATTTAGTCTCTCTGTGCCTCAGGCTCTCCACCTGCAAAATGGATGTAATAGTAGGATGTGCTTAGGATAGGGTTGTAATGGGGTTTCAGTGAGTTAATATTAAAACAGTGCTTGGCACAAAGTAAAAGCCATAGTGTTGTTGCAGTTGGTGTTGTTGTTCAGAATGTACAGACAAATGAACAGAAGAATAAACGGACTATAGTGTGAGTATTTAGTGTTAGCCAATGTACTGAGGCATTAACCAAAGTTGAGGTTTGTTTATGCAACTTGCCTCAGGTCACAGAAATACCTGGTCTTGGAACCAAGGCCTGTGTGGTTGTAAGTTTCTTGCTTGGGCTATCAAAACCTCTACAAGAGAGGTTTTCTTAACGGTGATTCTTATTAATGGATATCCAGGGTGAATTCTTATATCAAGAAAAAAATTGTCACTTTTGAGATGTTGAAAGTTAAATTATTTACTAATTCAAATTTTAATAAATCATTTAAATTTAACTGCAAAATCTAGCTTTGTATATTCCTTTATACTTAGTGTACTTCTGCATTTAAAATTTTAAAATAGAATCCATTTACTGAAAAAACAATAAAAGCATTGGCTTATATATATATATATATACATATATATATATAGATTTAGGTATAGGTTAAATATTGAAGGAGAATATCTAAATACAACATTATATTGTCAGTCACATAATTCAAATTTTATTTTCAAGAAATAACAAGCAATTTGCTCTAGTTTTGCCCAAATTGTTGTTCTAGTTTATATTATGTGAATTGAAAGTAGAAGAGTTAAAAGCAAACCAGAGGACATCAAGCTTGAATCATTCACATATACGTCAGAGTTTTTTCTGGTACTTATTCCATTCACCCAGGATTCTGCTTTCATGGACCCAAAGTGGAGTCATGAAATGGGATCGTCCATTATTGTCAAATGTGGGAGGTGCTTATAAAATATATAGATTTCAATTTAGATTTAATTGGTTCTAGTAAATGATTTCTCAGTCATGGGTGACTTTCTGATTAATTAGGATCATATCCTCAGTTTTGTTTGAACTTAGATGCATCTCATTAGAATGGGAAGAACAGAGACTACCATTCATATCTGCTGGATATAGCTTACCTTTTGGCAGAAGAAAAAAAGTCTACTAATACCATCACCACAGGAGAAGAAGGATGTGTGGACTGCATGGTAAAAAATGGGGAAATAGAACTAGGCCCTAAGAGGGTTGGAAGGAAGGAAGTTCAAGATTTTGTAGGTACTGAAAGTCAGAGACACTGAGGCATTTGTAAGGTACCATGAAGGTACCCCTGAAATCAGAAATACCTTGTCTTGGAACCAATCAGATGAATAGCGTTCTTTTACCCTAATAAAGTACAATTTTGTAAGACATCTATACAGTGAAAGAAAGTAAGAAAACATGGTAAATTTTGTTTAATAGAAGATTAGAAACGTTAATAAAACAGGCAAGCAATAAGGAGCGATGTGGGGAAGTATCTGGGCCTAAGCATTACAATTCATGGTATTGAAGAGAATGGGCCTTGAGGCTCAATGTGAGTTCACAGAGAAGCTGCTACTAATTAGCTGTGTGGCCATGAACTAAATTTCTTTGGGCCTCAGTTTGTACATTGATCAAACAGGGATACTATTTTTTCTTTACATACATGTTGTGAAGAGTAGAGATACTGCAAATAAATGCATTTGCCAGGTTCCTTGCATAAAAAGAGTGTATTTAGCAAGTTTCCAACTTCCCCTCCTAAAGTATAGGTTCTTAAATGTCATTGAGGGATTGTAGTCAAGAATGAGATGGAAGAACTGAGAAAAAGAGGGAATATTTTTAACAACTTTTGCACCTTATAAGCACTCGAAATTATTTGCTGAATTGATACAGTGAATGAAGTTTTACTAAGAGACTATCATTCCCAAACAACCATTTAAGTCCCACAGTTAGCTCTTTGCAAACTTTCCACAGCCCTCAGGGAATTAAATCTGTCATTTTGAGAAATACTCCTGAAGACTCATATGTTAAATACATTTTTCTATTCATTAACAATAGTACTAATTAGCTTCTCTCAGTAGCTAAATGATTGCTGAGGCAGATATTAAAGCTTAAGAACCCTATGTACAGACAGAGGAAGTATCAAATGATTCCTTTAATAAATGAACTTTATTTTGCAGATTCAAACATAAATGTTGAAAAAGGAAAAAAAGAAAGGACTGCTTGGGTTGAATGAAGAAATCTTCATTATATAGTTTATGTATTGTGATTATGGAGAAGAAACAAAATATTACTTATACAAGACAAGATTCATTACCAACCAATTTATCCCCCAATCTAGGCAGTGTCCATGATAGAGGCATTGTTACAGTTTTGGGACAGTCGGGGACTGGGAGAGGAATGAATAATCTGACCAATGTAGACTTATCTGTTGTACCTGGTTTCTGAACCTAAGGTGGCCCAGTGGCTGTCTTCCTTTATCAGCGGGTTCCCTTCTCCCTGCGATCTGATTGCTACTTGCAAGAGCCTCTAAAATTTTCAATCACATATAGCTAGTTAACCTTCACCTGACCAAACTGGCCCACATCTGCCAGTTTAGAATTATCTGCCACTTAGAATTATCAGTGTATTCATACACTCCCACTTGTCTTAAACAAAACAGAAGAACTGAGTCTGAAACCTGGACATCTTTCCTTAGACATTTTCATCGTAGACCCTCTGTGATTTTTTTATTGCAGGAAGGTCTACCCAGTGATACATCCAACAGCAAAAGTATATGAAGCAGAATTTACCTGTCCTGTTATTTGTTGGGCTATAATTCATTGAGGGACTACAGTGGGCCAGGCATTCTACCACATGCATGACGTAGATCATTGTATTGAATCTTCATGGCATGGATATTATTTTCCAGTTTTCTGGATTAGGGAAGTTATACTCTGAAAGTTTCAAAAACTTGCCCAAAGTTGCACAGTTAGTAAGTGTAAAGCTGTAATTCAAACCCCAATTGGTCTGATTTCCACCCCTGTGCTTTTTCCACCACTCTTCACACCTGGAATTGCCTCTATGTCACACTGAGAGCATCGTTTTTACAGAATACTGAGCTCCATGAGATGAATCTTTCCTGGACCACAAAATGCCATGCAAGGGTTCCTCCCCCTAGGAAATCTCACATAGAATCCTTTTTGTGATTTATCTCTTTCCCCCTAAAGAACATTACAGAACGGGATGTAGATAGTAGGAGGGTGATATTACTGGATGTAATAAATAAATTGACTCAACTTCAAATGACTTTTACTTCATTTACTGGAAATGTATTCTACCTTAACAGTACTATAATTCTATTAATGCTAAAATAAAAAATATAAATATGATTAATTCCCAATATGTTTGTATTTTTGAAGAAAAGTGGCAAAATCACTTTGTGTCAGCTGATTTGGGGGGGTGGTTCTTCAATTTTTTTTAAATGACAAATGTACATATTCATGAGGTAAGTAGTGATGTTTCAATATAATGTGTAGTGATCAGATCAAGATAATTAGCATATTTATCATCTCAAACATTTATTTTTTTGTGTGTTGGACACGTTCGATATCATCCATCTACCTATTTGAAACTATATATTATTGTTAACTGTAGTCATCCCACTGTGATACAGAATACTAGAACTTACTCCCCTTATCTAGCTGTAATTTTGTATCCTTTAACAAATCTTTCCTCTATACCTCCCTTTCCCCTACCTTTCCAGCTTCTAGTATTCTGTTCTTTTCACTTCTATGAGATCAGCTTTTTTTTTAGTGTCTGCGTATGAATGAGAACATGCAGTGTGTAACTTCCTGTTCCTGGCTTATTTCACTTAACATGAGGTCCCCCATTTCTACCCATGTTGCTACAAATGACAGGATTTCATTCCTTTTTATGGTTGAATAGTATTTCATTGTGTATATGTACACATTTTCTTTATCCATTCATCTGTTTTTGGACACCTAGGTTGATTTCATATCTTGGCTATTGTGAATCGTGCTGCAAAAAAACATAGGAGTGCAGATGTCTTTTCAACATACTGATTTTATTTCCTTTGCATAAATGCCCAGTAGTGGCATTGCTGAATCATATGGTAGTTCTATTTGTAATTTCTTGAGGAACCTCCATATTGTTCTCTACATTGGCTGTACTAGTTTACATTCCCACCAACAGTGTATAAAATTTCCCTTTTCTCAGCATTCTTGCCAGTATTTGTTATTTTTATTTTTATTTTTTTGTCTTTTTGATAATAGCAATCCTAACTGGGGTGAGATGATACCTCATTGTGGTTTTGATTTGCATTTTCACGGTGATTAGTGATGTTTAGCATTTTTCATATATTTGTCGTATGTTTTCTTTTGAGAAATGTCTGTTCAGATAATTTGCCCATTTTTTAATCGGATTGTGTGGGATTTTTGCTGTTGAGATGTTTGAGCTACTAGTATATGCTGGATAGTAATCCCTTGTCAGCTGAGTAGTTTGCAAATATTTTCTCCCATTCTGTAGATTGTTTTTTCACTCTGTTGATTGTTTTTTATTTTTTTTTCTGTGCAGAGACTTTTTAGTTTGATACAATCAAATTTGTTTCTTTTTGCTTCTTTTGCCTGTGCTTTTGAGAACTTATTCATAAAATATTTTCTCAAACCAATGTCCTACAGCATTTCCTGTGTTTTCTTCTAGTAGTTTTATCATTTGGGGTCTTATATTTGGGTCTCTGATTCCTTTTCAGCTGATTTTTGTGTAGGGTAAGAAGGGAAAGTCTAGTTTCATTCTTCATTATTTTGCATATGGATATACAATTTTCCCAGCACCAATTATTGAAGGAATTCTCCTTTCCCCAATGAGCGTTCTTTGCACCTTCGTCAAAAATCAGTTGGCTGTAGATATGTGGATTAAAGTTTGCATTGTCTATTCTGCTTCATTGGTCTATGTGTCTGTTTTTATGCCAGTATCATGCTGTTTTGGCTACTATAGGTTTGTAGTATATTTTAAGTCTGATAGTGTCAATTTTTTGCTTTTTGAAATGAGTCTATTCCCACATTTGCCAGCACCTTTTATTTTACGCTTATCATTTTTATGAGAAAACTGTGGAAAAAGCTGGCTTTAAATATCTCGCTCAGGGCTTTAAAACAGACTAATTTTTAGAGTTTAGATGAGAAATTAAATGCAATTTGTAGAATGGTAAGAAATTAACACCAGCATCAAAAAAACTACTTCAGCTGATGATACAGACAAAATGTTAGACATGAGTCACCTTGGACTTTACCACATTCTTTTCTTATTATCAGGATAGAAAAGTCTCACAGGCCTTACGAAATGATGGGGATTGTTTTCCTCCTTGACAATAGAAGCAATGAATAAAAAGTTGAATTTGAGGAGGGGGCTTGGCAAAAACTACTAAATTTCTCAAAAAATTGATTAGACAAAAACAGATACTTTTAGACTTTGCTAGCAAACCTCAGTTTGGATTGATAGGAAACCTGCTAGCAAAAGTTAGGTTCAATTTACAATAAAAATAATTGGTAGGTGTCAAACATTGTTGTCTCACATAACAGTTAAATGAACCCTCTGAGTAAGGTGACATTATTTGCATTTTGCTGATGAGGAAATCAAGGCTTAGAAATTGCTTTTTATCACTATTAGTGATAAATTCAGAGGCTGAACTTGAAGCCATGGCTATCAGACTCTAAGGCAACCTGCCCCTGGCCTTTATTCTGTTCGCAGATTATTCACCAGTCATATAAGATTCATGCATTTGGAGAAGGCTTTTACTTTCATTTTTATTACTTTATTTTCTATATATAAATGATTTTTATGTCATGTAATTTTTATCCCTCCCTCATCATCACCAGTATTGCTCATTTGTTTTATGTAGTAAAACTAGCTAAAAAGTGCTTTTTAAATAATGGTGCATGACTGAAGCTTTATGTTTTTAACTTCAAATATTACATGGAGATGTTAAATATTATTGCAAAAGCACAAAGCTATTTCGAATCAGGTGCATAAAGCTCATAATTGATATTGGCACTGTGTATTTACAATAGTCTAGGGAAGCAACATTTGTCAAAATCATAGCCTTGAACAATGCATTTTGTTTTCTTCTAGTAACCCCTTGAAATGTCCAGTTTTTAAAATCCCGGCCACATATCTGCTACCTGGCTGGTTAGGGGTGAAGGAGACAGGACATGCTGAAAGGAACGCAGCTTCGGAGGTCACTGAATCCCCACACTGTTCCCTGCTCCCTCCCCTCTTCTGCAAGGACCTGCTGTCCCTCTGTTCAGTGGCTTGGCCACTGCACCCCGATTCAATAACATGATGAGTATATTTACTTACCTCTGTCAACCCTCAAAATACATTTGCCTGTCCTTAAGTAACAGGAAGATAACCATATTGATGTTTAAAAGTGCTGCCTGTAATTAATTTCTTTCCTTTGAAGCATGGCCATTGTTAACGATCCCTGTTTTACTATGCCTCTTCAGCTGGTGCCATTCTTTGCCATCTAAAAATAAATGGCTTTGTTATGCACATTTATTCCATCTGCATTTATTCCAACTACAGTTAATATATTAATACTAGGAATCCAGGCAGATTAAGTTCACCCATTCGTTTGTCTTCATTATTATAGAATTAGTGATCCTGATCTCCTCAATTCCAGTCTGATTCGTTTCAAAAGATATTGAGTGTGCCTCATCTTTGCTGAATTGCATCTTTGAGGGTGACCATGAATGCGTTTAAAATATGTGTTTACCCTGCTGACTGGGTCATGGCCTGGCCAATGCAAGTGCTGGTCTTGATTTTCCAGTCCTGCCCAGTGGCTAAGGTAGCATGAATTTTCTCTTGCTCCAAAGCATATGAGTCCAGGTTCTGGTCTTTTCCTGAGCTCTCCATGGAAGAGCCTTGTCTTCAGCGGCAGGCTGTAATTTGATTTTACATAACATGTTTCAGTGGATTTTCTGTAGGATAAGATTCAAATAATTATATAGCCATCCATTTGGCATCTGATAGACATTATGTTTTTATCTGCTTTCTGGTGGATTAGTTAGGATTCTGTTGTGGCACAGGAAAGGAGGGTACTCTTATGTTCATTTGGCATGCTCAGCTTTGACCTGTTTTGCTAGACCTCCATTTCAGCTTTAGTGGAAACTAAATTATTAATACGATCTGCATTGTGCCTGTGCAGAGAGCTTTATCCAGCCCGTTTTTTAAAGTGCTACCAGGAATCTCTGAAGTAATAGGAAAACAGATTTTTGGAGGCCCTGTGGAATAAGGGAAAGGGCCTGGGCATGGGCTGTGGAGGCAGACCGGCTTGGGTTTGAATCTTGACACAATTACTACTACTTCTCTGTGGAGTGTGAAGTCGGTTACTTAAGCTCTCTGAGCCCCTGTGCCCTCATCCATAATAATGCCTACCATGAAGAGACGCTATGAAGGCTAAATTAAATTGAACATGAAGTGGCCATCCCCATGCAGTGATTCAACAAATGTTAATTCCTCCCACTTCCCCACTCCTTTCTTCATTCCCTTGTCCACCTGGAAGAAATGAGGGTTTATTTTATGCTAAGCATATTTAGTGATAGTCATCAGTGAAAATGGGCAAAGTAAATTTGCTAAAGTGAATTACAAGCTGAGGGTAAATAAATAAGGAAATGATAAATACCTGTATGTGTTTATGTTGGGGGAAGTAGGGAATATGTATTCCAGAAAGGACAGTTAAAACCAGAGCCAAATTTCTAGTAGGAAGAAATGTGGTTTATGGAGGCATTAAACATGGGGCAGGAGGCTTGGGTTCCAGTGAAGTGTGGTGGTATTTCCCAGATCACCCAGTGCAGCTCCAGCTGCTTCCGCACCAGCACCCCGACAGTCAGTGAAGGTGCCTCGGCCTGCTTGGGAGATTTTCTAAATTGTGATAAACCAGTCCTTCCCCCGCCTCCCCCCTCCCCCCACCAGGCAGGCCTTAATGGGTTTACCTTTGAGTTCTCACTAAAGGCCTCCCACTGGCAGTGCTGCTTGACTCCCAGAGCAAAAACCACTTGGAAGAAATTCGTCAGCAGAAGTTCAGTTCTAGTGATTCTGATAAGAGTGCTCATATGCAGTTTCTCAGGGACAATTGGAAGTAGGCAAACCATGAATTGATGGGTTTTCTTGCTAAATATTAACTGTCAATGCAAAGAAGACTGCTTTCAGAGCTTTTGACAGTGTTTAATACCTGTTGTGCCCCTTGTACTCGTGCTTGATTACTTGTAATGTACTAGAGCATTCTGTGTATTCTTTGGACTTATTTTTTCCCACATCTAAATAGATGTCCATTGTAGAAACCACATTAAACCTAGAGAGGCAAAGATCACCCAGAGAAACATAGCTGTTCCCATTTTGAAATAGATTTTTTCAATGTTTTTCTGTGCGTGTATATACGTCACTTCTTCTTTCCTCCCTTCTCTTTCTTTTGTTTCTCTTCCCTTTTTTCCTCTTCCCAAATGAAGATGAGATAATAATAGTACCTCCTTTTTTGTAACCTCATTTTTCCACTAAAAATATAATATGAACATAAAAATGAACATATGTCCACTTCAATAAATATATTTCTTTAAATTTTTAAAGGATCTATAGCATATTACTTTATGAGTGTACCAAAAGTACCAACTAATCTCTTATTTTTCTATATTCAGTTTATTTTCATTTTTGTTTTTATGAGAAATGCCACAAAGGACAACAGCACTTCATCTTTTTCCTAAACCCACAGTGTTCTTGTTTTCTGTTCTCCTGGGTTTCTGGTGATTTTTGTTTTGTTTTGTTTTGTTTTTAACATGGTATTCCAGGTCCTCCATTTTTAAGCCAGAGCTGGTATTTGGAACTCATTTTCCAAAAATCCACTAGCTGACCTTAGTTCTGGTGAGAATAACTCTACTTTTCACCATCCCCAGAGCATACCCTACTTTGTCACTGTGGGTCTTTGTGTTGGTCTGCCTGCAATCACTCCTTCTATCTCATATATACAAATCGTTCCAACTGCTGGGGCTCATCTCCAGCCTCACCCTCTTCCTGAAATGCTAGTTTATCCAGCTGGAAGGAATTTCTTTCATCTTAACTATTATTTTACAACTGTTTGTATCTCTCAGGAAACCAAAGATACTCTACATGGAAGTATAGTTTTTCTGAAGACATCTGATGAAAAGTCACAGGTATTGATTTGGAATGTTGGCAAGGCCCCTAAGGTTGCCCACCGGATCCCCGTTCCTTGTCTGTTTTATCTCGAGGACCCTGACACTGGTCCTGAGAGTCCTTCCCAGCTCCAGTAGTATCCCTTGTGCTCCTACTGCAGGACACAGTAGGAGCACAAGGGATACTTGGAGCACAAGGGATACAAGGAGCACTTGGGCAGGACTACAAATCACAGTGTGTCCTCTTCTAGCTCCCTTGACACTGTCCTGTTGAATGAAGAAATGATAGTGGGTACACAGCTCTCTGCCCAGGGCTCTGTACTTTTCCTCCAGCCTTCATTAACTCATCTGCAATTCTTTTAGGCCAGTGACTCTCAACTGATGAGAGAAGAGGCTTCATCAGGTTCATCTGGGGTTAGCGTAAGCACCTGGCCTGGTTTGCCCAGGACTGAAAGGTTTCCCAGGATTCCACTTTCAGTGCTAGAACAAGGACAGCTATATCCCTCACTCCAAGAGCATATTAGAATTCATGGAGTGTGATGGGGCAAATTGTAAAGCAAGGGAGAGATCCTCCATGCCACCTGTCTCTAAAACCATCTCAGCCTTGCTTGTCTTCCATGGCCTTGCCTTCCATCTGTGACTATGAGATCACTTTTTTTCCTCTAGGAGTCCATTTCCCATTTTGTAATTTCCAGTGTCATCAATAGGCTTTATTCCTACCTAAATTTCCTACCATCTCCTGACTGTTTAAGTACAGTGACATCTTCCCCATGCCATGTCATGGTGAATCGATTATATGAAAGTACGTAAAATTCAGCTTTGGGCACACCAACTCCTGCTTTCATTATTTAGGGTCTCACCCAGGACCCAATTTTTGCCTTATTTTTATCTCTCTTCAACTCCCAGGATCTTGTTTCTTATTCAGTTGCATTCTTATTTTGATTATTTCCAACTTTGACTTTCCCCTGCCTATACTGCCTTAGCCAAGGGATGGACATTTAAATCTTCTCCCCACACAAGAGGCCTCTGGCCTGGCCACCTTCTACCCGATGAGATATTGGACATAAATAGACATAAAGAACATTACTACTTTCTAATTTAATTCTAGTTTCACTTTTTCCTGTCCCAGTCAGAGAAAGCCCACCATTGTTTTATTAGAAAATGTTTTGATGGGGGATGCTACAAAGTTATGTAACTAAAATATTGCATGTGCGAGAGAATCACTTTTTACTCAAATTTATATGATGGAGATGACAAACATGATTTCAAATTGCTTTACAATAAATACTGGTTTAAAAAAATCTACTGATCATGCCTCTATTTTTATACCAATCACTCAAATCATATTTAATGCATTTTTAATGACTTTATAGGCTGCAGATGAAAACACATGATTCAGTCACTTCATTAGAGTGAGTAAATGGATGATTTCATTTATTTTAAGTGAAAAGAAAAGCTACTGTAGACATCTGAATTTAAATCTATAGGATTTATATAAATACATCAGTTTCGAAGGGCAGAGTTGTATGGAAAATTCCCAAAGAGGCTCTAGAGTCAAGGAATCTTAGAGATGGAAGGGACTGTTGAGGTCAGTGAGCCGGAACCTCTGCAGAGCCAGCCTCTCCTTGACAACAGCTCTATGCTTTGTCAGTCTCTGCTTATGAATTGCCTGTGACTGGAAATGTCCTATCTCTGAACATAGCCCCCATTGCTGAACAGTTCTGATTGTTAAAACATGCTCTCTTATTTTGAGACTAAACCTAGCACCCTGTCATGGCTACCCATATGCCAGCTATTTATATAGATAAAGATGGTGATATGTTGGTGCTGCTGCTTCTCTTCAAGTTAAACGCTCCCTGTTTCTTTAGCTGGTCTTCATAAGACAGAGAATCGTGATACCCCTTAAATCCTCTCTTAGCCATCATGAGATAACTAGAATTGACACTATTTCATGTGTGGATTGTCTAGATCATAATATATTGATGTAGTACATCCACAGTTGTTGCAACAATTGGTAAAAGGGGCCAAGGTCACAGTTGTTTTGGGGAGAAAGCAATTGAGAGCCCATTCAGACCATTTTCATGGGAACTTTGTTTCTGTTTCACATAAATTTTTTTTCTTCCTCTTTAACTTTTAGTTTTATCTCTTGGTTGGCTTTGAAATATATGCATTTAACTGATTTGTGGATATACTGCAATATTTATAAACAGCAGTAAAGTGTAGAATTATAAAGATGTGAAAGCTTTTTCCCTCTAATATTCTATCGTCTATGTTTTCCATTGTAGTATTTCCCATTACCTTATGCCTCACACTTAGAAATTATATTCTAAATATTGATTAAGGAACAACCCTATGGTCTACATTGCTTTCTCTTTTTTCTACTTCCACTTGGCTTCCACCCTTCTATTTATGTTTTTGCTTTCTTTTCTCACCTTCTTCATCGTAGAAGTTTTCACTAAAATTCACTAGAACAGATGGAAATATTTTAATATCAGTTTGGGTACCAGAAAGGAACAAGTTATGTAATGTGTTATAATTTATGAAAGGCTGATTTTCATATAGTTCAGAATAACAAATTTAATAAACAGTTGGCTTCTCAGGGACTGAATCCTTAGATACTAGCAAGTATGTAGAATTATCTTGACTGGAGAATTACCCCATAAGAAGGACATAAAAAGAACAAAATTCTGAAACATTTGAGTATTTGTTGTAGTGCAGTGAATATGAAACATACATGTTTTGATTCAACAATATTTCAACATTTTGGTTCAAATATTTTTATGCTCCAGGGGTACAAAAAGATAAAACATGCTTCCAGTCCCTTGGGAACTGGCAGCCTATTAAGAGAGACAGACAACTTTAAAATAATTAAAATAGTCTTACAGTTGATATAGAAAATGTATAAAGTGCAGCCTCACCAACATCTGATATTTTTTGACTTGTTAACAATAGCCATTCTGACTGTATAAGGTGGATCTCATTGTGGTTTTGATTTGCAGTTTTCTGGTGATTAGTGATGTGGAGCGTTTTTTCATATGTTTGTTGGCCACTCGTATGTCTTCTTTTGGAGATCTTATGAAGGGGCACATCTACCAGGGCAGAGGGTAGAGATGAGACAGATGTGTAGATTGAAGGAGTCTTGAAAACTGAGAAGTGTGGCAGATATTGTAGGGAGCACAAATAGAAATGCTTTGAAAATTAATGGGACATGATGACTTACTGAATGTGGTTGGAAAAGAAAGGAAGGATCCTGAAAGAACCTGTCAGTGATGTCATGTGTGAGTGTCTGTAACCAATATATGGTGATACCTTGTATTGAGAATGGAATGCACAGGGATTGGTTTCCACTTATTTAGGTTATGCCCCCTCCTTTCCTCCCGATTTCCCCTATTACTTTCAACTATTAACAGTATGTTTGCAAAGTAAGAAATGTTATCTCAGGTTGATGTTTAGCTTGAGTTTTCAGAGCTAGCTCACAAATGGTGAAGTTCTAGATTTGGAACATCCGAGAACACAGAAATCTACCAAGCTGATGAATTAGAAACCTGGAGAATAATTACTGAATAATTTTGAGAAGTGTTGAAGCCACTGATTTTTGTCTAAGCTGTCATTCACTGGGCATGATAAATGTTAGAAATACTAATTAAAAGGCTTCTCAGATCTAGACTATGGCAATCTTTGTGATAAGAACTGTGATGTTATAATTGTGTTCTCCCATTTACTGCGCTGTAAGTATTTGTTGGATTCATGATAGGGCCTTTAAAACAGTGTCATGTTTTAATGCATTCTTCTACTTTGAGAGCAATATGTGAATAGTGATTTTTATATATTTTTTCTTTTTAAATTAATTTTTCAATGTTATTCATAGCGATTTTTAAAAAATGGAAAATTAGAAGAAAATCATCCACAGTAAGCTCTGCATGATTAATATAATCCATTTCTTTTTCACATGCTGTAATAGCATTAAAAGTTTAATTTTCAGAAGTTTAGAGAAATGAAAAAGGAAGCATCTTGAAAAACAGTTTTACATGAGAATAGTTTTTCCTTTCAAATCTTTTTGTTAACAAAAATAGGCGTGATTACACTTAGATGTAAGAATGCTTGGAAAAGTTGCCAAGCTAAGTCTAAACAACATGGACTAGGTTTCACTTGTCTGAAATGTGCTACCTTTATTGAAAGATTGTTTAAAGTTTGAAGCTACATTTTAAAGATTTTTGCAAGAACATTAAAATGCACTTGGCTGATCTTTTTATAAAATACCTCTGAAGAAGTGTACATAATATTTTAATGAAAAATGTCACCTTAATATTAAAATCTCAAATTACCAGTAAAGAATGCCGTTACCCCAAAATCCATGAGACTAATTTTCTAACTCTTCTTGCAGTTTGTGTTAATGTGTGTTTGTAAATCTCTCTGTATGTTTAATTTCATTAACCTGACATTGTATATCAGTATTGGCAGTTAATAGTTCTAGCAGAAATAAATAAACAGATATCTAACGTGATAAGAGTTTATCTTAGGTAAGAGTCGAAGTAGACAAACATGAGAGAGAACAGTTCACAGTTCATTTTGTTTTAAGATGAAACAGGTATCTACTGCTCAAATAGTTATGTTAAACAGGAAGTTCCCTGGATGGAATGATTGTGAGATATACAATGACATTTAACAATGTAAAGAAATCTTTTTGTAATAAGAATAATTGTGTCTTGTTGTACCTGTGTTTGAGGTCACATATTCAATGATCATAAAATGAGGCATACATATATTCTAAGGCAAGAGGCCTTCTTAGACTCAGTCTTTTGTGCTGTAGACCACAGCTGGGTCATTGACTTCAGATAGGACTAGGAAGTCCCATAGTCCCTCTTGTCAGAATGGGGAATATGACAGGAATGAATAGCCCAGAACGTTAGCTTGAACTTGCAATTTAATAATGTTGAGCTTTTAATTGCATTCTCGGCAATGTTTACTTTCATCTCATAACAATAAACTGTTTATGGTAATGTCCTAGTAAAGTGTGGCACTGAATCTGAGACATGTGGCACGAGGAATCCTTCAGCTTTTGTGTAAATGTGCAGCCAAAGATGTTCATTTTATTTGCTTATTTGCTTTACAATTATATGTCCAGAAAATTCTGAAAGGAACTCTGTGCTTAGATCTTGTTAGTTTTTACTGTTTCTAGGGAGTTTTTTTTTTAAACCAAAGTATAATTTACATACAGTCAAATGCACTGATCCTAAGGGTATAGTTAATCAGCTTTGACAAATGCACACAGTCATTTAACCTATTCCTTCCACAAGATGTAGAACCTTTCATCAGCCCTGAAAGTTCCTTTATTCCCTTCTATAGTCAGTATCCCCCTGCTACTTGAAGCAGTCAGTGTTAGGATTTCCAGCACCAGGTTGGATCTTAATGTTAATTCTTAGAGGTTATATGTCAGACTGACATGTCAAAAAGGATTTTCAAAACTATGTTTTATTTGAGGAGTTTTTTTCTCCATAGAGAATTATTCAGAAGTACGTGAATGGGGATTTAAAACTCAGCCATGCAGATTTCCATTCTATTGCTTCTAAAACACATGACAGCATTCTGTGTCTAATTGTTATTAAAGGAGGAGCAGGTCAGTTTCCAGCCTGTCAAAAATATTTCAAGTAATTTTCTTTCTTGTTTTCATTTGGCTCTATTTTAATTTCCACTTATGCTAAAAAAATTGCTGCCAATCCATCATGATTATACCTTAACTTTGTGTGGTGTATACTCCCTTTGTGTAGGGCGTAGATGATCAATACATGTAGAGTTAGTAAGAACAATCAATAAACATCATGAATAAAGCCAAACAGCTCAGTACACCCCCCACACTGAGTTTGGAGAAGCAATGTTTGCCTTGGTATCTATCAGCCTCTGTAGGGTGATAGGAGATCAAGTCAAATACTCCCCACATACATACCTTCTCCATGACTATGTGCCATTGCATGAAATGTGAAGCTCCATCATTTGGATCTCATGGTAGCCAGACGATACTTTTGTTCTTTTTCTTGGAATGTGTGTGTGTGTGTGTGTGTGTGTGTGTGTACATGCACTGGTGTATAGCATCATGTATTGCCCCTAGAGATTTTCTCTTCCCTTCTTTTAGCTAATGTGCTCTTCTTGATAAATATATTTCAGAGGTAAGGTTGTAATAAACTGAACAATGCAGTGAGATACACGATTCTAGGATACAGGGCTACTTGTATTTCATTATTGCAACACATGGAGTATACAATGAAATTGCACTGCTGTTGTAATTTATTCTCTTTATTAAAATAGACAAGCATTAGACAAGCCATAAAATTTCCATCTGCATTCACAGCAGGCTCCCACCATCTGAAATACAGATTTTCCCCCTTCTCTTGAAAACACCCAGGCCTGAAACATTTTAATATTGGGGATCAAGAGAATTATAATATTTAATTTCTGAAAGCGATGGTTATCCTCATCAGTGCTTTCGACTGCTGCATCCATTTTAAAGAGAAAGCTCCCCTTTTATACTTAAATGTCACTGAGGACACAGGAGTTGGGTCAGAAAGATCTGCAGTGCAGCAGAGGGAAATGAATGGGTTCCCAGCTTGGTAATTCTGCTGTAGTTCTGCTTCTATCACCCTACCAGCCTAATCACCTTCAGAAGGAAAACAAAAGACATTTTTGCAGTGTGCTGATGATCACCCCAGAGGCAAGGCAACCATTGTCGTTTTAGCACATTTTTCCCCACTGCCTGAAGGAGAAAAGCTTTTAATAATGGGAAATTGCCAACCAAGGCATGTAAAAGTGAAAGCCTCCTTCTCTGGCTAGAGGAAGAATTCATTTCTTTCTTTCTCTAATTTCAAAGCCAAACATTTGCTTGACATTTTAGGCATAGAAAGCATAGAGTCCTATAAAGATAGTTAAGAAGGTAATTGTAAATTCTAATCCTCTTTTTAGCAAACTGTTCCCCCACTTGGAGAATATTCTGTTTCAATTTTTCATAAAGGCAGTCTGATGAAAAATTTAAACAAACTCTTTTAGGAGCAAGTCTTCCGTCAGATGTCACGCCAAGCTCCCATTTGGTAGGAACGGTTATGTAAGGCAGTCTGTGCCATCTATCTCAGTAATAGACATCTAACAGGAATCCAGGGTCCAAGAAACTCTAATGCTTGTCTCTCCCTGAAGACTTCATGTTTGTGGTATTTCTGCCTCTGTTAACTTAAGTGTAACAGAAAATTTTAACAAGGTTAATCTCTTTAGAATGATGTTGGGAAAGGAGGATATATATTCTCTCCTTGGAGAGTAAAATAAAATGTTCATGCAGTACTATAATTAGGTAAATATAGTAAGAATAAAAGTGATAATAGAGCACGTTTTTTCATTGGATAAAGGGATGGGATACAGTGCTTTGAGAAGGACCTCCAAGGACACTGAAGGGGAAACCAAAAAAATAAAAGTTCTGAAGTCTTAAGCGGTACATATTGATTTATTATTTACAAAGGACTTTCATGTACATTATCACATTTGATCCTTGTAACTCTGTGAAAAAGGATAGTGTCATTTTCACAGAAGTTATACTACTTGCTCAAGGTCAGTTGGCTACCAAGTTACTCTGAATCCTGAGTGATTTCCTCCCTGCCTCCCCTCTTTCCTCCTTCCCTTCCTCCCCAAGCCCCCTCACTTCCTGCCTCTCTTCTTCCCCCTTCTTTCTTCCTTCAATGTATTAAACATGAAAAATCTAGTATCTCCTCTTATTCTGCTAGAGTAACCATTTCAGGCACATATCCATGGTGAAAGCAGGAAAGAAAGGTCTAAGCCTAACCAGATTGTATCACAGAGACCTGGAGGAGGTGCTGAAAGTGCCTCCTTTCCTGGCAGGGTCATTATCACTAAGGTAAAAACAGAGAAAGAGCAGTTGGGCTTTAACAAAGAATTTCTAAGTACAGTGGTTTAATTTTTTTTTTTTTTTTTCGAGACAGAGTCTGTCTCTGTCACTCAGGCTGGAGTACAGTGGCATGATCTCAGCTCTCTGCAAACTCCACCTCCCGGGTTCAAGCTATCCTCTTGCCTTGGGCTCCCAAGTAGCTTGGGAGTGCGTGCCACCAAGTCCGGCTAATTTTTGTATTTTTAGTAGAGACGGGATTTCACCATGTTGACCAGGCTGGTCTCGAACTCCTGACCTCAAGTGATGATCCATTTGCCTTGGCCTCCCAAACTGCTGGGATTACAGGTGTAAGCCACCACGCCTGGCCTAATATTTTAGTCCTAAAACACAGGTATTTTGTCCTTAACAGGTGAGAGACTAAGGTTTGGTACAACTTACAGAGATTAAATGTGTGTGAAGTTGTTTCAACAGCTGTATGTATATGGTAATTTATTGTCATATTATTATTACTGTTATCACTCTCACTGCTGCTGACACAATCATAGTATATCTTGGTGGTTAGGAGTCAGTCAGCTCTGGAGTAGGATTCCTGGATTTCCTGTGTTTAAGTCTCACCTCTGTTGCTTACTAACTGTGTGGCCTTGGGCTTGTTAATTAACCTCAGTCAATTTCCTCATGTATAAGACAGAGACAACAATAATCCGTCTCTCAAGGGGATCATTGGAAAAATTTCCTGAAATGGTCAACGTAAATTGTTTTAGAAGTGCTAAATAAGTCTCTGATGTTTTTCTCTCGTTCCATTTAAAGAGTATACTTCTGATTAAATCTTGGTTGAGACTTTTTAAGTTTCTCAATACTTGTCAACAGCAGGTATTTCTTAAACACTAGACAACCAAGAGAGAAATGCTTCTAATAAGTGGTAAATGCTTATAATGTCATGCAATATCATATAATTCAATTTTCCCTTTTAAGAGCAGATTGATTGCCCTTTATTGTTTTAGAGATTTATTTTACAACAAACATGAAAACTGCTCAAGGAAAATGGTGATAGGTGTTATCAGATTTGGATTAATAGAATTTAAAGTGGAATTTGGGAGTAATCTTCAAAGCATGGGGATCTATAACTTCATAAGAAAGTATTTTTTATTGTTTTTGATTTCTTGAATATCATTTAGCAACTTACGTATCTTTTACATTGAATGATATCTCTGTAACAGAAAAGGCTAAAAGATCTTTATAAAGAATATCTTGCTAATATAAGAAGTTTTTCATTTCCCTCATCTCATTTTCTATTCTTTCCTTTTTTCAATAAATATTTTAGCATCTATTTTTTAGGCACCATACAAGATGAGGGAAAATGGCAAATAATAGTCAAAGCCTTGACTTGGAATTTAAAGTCTGTGTTTTTCATTCCTTGAAATGTATTACACAAGTATTTCACATTTAAGTGTGTGGTAATTTGGGGGTATTTGTTCTCAAAAAAAACATCCACAAAGGGTGGATGTTGTCTTTACCCTTTGGAAATATAGAAAATGTCTCTGAATTTATGTTTCCTTTTTATTGTTATTTGTTTAAAACATACAGTTCTTCCCCATTTACTTACAGTTTTGTAAATTGTCCACATTAAAAATTGTTACCTTATTTTCTCATTACATTAGGAAACAGTTTACTAGTAGGCTCTATGGCTATATTGTCTTATTTTTCTAACAAATTACATCCATTTTTTAATTATACTTTAAGTTCTGGGGTACATGTGCAGAATGTGCAGGTTTGTTACATAGGTATACACGTACCATGGTGGTTTGATGCACCCATCAATCCACCATCTACATTAGGTATTTCTCCTAATGCTATCCCACCCGTAGCCTCCCACCCCCCAACAGGCCCCAGTGTGTGATATTCCCCTCCCTGGGTCCATGTGTTCTCATTGTTCAACTCCCACTTATGAGTGAGAACGTGCGGTGTTTGGTTTTCTGTTTCTGTGTTAGTTTGCTGAGAATGATGGTTTATCATTCTCAGCAAACTAATATATCCATTTTTATTATTAACTCTTCTCTTGAGATACCTCTTTACATTATTTCTAGATCACTTGAGCAGCCTTAATCATTTTCTCTTTTTTTTTTTTTTGAGACCAAGTCTTGCTCTGTCACCCAGGCTGGAGTGCAGTGGTGTGATCTTGGCTCACTGCAACCTCTGCCTCCCAGGTTCAAGCAATTCTCCTGCCTCAGCCTCCCAAGTAGCTGGGATTACAGGCACCCGCCACCATGCCTGGCTAATTTTTGTATTTTTAGTAGAAACAGGGCTTCACCATGTTGGCCAGGCTGGTCAGGAACTCCTGACCTTCAGTGAGCTGCCCGCCTCAGCCTCCGAAAGTGCTGGAATTACAGGCTTGAGCCACTGAGCCCAGCCTGTTTTCTCTTAAAGTTAAAAAAAAAAAAAAAAAACACTTCTCCTTCCTCTTTTTTAACTACAGTGGGCTGGTAACACCTTTGTTGTTAGCTTAAAAACAAATTAATCCTATCTTTTTATAAAAACTTACAATGTTTTTGTATAAGAAAAGGGATTTAGAAAGGACGTTATATGCATATGTTCCATTTTCCTGGTTGTACTGCCTTTTTCATTCTCATTTTTGATATGTACATCATATTTACTCTTTTGTTCTGTGATTCATGTTAAGGTTGTTTTGTTTTGGTACTTTTGACATTGGTGTGACTTAAGGAAATTGTAATGTTTTGAATTTCCTATTGGGCTGTGTCATGATAATTTCTAATGAAAACATACTCATATGCCCTTTGGGGCCATCACAGTCGGAGAAGTGTTGCCCTGTACACTTAGCCATGCCTCCCAACCTAGAAAGGGTCGTGTGTTGAGAACCTCAGATAGTTGTTTAAGTTGCACATTCTGAATTCTATGGAATCTTCCCTATTTTGCCCTATCTGGGCCCTTTATTCTCCTCTAATTTTCTTGCCTCTATCCAGATACAAGTGGCTGGAGGAGTGATATATTTGTTAGGAATGTCTTTAGCTACAAATAGCAGTACGTCTGACTAACAGTGAGGTAAACAAAGAGGGGTTTCTTTTCCCCCCACAAAACAAGCAATCTGAAGGTAGACAGCTGCTGGTGCTATTTCGGTTTAGTGATGTTGGCCTTCGCTCCCTTCGTTCCATGCTGCAAATCTGCATTCAAGATGGAAGGAAGTGAACAACAGGGCCAGCTATTCAGTGCCTTTATCAAAAAAAGCAGATGCCTTCCCAGAAGTCACAACCAACCTGGGTTTATATCCCGCTGGCCAGAACTGCATGTTGTATTGCGCCCGCCGCACCCGCCCTCCCCGCCCACCCGCCGCAACCCCAGCTGCAAGGGAGACTGGAAAAGTAAGTAGTTGGCATTTCTGCTGGAAAGCGTAGCAAAAGAAAACGGCTTGGGAATATCCAATGGATGAACAGAGAACAAGTCATCTATGTCCAGGATAGCCCACCCTATCTACTCTCCAGGACCAGCTCTAATGTCCCCAGGTAAAGCCTTTCCCAAATTCCTCAGACAGAGTTTTTCTCTGTGAATCCACCTGGTTCTGCGGTCATCATCAACTAGACTGAATGTGCTCTCTGGGCGAGGGCTCCATCACCGCCCGTGGTACCTGAGAGATGGTGCTCAGTGAAGGTTTGCTAAGAAATGAATGAATGTGTGGGGATCCTCTCAGTGTTGCCTGAAGCCAGCTGCTGGAGGTATGCAGAGTGCTGAATGAGGAACTCTCCTTTCCACCTGACATTCCATCCTTGTCCCTGGACATTCCCTGATGAAATGCAAAACCACAGCCCTGACCACTCAATCGTATTCATTAAGATCCTATGGGGAGCTTTTGGCCAAACCCCTGCAGGCTCACGTGCGATAGAAGTATTCTCATTTGGGACAGTAAGCTTTCTGCCTTCCTAAAATTCTTACACAGTTTTAAATAGTGATAGCCATTTAGTCTCTTGATGATATAAATCTTAGCTCAGCATAACAATCAGTGTGGTTTTCTGAAAAGAGAAAATGTACAAAATATCTATTCATAGGAATTATTCTTGGTTATGTCTGAATAGGCGTATAATTCAAAATATAGTTTATACTTCCTGGAATTTATCCAAATAAGATAGTTAAACAAGTGTGCAAAGATATATGTACAAAGTTGTTTTTTGTTTTTTTCTAGCAGTGTTTTTTAATGAAATTTGGAAACATTCCAGCTCTTCACTATGAAGTTAGGTTAAATGGATAATGGAACACTATTGAATCATTAAAAGTCATCACATAGGACATCCTGAGAGTACAGATATGTTGTTGGGCATATCAAGTAGGCTGTGTGTATGTGAGAAGTAACCTTCTCTGTTTACAAAGCTGAAATTATGCATATATAGGGGTGGCTGTTCACCAAAATGTTAAATAATGATTATCTCTTCATGGTAACATTTTTCAACCTTAAGATTTTTTGTATTGTTTTATTTTTGAAACCGTGTGTATGTGTTTTCCAATAAGAAAAAGTAGTTTTCACAAAACATAATTTTCCCAAAAAATGCTTTAGGTTAATGAAAAAAAAAGTCTAAAGAACTATGTACAAAACTTCAACTTACTTGACCCAAATTAACAATAAAACTGGATTAACGAACTTTTTCTTCTAATTCACAAGAATGGAAAATCAGGACAAAAAGTGAACTATAACTAGGAATATATTGTAAATAATAATCTTCAGAATATTTCTTGGACTACATCTCTTCCACTTCCCCCATACCTTGTTCCACTACGATGAATGATATCCCTGACTACAAACTCCTGCCAGTTCCTTTCTTACTGAATAAAGTGACTGAACTATATGAAACACAAGTGGAATAATACATTGATGAAATATTTTCAACATCAAGATCTAAACAAAAGGTATTTTCTGAAAAGTCTTGAGTTAAACCAAAAATTAAATTCACAATTCTATTCCCTGAACATTCCAATTAATAAAGCATTCACCATAGAAACTTTGAAGAAGTGTTTTTAAAACTCTCACTTTGAAATTCCAGTGTATCAAAGGACTATTACTGTTAACCACAAATACAGGTGAAAACTCCCGAGAGCAGTTCACTCATACTATTGTATTGCCCTGCTTTTTTGTAAGTAGAATAATTGTTAGTAGCAAAATTCCGATAACTCAAGTGGAAAATGTATTCGAAAGGTAAAGGTACACATTAATTCTGTGGAATACTGAACAGCTTCTTTAGTCGAGAAAGAAAAGAAAACCCCAGAAGAAAGATTTCAAAAAATAGAATTGATCCAATGTCTTGATTCTGGAATATGTCCAGTATCTCTCATCTTCTTGTTGATAAAAACCTGCATGAGTTTTCAGACTAGTAAAGATTTTTACATTGTATTAGTTCGGAAAATCTATCTTGTCTATTGTTTTTAATAATAATTTAAGCAGGTGTGGCATTTTTCATTTTCACCAATCTTTCTTAGAAAAAAATTGATAATCTTTGTGTAAATCTTCCTTTTTCTTTCATGGGTAGATCATAGGTAGAAATCAAGAAAAATAATTGTTTCTCTATTTAAATAAGGGTTTTACACTATTAAATTTAAAGGTTAAATGTGATTTTTTATTCAAAAAAATTCTTTAAGCTTCAATAAATCCAGCTCCTGTCTCCCGGGATATCCTGTCACTAGAAGGAAAAAAGAGTATTTTAGACAGTACTTTTTTTTTTTTTTTGACACTGGTCTCACTGTCACCCAGGCAGTGGTGTGAACTGCAGCCTCAACCTCCTGGGTTTAAGCAATCCTCCCATCTCAGCCTTCCCAGTAGCTGGAACTACAGGTGCATACCACCATGCCCAGCTAACTTTTTAATTTTTTGTAGAGACAGGATCTTACTATGTTATCCAGGCTGGTCTCAAACTCCTGGGCTCAGGCAGTCATCTTGCCTCAGCCTCTCAAAGTGCTGGGACTACAGGCATGAGCCAACACTCCAGTCCCTAGATAGTACTCTTTATTTTCTCTTCACATAGTAAGAAATATTTCATACCAACTTTATTAAAAACAAAATGAAATAGATGTCCCACTGTAAGTTTCTTGACCTTTTAGCTGAACACTCTTATTCTTTTAGCTCCCTGGAATAAAAGAATTGTTTCTGATAAAAGTAGATCCTCACTTAATTCCTTCAGATTTTGGTCAAAACAGGCAAATAAAGTAAGCCTAAAAGTGCAGTTGTCTCTCACTCTGCCAGGCACACATATAGGCATGCATGTACACACAGAGTACCAGATGCAACAAGATTTGAAACTGTGGTTAAGAAGCTCTATAACTATCAAAACTATTTTATGGATCCTGAAAACACTAGATATTTTAGATATCTTTTAGGAATCAGTTAATGTACTATTTTATTATACTAGTTCAGAAGTTTGGAGAGTACGGATACCAAATAGAAATTTTAGAAAGGAATAGTAGAGTTGTGCTTAATCCTTTAAGTTTGGTCTAATCTGATTACTTAGTATAATGGTTAGGAATTTTTATATTTTAGATAGTATGGCTGAACTCTTCATTCAAATTGGCATGTGACTTAAAAGAGCTTTGACTGATTGATAATCCTTTGATTAGTTTTAGAGACAGGGGCTTGCTCTGTCACCCAGTCTAGAATGCAGTAGCATGATCATGGCTCATCGCCTTGAACTCCTGGGCTCAAGCAATCCTCCTGCCTCAGCTTCCCAAAGTCCTGGGATTACAGGCATGAGCCACCACAACTGGCCCAAATAGCTTTGTTTTTAAAGGGATTTTTAAAAGACCAATTAGTAAGGATTTAGATCAAATTACTCTAGGGAAATCATAAATCACACCAATAAAATATAATCTGAACTTAAGAATACATGTGACAAATGCCTAAAAGAACCTCAAACTGACTGGTATATGATAGGGTGCTTTAGTAAATAATAGTAGTTAATTTATGTGTGAATTGAAAAGATGTTATTAGCTCTTCACCAAAGTTGAGCTTGGTATATATTTGTAGAGAGAAATTGATCCAAGGGAGCCATTCTGACTAACACTTCCAACCAAGGTGTGAGGCATATGCTTTAGCTGGAGAGGAGTGCTATTGAGGCCACTGACATCACAGGGTCTCAATCAAATTGGGAGAGTGAGGGCAGCAGGTGCTTATAAAAGAGGAGAGCCAGATGTCTTTATGAACCACTGTTATTTCTCATTACCATGTATGTAGACATGGCATGCAAGCAGACATCAGGCATTCCTTGAGCACCTCCCTAGTGTCAGACACAGTTTTACACACCAGGGTTATAGTAGTGAATAAGACAGCATGAGACCCTGCAAGAATAGGGCTTATAGCTAGTGGAGATAGTCAAACAATCAACATGTGAACAATAAGCCAATAAGATAACTGCAGGTCCAAATAAATGTGTGAAGAAGGTACACTCGGCTAAGGCGGGTAGGTAGTAACTAGAAAGAGTTGCTTTCTTTATTGAGGGTGGTTAGGATAGACCTCTCAGAAGAGATGACATTTGAGTTATAATCTGAATTACTAAAATAAAAAATCTTTTCCAAAAAAAAAAAGGTTTATCAAACAGAAGGAACAACAAGTGCAAAGACCCTGTGGATTGATCTAAGCTGGTGTGTGTTAGGCTCAGAAAGGTGGCCAGTGTTCTAGAAGTAAAGTGAACAAAAAGAGTGGCAGCAGGTGAAGTTAAATTTAACCTTGATGGGTCTGTTCTGCAGCCAGCTGTAGCTACATCAGCAAGTCAGTCAGATATACAAGTAGGGATGTCAATCAGGAGCCTAAATCTGAGACATGAGACAGCCATCTGTGAGTGTATTGAATTTTAAACCAATGGAACTCAGTGAGAGGAAAACTAAAGAATAGAGGATGACTGAGCACAGAGCACCCCAACATTTAGAGATCTAGAAAAGGAAGAGAAACCAAATGAGAGGCTGAGAAGTAAAACACAGTGAGGCTACGGAAAGACCAGGTAAGCCTGCATGATTGTCTAGGGAGGAAAGTGATTTGTGAAGGAGGGTGTGGCCAACCAACAGTGTCTGATACAAGGGAGGTGCTCAAGGAGTACCTGACATATGATTGCATGCCCTATCTACATAATGGCTTTGTAAGATGTAGGTTACTGACAGTCTTGCTAGGTGGGTTAAAGAGAGGAGCAAGATAAAGAAGTAAAACAATATATTGGAGCATTTTATGGTGAAATGGAGCAGATAAATGACATAGTAGCTGGAAAAGTGGGATAAGAGAGAAGTTTTGGGTGTGTGTGTGTGTGTGTGTGTGTGTGTATATATATACATATGCATGTTTTAAGTATGAGAAAGATAGGAAAAGCATCTCCTTGATGGGAAGATGACTGTAGAGATGGAGAAATTGACAATGTAAAAGGGACAGGAGATAATGGCAAAAGCTGAGTTTTTGAGAGGGCAAGAGAAGCCCAGAATGATGTGAGGAAGTTAGCACCCACATTCAAGGGTTGGCCTTAGAGAAAAGCAGGGATGCTTCTGCCATTACAGAAGGAGAGAGAGTAGGGTGCCTGGAACAGATTCAGAAGGTTGGCAGAGTGGCAGTCAGAGATGAAGTAGTACTCATCACATCGTATCCATTTTCTCTATGAAGTATGAGGGATGGCTGGAAGTGAAAAATGAAGAGGGTTTAAAGAATGGAGAAAGATTAGGTATGAAATAATTGTCTTATTTGGCTGAAAAAGCAAATTTGCTAGGTAAGTTTATAAGACCTTCTGGCACTATTGAGGGTCCATTCAAGATTCATAGTAACAAATTTGAAGTATGTCCAGTCAGCAAAGTCAGGTGGTTTTCTCTGGGATTATTCAACTGGCCAGATCTAGGTGCAACTCGATTTCCTTATACATATTGAAGGTATGGCTGAAATGCTGAGAGCAAAGCATATAAAGGAAGTGATTACAGAGGAGGTCATAGAATATAAGCTGATAAGGAGGAAACTGAAGATAAGAGGGAGGTGATGGATAGTGGAAGATAAGAGGGAGGTGATGGATAGGCGGAGTCTGGATGTGAAGGTCTGTATGGAATGGAATACTAGAACAAGTGAGCCAAGAGACACAAGGGAATGGTTAACTGGAAATACCCATAATAGTTACTTTGGAGGTGACACAGCTGTTGGTGATTAAATTTAGCATGTACCCACACCAGTGTATGGCTGAAGTGGATTGGAGAAAGAGCCTTGGAGTGAAGGAGGTCAGGGATGTAAGAGGCCAGAGCCTCAGAAACATCACTACATGAATGCTGAAGCTGCAAAGAAAGCCAGGATCAATAGTGGAGTAAAAACGATGGGCCATGGAATGTAATCACCAGTGACCAAGGGCAGTGATGAGGATAGGAATAGTAGGGTGATCAGAAAACATAGTAATTGTCTGGTGGGCCAGGCACGGTGGCTCACGCCGGTAATCCCAGAATTTTAGGAGGCCAAGGCGGGTGGATCACTTGAGGACAGGAGTTCAAGACCAGCCTGGCCAACATGGCAAAACCCCATCTCTACTAAAAATACAAAAATTAGCTGGGCGTGGTGGTGCACACATGTAATCTCAGCTACTGGGGAGGCTGAGGCACAAGAATCGCCTAAACCCAGGAGGCAGAGGTTACACTGAGCTGAGTTTGCACCACTGCACTCCAGCCTGGGTCACACAGTGAGACTCCATCTCAAGGAAATGAAAAAGAAAACATAGTAAGTGTCTGGGAAACATGGACTTTTGATAGTGATCAAGGGGATCTTGGATATTAGGTGAGGTGAGACTGCTCCTGGAAATCTCTCCAGGAGGATGGTTGGTAATCCAATAGAGTCCAGAGCATTTAGCTGGGGTCAATGTGCAAGTGTTCTAACCTCCAGCTACTGCACAGTTGGATAGACAGGGATTTTTTTCTCTGAGGGAGCTTCATGAGCTAGGAGTCCCCAAGGGAGGAATTGGAATGGTCATTCTCCTCAAGCCAGTAGATGCCACACCTTCTGGGGACATAGAGCAAGTGGAAACCTCTGAGCATACAATCTTTCCAGAGTCAGTAGGGTTATTACTGACTGTATATGTAGACTGAATCCAGTATATAGATACATGCCCAGAGGCAGTTCTCAGCTCCCAGATGATTTTAGAAATCTATGTATGTGAACTCAGAACTCAAATTTCCTGTGAAAATTGTGTTTAACAACAGAGGGTGTCATTCTCAGGGAAGTGCGTGAAGACATTTCACATGCAGGATGGCTAAACCAGAGGTCTAAGGAGACTACAGTGCTCCCCATGCCTCAGATTATTTCTACTGGAAACGTGCATTCTACTTACTGCTACTTCCCTGGGCTCTCACATAAGCAGCCCAGCACATATTTTGTTTGTTCTTGTGAACTTCTTATGTGTGTGTTGCTGTTACTAGACTGCTAAGATCTTTGAATCCTACCACGATGCCCACATTAAATTGCCCTGAAAAACACTCCGAAATAACTGGCTTCTGTTTCTGCCTTGTCCTTTTTGGGAGGGCAAGAAAGGAATCTTGAGAAGACAGGAAGGATAAATGAAGGAAGGAAGAAAATCCTTACTGGCCTCATTTTTCCACTTGTGTCTGAAATGTAGAACTTTGTTTAAAGTTGTGAGATGGCAAAATACGACTGACTAATTGTAGGCACATTAAGAAAAGGAGCCTGGAGGGAGATGTTGGGGAAGGTTTGAAGTGCACCTTATAATCGACAAACAAAGGAATATTGCACTATGACTGTGGAGGTGAGCGAGCACTTCATGGTCTTTTGTGAGTAGGTTAGAATGGGGAGCCTTTTGTTGTTCAGCCAGCTTGTCTTTTTCCTCAATGAGAGCAATGTTTTCTGAACTATTTTTGGCTTCAGATACCTCATAGTGACTAAAAGTGATAAAGCCATATGGAAGAACTTTGCCCAATCTCCTAGCTCTGTCCAACAAGGTCATGGGCAATGACAATCCAATAAAAACTAGTGGTGCCACTAAAGGATCCCGAGGGAACAGGCTATTCAAGACAGTGGCACAAAAGCTAAACTTAGGTTTAAAAAAAAATGATCACTGATTTCCTCCCTTTTAGGTCTTTGAGAAGGAGGTAAAGGTGTTGACTTTTTGATAAGGTTTTGTTTTTGTTTCAATTAAACTTTTTGGAGAATACCATTGTTTTTCATTTGTTGGTTTGTAAATCTTGAAAATTATGAGAAATGTAGATTATTAAAAGAAAAAATTAGCAATACAGATTATAAAA